>NC_079189.1:341859958-342492815 GCF_029499605.1 Hyla sarda | reverse complement strand
CAAGATAAGGGAAGAGGGAAGGGGCGGGGCGTTGTGCAGGGTATACACAAGGAAAATGTGCAATACGTGTGGAGATCTAAATATAGCCACGGTGGCCAGTGAAAACAGAAAAAATGTGATATAAAATAAATATATGTGTGTGAAACTTAATAACCAAAAAAAGAATAAATCAAGCACAACACTCAAGTGAGTTAAAAAAATGCAAAAAAAAAAATATATATATATATATATATATATATCGTGCAAGTGAATGGGCAAGGACATAAACATGCACCCCACAGGGAAAGAGGATATGTATATATGTGTACTGCCTGGATCACACAATATGGTGCTAATAATAGACAGTGACAAACAACAGGCAGGTAGCAGCAATAATATAGACAGCAAGAATTGAATAGCAGCAAAGATAAATAGTGACTAGCAGCAAAAAGTAATATCCATAAGGGGACGTTTAGGCTGGCACAGGACTCACCCCAGTCCACCTCCACAACTCTGACGCGTTTCGCCGGAAGCGGCTTTGTCAAGGAGTGGCACTTTTTATATTTATATTTATTATTTTTTATCCATCAATTT
The DNA here is from genome assembly GCF_029499605.1 of Hyla sarda. Classification (NCBI taxonomy): domain Eukaryota; kingdom Metazoa; phylum Chordata; class Amphibia; order Anura; family Hylidae; genus Hyla; species Hyla sarda. The sequence continues at coordinate 342,492,242 of NC_079189.1, read as the reverse complement.
TTCTATTGGCATACAGGCTTTCTCACCCCAGTATCCACCTTACATTTTATTCTTTTTTATTCTTTTTTATACATATGTATTTTTATTCTGATATCTCTTTTTTATGAATTGATTCTGTGTTTTCTACATATATATATATATATATATGTGTGTATATATATATATATATATATATATATATATACACACACACACACATGTATTTTTTTAAACAGATATATTATAAGAAAATTATTTTTATACACGATTAAATTTGTTACAAGTCATTTCTAACTGGGGTATATTCACAATTTTGCTGTGTGGTTCTCCACACTTGTAGGTTGTTGTTTTGATCAAAAAGTGCCCTAAGAGCCTCCATTTTTTGACCAAGTGTGCTGCTGCAATCTTCTTCTTTTGTATACTCTGTATTTGCCACAGCAGCGTGCACCCGTGTTTTAGGTAGTTGTGCCGGCTATTTTTCTTTTTCTTTTAGTTTTTTTGAACATATAAAATACCTGTCCAAAATTGTTGATATTCGGTAACATTACATCCCAAAAAACAAAGAATAAAAAGTAATCAAAAAGTCACATATATGCACAAGTGGTACCAATAAAACCTTCAGATCACAATGCAAAGTGTGCCCTCATACATCCCAATATACAGTGGTGCAAAAAAGTATTTAGTCAGCCACCAACTGTGCAAGTTCTCCCACTTAAAAAGATGAGAGAGGCCTGTAATTTTCATCATTGGTATACATCAACTATGAGAGACATAATGAGAAAAAAAAATCCATAAAATCACATTGTCTAATTTTTAAAGACTTTATTTGCAAATTATGGTGAAAAATAAGTATTTGGTCAATAACAAAGGTTCATCTTAATACTTTGTTATATACCCTTTGTTGGCAATGACAGATGTCAAACGTTTTCTGTAAGTCTTCACAAGGTTTTCACACGCTGTTGCTGGTATTTTGGCCCATTCCTCCATACAGATCTCCTCTAGAGCAGTGATGTTTTGGGGCTGTCACTGGGCAACACGGACTATCAATTACCTCCAAAGGTTTTCTATGGGGTTGAGATCAGGAGACTGGCTAGGCCACTCCAGGACCTTGAAATGCTTCTTACGAAGCCACTCCTTAGTTTCCCGGGCAGTGTGTTTGGGATCATTGTCATGCTAAAAGACCCAGACACGTTTTCACTTAAAATATCACAATACATGGCCCCATTCATTCTTTCCTTTACATGGATCAGTCGTCCTGGTGCCTTAGCAGAAAAACAGCCCCAAAGCATGATGTTTCCACTTCCATGCTTCACAGTAGGTATGGTGTTCTTTGGATGCAACTCAGCATCCTTTCGCCTCCAAACACGACGAGTTGAGTTGTTACCAAAAAGTTCTACTTTGGTTTCATCTGACCATATGACATTCTCCCAAGCCCCTTCTGAATCATCCAATTTGACTGTTTGACAGGTGTCTTTTATACTGATAAGTTCAAACAGGTGCCATTAAATGAGTACTCTTCTGCTCAGCCTTTGGAACAAACTGTTCCGAATGCTGGAGCCAGCGCTGGGAGCTCGTGACGTACCCCTTTAATACAGGTAATGAGTGAAGGACAGAGAAGACGCTAAAAGAAGAAGTTACAGGTCTGTGAAAGCCAGAAATCTTGCTTGTTTGCAGGTGACCAAATACTAATTTTCAACCATAATTTGCAAATAAATTCTTTAAAAATCAGACAATGTGATTTTATGGATATTTTTTTTCTCATTATGTCTCTCATTGTTGAGGTATACCTATGATGAAAATTACAGGCCTCTCTCATCTTTTTAAGTGGAAGAACTTACACGATTGGTGGTTAACTAAATACTTTGTTGCCCCATTGTACGGAAAAATAAAAAAAAAGTTATAGCTGGTCAGAATAGGGCAATTTAATTTTTTTTTTTTTAAGTTTGAGTTTTTCTTAAAAGCAGTACAATAACAGGAATGTGTGTAAAGATGGCCATCCTTTTAATTGTATTGACCCACTCCGAAAAAAAACTATGTCCTCAAAAAGTTGCAAAATTGCAATTTTCTTTTCAATATCCCACCATAAATATTTTTTGGGTTGAGCTGTCTATATCACGGTTAAATGGAAAGTGTAAATACAAAGTACAACTGATTGCGCCAAAAAAACAGGCCCCTATATGGGTCTGTGGATGGAAAAATAAAAGAGTTATGTCTCTTAGAAGGTAAGGAGGAAAAATAAAAATGTACAAATGAAATATTTCCTGTGTCCTAAAGGTCAAAATGGTATGTGTCCTTAAGGGGTTAAACAACAAGAGCTCCAAAGGGTCCACCAACCCCTACTAGTAGAACCAACCCATAATATATAGTTTTTAATATTCTCAGTTAATATAAAAAAATAAAAGGATAAAAACAGTATTAGGATTCAGACCTCAAGGTATAGGGTGAACTGGAAATGTAAGTAAGACTGGAGATGTAGCTGGTTGTACAAAATAAAGTATGCTTTATTTAGATAAAATACGACTGCCTATTATCTGGGCAGGGCCCTTGCTACAGATATAGTACATACACTATATAATAAAATGTGGTCAAATCAAATATGGTAAAATATAGTTGCATAAGATTATGATATGATACATACACAAATAATGCCAACTAGTTTTGTGCCAATTTAAATGTCCAGTGTAAAGCACATATATAGGTTTTCGAAGTCTTGTTAAATCCATAAGTTGGAATACACAGTGTGAATCAAGTTGTGAGCGTTGCAGGTATGGCACGGGTATTCACCCGGCCTAATAGAAGGATATTACCTGCGAGTCAGAAGAATACTGGGATGTGAAGATGATATTGCTGGGACTTACCATCTTCTTGGAAGTTTGCAGTGAGATGCCGACTCCCTCAACTGTCCAATGGAATGGACGTGCTTCCGGCTCAGTAGGTGAGAAGATACCGGCAGTAGGGGGGATGTGCCCTCCTTAGCAGTGCCGTCCTTGTGTAGAGATTTGTATTTTGGGCGCGTATCACACCACAGTGGTCCCCAAACAGGGGGACTTGAGCACTTGCAAATGTCAAAATAAGACCTGTTGGTAGAATTTTTTCCTTTTACTATAATAAAACAGCTACAATAGAGGGAAAAAAAAGTCAGGTCATAAACTCAGTTACAGAGTTGTGACATGCAACATATAAACAAGAATAATAAACCAGTCAGGGACTTGACCTGGATTCTTAACAGAGATACAGTCGACAATAATGGCAACACTTAAAATTCGCTTTCCTGTGTCATCTGTGTTGATATGTTAAGTTTCTTTGCACCTTGAAGTATTTATAGTGCAGTGTGCTTTCTTTGAGTGATAGTTCAGCACTAACTACTTGTTACCTGTACATATCAAACATCCCTCGCTTTCTGTCACTTCAGAACAGATGTGTCATCATTTTGCAAGTAGCACAGACACAACTTCTTATATTACTGCAAGAAAGATTTCAGTATTTTAAGGGGTGAATATGACAGTGTCACTTTGGTGTTGATAAGGATAAAAGCTGACACATGAGATACATTTAAATCATGGAACAAGAAATGCAGTTCCACACTTCTCATTACTGCTATTGCATAGCTAATACACACCAAACTCTGCTTCACTTATTTTTCTTTTAATAGAGAGTAAACCAAATCTCTCTTATAACTGCAGGTCTATTCTTCTTTCCGAGCCTTTTGTTGTCAAGAATGGAGCTGAATGTTGCACATTTCACCTTCTATTTTATCATGTTTCTTAGTAGTGAAGTGCACTCAAAGGAGATACAAGACAAGATTTTGTTGCACACATGGTAACAGAACACCATAGTATTTGTGTCTCATCCAAGAAGAAGGGAAAATAGTCACCAGCTCCCATAAAAAAAATTGGCTTTATTAGAAAATATCCATAAAAAAAGTGTGAATCATATAAAAAAAAGGATAAAAACCATTAGGTCCTCGAAACCCTGATGCATTTTGATCTGTTAACCGATCTTAGGTATGGCATACTCCACTAACACTGCTGACAGAATATATACTGAGTCGGCTACAGGTGCAAATTTGCAATAGCCAAACCCCCTTATACGTCATGTCCTACAGTATTCCTACAATGTATTAGAAATGCAATTGCAAGAATTGCATGTGGCTAGATATAATATGTTTGAAGAATTCATAGTATATCTAGCCACATGCAATTCTTGTAATATTCAATGTGTGGGTTGCACATCCAGAAAATGTAAAGTAAGAATTACTGAACATCTTAATATGCCCGATCCACATAAAAACATACATAGATCCAGATATTTTCTTGAAGTTCATGCAGGAGACACTTCAAGCCTTTGCATCACTGGAATTAAGAGGGTGTGACTGCCCCCTAGGGGTGGAGATTGGAACAAACAGGTCATTTTGCATGAGGCATATTGGATCCTGTGTCTAGATACAAGATCCCCTTCAGGTTTAAAATTCTGTAATGATTTAACCTACATTTATCAATAACATCTCTGTAGGTTATACACTTACGTAAAAAATATCTTTGTATATCATGCACGTGTGAAAAATAACATTATTCCATATCATTTATTATTTCTAATATATTGTAGGAATAGGACATGACGTATACGGGAGTTGGGCTATTACAAATTTGCACCTGTAGCCTACTCAGTATATATTCTATCAGTAGTGTTAGTGAAGTATGCCATGACTAAGATCTGTTAAAAAATAGAAATGCGTCAGCGTTTCGAGGACCTAATGGTTTTTATTAAAGATGAGCGAATCGAAGTTGACGAACCCGAATTCGTTACGAATTTCATGAAAAATTCGATTTGCAACGAATGCGAATATCGCTTCATTAAACTCCATTTTACAGCGTTCCCGGCTATTAGAGACCTAAGATGGCGGATCCACATGTGAGTACATGGGGCAGGGGATTATGGGAGGGCGGGAAACAGCGGCGGGAATGAAGGTAGGCGGGCTGACCCTGAACCACATGTGAGATGCAGCCTATCAGTGTTCACTGACCCCTGTGATGTCACAGCCCCGATATAATCGGCGGCCATCTTGCCTCTCTTCATTTCATCTATGCACTCAGATGGGGAGGACGGGACTGCATGTGTGTGAATAGCTCATACCACAGCGTTACACTGCTAGTCACATCAGCATTAGGGAAAGACAGGAGTGCAGAGTGCTGTGCTGTTACACTGAGAAGGATCATTGATTGCTAAACCTCCTATTCACGTTATTGAGCATTGCAGCAGAGCGGGGCAGATAGCTGTCAGCTGCCTCATACAGATCTCCAAGCTGCCTGAACTTTCTAAAGCATCTTATCTCCTCATTTTTCAGCCCAATTGAGTTTATTTTTTTTGCTCCACAAATCTTCTGCTGCTCACAATTGTGTGACAGAGTGCAATTTAGGTTTTAATCCCTGGATTTTTTTTTTTTGTGGTGCAGCACTGTTGGGTCCTGCTGCTGTTCAGAAATACCAGATTGTTCAGTGGACTGTAGTGCATTTGTACCATTTTGTACCTTTTAATCTGTCAAGGGGCTGGCTACATACTGTGCAAGTCCAAACAAGAGTATTCACCGGCTGTTTTTATTTTTTTTAATTGTTTTTGCTGCGTATAGTTACGCAGATTACTGCCCTCATCAGTGCATACCGCATAGGTACATCCAAGTATTGTACCATTTAGTACCTGTTAAGCTGTCAAGGTGCTCCAAACCGTCAAAGTCCAAACAATATTATTCACCGGCTGGTGTTTTACAAAAATACAGAGTTTTTTCTGCCTATAGTTACGCATATTACTGCACTCATCAGTGCATACCACACAGGTACATCCAAGTATTGTACCATCTAGTACCTGTTAATCTGTCAAGGGCCTACATACTGTGAAAGGACAGCCGTAAGTAATCACCTGCTGCTGTTCTAGACAAATACTGTTTAAAAAGTAGTGTAGTGTATTGTAATACCCTCATAAACGCACTAAGTATGTCAGGCAGAGAAGTGCCAGGACGTGCACAGAGGAGTGGCAGAGGCCTAAACACTTCAGGCAGAGTTGGCAGCAGACTTGGGGCGAGTGGCAGCAGGAGTCGCAGCGGGAGGCCTGAGCTCCCGTTATCAGCCAGCGGTCGTGTCTCCACCAGCATGCCGTCGTCGATTGGTTAACACGCTCATCCACATCATCACAAGTGACATCTGACACCCCCAGTCAACAGTCAGTGGGTTCCTCAGACAAAACCCTCAGTTGGCATGGCCCTGGAGCAGTCCCTGTCCTCCCATTGCTTTTGTCCTATGCTGTTCCCTCTCCTAAAGAAGTATCTTATGCTGTGGGTTCAGCTCCACTATTTACTGAGGACGATCTAATAGAGGAAAGTCAGCAGCTACTGGACAGCCAAGAAGGGGAGGAGACATGCGCCGCTTGCTCCGCTAGGCGGCCAAGTAATGATGCGGAGAGTGACGTGGGTGGCGGTGTTGCAAGGGTTCAGAGTCCTGAAACAGACAGTTGGGGAACCTGAGGAGGACATCAGTAACGTGCACAAACCTATGGATGATGATGAAGCCGATCGGAATTGGGAGCCGGGTGCAGAATGGGCTTCATCATCATCAGGAGAAGAGAGTTGCAGGTTGCCCTTGAGGCAGCAAGGCGGTAGCACGGTTGTCAGTTAGCATGGTGATAGTAGTGGAAAGTCAGGAGCCAAACGTGCCCGGGGGAGACCACCTGCTTCGCGGCAGCCTACCTTTCCGGGAGATAGTGGAACAGGGGTTCCTGGAGACAGCGCCAGTAGCAGTCAATTAGTGCGGACTGCGGGTGGGAAAATCAGCTACTCGGCGGTGTGGAAGTTTTTCATAAGGCATCCTGAGGAGGTTCACGTAGCCACATGCAAGATCTGTCGGCAGAAGGTGAAGCATGGCCAGGGTCCCAATGTCGGCACCACGGCCCTGTGTCAACACATGCTTCGCCACCATAAAGCGGCCTGGGAGAACCGTTGCTCCGATGTAGTGGTCCAGCCTGGTGCATCACCCAGTGGCCATCCGCTCCCTCCTTCATCCAGCCAAGGCTCCACCACCTCAGCCGAAGGGAGCTGTGTGTCAAACCCTCCTTCTGTCGCTCCTGCTTCTCCCGCTTTTAGTCAGCCATTCCGCCAACAATCTATCAGCGAAGCCATGTCCAAGAGACAACAGTATGTGCCCACTCATCCAACGGCGCAGAAGTTGAATGTGCTCCTGTCCAAGTTGCTGGTGCTGCAGTCCCTCCCTTTTCAAGTGGTGGACTCTGCATCTTTCAGAGAATTGATGGCTTGTGCCGAGCCGAGGTGGAGAGTCCCAAGCAGTCATCTCTTTGCGAAAAAGGCAGTACCAGCCCTGCATAAGTTTGTACAAGAGAAGGAGGGCAAGTCCTTTAGCCTGTCGGTGTGTTCAAAAGTGCACGGCAACGTCGATGTGTGGAGCTGTAAGTACGGGCAGGGACAATACTTGTCTTTTACGGCCCACTGGGTAAATGTGGTTCCTGCACAGCCACAACAGCAACTTGGACAGGTCACACCGCATCCTCCTCCACGCCCTCGCTCCCAGGCAGTTGGTCCTGTTACAGTGTGCAACGCCGCCTCCTCATCCTCCACCGTGTCCTCGGCCTCCACTGCATGTCCAAATCTTGGTGGCCCTTCATCGTGCCATGTGTGTAGGGCACGGCGGTGTCAAGCTGTTCTTCACATGGTTTGCCTTGGCGAACGGAGTCACACAGGGGAGGAACTGCTAAAGTTCATTCGTAAAGAAATCTGAGTATGGCTTCCTCCAAGAAATCTGGAAATGGGAACCATGGTGACCAACAACGGGAAGAACATCGTGTCCGCGCTGCGACAAGAAAGTGTGAAGCATGCGCCCTGCATGGCACACGTGTTGAATCTGGTTGTCAAGCACTTCCTCAAGTCTTCACCCCATTTACAAAACATCCTGAAAATGGCAAGGAAACTGTGCATGCACTTCAGCCACTCGTACACCGCCAAGCACACCTTCCTTGAGCTGCAGCGCCAGAATGGTATCCCACAACATAGTCTTATTTGTGACGTTGCCACACGTTGGAATTCCACCCTCCATATGTTGGACAGACTATATGAACAAAGAAAAGCCATCACCGATTTCTTGATGATCCAAGCAGATAGGAGTACTCCCCTGTGTAACTTCAATGTGAATCAGTGGCAGCTCATACGTGACACCTGCCGTTTGCTGAGCCCCTTTGAGGAAGTCACATTATTTGTGAGTCGCCAGGATTACGCCATGAACGACGTAATTCCACTCCTAAATTTCCTACAACAAATGATTGAAACCATGGCTGGTCACGGCAATGGGGACATTGCGCCTACATCTTAAGGCTACATGAGCCCTGTGGGGGCTGAACTGGAGGAGGAGGATGATGAGGGGCAGAGTGGAGCACAGTTTAGGTTGGATGAGATGGCCGGTGTTTCTAGTCTTCGGACACTAGAGGAGGAGCAGGAGCAGCCAGAGGAGCTGGAGGGTTATGAGGAAGTTGAGACAGAGGACCCAGACACACCGTGGCAGTATGCAGTGGAGATGGAGGCAGGTAGTCCCTCCGAGTCACTGGCGCAAATGGCACGATGCATGCTCAGTTGCTTGCGTAGTGACCCCGATTGTCAAAATTTGTCAGCGGGATGACTTCTGGATCTCCACCTTATTAGACCCTCGCTACCGTCCCAAAATGGGGGCCTTTTTTACACCCACTGAGAGGGAGGACAAACTGACCTACTACAGAGAGATTCTACGTAGTCAGTTGGCTGATGTCTATCGGCCACATGGTCCATCCACTCGCAGGTCTGACTCGGGGGGCCCTCTGCACTCACCTTCCACTGCCATGGCTGCTGGGGAGGGGAGAGGTGGCAGGAGCAGTACCAGCTTAATCAGCAGCAACCTGAGTCTACAGTCGCTGATGAGTAGCTTTCTTCACCCGCATCGTGAAGCAACTCATCAGCAACAGGTAGACATGGAGCAGGACCTGAACCAGCAGGTGGTGGCATACCTTGACATGGCCATGCCAACAACCATTGAAGATCCGCTGGACTTCTGTACAGCCAAACTTGATTTACGGCCACAACTAGCAGAGGTTGCCCTGGAAAAGCTGTCCTGCCCGGCCAGTAGTGTGCCATCAGAGCGAGTGTTTAGTACGGTCGGGGCCATAGTCACCCCAAGGCGAACTCGTCTGTCCACTAAAAATGTGGATAGACTGACGTTTGTCAAGATGAATCAGGGATGGATCAGCCAGGATTTCCAGCCACCAATGTCAGATGCCTCAGAGTAGATTGACCATGCTGCTACACCAACATTTCCCAATTATGGTTGGTTATGAAACCCTCTTGGGTTATCAATTAGGGTTATGAAACCCTCTTTGGTACTGTGATTGCCTGCTCCTGGCTCATCCTGTGTCTTTCAGGAACTACTTGCCTCACTGATGCTTCTGGCCTTGGGCCTTGAATTTTTGGATGTTTAGCAGTAGCTAAATATATGCTTAATGCAAATGTCAACATTGATCTTTAAATGTAAGGGGTTGGTTATGAATCCCTCTTGGGTACTGTGAATGACTGCTCCTGACTCATTCTGTGTCTATCAGGAAATAATTGTCTACCTGATGCCTCAGGCCTTGGGCCTTCAATTTTTGGATGTTTAGCAGTAGCTAAATACATGCTTAATGCAAATTTCAACATTGATCTTTAAATGTAAGGGGATGGTTAAGAAACCCTCTTGAGTACTGCAAATGACTGCTCCTGACTCATTCTGTGTCTTTCGGGAACTACTTGCCTCCCTGATGCCTCAGGCCTTGGGCCTTCATTTTTTGGATGTTTAGCAGTAGCTAATACATGCTTAATGCAAATTTCAACAATGATGTTTAAATTCTCAGCGCTCTGCTAGGGCCTTCTCCTACCCCGCCGGGGCCGATCCGAGGACCTCACTAAACCATCCAATCGGTAGTAGAGACATGCGGTGTGTACAAAGGGCAGGGACTTAATGATCCCGAGCTTATGACTCGCGCTTAGTTGTGATTCTTCTTTCCTGGCAAATAATTGCAATCCCTGATCCCTATCGCGAACGGGGTTCAGCGGGTTACCCGCACCTGTCAGTGAAAGATAGACACACGCTGGTCCGTTCAGTGTAGCGCGCGTGCAGCCCCGGAACTGACGGCATAACACACCGGTTATTGCTCGATCTCGCGAGTGATCGTGCAATGTAAGGGGTTATTAAAGCCTCTTGGGTAGTGCTGATGCCTACTCCTGACTGCTCCTGTGTCTTTCAGGAACTACTTGACTTCATAATGCTTCTGGGCTTGGGCCTTTAATTTTAGAATTTTTGAAATACATGCTTAATTAAAATTTCAACATTTATGGTGCAATGTATGGGGTTATTAAACACTCTTGGGTAGTGTTTTTTGGGAGGGATTGTGAAGCCCTGGTGTGTACTCGTGCATCAGCTAACTCCAGGCTGTGTCATTCAGGCAATATATGGGCTACTGATGCCGCTGTGGGGCCTGGGTTTGGGAATTTAAAATTTTCTCATAGGTAGCACCCGCTATCCCAAATCTTTTCCAAAAAGTTCTAAAATTGTGGTGTTTTTTGGGGGGGATTGTGAAGCCCTGGTGTGTACTCATGCATCAGCCAACTCCAGGCTGTGTCATTCAGGCAATATATGGGCTACTGATGCCGCTGTGGGGTCTGGGTTTGGGAATTTAAAATTTTCTCATAGGTAGCACCCGCTATCCAAAATCTTTGGTTTAAATTTCTTAATTCATCTTTTAATCTTAGGGATTGTGAAGGCCTAGTGCCTACTCATGCTGCTGGCAATTCAGGGCTGTGCCATTCAGCCACTATATGGTCTCCTCATGCAGCCAACACCTCCATGCTGTGTAATTCAGCCACTATATGGTCTCCTCATGCTGCCAACACCTCCACGCTGTGTCATTCAGCCACTATATGGTGTCCTCATGCTTCAGCTTCATCCAAGCTGTGTCATACAGCCACTATATGGTGTCCTCATGTTGCCAACACCTCCACACTGTGCCATTCAGCCACGATATGGTCTCCTCATGCTTCAGACTCATTCAAGCTGTGTCATGCTGCCAACACCTCCACGCTGTGCCATTCATCCACTATATGGTCTCCTCATGCTGCCAACACCTCCACGCTGTGTCATTCAGTCACTATATGGTCTCCTGACACTGATGCCACCACCAGGCTCTGTAATTGTGCTGCTGTGCGGCAGTGATTCTAAAAGCGATGCCGGTAATCTGCATGTTATTCTGAATAACAGTATTATTTCACTAACCCAGCACACTCCATATGCGTTTTAGAACACAGCAAAGTGTTCTATACCCCTATTAGACTTGTGCACTAGAAAATTTTTCCTTTAGTTTCGTTTTTTTGTTTTGGTAAAAATTTTCTGTTCTGTGATATTTTCGGTTTAGATTTTTTGGATACATTCGGTATTTGGGTACATTGGTTAAATCTTTTTATTCTTATGGAGATACCTTTTTTATTAAAATTTCATAGGGTACCATAAAAAAATTATAATAAAAAAGATAAAGTAGTGATGGATAAAATTGTTTCTAACGAAATGTATCTTTTTTATTATGAAATGTTTATTCATTTTTAAACAGGGATCAATTTTTGTGAGCGGGTAAAGCACTAAAAATGTAGCCAACAATAATAAAAATGTATTGTGTGCGTGTTTTAAAATTTTTTTTTTACATTTTTTAGGTAGTAACACACTGTTCCATGATGGGAGTAGTAGTTACCTGTACTAATTGACAGATCGCTGGGGTCCCTTGCGATCCTCTTATATAATGCATAGATGCGGCGGCAGCTCTTCTATGGTCCCCTGCACTCACGTATATATACACATATTAATTTTTACTGCAGAGCTGTGATTGGCTAGATGCTTCCAGCCAATCACAGCTCTCTGTGAGAAATATCAATATGTGTATATATATACGGCCGTGCAGGGGACCATAGGAGAGCGGCCGCCGAATCCGTACATTATACAGGAGCATCACAGCGGGTGTCAGGATTGATACCCGCAGTGATCTTTCCTTAACTACAAGTACTACTACTCCCAACATAGAGTACACCCTGCTCCATGCTGGGAGCTGTAGTACCTGCATTAATAGACAGATCGCAGCGGGTGTCAGAAGTTACACTCGCTGCAATATGTATATTAATGCAGGTACTACAGCTCCCAGCATGGAGCAGAGTGTGCTCAATGTTGGGAGTATTAGTACCTGCAGTAAGGGACAGATCCCTGTGGATGTCACTCCTCCTGACACCCGCTGCGATCGTCCTTATGTAAATGTCGGGATCAGCTGTTTTCAGGGCTACAGAGCCGGGAGAACAGCTGACGCTGAGCCGTAGGTATACATCGTATATCTACTGCCCAGCAAGAACTTACAGTGAGCCCGCAATGTGTATACAGTATACACATTGCTGGCTCTCGTAACCCCTTGCTGAGCTGTGCGCTCTGCACAAGCCCAGCAAGGAAAGAGTTAACTTACACTGCTGGACAGTGTAGGTTAACCCTTTGGGCGATATACACTATATACAGCTATCTATAGATAGCTTTATATAGTGTATACAGAAGACGAATTCAGCTTACTTCCCTCGAGTACCGGGCAGGTCCATGTAGCTTCGCCCCCTAGTGATGACGTCATTAGGGGGTGGAGCTACAGAAGGGAACTAGGCTAGTTAACTCCTTAAGGACACATGACGTACTGGAACGTCATGTGTCTACTCCCGACCTATAACGAGGGGCCACGGCGGGTCGGGCCCAGCCTCTAACAACGACTGGGACCTGTGGCTAATAGCGCTCGGCATTGATCGCAGTGCCGCGCGCTATTTACCCTTTAGACGCGGCGTTCAAAGTTGAACGCCACGTCTAAAGTGAAAGTATGCTGGTTAGCTCAGTGGGCTGATCGGGATAGCCGCGGCGAAATCGCGGCATCCCGAACAGCTTACAGGACAGCAGGAGGGTCCCTACCTGCCTCCTCGCTGTCTGATCGCCGAGCTGTCAGCCGGCAGAATCATCGATCACTGGTTTCCTATGAGAAACCAGTGATCAATGTAAAAAATCAGTGTGTGCAGTGTTATAGGTCCCTATGGGAGCTATAACACTGCAAAAAAAAGTGAAAAAAAAAGTGAATGAAGATCATTTAACCCCTTCCCTATTAAAAGTTTGAAACACCCCCCTTTTCCCATAAAAAAACCACAGTGTAAATAAAAATAAATATAAACATATATGGTATCGCCGCGTGCGGAAATGTCCAAATTATAAAAATGTATTGTTAATTAAACCGCACTGTCAATGGCGTATGTGCAAAGAAATTCCTATTAATAAGTCCTATCAATGCAAATGGTACCGCTAAAAACTTCAGGTCACGGCGCAAAAAATGAGCCTTCATACCGCCCCATACGCGGAAAAATAAAAAAGTTATAGGGGTCAGAAGATGACAATTTTAAACGTATTAATTTTCCTGCATGTAGTTATGATTTTTTCCAGAAGTACGACAAAATCAAGCGTATATAAGTAGGGTATCATTTTAATCATATGGACCTACAGAATAAAGTTAACGTGTCATTTTTACCGAAAAATGTACTATGTAGAAACGGAAGCCCCCAAAATTTACAAAACAGCATTTTTTTTTTCAATTTTGTCTCACAATGATTTTTTTTCCCATTTCGCCGTAGATTTTTGGGCAAAATGACTGATCTCATTACAAAGTAGAATTGGTGTCACAAAAAATAAGCCATCATATGGATTTTTAGGTGCAAAATTGAAAGAGTTATGATTTTTTAAAGGCAAGGAGGAAAAAACAAAAATGCAAAAACAGAAAAACCCTCAGTCCTTAAGGGGTTAATCTGAAGCTCTGTTCACATTGTACGTTTTGTATAATGAGAACAGACCCTTCTGGCAGTGTCTACCCAGACAGAGAGACTCCAGCTGTTGCTAAACTACAACTCCCAGAACGGAGGTGTAGTTTTGCACCAATTGGTGGCTCCCTGTTTCGGTAGACATTGCATCATGGGTGCTCTCCCCAGCGGACAGCACCAAAAATGTCATAACCAATTTTTTGTGTTTTTTTTCTTCTCCTTTCAGATCCGTGTATGCAGAGCATTACTGCGGATTCAATGGATTACAGCAGATTTGTTTTTCTTTGAATAAAATGGTTAACGAGGGCTGTGGGGGAGTTTTTTTTTTAAATGAAATCATTTTTCCAATGTGTTGTGTTTTTTTTAATTTAATTTTCAGGCTTAGTAGTGTAAGCTGGTCTTATTGACAGAATCAATTACTAAGCCAGGGCTTAGTGTTAGCCCCCCAAAACAGCTAGCGCTAACCCCCAATTATTACCCCGGTACCCACCGCCACAGGGGTGACGGGAAGAGCCGGTACCAACAGGCCCGGAGCATCAAAAATGGCGCTCCTGGGCCTAGGCAGTAACAGGCTGGCGTTATTTAGGCCGGGGAGGGCCAGTAACAATGGTCCTCGCCCACCCTGGTAACGTCAGGCTGTTGCTGTTTGATTGGTATTGTGCTGAGAATAAAAATACGGGGAACCCTATACGTTTTTTATTTTTTTATTTAAATAAATAAAAATAAAAAAAGCATAGGGTTCCCTGTATTTTCACGGTTATTACATTTTTGGCGCTGTCCGCTGGGGAGAGCACCCATGATGCAATGTCTACCGAAATATGGAGCCACCAATTGGTGCAAAACTACAACTCCCAGCATGCCCAGACAGCCTTTGGCTGTCTGTGCATGCTGGGAGTTGTAGTTTAGCAACAGCTGGAGTCTCCCTGTCTGGGTAGACACTGCCAAAAGGGTCTGTTCACATTATACAAAATGGACAATGTGAACAGAGCTTCAGATTAACTAGCCTTGTTCCCTTCTGTAGCTCCGCCCCCTAATGATGTAATCACTAGGGGGCGGAGCTACACAGACCTGCCCGGTACTCGAGGGAAGTAAGCCACAGCTATCTATAGATAGCTGTATATAGTGTATACCGCCCAAAGGGTTAACTTACACTGTCCAGCAGTGTAAGTTAACTCTTTCCTTGCTGGGCTTGCGCATAGCGCACAGCTCAGCTAAGGGTTAAGTGAGCCAGCAATGTGTCTACTGTATGCACATTGCAGGCTCACTGTAAGTTCTTGCTGGGCAGTAGATATATGATGTATACCTACGGCTCAGCATCAGCTGTTCTCCCGGCTCTGTAGCCCTGAGAACAGCTGATCCCGACATTCACATAAGGACGATCGCAGCGGGTGTCAGGAGGAGTGACATCCACAGGGATCTGTCCCTTACTGCAGGTACTAATACTCCCAACATGGAGCACACTCTGCTCCATGCTGGGGGCTGTAGTACCTGCATTAATAGACATATCGCAGCTAGTGTAACTTCTGACACCCACTGCGATCTGTCTATTAATGCAGGTACTACAGCTCCAAGCATGGAGCAGAGTGTACTCCATGTTGGGAGTAGTAGTACTTGTAGTAAAGGAAAGATCACTGCGGGTATCACTCCTGACACCCGCTGTGATGCTCCTGTATAATGTATGGATGCGGCGGCCACTCTCCTATGGTCCCCTGCACGGCCGTATATATATATATACACATATTCCTATTTCTCACAGAGAGCTGTGATTGGCTGGAACCATCTGGACAATCACAGCTCTGCGGGAAACATGAATATGTGTATATATACGTGAGTGCAGGGGACCATAGAAGAGCTGCCGCCGCATCTATACATTATACAAGAGGATCGTAAGGGACCCCAGCGATCAATTAGTACAGGTAACTACTACTCCCATCATGGAACAGTGTGTTCCATGCTGGGAGTAGTAGTACAACCTAAAAAATGTTTAAAAAAAATAAGTGAAAAACACGCACACACTACATTTTTATTATTGTCGGCTACTTTTTTAGTGCTTTACCCGCTCACATAAATTGATCCCTTGTTTAAAATTAATAAACATTTCATAATAAAAAAAAGATACATTTCGTTAAATACAATTTTTTCACTACTTTTTTTATTATTTTTTTGTTATTAGAAGGAATTATTTACATTCGTTTACGGATAACGAATGCATTCGTTATTTGCCGCATGCATTTGGTAAATAACGAATGCATTCGTTATTTTGCTATTCGTATTAACGTGGCTATTCGGGAATGTTCAAAATATGTTTTCGTGCATTCGGATCGGTCCGAATGCCCGAAAACGGTAAAATTTGTTAAATTGTGCAATTCGGTTCGGCACGAATGTCTATGTCTAACCCCTATAGAGGCTTTATGTAGGCTAGAAATAGCCTTTTTTAATATAGATTTGCAGCAAAAAAATTCGGATTGAAGCAAACTTTATCGGAAAATTTGGCGAATCGGCCGAATCTAATTTTTGAAAAGTTCGCTCATCTCTAGTTTTTATACTTTTTTTTTATATGATTTGCACTTTATGCTTTATGGATATTTTCTAATAAAGCCAATTTTTTATGGGAGCTGGATTATCTACACTGAGACACAGCTAAGCTGTCTGCCGAACTTACACTAAAAGACGCCAGTGTTTCCGTTAATGCATGTTCCACTGATTCTTTCAAATGTGATGAGCGGACCCTCTTTTTCTACTTTTGCTAATTTGTGTCTGATTTAAGTGCAAAACTCTATAGAATTCTGACTGCAGAATAGAAATGTATATGTTTAAATAGGTCAACCAATATATAAAGTCAGTTGGATTTGTAACTTTGTAAATGTGGTTGACAGTTCCTATGTTATTGCCCCGAAAAACATAGGAATGTATGACAGCTGGATTGTCAGGGTTTTAATTGGGGCTATGCCATTACCAAAATTAAATAGAAATAGGGGGACGTATTCATTTTATTAAGCTTTTTAAAAAGTCACAGATTTGTTGAATAGCCTTTAATTACACCAGCCCAGACCTGGCTTACAAAACTGGTTGTAGACAGCAGTTTCAAGTTGCACAGGTGAAAAAATTCTCTGATAACTCGCAGAGAAGGAGTAATACAAATTGGTGCTCAGGAGGGAAATTTCACAAAAATGTTTACAAGCCCCATATTTATCAAGGGCTCTGCACCATATAATACATTTGGTGTATGTAAACTCCAACTACACCATCAAAACCGGTGTACAACATCAGTACACCTTCAATGACTTTGATAAATGTCCCCATATGCTGTAGAAATTGAGGAGGTTGGCAACTTCAGCTGAGCACATTGCAAAATTAATGGCACTTTGAATAAGATACCTGTGGAGAGGAGTAGTGGTGGTGCTCTGCTGGGTGTAGTCAGGGCTCAAGTCCTGCAGAAACACGTGGGAACTGAGTTTCGGTTTTTGACTACTAACCTTTGCCGCCTGCCTTGACCTTCTGCCACATTGACTACCCTACAGCCTCCTCATTTGGTACCTCGCCTTGCCCAGTTACCTGTGTGGTCGAGCTGTGTCGATCGACCTTGGTGTCGTCTGCCGCAGCAAGCCCATCCTGCCTTGCGGTGGGCTTTGGTGAAGACCAGCGGCACCTTCGACTCCGCTCCCCGATACGGTCCGAGTCATGAGCCACACAGGTAGAGGATCCACATCCAGTTCCGTTACACCTGTACTTTTTCCACAGCAGGAACACTGTTCCCCTTAGCATGAGTTCTGGTGGACCAGCCCTTGAGTTGAAATTATATTCCTCCTTGCAGACATTTCACCATTGACTGGCTTTAACAAAGCCTCGCGCTTTGATAAAGCCAGTCAATGGCGAAACTTCAGAAAGGAGGAATATAATTTTAGCTCAGCACTGTGAGAGATGTTCCAGAAATAGCATAGACTACGCTGGTCAGCTCGCTGGCTGGAAAAACAAATAAATAAAAAACTAAAAGATCGCCAGATAGATATACCAATGATGGATGCATGGCCTGAATAAAAAGGGAATATACTGGCTTTCCTAAGCCAGCTGATAATATTAAACATAACCGGCTATTGAATCTATGCACACTACATAGTGTAATTCACAAATACTAAAAGCCATATACACAGTGCTGTAATGTTAAAAGGTCACTGCCACCTAGTGGCTACAGAGCCCAAATTCTTTATCATTAGTTAAAACAATAAAAGTTAAGTTTTAAGTATAATTTTTGGGAGCCTCTAGTCAGGGTTATCCCTGAGGGGATTCATTTCCCCAAGGAGTTTAGTTGTAACAATATTATTTTCCCAGAGACCCATAAGGGGACCTTTATTGGTAGTGTTGCAATCTGGTTGTCAAGCAGTTCCTGAAGTGTTCCTCCCATCTGCAAGACATCCTAACAATGGGAAGGAAACTTTGCATGCACTTCAGCTACTTGTACACTGCAAAGCACACCCTCCTTGAGCTGCAGCGGCAGAATGGTATCCTTCAACATAGTCTGATTTGCGACGTTTCCATACATGGGAATTCCACCCTCCATATGTTGGACTGACTAAATGAACAGACAAAAGCCATCACCAATTTCTTGATGACCCAAGCAGATAGGGGTACTCTGCTGTGTAACTTCAATGTCAACCAGTGGCAGCTCATATGTGACACCTGCCATTTGCTCAGGCCCTTTGAGAAAGCCATATTATTAATCGCCAGTATTACGGGATAAGCAACGTCATTCCCTTGCTTCATCTACTACAACACGTGGTTGAAACAATGGCTGGTCAGGGCACTGGAGACATGGCGCCTACATCTCATGGCCACATGAGCCCTGTGGGGGCTGAACTGGAGGAGGAGGGGGTACAGTGGAGCACAGTTTATGTTTCATGAGATGGGTGGTTTTTCTAGTCATCTGACAGGAGAGGAGGAGCAGAAGCAGCAGAGGAGATAGAGGGTTGTGAGGAAGGTGAGACAGAGGACCCAGACACATTGTGGCAGTATGCAGTGGAGATGGAGGCAGGGAGTCCCTCCAAGTTACTTGCACAAATGCATGCTAACTTGCTTGCGTTGTGACCGCCGAATTCTCACCATTCAGCAGCAGGATGACTTCTGGCTCTCCATCTTATTGGACCCTCGCTACCTGCACAAAATGGGGGCCTTCTTTTACACCCACTGAGAGGGAGGACAAACTTACCTACTGCAGAGACATCCTACATAGTCAGTTGGCCGATGCCTATCTGTGCCATCCTCCATCCTCCCGCAGGTCTAACTCGGGGGGGGGGGGGGGGGGGGGCAGGATCAGCACCAGCTCCATCAGCAGCAGCCTGAGTCTACAGTTGCTGATGAGTAGCTTTCTTCACCCACATAGTGAAGCAGCTCATCAGCAGCAGGTAGACCTGGAGCAGGACCTGAACCAACAGGTGGTGCCATACCTTGACATGACCATGCCAACACACTTGGAAGATCCACTGGACGTCTGGGCCGCCAAACTTGATTTGCGGCCGGAACTAGCAGTTTGCCCTGGAAAAGCCTTCGTGCCTGGCCAGTAGTGTGCCATCAGAGTGGATGTTTAGTCTGGAGGTGGCCATAGTAACCCCAAGGAGGACTCGTCTGTCCACGAAAAGTGTGGAGATTTTGAAAAATTTGATTCGGACGATTCGCCGAATTTTCCCAAAAAATTCCTTTCGATCTAAATTTATTCTTGGCGAACCGCTATTAAAAATGGCTATTCCTGGCCTACAGAGAGCCTCAATAGGGGTGTACAACACTATGCCTTGCTGTAACATGCATAGAGTGTGTGCCGGGTTAGTTAAATAATACTGTTATACAGTATGACATGCAGATCCGAGGTGTCGCTATTAGAATCACTGTCGCAGAGCGGCACAATGACAGAGCCTGGAGGTGGCATCAGTATGAGGAGACCATATAGTGGCTGAGTGACACAGCATGGAGGTGGCGGCAGCATGAGGAGAGCATATAGTGGCTTAACCCCTTAACGACCACGGACGCAAATGTACGTCCTTGTTTGGCGGCACTTCCCGCACCAGGACGTACATTTACGTCCTGTGTATGACCGCGAGCATCGGAAGGGTGCTCGCGTCATATACGGCAGGTTCTGGCTGCTAGCATCCGTGATCGTGCGGATGTCCGCCATTAACCCCTCAGATGCCGTGATCAATACAGATCACGGCATCTGTGGCATTGTGGTACTTTGATTGGATGATCGGATCGCCCGCAGCGCTGCCGCGGCGATCCGATCATCCAGCATGGCGGCCGGAGGTCCCCTCACCTGGCTCCGGCCGTCTCCCGGGGTCTTCTGCTCTAGTCTGCGATTGAGCAGACCAGAGCAGAAGATCACCGATAATACTAAGCAGTGCTGTGTCCTATGCATAGCACTGCACGGTATTAGCAATCAAAGGATTGCTATAGAAGGTCCCCTATGGGAACATAAAAAGTGTAAAAAAAAAGTTTAAAAATGTAAAAATAAAAAGTAAAAAAATAAGTGAAAAATCCCCTCCCCTCAAAAAAAAAAATTACAATTTTCCGTTTTTCCCATTTTACCCCCAAAAAGCGTAATGTTTTTTTAATAAACAAATTTGGTATCGCCGCATGCGTAAATGTTCAAACTATCAAAATATAATGTTAATTATCCCATACGGTGAATGGCGTAAATGTAAAAAATAAAAAAAAAAGTCCAAAAATGCTGCTTTTTTGTCGCATTTTATTTGAAAATTTTTTATAAAAAATAATCTAAAAGTTTTATATATGCAAATGTGGTTTCTAAAAAAAGTACAGATGACGGCACAAAAATGAGCTCTCATACCGCCCTATATACGGAAAAATGAAAAAGTTATAAGTGGTCAAAATAGGGTGATTTTAGATTACTGATTTTGTAGAAAAAGTTTTACATTTTTTTTAAGCGGTACAAAAATATAAAAGTATTTAGCCATGGGTATCATTTTAATTGTATTGACCCATAGAATAAAGAACACATGTCATTTTTACCGTAACGTGTATAGTGTGAAAACAAAACCCTCCAAAATGTGCAAAATTTTGGTTCTCAGTAAAATTTCCTCCCTAAAAATAATTTTTGGGGGTTCGTCGTACATTTTATGGTAAAATGAGGGGTTTCATTACAAATTTCAATTGGTCACGCAAAAAACAAGCCCTTATATGGGTCTGTAGATGGAAATATAAAAGAGTTATGGATTTTAGAAGGCGAGGAGGAAAAAACGAAAACGCAAAAATAAAATTGGCCTGGTCCTTAAGGTGAAAATGGGCTTGGTCATTAAAGGGTTAATGACACACCGTGGAGGTGGTGGTAGCATGTTAAGGCCATATAGTGCCTGAATGACACAGTGTGGAGGTGATGGCAGCATGAGGAGATCATATAGTGGCTGAATGACACAGCCTGGAATTGGCGGCAGCATGAGGAGACCACATAGTGGCTGAATGACACAGCCTGGAGTTGGCAGCAGCATGAGGAGACTATATAGTGGCTTAATGACCATTGAGACTTTAACAGGAACAAAATAGTGCACCACTTAGATGTACGTATGTAGTATGCACTTATGAGGGGAGGACAATGCGCTTCAGTACACTTATAAATTATTTTTGCACAACACCAGCAGTACACACCAGTGCTGCAGCACACAGTTGCTGTGTGCTACCCCCAAAATTGCACTCTCTCTCTCAATCTCACTCCCTTCCCTATTAGTGCTTCTAGGCAGGATTTGTGCTTGAGCTGCATCACTGCTGTTCTTTGCAACACACTGTGCAACACACTGCTCTCTGTCCCTCTCTGTAATAGAACACTGTAGACAGTGACTGGGAGGTGAATCACTGCAGTAAGAATGTTTTTTTTGTGCTACACACACTTCTCTTTGTCCATCTCTCTGTGCAACAGAACGTTGACTTGACTAGGAGGTGAATTGCTGCTGTAAAAAAGCTTTTCTGTGCAACACACAGTGCTGTCTGTCCCTATCTATCTCTCTTCAGTGAAAGGCTGAAGTGGCTGTTCGCAATATGGCTGCTGATTATATAGGGCTGTGTCATCACAGGGGTGACTGGTTGCCAGTAGGCTGCATCCTGCATGGGATTCAGGGTCATCCCACCTACCCTTGTTCCCGCCTTCCCAGGAAATCCTTGCCCCATGTGGATCCACCATGTTAGATGCCCTGGAGCCTGGACCGCACTAAATAGAGTTTAATGAGGCGATATTCGCATTCCTTGTGAATCAAATTTTTTCTCAAATTCGTTACAAATTCAGATTCATCAGATTCGATTCACTCATCCCTAGTATTTACTATAACAGATATTAAAAAGGAGTAGAGAAAAGAGACAGTTTCAATAAATTGTTGACCAACATGAAATTTAAATGAAATACAAACAACTGGTCAATAATTTATTAAAGGGGTACTCAGTTGCTAGTCATCTTATTCCCTATCCAAAGGCTGCTGGGACCCCCCACGATGTCCGTGCAAATACTTGGCCTTCTGAAAATCATGTTCGTGATGTCATGCCACACCCCCTCTTTTTATGCCACGCCCTCCCATAGACATGAATGGAGGGGGCGTGGCGTGACAACACAAGGTGGCGTGGCATGACATCACGAACATAATGTTCATAATGCCGGGTGTCTGCCAGGAGACCGTGGGGGGTCCCAGCTGCCGGACTCCCGTGATCAATCCTTTCAATAAGGGATAAGATGTCTAGCAACTGGGTACCCCTTCAACTCTATGAACTGTACTAAAGACAAGGGGTTTTGTATACTTACTAAATAAATTCAGTAAGTATATAGATTGCTACTGGGATTCAGATGCTCATCTCAAAATGGTATATTTATGCATGGAGCAAAGGCATTTCAAACATTTAACAATGTAGGAAACGATTCTTTACAATAGCAGTTAGATGCTTATCTATCAACAAATGGAATTTACTTTTCAACTATTGCAATGTAAAGCAAAATTAACAACATCTTGGATATTTATTTTCTTTCCTTGGATTAACAACGAGGTCTGAAAAAAGCTTAACCCCTATACAACCTCATCCCAATTTTAGATTTGATTTATATTTTCTTCCTCCTCACCGCCTAAGACCTAATTTTTTTCTTATTTTTCCACTGACAAAGTTGTATTTGGGCTTTTGTGTAGCCCCCCCCCCTGTGGGCCTATTATAAGCCATAGATCAATACAATGCTATTATTGTCTGGGCTTTATTGTTAAAGGGGTATTCCAGGCAAAAACTTTTTTTTACATATCAACTGGCTCCGGAAAGTTAAACAGATTTGTAAGTTACTTCTATTAAAAAATCTTAATCCTTCCAATAGTTATTAGCTTCTGAAGTTTTCTGTCTAACTGCTCAATGATGATGTCACGTCCCGGGAGTTGTGCATGATGGGAGAATATCCCTTGCATGATGGGAAAATATCCCCTTAGGAGCTGGACAGCTCCCGGGACGTGAGTCATCAGAAAGCAGTGAGACAGAAAACAGCAACTCAACTTCAGAAGCTAATAACTATTGGAAGGATTAAGATTTCTTAATAGAAGTAATTTACAAATCTGTTTAACTTTCCGGAGCCAGTTGATATATAAAAAAAAAGTTTTTGCCTGGAATACCCCATTAAAACCTGGCTAAGGCTTTCACAATTTCTGATCCATGGAAGACCCGAGGCACACGTAAAGCCTTGGACTTACCCAGTAACCGATTGGGAAATGAGATCAATGGGACCAAGAGACACCAGGAATTATCAGGATTTAAAGTTTAAATACCGCAATTGCTATTTCTCAAATCATTTAACCATTTAAATTGCATCTGACGGTTACATCGTGGACTCAAGCCCGTGCCGTACTCCCTTATCCGTTTCATGATATACAGGTACATCATGGGTCGGGAAGGGGTTAACTTGATGGAAATATGTTTTTTTCGCATTAAGTTACGATGTAACTTTACACATCCTAGGTTTTTACGGGATAGGGAATTTACTTTCCTAGTGCAAGAGCTATAACTAGAGTAACTCCCCACTCCATCTACTTCCTTGACATTGATATCTAATGTTGGTAATTACAGATACAATATATTTCTGTGAAGGAATTCACTCTCTTACTAAATTGATTACAATAGTTTCCCATTGCCACTTTCTTTAGTAGAGATGTTTGTACTATGAAGAACCAATTCTAATAGTGCATTTATTAAGGCTCATTCACACTGCTGGCTTGCTCTGCTAAAGGGAGTACTGTCAGCCAGTCCGTCGAAAGTATGGGAATTGAGCAGAGACAAAAGTAATGCAGGTCCTATCTTTTTTCTCCGCTGAGCTCCTGTACAATACAGGACACCCAACAGACCCTATTCAGGTCAATGGGATCTGATGGTGGAATCAGTTGAACTCCAAACTGTTCAGTGTCCACAAAGAAAAAAGAGACAGATAGACCCTAAACAGGTAAGAGCACCACTGCTTTGAGCAGTCAGAGCCTAAGTGTGCTTAAAGCAAATTGTTTTAATAATAAAAAATTAAACATTTTATATAAACTGCACAATGAGTAAGATTTTGTTCCCTGCTTTGCTGAACCTGGAATATCTTCAGATAATCCCAATATAAATATTGTAACATCCCAACAGGTGTGGACCCGCTGTGTCATTTTGCTTTGTGCCAAACTTGGGAGCAGAGTCTACGTGTTCCCCTGGTTTTCACCCTTTATCCTGCTCCAGGATGAAGAAGCTGGACTTAGCTGCAAAGGAACATCAGGTCGCTGCCACAAGAGTGGTCCCGGTAAGTGTAGGCTTGCCTGGCAGGCCAGAACACCCTGGTGCCAAGCACCAGGGATAGGAGGCAGATGGGGCAAGCTAACACTATGGGTGGACTTAGTGCAGCTACAGGGTCAAAGTAGAGGTCACTAGGTGTTCAAGCTGAGCTGAAGATTTTACAACAGCAGAGCCGAGGAGCTCAGATGGTGCTAAATGGAGTAAGCTAGAACAGCTGACAGAGGCATGGTCAACAATCTGGGTAAGGCACAGGAGGAACAGACAGATGCAGAGGGATCAGGCAGAAGCAGAGTTTTGAAATAGTCTTTGGTCAGATGCAGGAAATCAGAACAGAAACAAACTTCTTTGCTATGACAAAATTACACTTCTGCTCAGGCACCGCAGGAAGGGAGGAGTGCTCTTTTATAGGTGGAGCCTGGCATGAATTGGAACCCATTAGAAAGCACAAACTGGCCCTGTAAGTCTCACCCTGTGCTCACAGAGGGCAGAGGGGAAACTGTGGAAATGACAGAGGATGTGCTTGACGCAGGTAAGAGCCAGACACCTAGTTCACATAGTACGCCAGTAGTTGTTAACCAACAGCGTTACAAATATATGGTTTAGAAGTACATTTGTCTACTGTAAAACTGGTCATTAAAAGTATATTTATTTGTTCTTTGGCATTTACCTACCTATTAAAATAACACAATGAATTATAGTAAAAAGATGTAAACTGAGTTAACAATGCATGGGCATGCATTTATCAAATCAGCATACATAATACAATGTGTGTTTCAGAAGCAATAGAGTTGTTTAATTAACAATAAACGGAGCAGTCCTACTAGGCTAGGGGGAAAGGGTTATAGAGATCAAGAGGATTGAAATAATAGGAGAGAAAAGGTTTTTTCGTCAAATGTTGGATATTTCTTTGAATGTTGGACATTTATTTAAAATAACAATGATACTCGAGATGACTTAATGGTGATGTCCTTGGCAGGGCCCTTGCTTTGGACAACACACAATATAATACAAATGATATATAAAATGTAAAATACATAAAAACACAATTGCTAGCTAAAATTGCACTAATGAGGTGGCTGGGACACAGGGTCTGTGCTATAGTAAGCACAGTGGGACAGTCTGGAAATTGCAAAGGTCCTATTTGTTATAGGTGATGATTGGTGTGAATTGTAGTCTCAGTGAGGGTATTTAGTGCAAATAGCGCTGAAAGATTAATTCCACAGTGTTGGCCGTAGTTACAGCGCTCGACAGCGCTGGAGACTCCCAGTACTGAGCCCACTCTCCCTGTCTGCGCAGGGCTGTCTTTAGAATAGGCAGATGCGCGTGGTAGCACTGAAGCTTCGCCAAGTTTCACACAGTATCATGAAGTTACTCCTTCTGTACCCCGACAGCAAGGGGACAAGTTAAAGAAGGTGATAAAGGATAGGCAATATGTGCCTCTTACTGGCTCTTCAAATGCTTGGTGTTCTGCGCGTATCTTCGTTGGAAGTCCTCCGGGCTCTGCCTTCTATCACCCGGCGGCACGGGGAGGATAAGCAAGAAGGACAGAGGTCCAAGGCTGAATGCCGGTGCTAGCTGCGGCTAGTTAGTAATGCAAGTCTCAGGCTCTGCTGGGGTAGCCGAGTGTCAGGCTCTGCTGGGGTAGCGGAGCGTCCCTGTTAAGTCCCAATCTCTGTGCAGCGAAACAGTCTATGACCAGACGCGTTTCGGGGAGCCACGTCCCCTTTTTCAATGGTGAGGGTAAGAAGACTGAGTGCCCTGCAACTACGGCCAACACTGTGGATTTAATCTTTCAGCGATATTTGCGCTAAATACCCTCACTGAGACTACAATTCACACCAATCATCACCTATAACAAATAGGACATTTGCAATTTCCAGACTGTCCCACTGTGCTTACTATAGCACAGACCCTGTGTCCCAGCCACCTCATTAGTGCAATTTTAGCTAGCAATTGTGTGTATAATATTGTGTGTTGTCCAAAGCAAGGGCCCTGCCAAGGACATCACCATTAAGTCATCAAGAGTATCATTGTTATTTTAAATAAATGTCCAACATTCAAATAAATGTCTAACATTTGACACAAACCTTTTTCTCTCCTATTATTTCAATTCTTCTGATTTCTATAACCTTTTCCACCTAGTCTAGTAGGACTGCTCCGTTTATTGTTAATTATTAGTATCTATAGGCACATTGGGTGTGTGCAACGCAGTATCCTCGGCCTGGGTCCTCTTTTAAGTATTTTATGTAGAGCTCCCATCTCTGTATCTTCCAATAGAGTTGTTTGTTGACACTTTTCAGATGACTGATGAATTAATAATGGTCTCTTATCTCTAAATTAAACCTGCTTGCTTAGCTTCAATAATAAAAATACTCTCAGTCATCTGTGATATTTATAAGTCATTATATTAAATACAATGGAACAAAATGTTATTCAGATATCAAACCTTATATGAAGTGTTTATCAGCCCTAAATCTATTTCTAGAACACTCACTGTAAATGCATGACAAATATGCCATCCATGCCTGTTGTTTCAGTTATGATTTCAGGATATGTGTCATATGTGTGTACAATTTTTAATTGTCCCTGAGATACCCCCTACGCCTCCCTGTCACCAATGTACACTTTTCTACACCCATGTACATCCCTTTGTCACCTCCTATGCCCCCTGTCACCCATGTAGACTCTTCTACAACCATCTACACCCCTCTGTCACCCATGTATACTCCTCTACACCCAAAACACCCCTGTTACTCATGTACACCTCTCTGTCACCCCCTACCCCCCCTTTCACCCATGTACACTCTTCTACACCCCTCTGTTACTCCTTTACATCTATACGCCCCTGTATTCCTCTTCACTTGTAAAAGGGGAATCTGGAGGCTAATGCAGGAAAAATGCGGAGCCTAATAGGTTTGTTTTGCAGGTTTAATGGTGAGGAATTGTGGCTGGAAGAAATAGTTATGATGCCCCAGAGAAGAGAAGGGAATGATGCTGATTTTAGAAGATGTCACTTGTGAGTTGCTGTATAAAGCAGCACTGTAATCTACATAGTACATAGTCAACAGAAAAATGTATGTTGTGCATTTCTTTTATTATTTTTGCTTGTCAAATTTGGTAGGGGTACTCTGCGGAAATTTTTGTTTCCAAGGGGTTAAAAGCGCCTTGCATGTTGAAGGCCAGAAAATCGCTGCACAACAAGATCTTGTCTCAAACCCACGATAAGGGACGAGAGAACACCAACAATAAGGGACAAGAGATTGCCTACAATAAGGGACGAGAGAACACCTACAATAAGGGACATGAGAACACCTACAATAAGGGACAAGAGAACACCTACAATAAGGGATGAGAGAACGCCTACAATAAGGGATGAGAGAACACCTACAATAAGGGATGAGAGAACACCTACAATAAGGGATGAGAGAACACCTACAATAAGGGACAAGAGAACACCTACAATAAGGGATGGGAGAACACCTACAATAAGGGATGAGAGAACACCTACAATAAGGGACGAGAGAACACCTACAATAAGGGACATGAGAACACCTACAATAAGGGACAAGAGAACACCTACAATAAGGGATGAGAGAACACCTACAATAAGGGACAAGAGAATACCTACAATAAGGGATGAGAGAACACCTACAATAAGGGACGAGAGAACACCTACAATAAGGGACGAGAGAACACCTACAATAAGGGATGAGAGAACACCTACAATAAGGACGAGAGAACACCTACAATAAGGGACGAGAGAACACCTACAATAAGGGATGAGAGAACACCTACAATAAGGGAAGAGAGAACACCTACAATAAGGGACAAGAGAACACCTACAACAAGGAACAAGAGAACACCTACAATAAGGGAGAAGAGAAGACCAACAATAAGGGACAAGAGAACACCTACAATAAGGAACAAAAGAACATCTACAATAAGGGACAAGAGAACACCTACAATAAGGGACGAGAGAACATCTACAATAAGGGACAAGAGAACACCTACAATAAGGGACAAGAGAACACCTACAATAAGGGACAAGAGAACACCTACAATAAGGGACAAGAGAACACCTACAATAAGGGACAAGAGAACATCTAAAATAAGGGACAAGAGAACACCTACAATAAGCAACGAGAGAACATCTACAATAAGGGACAAGAGAACACCTACAATAAGGGACGAGAGAATTCAAATTCCTTTCCATTTGCCATGACTACAGCTAAAGAGGGCAATTAGAAAATGCAATTAGAAGCACAGCTTGGACATTACATCTGGCCTCCATGTGCACTGTGATCTAAACATTTACGTTTGTATAGTGGGAAATTGTTTCATCATTTGTACTAAGGAAGAAGCAAAATCTGTCCTGGGCACATTCAATCTACAGCATATTGCATGTTGAAGGCCAGAAAATCGCTGCACAACAAGATCTTGTCTCAAACCCACGATAAGGGACGAGAGAACACCAACAATAAGGGACAAGAGATTGCCTACAATAAGGGACGAGAGAACACCTACAATAAGGGACATGAGAACACCTACAATAAGGGACAAGAGAACACCTACAATAAGGGATGAGAGAACGCCTACAATAAGGGATGAGAGAACACCTACAATAAGGGATGAGAGAACACCTACAATAAGGGATGAGAGAACACCTACAATAAGGGACAAGAGAACACCTACAATAAGGGATGGGAGAACACCTACAATAAGGGATGAGAGAACACCTACAATAAGGGACAAGAGAACACCTACAATAAGGGATGAGAGAACACCTACAATAAGGGACAAGAGAATACCTACAATAAGGGATGAGAGAACACCTACAATAAGGGACGAGAGAACACCTACAATAAGGGACGAGAGAACACCTACAATAAGGGATGAGAGAACACCTACAATAAGGACGAGAGAACACCTACAATAAGGGACGAGAGAACACCTACAATAAGGGATGAGAGAACACCTACAATAAGGGAAGAGAGAACACCTACAATAAGGGACAAGAGAACACCTACAACAAGGAACAAGAGAACACCTACAATAAGGGAGAAGAGAAGACCAACAATAAGGGACAAGAGAACACCTACAATAAGGAACAAAAGAACATCTACAATAAGGGACAAGAGAACACCTACAATAAGGGACGAGAGAACATCTACAATAAGGGACAAGAGAACATCTACAATAAGGGACAAGAGAACACCTACAATAAGGGACAAGAGAACACCTACAATAAGGGACAAGAGAACACCTACAATAAGGGACAAGAGAACATCTACAATAAGGGACAAGAGAACACCTACAATAAGCAACGAGAGAACATCTACAATAAGGGACAAGAGAACACCTACAATAAGGGACGAGAGAATTCAAATTCCTTTCCATTTGCCATGACTACAGCTAAAGAGGGCAATTAGAAAATGCAATTAGAAGCACAGCTTGGACATTACATCTGGCCTCCATGTGCACTGTGATCTAAACATTTACGTTTGTATAGTGGGAAATTGTTTCATCATTTGTACTAAGGAAGAAGCAAAATCTGTCCTGGGCACATTCAATCTACAGCATATTGCATGTTGAAGGCCAGAAAATCGCTGCACAACAAGATCTTGTCTCAAACCCACGATAAGGGACGAGAGAACACCAACAATAAGGGACAAGAGATTGCCTACAATAAGGGACGAGAGAACACCTACAATAAGGGACATGAGAACACCTACAATAAGGGACAAGAGAACATCTACAATAAGGGATGAGAGAACGCCTACAATAAGGGATGAGAGAACACCTACAATAAGGGATGAGAGAACACCTACAATAAGGGATGAGAGAACACCTACAATAAGGGACAAGAGAACACCTACAATAAGGGATGGGAGAACACCTACAATAAGGGATGAGAGAACACCTACAATAAGGGACGAGAGAACACCTACAATAAGGGACATGAGAACACCTACAATAAGGGACAAGAGAACACCTACAATAAGGGATGAGAGAACACCTACAATAAGGGACAAGAGAATACCTACAATAAGGGATGAGAGAACACCTACAATAAGGGACGAGAGAACACCTACAATAAGGGACGAGAGAACACCTACAATAAGGGATGAGAGAACACCTACAATAAGGACGAGAGAACACCTACAATAAGGGACGAGAGAACACCTACAATAAGGGATGAGAGAACACCTACAATAAGGGAAGAGAGAACACCTACAATAAGGGACAAGAGAACACCTACAACAAGGAACAAGAGAACACCTACAATAAGGGAGAAGAGAAGACCAACAATAAGGGACAAGAGAACACCTACAATAAGGAACAAAAGAACATCTACAATAAGGGACAAGAGAACACCTACAATAAGGGACGAGAGAACATCTACAATAAGGGACAAGAGAACACCTACAATAAGGGACAAGAGAACACCTACAATAAGGGACAAGAGAACACCTACAATAAGGGACAAGAGAACATCTACAATAAGGGACAAGAGAACACCTACAATAAGGGACAAGAGAACACCTACAATAAGGGACGAGAGAATTCAAATTCCTTTCCATTTGCCATGACTACAGCTAAAGAGGGCAATTAGAAAATGCAATTAGAAGCACAGCTTGGACATTACATCTGGCCTCCATGTGCACTGTGATCTAAACATTTACGTTTGTATAGTGGGAAATTGTTTCATCATTTGTACTAAGGAAGAAGCAAAATCTGTCCTGGGCACTGTTACGCCGAGCGCTCCGGGTCCCCGCTCCTCCCCGGAGCGCTCGCTACACTCTCCTCACTGCAGCGCTCCGGTCAGATCCACTGACCCGGGGCGCTGCGATACCGCCTCCAGCCGGGATGCGATTCGCGATGCGGGTAGCGCCCGCTCGCGATGCGCACCCCGGCTCCCGTACCTGACTCGCTCTCCGTCAGTCCTGTCCCGGCGCGCGCGGCCCCGCTCCCTAGGGCGCGCGCGCGCCGGGTCTTTGCGATTTAAAGGGCCACTGCACCGCTGATTGGCGCAGTGGTTCCAATTAGTGTTATCACCTGTGCACTTCCCTATATCACCTCACTTCCCCTGCACTTCCTTGCCGGATCTTGTTGCCATCGTGCCAGTGAAAGCGTTTCCTTGTGTGTTCCTAGCCTGTGTTCCAGACCTCCTGCCGTTGCCCCTGACTACGATCCTTGCTGCCTGCCCCGACCTTCTGCTACGTCCGACCTTGCTTCTGTCTACTCCCTTGTACCGCGCCTATCTTCAGCAGCCAGAGAGGTGAGCCGTTGCTAGTGGATACGACCTGGTCACTACCGCCGCAGCAAGACCATCCCGCTTTGCGGCGGGCTCTGGTGAAAACCAGTAGTGACTTAGAACCGGTCCACTAGCACGGTCCACGCAATCCCTCTCTGGCACAGAGGATCCACCTCCTGCCAGCCGGCATCGTGACAGTAGATCCGGCCATGGATCCCGCTGAAGTTCCTCTGCCAGTTGTCGCTGACCTCACCACGGTGGTCGCCCAGCAGTCACAACAAGGCCAACAGCTGTCTCAACTGACCGTTATGCTACAGCAGTTACTACCTCAGCTTCAGCAATCATCTCCTCCGCCAGCTCCTGCACCTCCTCCGCAGCGAGTGGCCGCTCCTGGTCTACGCCTATCCTTGCCGGATAAATTTGATGGGGACTCTAAGTTTTGCCGTGGCTTTCTTTCCCAATGCTCCCTGCACTTGGAGATGATGTCGGACCAGTTTCCCACTGAAAGGTCTAAGGTGGCTTTCGTAGTCAGCCTTCTGTCTGGAAAAGCCCTGTCTTGGGCCACACCGCTCTGGGACCGCAATGACCCCGTCACTGCCTCTGTACACTCCTTCTTCTCGGAAATCCGAAGTGTCTTTGAGGAACCTGCCCGAGCCTCTTCTGCTGAGACTGCCCTGTTGAACCTGGTCCAGGGTAATTCTTCCGTTGGCGAGTATGCCGTACAATTCCGTACTCTTGCTTCAGAATTATCCTGGAATAATGAGGCCCTCTGCGCGACCTTTAAAAAAGGCCTATCCAGCAACATTAAAGATGTTCTGGCCGCACGAGAAATCCCTGCTAATCTACATGAACTTATTCACCTAGCCACTCGCATTGACATGCGTTTTTCCGAAAGGCGTCAGGAGCTCCGCCAGGATATGGACTCTGTTCGCACGAGGCGTTTCTTCTCCTCGGCTCCTCTCTCCTCTGGTCCCCTGCAATCCGTTCATGTGCCTCCCGCCGTGGAGGCTATGCAGGTTGACCGGTCTCGCCTGACACCTCAAGAGAGGACACGACGCCGCATGGAGAACCTCTGCCTGTACTGTGCTAGTACCGAACACTTCCTGAAGGATTGTCCTATCCGTCCTCCCCGCCTGGAAAGACGTACGCTGACTCCGCACAAAGGTGAGACAGTCCTTGATGTCTACTCTGCTTCTCCACGTCTTACTGTGCCTGTGCGGATGTCTTCCTCTGCCTTCTCCTTTTCTACTATGGCCTTCTTGGACTCCGGATCTGCAGGAAATTTTATTTTGGCCTCTCTCGTCAACAGGTTCAACATCCCAGTGACCAGTCTCGCCAGACCCCTCTACATCAATTGTGTAAACAATGAAAGATTGGACTGTACCATACGTTTCCGCACGGAGCCCCTTCTAATGTGCATCGGATCTCATCACGAGAGGATTGAACTTTTGGTCCTCCCCAATTGCACTTCTGAAATTCTCCTTGGACTTCCCTGGCTTCAACTTCATTCCCCAACCCTGGATTGGTCCACTGGGGAGATCAAGAGTTGGGGGCCCTCTTGTTCCAAGGACTGCCTAAAACCGGTTCCCAGTAACCCTTGCCGTGACTCTGTGGTTCCTCCTGTAACCGGTCTCCCTAAGGCCTATATGGACTTTGCGGATGTTTTTTGCAAAAAACAAGCTGAGACTCTACCTCCTCACAGGCCTTATGATTGTCCTATCGACCTCCTCCCGGGCACTACTCCACCCCGGGGCAGAATTTATCCTCTATCCGCCCCAGAGACTCTTGCCATGTCTGAATACGTCCAGGAAAATTTAAAAAAGGGCTTTATCCGTAAATCCTCCTCTCCTGCCGGAGCCGGATTTTTCTTTGTGTCCAAAAAAGATGGCTCCCTACGTCCTTGCATTGACTACCGCGGTCTTAATAAAATCACGGTTAAGAACCGCTACCCCCTACCCCTCATCTCTGAACTCTTTGATCGCCTCCAAGGTGCCCACATCTTTACTAAACTGGACTTAAGAGGTGCTTATAATCTCATCCGCATCAGAGAGGGGGATGAATGGAAAACGGCATTTAACACCAGAGATGGACACTTTGAGTATCTGGTCATGCCCTTTGGCCTGTGCAACGCCCCTGCCGTCTTCCAAGACTTTGTTAATGAAATTTCTCGTGATCTTTCCATCATATGGAGAGAGACCCAAAATTCTCTCTTACAGGCTTCATCACGCATGAAGAAGTTCGCGGATAAGAAAAGAAGAGCTCCTCCCATTTTTTCCCCTGGAGACAAGGTATGGCTCTCCGCTAAATATGTCCGCTTCCGTGTCCCTAGCTATAAGTTGGGACCACGCTATCTTGGTCCTTTCAAAATTTTGTGCCAGATTAATCCTGTCTCTTACAAACTTCTTCTCCCTCCTTCTCTTCGTATTCCTAATGCCTTTCACGTTTCTCTTCTTAAACCACTTATCATTAACCGTTTCTCTCCCAAATCTGTTCCTCCCACTCCTGTTTCCGGCTCCTCGGACATCTTCTCCGTCAAAGAGATTCTGGCATCCAAAAAGGTCAGAGGGAAAACCTTTTTTTTAGTGGATTGGGAGGGTTGTGGTCCAGAAGAGAGATCCTGGGAACCTGAGGACAACATCCTAGACAAAAGTCTGCTCCTCAGGTTCTCAGGCTCTAAGAAGAGGGGGAGACCCAAGGGGGGGGGTACTGTTACGCCGAGCGCTCCGGGTCCCCGCTCCTCCCCGGAGCGCTCGCTACACTCTCCTCACTGCAGCGCTCCGGTCAGATCCACTGACCCGGGGCGCTGCGATACCGCCTCCAGCCGGGATGCGATTCGCGATGCGGGTAGCGCCCGCTCGCGATGCGCACACCGGCTCCCGTACCTGACTCGCTCTCCATCAGTCCTGTCCCGGCGCGCGCGGCCCCGCTCCCTAGGGCGCGCGCGCGCCGGGTCTTTGCGATTTAAAGGGCCACTGCGCCGCTGATTGGCGCAGTGGTTCCAATTAGTGTTATCACCTGTGCACTTCCCTATATCACCTCACTTCCCCTGCACTTCCTTGCCGGATCTTGTTGCCATCGTGCCAGTGAAAGCGTTTCCTTGTGTGTTCCTAGCCTGTGTTCCAGACCTCCTGCCGTTGCCCCTGACTACGATCCTTGCTGCCTGCCCCGACCTTCTGCTACGTCCGACCTTGCTTCTGTCTACTCCCTTGTACCGCGCCTATCTTCAGCAGCCAGAGAGGTGAGCCGTTGCTAGTGGATACGACCTGGTCACTACCGCCGCAGCAAGACCATCCCGCTTTGCGGCGGGCTCTGGTGAAAACCAGTAGTGACTTAGAACCGGTCCACTAGCACGGTCCACGCAATCCCTCTCTGGCACAGAGGATCCACCTCCTGCCAGCCGGCATCGTGACAGGCACATTCAATCTACAGCATATGCCAAGAAAAATCCTGATGAACGACACCAGATATAAAACTAGGACTTCATTAAGAGACCCAACTATATCCTATAATTAATTAAGAGATGAGAGACCATTATTAATTCCTCAGTCATCTGAATAGTGTCAACAAACAACTCTATTGCTTCTGAAACACACATTTTTTTGTATGCTCATTTGATAAATGCATGCCCATGCATTGTTAACTCAGTTTAGATCTTTTTACTATAATTCATTGTGTTATTTTAATAGGTAGGTAAATGCCAAATAACAATAACTTGTAATGACCAGTTTAACAGTAGACAAATGTGCTTCTAAACCATATATTTGTATCGCTGTTGGTTAAAAATTACTGGCGTACTATGTGAACTATGTGTCTGGATCTTACCTGCGCTTATGTTTTACAAATTATTTATCTTCTATCCCTCCGCCCTATGCTATATTCTGTAAATACTGTATTTGGTAGATTGTAATCTAAGATGTGACATGGTAGTCTATGGCAGTTAGTGAGCCCTAACTGTCCCTACAACCGCTGTCACTTCCTATTGACCATCCACCCTAAACAACATATCGACAACTGCGAGGACAGACCCTATACTGTGCTAAAGTGCATGGGCGAAAGATTCAAACAAAACAGACCTAACTGTATATGTCGGGAAACAGGTCAGGAACATAACGAGAATATTGCAATGCTACAAATAGATATACCAGGCAAGATATTCCATACTAACAAACAGTTCGACAACCAGGATAAAGATTAATGGCAGATATGATAATATGAACAAGACAAGATATGAGGATAAGTATACAGCAGACAAAACCGGGAGATGCAGGGGGTGAAAATGTTAACTGGAATGTAAGAATATTAAACGGGTCAGGAAATCAAGAGAACTATTCACACTGTACTCAGAATAAGGAACACACTGGACACCCCACTCCATTCATGGAGGGACATCAATGCTAGAGCCAAATAGGCTCCTAGCCGGTGGGCACACTCCACAGTGTGAACAGGATGCTAGCCTAGGAGGAAACAAAAATCCAACATACAAGAAACACTAATACAGACACAAGACTAACTCACTCCTAAATAGAAGGATTAGCACAAAGCTCAGAACAGGATTCTATCCTAGGAGATCCAGGATCAAACAAGGTCAAAACAGGACTGACAAACACACAGTGTAAAGACTTATGCAACACCAAGCAAATACAGAACGAACAATACAAGAATACTAAAACCCAACAAAGTACTTAAACAAGGCAAGCTAAAATCTATATATCAAATGGGTTAGTAAACCATGGTTAAAACTCGGGACATGTGTTCCGACAGACATAGACTAAGGTGCATGACGCAAACATGATGAGAGTAACAGGTGTAATTACCAGCCCAGAGCAGTACCTGAAGAGGCCTTATATACTTTCCCAGTGCTGAAGGGCTGGGAGCATTTACTCTTCCCAAACCAGGGAGAATAAACATTGAAACTGTTCAGACATAAACATAATGAGGGAAATTTTTCAAGGGATTTAGAGCTCTTTTTTGCTTACAAAAGTTACAAAAAGTTGCATGTGCTCTAAGCTATTTTTTTGTGCGAAAAAGAGCTTACCAAAGCAAATTTCAGTTTTCATTTTCAGTGGTCCGGGATTTATCAAGTGTAAAAATCGCACAAAAAGTTGCAACCGTATCCAAAGCAACGTAAATGTAACCAGCCCGGACCTGTCTTACAAAACTTATTTTGGAGAGCGTTATTTCATGGAATCGAAGCTGCATAAAGCAGCCTGGGCCCCCGCCGCTGCAAATCTCACTCTGCCGCCACTCATCTCCCCCGGCCGCTGCTCATCTCACCTGGCTGCTGCTAATCTCCCACCCACTGCTGCTCATCTCCCCCCGGTCGCCGCTCATCTCCCACCCACCCGCTGCTGCTCATCTCCACCCCTGACCGCCACTCATCTCCCCCCCGGCCGCCATGTGCGGTGGCTGGGGGGAGATGAGCGGCAGCAGCAGGGTGAGAAGTGCGGCGGCCGGGGAGGTTAATTTTGGCAGCAGGGGGAGATGTGTGGCAGCCGGGGGGAGATGAACGGCAGCAGGGGGAGATGAGCGGCGGCAGCAGGGGGAGATGAGCTGTATCCGGGGGAAGATGAGCAGCGGTGGCAGGGGGATATGTGCGGCGGGGGGGAATCAGCAGCGGCTGGGGGACGATGGGCTGCGGCAGGGGGAGATGAATGGCGGTGGCAGGGGGAGATGAGCGGCGGCAGAGGGAGATGAGCAGTGGTGGCAGGGGTAGATGAGCGGCGGCAGCAGGGGAGATGAGTGGCGGCAGCATCTGGAGATGAGTAGCGGCAGCAGGGGGAGATGAGCGGCAACAGCAGGGGGAGATGAGCAGTGGTGGCAGGGGGAGATGTGTGGCGGCCACGTGGGAGATGAGCGGCTACAGGTTGAGATGTGCGGCGGTGGAAGGGGAAGATGTGCGTCAGCAGTGGGGAGATGAACGGCGGTGGCAGAGGGAGATGAGCGGTGGCGGCAGGGGGAGATGGGCGGTGGCAAGGGGAGATGAGTGGCGGACGCAGGGGGAGATGAGTGGCGGCAGGGAGAGATGAGCGGCGGCAGGGGGAGATGAGCGGCGGCGGCAGGGGGAGATGAGCGGTGGCGGCAGGGGGGAATGTGCAGCGGCCGGGGGAGATGAGTGGCAGCGGTAGGGGGAGATGAGCGGTGGCGGCAGGGGGAGATGAGGGGTGGACACAGGGGGAGATGAGCGGAGGACGCAGGGGGAGATTAGCGTCAGGGGGAGATGAGCAGCGGTGGCAGGGGGAGATGAGCGGCGGCAGAGGGAGATGAGCGGTGGTGGCAGGGGGAGATGAGCGGCGGCAGTGGGAGATGAGCGGTGGCGGAAGGGGGAGATGAGCGGCAGCAGGGGGAGATGAGCGGCAGTGGCAGGGGGAGATGTGCGGTGGTGGCAGGGGGAGATGAGGGGTGAACACAGGGGGAGATGAGTGGCGGACGCAGGGGGAGATTAGCGGCAGGGGGAGATGAGCGGCGGTGGAAGGGGGATATGAGCGGCGGCAGAGGGAGATGAGCGGCGGCGGAAGGGTGAGATGAGCAGCGGCAGGGGTAGATGAGCGGTCGCAGCGGCAGGGGGAGATGAGCAGCAGTGGCAGGAGGAGATGTGCGGCGGTGGCAGGGGGAAAAGTGCGGCGGCTGGGGGAAAATGAGCACCGTCGAGGGGGAGATGAGTGGAGGCAGCAGGGAGAGATGATTGGCGGGGGGTTAAGATTACGGGAGAGGGGTAGATAAGATGAGGGGCCGGGGCAGCAGAGGGCTCCCAGAAATATGAAATTACACTGTAGTTTCATATTTCCCGGGCGGTGCCATGATTGGCCGAGACCAAGCGGCCAATCATGGCACCGCCTGGGAAATATAAAATTACAATGTAGTTTCATATTTCCGCTGCCCAGGCCACTGGCCTGTATTAACCACCTGCACAAGAGTTACAACTACAACTCCCAGCATGTCCTCAATGTAAGGGCATGCTGGGAGTTGTAGTTTTGCAACAGCTAGCGGGCTGGTGGTAGATGCAGCTGGCATTTTACCACCAGGGTGCCTCCAACTTTTCAAAACTACAATTTCCATCCTGGATGCTGTAGTTTAGAAACGGGATGCCTCCAGCTGTTTCCAAGCTACAACTCCCATCATAGAGGTTGTAGTTTAGAAACGGGGTTTCTCCAGCTGTTGCTAAACCACAACTCCCATCATGGTAGTTGTAGTTTAGCTGGAGTCTCACTGTTCCTAAACAGGGTGCCTCCAACTGTTGCTAAACTACAACTCCCATCATTTTTGATGCTCCGGGCCTGTTGGTACCGGTTCTTCCCGGCACCCCTGTGGTGGTGTGTACTGGGGTAATAATTGGGGGTTAGCGCTAGCTGTTTTTGAGGCTAACACTAAGCCCCGGCTTAGTAATGAATTCTGTCTATAAGACAGCTTCCACTACTAAGAAATTAAAGTAAATTTAATTTTAAAAACACAACACGTTTAAAAAAAATTATTCCCCCCAAAAAATAAAAACCTCCCCCTACAAGCCCTCTTTAAGCATTTTATTAATAAAAAAATACACTGGTCATCGTAGTCCACTGAAGACAAAGACGGATCTGAAATAAGAAGAAAAAAAACATACAAAAAATTGTTTAGTACATTTAAGGGAAAAAAAAGTTGTAAAAACTTCTGATAAACACAGAGGAGAGGACGGGGTGTTTCTCAGTGGTGTTCTGAAGTTATTTATTGTTTTTTGTTTATGTGAGCCAAATTTATCAATCCCCTGTGATAGTATGATAAATACGTCATACATAAGCAAAACCAAAGCAAGAAAAAAATGCCTACAGAACTCGCTCACCAAAGCAACAATGATAAATGTCCCCGAATGTCAGGACAGGACCTAAAGCAGAAAAATGCAAAATACAGATACGGACATTACACATTTAGTTTTTCAGTTTAGACTGTTTCATGCTTCCTCTTTGATACCATCTCAAATAGTTGGCATACAAATTAATAGACTACAGAATTAAAGGGGTATTCCAGGAAAAACTTTTTTTTTTTATATATATTAACTGGCTCCAGAAAGTTAAACAGATTTGTAAATTACTTCTATTAAAAAATCTTAATCCTTTCAGTGCTTATGAGCTTCTGAAGTTAAGGTTGTTCTTTTCTGTCCAAGTGCTCTCTTATGACACGTGTCTCGGGAACCGCCCAGTTTAGAAGAGGTTTGCTATGGGCATTTGCTTCTAAACTGGGCAGTTCCCGAGATACGTGTCATCAGAGAGCACTTAGACAGAAAAGAGCAACTTTAACTTCAGAAGTTCATAAGTACTGAAAGGATTAAGATTTTTTAATAGAAGTAATTTACAAATCTGTTTAACTTTCTGGAACCGGTTGATATATATATAAAAAAAAGTTTTTTTCCTGGATAACCCCTTTAACCCCTTAAGGACCAAGGACGTACCGGTACGTCCTTGGTCCTGCTCTTCCGATATAACGCGGGGTTACACAGTAACCCCGCGTCATATCATGGCGGGCCCGGCGTCATAGTGAAGCCGGGACCCGCCTCTAATAGCGCGCAGCGCCGATCGCGGCGCCGCGCGATATTAACCCTTTAGCCGCGCGCTCAAAGCTGAGCCGCGCAGCTAAAAGTGAAAGTGAAAGTTCCCGGCTAGCTCAGTCGGGCTGTTCGGGATAGCCGCGGCTAATCGCGGCATCCCGAACAGCTGACAGGACAGCGGGAGGGCCCCTTCCTGCCTCCTCGCTGTCCGATCGCCGAATGACTGCTCAGTGCCTGAGATCCAGGCATGAGCAGTCATCCGGCAGAATCGTTGATCACTGGTTTCTTATGAGAAACCAGTGATCAGCATAGAAGATCAGTGTGTGCAGTGTTATAGATCCCTATGGGACCTATAACACTGCAAAAAAAAAGTGAAAAAAAAAAGTGAATAAAGATCATTTAACTCCTCCCCTATTAAAAGTTTGAATCACCCCCCTTTTCCAATAAAAAAAAAAACACAGTGTAAATAAAAATAAAAATAAACATATGTGGTATTACCGCGTCCAAAATAGTGCATTTTTGATCAATAAGTCCTATCAATGCAAAAATGGTACCGTTAAAAACTTCAGATCACGGCGCAAAAAATGAGCCCCATACCGCCCCATACACGGAAAAATAAAAAAGTTATAGGGGTCAGAAGATGACAATTTTAAACGTATTAATTTTCCTGCATGTAGTTATGATTTTTTCCAGAAGTCCGACAAAATCAAACCTATATAAGTAGGGTATCATTTTAATTGTATGGACCTACAGAATACATATCAGGTGTCATTTTTACCGAAAAATGTACTACGTAGAAACGGAAGCCCCCAAAAGTTACAAAACAGCGGTTTTTTTTCAATTTTGTCGCACAATGATTTTTTTTCCCGCTTCACAATAGATTTTTGGGCAAAATGACTGAAGTCATTACAAAGTAGAATTGGTGGCACAAAAAATAAGCCATCATATGGATTTTTAGGTGTAAATTTGAAAGAGTTATGATTTTTTAAAGGCAAGGAGCAAAAAACGAAAATGCAAAAACGGAAAAACCTCCGGTCCTTAAGGGGTTAAACACTTCTCAGCCAGCTCAGTCTTCTTATAGCTTATAGCCCCTTCTACTGAGCTTTATGTGTTGCCTTATCGAAAGAAATCTAGATAATAAGTAATAACTGAACATATCTTTAAACCTGCTCAGCATCCCAATCAATAGATTTTAATGTTCTGCTTTGTGGAAATTCATAAACTAGAGCAAACGAGTCTGGGTGTGAACCAGTAAGCTATTGTTCAAGGCAACAGAAAAGTCCTGACTGCCATCTCTATTAATAAAAAATATATTTTCAAACCATTTTTGTAGGGCTCCCAAGGAATAAGTGGATGTTTTAGTTCTCGATATGTAATCATTTATTATAAATATATTTTCACTAGTCTGCATATATTCTATATTCTTTTTCTATTTTGTTTATATTGTTTTCTTCATGAATTGAAATAAAATATTTTCTGAATTCCTTTTTTTATTTTTTTATATCATAGCAAATATGAAAATGGGTAGTTGGTTGCATTCTTATCATGAGGCAAAATTCAGGTCATTACTTGTTCTTCAATATTTGTGTCTCAGTTTTTTTTGGAAGTGTCTCAATAAATGTGATATTGTATTTGTCTTGTATTTCTGTAGGCATTTTTTTCTTGTTTTAGTTTTGCTTTTGTATGATGTATTTATCATACTATCATGGGGGGTCAATAAATTTGGCTTACAGAAGCAGAAAACAATAAATTACTTTAGAATGCAATTTGTAGCTTTTTATCATCCAGATATTAGGCTGAAAACAAATGCATTTTGGCAGGGCCGGCATTAGGTGTTCAGGCGCCCTGTGCAAGCTAACCTTGTGGCGCCCCCCCCCCCCCCTATTACCCCATAAACATACACAAAGAGGAAAAAAATCTTTGTAACAAATATTTTTTTTTTATATTGCAGATAATTTAAGTGCAAGTGCAAACAAGTACAATAATAAATAACTGGCAATTGACTGGTAACAATGTGTCCCTCACAATTATATGTGAGGGACACATGACGAGGGCATTATAAGTGTGGGGCACATGACAGGGGCCATTATAAGTGTGGGGCACAGGACAGGGGGTATTATATGTGTGGGGCACAGGACAGGGGGTATTATATGTGAGGGACACATGACGGGGCATTATAAGTGTGGGGCACAGGACAGGGGGTATTATATGTGAGGGACACATGACGGGGGCATTATAGGTGTGGGGCAAAGGACAGGGGGCATTATATGTGAGGGACACATGTCAGGGGGGCATTATAAGTGTGGGGCACATGACAGGGGTCATCATAAGTGAGGGGCACAGCACAGGGGGCATTACATGTAAGGGGCACATGACAGGGTATTATATGTGAGGGACGCATGACAGGGGGGCATTATAAGTGTGAGGCACATGACAGGGGGCGTTATAAGTGTGGGGCACAGGACAGGGGGTATTATATGTGAGGGACACATGACAGGGGGCATTATAGGTGTGGGGCAAAGGACAGGGGGCATTATAAGTGTGGGGCACAGGACAGGGGGTATTATATGTGAGGGGCACATGATGGGGTCATCATAAGTGAGGGGCACAGCACAGGGGGCATTACATGTAAGGGGCACATGACAGGGGGACCCCTGTCATGTGCCCCTCACTTATTATGCCCCTCTGGCATGTGCCCCTCACTTATAATGCCCCCTGTGCTGTGCCCCTCACTTATAATGCCCCCTGTCCTGTGCCCCTCACTTATAATGCCCCCTGTTATGTGCCCCACACTTATAATGCCCCCTGTGATGTGTTCTTCACTTCACTTATTGCCACAGTTATTCAACACTCTACACTACAGGCAGTAAACTGTGACTGTCTGGGTGGTGGGGGGCTTGCGAACCATGTCGGCCGCCCGGCGCCCCTATTGCTATGGCGCCCTGTGCGGCCGGACAGCTCACACACCCAAAAGGCCGGCCCTGCATTTTGGCAATCCACAAAGACATAAAACAGTGGTCAAGATGTCACGCTGGCATGATATTTTGTTTCCACAGTGTGGTAGTGCAACATCTTTACTTCTGGCTACACTAAAGAGTTTTGTGCTTCCTGTATTTATTTTTATTTATTTAACTCCTTAAGGACTTAGGAAGTATGAGTACGTCCTAAGTCCGGTCCCTGTCTATAATGCGGGGTCCCGGCGGGATGGTCCCGGCGCCTATTCACAGCCGGGACCTGCGGCTAATAGCGCGCGGCC
The DNA here is from genome assembly GCF_029499605.1 of Hyla sarda. Classification (NCBI taxonomy): domain Eukaryota; kingdom Metazoa; phylum Chordata; class Amphibia; order Anura; family Hylidae; genus Hyla; species Hyla sarda. The sequence continues at coordinate 342,448,549 of NC_079189.1, read as the reverse complement.
GCGATCGTTCGAAAATGAAAGTAAATGCTTCCCGGCTAAAATCGCGATGCCCCGATCAGCTACCCAGAGAGAAGAAGGTCCCTACATTCCGTCAGCGTCCCGGCTCTGATTGATTGCTCCATGCCTGAGTTACAGGCTGGAGCAGTCAACTGCTGATTACACAGCTTGTTGCCATGCAACGGCAAGGCAACAATCTGTGTATGCAATCAGCCATTGCAAGCTCATAGGTCCCTATAGGAGCTATGAGCTCGCAAAAAAAAGTGTAAAAAAAAGTTAACCCTTTCAGGTATTCCCTTCTGAATTAAAAGTTTAAATCACCCGGCATTTCCTAGTAACAAAATAAAACAGTGTAAATAAAAATATGTGGCATCACCACGTGCGGAAATGTCAGAATTATAAAATATACCATTTTTAAAACTGCACGTTCAGTGGCGTACGCGCAAAAAAATTCCAAAGTCCAAAATAGCGCATTTTTGATCAATAATAAAAAGTGATCAAAAAGTCTGATCAGAACAAAAATGGTACCGCTAAAAACTTCAGATCACGGCGCTAAAAAAGAGCCCTCATAGCGCCCTGAACACCGAAAAATAAAAAAGTTATAGGGCTCAGAAAATGACAATTTTAAACATATAAATTTTCCTGCATGTATTTATGATTTTTTTCTGAAGTAATACAAAATCAAACCTATATAAGTAGGGTTTCATTTTAACCTTATGGACCTACAGAATAAAGATAGTGTCATTTTTTCCGAAAAATGTACTGAAAAAAAAACGGAAGCCCACAAAATTTACAAAATGGCATTTTTTCTTTCAGTTTGTCGCACAATGAATTTTTTTTTCATTTTGCTGTGGATTTTTCGGTAAAATGACTAATGTCACTGTAAAGTAGAATTGGTGGCGCAAAAATAAGCCATAATACAGATTTTTTGGTGCAAAATTTAAAGGGTTATGATTTTTTAAAGGCAAGGAGGAAAAAACGAAAATGCAAAAACGTGAAATCGCTCAGTCCTTAAGGGGTTAAAACAAAGCATGGGGTGCCCCTGCTTTTTGATAACTAGTGAGATAACAAAAACAAACAGGAGCAGCCTAATAGTACCAGGCTGAGAATGGCCTTTCCCAGCCTAATAATATCAGCATGGTACGCCCAAATACTGTACTGTCATTTTATAGGCTAATACTAAGCCCCAACTTAGTAATGAAAGCCATCCTCAGACAACTTCTATTTCTAAGCCAAAAATAAGAAAGGAAAAAAAAGACACAAATATTTCTCTTTTCTGGGTCCAGCATTGTCTGTGCTTAATCTCCCTGGGTTTCCTGGCCTAGGCTGTGCACCAAAATCTGGTGCCCCTTTTCCTTTTTGCCCCAGAAACCCCATGGCATTAAGTAATAGTAGGTAAACCAGCACTGGTTAACCATCTCCTGGACTCCCTGAGAATATTTTGACAATAAGTTAGGAATGCATAAGGCATCTTTAGCTTACTGTCTCTGACTGTTTCCCATGTCCCCACGTGACAGATGTCCCTTTTTCTTGCAGAAAACACTAAGCAAATAGCGTACTTTGTGTTGTGGTGTACAAAATATGAAGCTGGTGCTGGCTACATTTGTGCATGTTCTATGTAAAAAGGTATATCCTTTTAGCACATGTAAATGTCATATAGGAGACTCCCTTACCCAAGCTCTTTGCCACCTTATAACTGTTATAAACATAAAAATACTGGTGACATAACTGGGCTTTTATTTATTCCTGTTTAAAGAAAGAGATAAAACACACAGGGGGCGCTCCCTGATGAGGTGCATCCGCTGGCGTGTACCCTTCACCACACCCAGGTGATAAACCAACCTTTTATAAGGCTGTACTGGAATTTGCAACAAATGGCGTAAGTGAAGGTGATTGCAGTGGTAGGCTGCTGCTCTCTTGCCGGTATCGGACCCCAGTAATGGAGACCGACTGAGAATAGTGAAAGGCGAAATCTGGTAAAGAAACCGGTTAGCGGAGGCGCTGCACAACTGTGGTCATGAAGAGAAGACTCGAGCAGCACAGGACAATAAAACTTATATTTGTATGGTTGGGGACAACGCATTTCGGAATACCCAAATGCCTTCCACTTATAGTTCTAAAACAAAATAGACACACATATATATATATATATATATATATATATATATATATATATATATATACATACATATATTTATGGAAAATATGGGGAAGCTATTTTTGGAAACATGAATACTTGACATAAATACAGTAATAAATACCTGATAGGTATCATATAATTGATGAATATTAAGGAGTGGTTGGTTCTAGAAACATAAATAAACGTCTATTGGGTAATAGAGTGTACTGTGTAAGGTTGATAAAATAAAAAATATATATGCAAATAGGCATAAAAACAATGTATGCGCCGAGATGGTAACACGTTTTCATGTACCATGTACCATACATGAAAACGTGTTACCATCTTGGCGCATACATTGTTTTTAGGCCTATTTGCATATATAATTTTTATTTTATCAACCTTACACAGTACACTCTATTACCCAATAGACGTTTATTTATATTTCTAGAATCAACCGCTACTTAATATTCATCAATTATATGATACCTATCAGGTATTTATTACTGTATTTATGTCAAGTATTCCGAGAGAGAGAGAGAGAGAGAGAGAGACAGAGAGAGAGAGAGAGAGAGAGAGAGAGAGTCTATTCACTAACTAAACAATCCAGCATGTCTTGTCTATCAGCTGGTGGGCTTTTTCCGGCCAGTTAAACTTATGCCTCCTGCAACCTTCTACTCACTGTTCACACACAGTGTTTGCAACCTCCTGCTGTGTGTCTCGTACACATCAGTCTTGGAGCCATTCACAGCTCGGGCTGTGTGTTCCTCACCAGGACCCCTGCCTCCCTCCAAAGAGTCACCTTGCTGTCTTCTGGGGAGAGCCCAGATTATTCTGTATCACCCATTTGCAGGACTTCTGCAGTTGTCTCTGGTTTAGCTTCTGACTCAGAGAACTTCTGTGCCTCAGTATTTTCACCATCCAATGTCCATATCGCTGCAGCTTCAGAGGACCTTTCATAGGGTTTCACCTCAGTCTCAGCTTCAGAGGACTTCGCATATGGCTTCCTCTTATGGTCTTCAGACTCTACCGTTTCTTGAGTCCATTGCTCAGACTCCATCACTTTTAGAGAAAGCATCTCAGTCTCCAGTAGCTTTAAATGTTTCTGCTGCTCACTCTTGAGCTTAGCAGATTTCACCTTCTCACTTTCCAGCAATTCTGTCAAGTTTTTGACAGTATCCTCCAGGGACCGCAGTTGTTCTCTCATCTGCTCAATGTCTTTATTCAGCTGCGCCTGTCAAGATTCGGCTTCCAGGTAGTGGATCCTCTGTGTCAGTGAGGGATTGGCGTGGACCGTGCTAGTGGACCGGTTCTAAGAGGCTACTGGTGTTCACCAGAGCCCGCCGCAAAGCGGGATGGTCTTGCTGCGGCAGTAGCAACCAGGTCGTATCCACTAGCAATGGCTCTACCTCGCTGACTGCTGAGAAGGCGTGGGACAGAAGGACTAGGCAGAGGCAAGGTCAGACGTAGCAGAAGGTCGGGGGCAGGCGGCAAGGTTCGTAGTCAAGATGGATAGCAAGGGTTCAGGTAACACAGGCTTTGGACACACTAAACGCTTTCACTGGCACAAGGCAACAAGATCCGGCAGGGGAGTGCAGGGGCAGTGATCAGATATAGTCTGGGAGCAGGTGGGAGCCAATTAAGCTAATTGGGCCAGGCACCAATCATTGGTGCACTGGCCCTTTAAGTCTCAGAGAGCTGGCGCGCGCGCGCCCTAGAGAGCGGAGCCGCGCGCGCCAGCACATGACAGCAGGGGACGGGAACGGGTAAGTGACCTGGGATGCGATTCGCGAGCGGGCGCGTCCCGCTGTGCGAATCGCATCCCCGACGGCCATGACAGTGCAGCGCTCCCGGTCAGCGGGACCGACCGGGGCGCTGCGGGGAGAGAGACGCCGTGAGCGCTCCGGGGAGGAGCGGGGACCCGGAGCGCTAGGCGTAACAGTACCCCCCCCCTTAGGTCTCCCCTTTTCTTTGTCCGGTAACTGCCTCCCCTGGGATGAGGACACCGGGAAAGAATGGAGGGTTTCCTCAACGGCAGGCAGCACAGCAGGAGTGGGAATGGGGAGGGAGGGCAGAGGGCGAAGCCTGGCACGGGGCAGTGTGACACCAGGACGGGGGCCATGAGGAGGCACTGAGGCTCGCCTGACGGGACTGGGAGGGGGGGAGAGGCACTTCCTATGGCAGGCAGAGTCCCAGTTCTTGATCTCCCCGGTGGTCCAATCAAGGGTGGGAGAATGAAGCCGGAGCCATGGCAGACCGAGAAGGACCTCAGAGGTACAGTTGGGAAGGACGAATAACTCAATCCTTTCGTGGTGGGGTCCAATAGACATCAGGAGGGGTTCTGTGCGGTAACGCACGGTGCAATCCAATCTGACTCCGTTGACCGCGGAAATGTAGAGCGGCTTGACGAGACGGGTCACCGGGATGCTGAATTTATTCACAAACGACTTCAAAATAAAATTCCCAGAGGCACCAGAGTCCAAGCAGGCCACGGCTGAGAGGGAGGAGTTGGCTGAAGGAGAAATTCGCACGGGCACCGTGAGACGTGGAGAAGCAGACTTAGAACCAAGAGACGCCACACCCACGTGAGCTGGGTGCGTGCGTGCGTTTCCCAGACGTGGAGGACGGATAGGGCAATCCACCAAGAAATGCTCGGTACTGGCACAGTAAAGACAGAGATTTTCTTCCCTACGGCGATTCCTCTCTTCCTGGGTCAGGCGAGACCGATCCACTTGCATGGCCTCCTCAGCGGGAGGCCCAGGCGTAGATTGCAACGGATACTGTGGGAGAGGTGCCCAGAGATCTAAGTCTTTTTCCTGGCGGAGCTCTTGGTGTCGCTCAGAAAAACGCATGTCAATGCGGGTAGCCAAATGGATGAGTTCTTGCAGGTTGGCAGGAATCTCTCGTGCGGCCAGCACATCCTTGATGCGACTGGATAGGCCTTTTTTAAAGGTCGCGCAGAGAGCCTCGTTATTCCATGATAACTCGGAAGCATGAGTACGAAATTGGATGGCGTACTCGCCTACTGAAGAATTACCCTGGACCAGGTTCAACAGGGCAGTCTCGGCAGAAGAAGCTCGGGCTGGCTCCTCGAAGACACTCCGGACTTCAGCGAAGAAGGACTGGACTGTGGCTGTGGCAGGATCATTGCGGTCCCAGAGCGGTGTGGCCCAAGACAAGGCCTTTCCTGAAAGAAGGCTTACTACGAACGCCACCTTAGACCGTTCTGTAGGAAACAAGTCCGACAACATCTCCACATGCAGGGAACACTGAGACAAAAATCCACGGCAGAGTTTAGAGTCCCCATCAAATTTGTCCGGCAGGGACAAGCGGAGGCTAGGAGCGGCCACTCGCTGCGGAGGAGGTGCAGGAGCAGGCGGAGGAGATGGTTGCTGCTGTAGCAGAGGCAGAAGTTGCTGTAACGTGGCGGTCAACTGCGACAGCTGCTGTCCTTGTTGGGCAATTTGCTGCGATTGCTGAGCGACCACCGTGGTAAGGTCAGCGAGACTTGGCAGCGGCACCTCAGCGGGATCCATGGCCGGATCTACTGTCACGATTCGGCTTCCAGGTAGTGGATCCTCTGTGTCAGCGAGGGATTGGCGTGGACCGTGCTAGTGGACCGGTTCTAAGAGGCTACTGGTGTTCACCAGAGCCCGCCGCAAAGCGGGATGGTCTTGCTGCGGCAGTAGCAACCAGGTCGTATCCACTAGCAACGGCTCTACCTCGCTGACTGCTGAGAAGGCATGGGACAGAAGGACTAGGCAGAGGCAAGGTCAGACGTAGCAGAAGGTCGGGGGCAGGCGGCAAGGTTCGTAGTCAAGATGGATAGCAAGGGTTCAGGTAACACAGGCTTTGGACACACTAAACGCTTTCACTGGCACAAGGCAACAAGATCTGGCAGGGGAGTGCAGGGGCAGTGATCAGATATAGTCTGGGAGCAGGTGGGAGCCAATTAAGCTAATTGGGCCAGGCACCAATCATTGGTGCACTGGCCCTTTAAGTCTCAGAGAGCTGGCGCGCGCGCGCCCTAGAGAGCGGAGCCGCGCGCGCCAGCACATGACAGCAGGGGACCGGGACGGGTAAGTGACCTGGGATGCGATTCGCGAGCGGGCGCGTCCCGCTGTGCGAATCGCATCCCCGACGGCCATGACAGTGCAGCGCTCCCGGTCAGCGGGACTGACCGGGGCGCTGCGGGGAGAGAGACGCCGTGAGCGCTCCGGGGAGGAGCGGGGACCCGGAGCGCTAGGCGTAACAGCGCCATCTTGGACACTTTCTGCTCATAGACTTTTAGCTGAGCCTCTTGTTCAGAGAGCTGTGTTCCCAGTGAATCAAAGGTAGCTGTGTGAGACTTAAGGTGTGTTTCGTTCTGCGCCTCCAGGCTCTGCACCTTATGAGCCATTACTACTTTCTCCTTCTCCAGCTCTTCCCTGGCTACCAATCTAGCCTTGTAATCACTTTGTAGAGCCAGATATGCCTCACACAGGACATTCACTTCTTCATCCTTGAATGAGACCTGCTTGGCCAGACTCTCCAATTCTCTCTCCTTGCTGGTCACAAGATCCTGGGAGTGGGACAGTTCATCTTGCAAAGCCGCAAACTCATTTTTTTGCAGCTGAAGCTTTTCTTCCTGCTCTTTCAAGCCAACTCTTTTCCTTCTTTAGGGGTTGTAGTCCCCTTTTGTAAGGATCTTGGCCCCTTGGGCCTCAGGGCAGTCCCTGGACAGTCTCTCTGGACTGTATTTCTGCTTTCCGGCAGACTTCTCTTTCACTTCACCACCGTCTCTCCGCTCACTCGCAGAAACGTCAAGAGCTCCTGAGTCTGCAAAAACAACATCTTGTGCAGTGGTTTGATCTTCCTGGTCATGATCCATCTCTGGTCCAGAAGTCAAATCTCCTTCACTCAGGACTCTGTCTATGACAGTAAGCGCAGCACCCAGCTCCACATGTACTCTCTTCAGTACTTCTGCATTCTCCATAGACATCTATGTAGCGTCTTTTCCGGTCACCTCTGCCAGATGACTGCACAATTCTAGCCCCACCTTGGGCTCATCTTCAGCTGGCGGACTAAACCCATGTTCCTGTACCTGATCCGTTTCTGGTTTTACTGAAGATTCTGTTTCAGTCAGAGGCACACTTGTCATTTGAGTCTCTGGATCCTCTTAGACTTGACTCTCGGTCTGTTCTTCAGCTCTCCCAGCAGTCTGGCAGACCCCTATCTGAAATATATCTAGTGACTGCTGACATTCCCTATCAGGTGTTGTGGGCCTATCAGGTGTCCCCGCTCTAGTTACCTTACAGTCTTCCCATAACTGCTGAAAAAATTGAAAATTCATCCCCAGTACTTCATCATACTCCAAGGAGGGCTCTATTGCAACCTTGTGACTCATGGTACCATAGGGAGTAGAACAACAGACATTAACATTTTACAACCCCAAATAACTGCCTGTATAGACACCATGACAGGGTCCGGCTTCACCAGACTTAATATACCTCTAGGCTCTATCACACCAATAATCTTTTTACCATCTACTACCAGCTCACACAGGTTTTCCTTTGTCCTGTCAGAGTTGGCAGTACACATTATTCAATAAACATAGGCATGGATTTTTCACAAAAAAACATTATCACACTGCATAGGTTCATAATTTACAGGACAGTTCACACAGTCAAGTAATGACACAGCACCCATTCATAGCTCAGGAACCTTTGTGTGCAGTTTCTCTGGCACACTCTCCCCATTCCACAACTGCCAAAAATATGGGAAGTCTCTGCCCCAGCATAATCTTTATCTCAAGCTCGGCACACACCTCCATAACATGACTCACTGTCCCAAAACAGGTTTCAAAGTCAATTAGAACAGTCTTATAAGATTCTGGTTGAATCTTGACAAAAAGTATTATGTCCAGCATGACTCTAGTTACAGCCTGGTGACAGCCCAGTTCCATGTACAGCGGGATACCTCCCACCATCAACTCACGCATCCTCACATCCATCTTTTCTGGCCTCCTGACCAGAGGACAATCAGGTGCAAAGACATCCTCTTGCTGAACTGTAGCCAATTTCATCAAGGTGATCACCATGGCATCCTTCTTGGCCAAAACCGGTTGCTGTCCATGTCGGTTGCTCCTAGCAATGGCATTTCAACATCAACCCATCTTTACAAAACAAACAACATTGCTTACTGCTGTTGCGCTGCGCAGGTGGCCCGTCCATCTGTCTCCTTAGCTGTGAGAGCGCTCACTCGCTTGACGAGATCCGTTGCCCCTAGCAATGCTTTCAATACAGGCTCAGTCCTGCTCTTGTACTTCACAGCTGGGCTTGTCTGACTTGCAACGTGCCCGGTGGGTTGCTCCTAGCAACAATTTCACTGCAACTCGACTGTTGGTTGCTCTTAGCAACGTGCTGCCCGCATCCTCCACCAATTGTAAGCATTTCTCCCTGGGGATAGCTCTAGGATTGTACTTGACACTGCCACAGGACACGTTTCCACTTCAATCAGCAGGCAAACAACAGTACTTTATGCAAGTCCGGCCCCTCGCCAGCTTTCTTAGACAGTTTGCAGGATAAATAAAAACATAACTCAGGAACAAAACAAAACCCTAGACCCTCTAGTCACTAACTAAACAATCCAGCATGCCCTGACTATCAAACTGGTGGGCTTTTCCCGGCCAGTTAAACTTATGCCTCCTGCAACCTTCTACTCACTGTTCACACACAGCGTTTACAACCTCTTGCTGTGTGTCTCGTCCACATCAGTCTTGGGGCCACTCTCAGCTCGGCTGTGTGTTCCTCTCCAGGACCCCTGCCTCCCCCCAAAGCCACCTTGCTGTTTTCTGGGGAGAGCCCAGATTATTCTGTTTGACTTCCTTTTAAACACACTTCCCCTATCTGCTACCTCATTAATTAGGCCACAGTTTGAGGTTTCGTCAGTGTTACCTAGGGAAATACACCCTTTCCTTGCCACACTGTCCCAATATATGTATATATATATATATATATATATATATATATATATATATATATATACACATGTATGTGTCTATTTTGTTTTAGAACTATAAGTTGACCTGAGGAAGGCATTAGGGTATGCCAAAACCCATTGTACCCAACTATACCAATAAAAGTTTTATTATCCTGAGCTGCTTCTCTTCATGAACACAGTTGTGCAGTGCCTCCGCTAACCGGTTTCTTTACCATATTTCGTCTTTCATTTATTCCTGTTTTAATTCTTGTTTAGACAATAAAAGATAACAAATTATGAAATGGTCATTGTAAAATGCTGTTAAGTAATTGACAAATAACTATTTCCTGAGCAGAAGTAAACTTTAGAAACCCCTTCAGTGTTTCTTTTCTTTTCCAATATCATTCTAGCTGCCTTTCCAGTGTAAGAGAAATAAAACACTACAAAGGTATGTAATTAGGAGGGTGTAATTGCCATCTTGCGCTAGGTATATAATTGCATACAACTGTGCAATTAACCATCCAAACAGTGAAAACTCTGGCATATGCTAAAATACTCTTCCACTCTTGCACATATCATTAAATAGAATAGCAACTTTGTACAGCCAGAAACCTTTACAGTATACCAATATGCTACATTCAGCTCAAGATATAGTCCTCACTTATCTTTGCCAAGTTTTCTGGTATAACAAGACTCTCAATGTGATAATGAGGAGAAATGATGCTGAACAACTATTTGAAAAACAAAACAAAAATGGAAGGAAAGTAAATAATTTCCAATTTGTGAATAAGACTTTTACCCAACATATAATGAACTGAAAAACTGAACACAAATTGGAAAAAGCTTGGTTATTATTAATGTTTTACCTATAGAGATATTTTTCTTGTGGCAGTGATTTTTACTAAAGTGCCAACAGGAAGTTCAGCCATATTGGTTCTCGCATTTACAGAAACAAATAGTGAAACTGCAAAAGTTGTAAATGTATTACAAGAATTCCTCATCTCCGCATCCCTCACTGTTTCTTACACTTGTTATCTAAATTTGCTCCAGGGCAAGCAAGCATCAATTTCCCTTAAACCAGTTAGATTATAACTATCATTGTAGTTTATAAAAATTATTCCTATAAACTACAATGATAGTTATAATCTAACTGGTTTAAGGGAAATTGATACTTGCTTGCCCTGGGGAACGCCCATTGTCTAGACACGCCCCATTCGCCTACCTTCAGCTACGACATTTTTATTCTAGTCTCCCAGGTTGCCTGAACCTCCACCGTAGTCCGACCCCGTTTGAACGGTTATGCATAGCCTCCTCGTACCCTCGTCACTCTATCTCCGTCATCTACAGCTTGCTATTGTCCCCCGAACAGAAGCCCTCCCGAGCTTTTGTCGAGCCTGGGAATCTGAATTGGGCACAACATTCCCCCCCGAGCAATGGCACAGGTGCTTTTTCCTCACTCATAAAGCTGTCATTGCCACGAAGGCTCAGGAAACAAACTATAAAATTTTATCTCGATGGTATCAGGTCCCTGCGACGCTCCATCGTTGGTACCCGACAGTTCCGAGCTCATGCTGGCGCTGTGGTGGTGACGAGGGTACTATGACGCATATCTGGTGGAGCTGCCCCCAGCTTGCATCATTCTGGAGATCGGTTCTTCAGGTAGTTGGGGATGTGACTGGAGTCCAGGTTCCCTCTAGCCCGGAAGCTGCCTTACTTTATATGTTCCCAATGGCACAAGTAAAGTACAAAAAATCCCTTGCAGAACACCTTCTCCAAGCTGCTAAGACTGTTCTCCCCAGACATTGGAAAAGCCCTGTGCCTCCCTCTCTTGAGGAAGGGTTTGCCGAGGTGGTGCACATTCAACACATGGAGGACCTCCTGGTTCTTCACCTGGAGGATGTGGCCAAATTAGCCACAACCTGGCTCCCATGGACTACCTTCTGCTCTACCGGAGCATAGCGATCCAGAGATAAATCTCACGTCTGGCCCTGTTTTACTGGCTCCGATCTGTCCATCGGAGCTGCGCTTTACTGTACCCGCCCCAGCAGAGTCTCTCTGTTTTCTGTCTGTTTGTCCCATCATGCATCTTTTCGTTGTCCTTCTCTCTTTGTCCTTGTGTAGTCATCTTGGCTGATTGCTTTTTCATCCTGATCTGACCTGAACACTGCCCTTACATTATTACTGTGGTTTTCTTTATGTCGATTTTTCTTCACTCTGAATGCCTAAGGGGATTCTTCCCCTCCCTACTTGCTCCTATCCCTGCTCCCTCCCTTTCCTTTTCACCCACCTGCCCTGGCAAATAGATGGCTTTCTGACGACCACAAGTTTTTGGTTTCATTGCAGATTTATTGCAGTTTTGCTGTATTCTTCATATTGTTCTGCATAGTCAGGTCTTCTGTTTCATTGTTATTTGGGCCTACCAGGCCACTGATCGATGTATAGTTTGTTACCATCTGCTTGTATTTATTTGGTTTTATTAATAAACTTTCTTGAATTTGAAAAAAAATATTCCTATATACTGTTCCTATATACAGTACACCCCTTAAATTTTTTCAAATATTTCCTTATATATTTTCATATGACAACACTAAAGAAATGACACTCTGCTACAATGTAAAGTAGTAAGTGCATAGCCTGTATAACAGTGTTTAATGTTGTGTCCCCTCAAAATAGCAAAACACGGTCTAAACCTTGACAACAAAAGTGAGTACACCCCTCTGTCATGTCAAATGTCAAAATTAGGCCAACAAAATATTTGGTGTTGCCACCAATATTTTTTAGCACTGCTTTTTGACATGGAGTTCAAGAGAGTTTCACAGGTTGTCACTGGAGTCCCCTTCCACTCCTTCATGATGACATCACAGGGCTTGTGATGTTAGGGATCTTGCACTCTCCACACTTTTGCTTAAATGGCCAATGTCAGATACAAAAACTTTTGATATGTTGTAAAGCATGTATAACCAATAGGTTTTGCAATTGCTTTCATTAGAAATTTTTTCAGTATTTCATACTGAAAAAGCCAGTCAAACAACTGCCCCCCTGCCTGCTTGGATACATACTAGTCCTGCTGTGTCCATGCATCATCACCTATGTCATGGACACACTTCCTTGATTGACAGCTGTGAGCAGAGGGCTCACAGCTGGAGGAAAAATCCTCCCACTGTCATCTTGTGTCCCGCTACTGTCATTGAGGACAAGCTGGGAGTGGTATTTTGCTAATGCTAGGGGAGATGTGAGCATTAGGGAGGGACGGAGACCTGCACAGTGAGGCCACGCCCCCTTCCTTTGAGAGGAATTCAGACTAGTGAGCTAAATTAAAAGTGTAATAAAAAATAAATAAAGATGCTAAACACATAAATTAGATGTACATGGTCAGGATTAGGTACTGAGTGATATATTAAAAAAAATTTTTGTTGTTGGATCTGACGGGTGCGCTTTAAGGATGCCCCACAGATGGTCAATAGGGTAATCCTCACCACATGCTTTATATCAAATGAACCAAATAAGTTTATTTTAGTCTCATCGGACCACAGAACCGGGTTTCAGTAATCCATGTCCTTAATCTGCTTTTCCACAGCAAACTGTGGGCTTTCTTGTGCTTCATCTTTAGAAGAGGCTTCCTTCTGGAATGAATTAGAGAGTGTCAGAGTGACAACACCAAATTTAAGACACCTGCTTCCCATTCACACAAGTCACGACACCAAGGAGGGAAAATGGCTAATTGGGCCCAATGTCGACATTTCCAATATTTTGAGTTGAGGAGACACAACATAAAAGTGTTATTGTCATTTTTTTTTTTAAGTTTTTAAATTTTATTTCAAATTATAAAATTACAATAATGCATTTCAAAATTCGCTTTACACAATATAAATAATCCCACCCACACCCCTATCCCCCCACCCACTACCAGCTAGGATGCCTCATCCCATTTCTTCCACTCGTTTTCAACTTTTTGACCTATCTTTTTTCCCTGATAGTAAATAGCTTCAAATCTTCTCATTTGTTGGACTTCCCTCTGCCACTCAACCCAACATGGGCCCTGGGGAGCAAACCATCTCCTAAGAATAATTATTCTAGCTAATCTGAAAGCCTTTATCAGAACACTGTTCTTGCACTGCATCCTAAGTCCTATCCCTAGAATGGCCGTTTTAATATCAAAGCTTATCTTAGTACCCAATTTCGTTTCTACCATATTGTATACCCCTGTCCAAAAGGAAAGCAGTTTTGGGCAGCTCCACACCATATGTGACAAATCCGCACCTTCCATATTACATTTTGGGCATTTAGAGTCAAGTCTTTTTCCTATCTTATACAAGAACCCCGGCGTAAATGGGATCCTATGTATCAGCTTTATCATAGAGGTTTTATGGTTCATATTGAGAGATGATTGGGAAATATTTATGAATACTTCCCTCCATTCTTCCCCATCAATCTGACCTACTACTTGCTTCCATTTATCCCTACTCTTTGGAGGAAATTTTTCAACGGAAGATCTATCTAGGCCCTTATATAAGTTACCTAATACCTTTGTCGAGGAGGACCGAAGCCCAAACATATAGTCAATTAACTCATGTCTATTTATTGCCCATCTAGGGTTGTTCTTCTCCTTGTCAAAAGCGCTTTTGATTTGTAAGTATGAAAAGTATTCGCTCTGACTAATACTAAATTCCCTATTGAATGTTTTCCACTCTTTTAGCGTGCTTTCTATCACAAAATCTTTAACTCTAATAACCCCATTTCTTTCCCAGTTAACATATTCCTTTAGTTTCATCATTTCTGGAAAATTTCCATTACCCCACATTAGTGTGTAGTGCATACTACCCTTAATCCCTAATAAACGTCTCGTGAATCTCCATACTTTATTAAACATATTACAAGTGGGGATTTTTCCCCTGTGCATACATCTCCCCCCTTCAATTAATTCCAAAGTGCTATCCCCCCTAATACCTAATTTAGAAAAAAAAAACTCCCCATGAAAAAGCCTGCTCTGGGTCTCGCTCCAAGAATGCTCTTGGTCAAACTATTATGCTCTCAAGATAGAGACTGCCTTTTGAAATTGTCAAGAGAAAAGGGAGCAATCCCAGACGGCAACTCCAGGGTGTTCATGTACCCGGACTTTTCAAGAGATACCCAGCGCAGAAGGATGGCCTTTAATTCTGTTAAAAAGAGACTGCATGCGGCCGGCATTAAATTCTCTCTTTTGTTCCCCGCCACACTGAGGATTACATTTGAGGAAAGGGTGTATTTCTTCACTAGTGACGATGAGACCAGTAAATGGCTGGAGGAGAGGGGATTGTAGGAGTGGTAGGGGAAGCAGAAATTATGTAGAAGGTGGTGGAGGGGGGGTCCGGAGGGAGAGGGTATAGTGCAGTTTAGAGATTCATGGGTATCACAAGTCAATAGAGGGGGGGGGTTGGGGGGAGGATGGGAGGTTGGGGGGAGGGTTGGGGAAGAGGGATGGGGAGGGTTGAGGCACTACCAGCTGGGATGCACCCCATAGCGAGAAGTGGAGCCTGTCGGTTCCGGAAAAAAGAACAGAAAAATGTTTATGTCTACGAATAACAGTAATAAAATATTAATATGGAATGTGAGAGGGTTAAAAAACAGGAGTAAACGGGTAGCAATATTCGATAGAATAAACAAGCACCTCCCAGCAATTGTATGTCTCCTAGAGACCCACCTGACTAGGGATTCGCTGAATATCCTAAGTAAGGGCTGGATAAAGGAAGCTTTTCATTCTACTTTTTCAGAATATTCCTCAGGGGTCTCAGTCTTAATTCATAAGGCTGTAAACATGCAAGTGTTAAACTCTCTAATCGATCGTAGAGGTAGATTTGTATTTCTCTATGTTAAATGAGAGGGTAGGTTATCTATTTTAGCGTTTACATACATCCCCCCTCCCTTTTCAACAGAAGTATTTCAAGTCTTAATGGATTTTCAAATGGATAAAGAGTTTACTGACCTTTGGGTAATGGGTGATATGAATGGCATTATGAATAAGGATCTTGACTGGCAGGGTAGAAATTTGGGAAATAATAATACTCTGCTTTATAGCTGGTGTCAGGAGGTGGGATGGGAGGGTGCTTGGCGAAAGTTATACCCGTACAAGAAGAAATTCTCCTGTTATAATGCCACCCACAAAACAGCCTCCAGAATTGATCACGTCCTTGTTAATAATGCAGGTCTAATTTTTACTCATAAAATAGTGTATGAGCCTGGGTGTGTGTCAGATCACGCAATGTTAGTCTGTTATATTAAAAAGGAGAGGAAGACACAGGAAGCCTCTAGGAATATGTATATAAATCCCCATTGGTTAAAAATTGAGGATGTAACAAAGGGGGTAAGCTCCGAAATTAGAGAATTTTGGGAAATAAACAAAAGCACAGCTGATACTCTGATAGTATGGGATACACCAAAAGCTTTCTTGAGGGGGCTTCTCATTAGGAATATCGCCAGGTTTAAAAGGAAATGTAAGGAGAAGGAAAACGCGATACTGGGGAAAATAGCGGCAGCCGAAAGCATATATGGCATTAATCCTAACTCGGAGAACTGGGATCATCTTAAAAAGCTGCAAGACCTGTACAGTAAAATTGCCCTAGAGAAGGCTCAACACGCTATTTTTTTCAGGAAACAGAGACAATATGTTGAAACAGGTAAACCAAACAAAACACTTATGGGAATTATTAATCAGAAAGTGAAAAAAACAATTATTGGGATAAAAAATAAAGAGGGTAGGGAATGTACTAAACAGGAGGAAATAACAAGTGTGGCAACCCAATTTTACCAGGATTTATACTTGAGGGAAAGCTTTGTGTCAGATGATGAAATTGACATTTTGTTGAAGAAAATAGGGCTCCCTAGTCTCAGCGAGGAAGAAAAGGTGAAAATGGGGGAAGAGATTAGTATAGGAGAAATGGAATCTGCCCTAAAATCCTTCGTACATAACTCCGCCCCAGGGTCGGATGGTCTGGTCTTTGAAGTTTATAAATGTTTTGGGGGTGTGCTACTGCCATACCTTTTAGAGGTTTATAATGAATCCTTGAGTAGGGGGGAGTTATCCCCAACTATGGCTGAAGCCATCATTGTACTGATTCCTAAGAAAGGTAGGGAAAGTGGCGTAATGGATGATTTTAGGCCAATTTCACTCCTAAACACAGACCAGAAAATTTTAGCTAAAATTTGGGCCAGGCGCTTGCAACAAGTGATGGATAAGCTAATAGGGAAGGAACAGAAAGGATTTATGCAGGGAAGAAATATCTATAATAATATAAGAAGATTTTTTCTTAATATGCAGGCAAGGGGTGAAGGTGGCTCCCACTCCATCCTGTCTTTTGACGCTCAAAAAGCGTTTGACAGGGTGGAGTGGGGCTTCCTCTTTAAAATAATAGAACATATGAATCTTGGAGAAGGCATCTTACAGGGGCTTAGGGCCCTATATAGATCTCCCAAAGCCAAAGTTAATATTAATAATATTATTTCCCGGGAGGTAGTGACGCTGCAGAGAGGAACTAGGCAGGGATGCCCCCTATCACCGCTCCTCTTCTCCCTCTTCATTGAACCACTCGCGCAGTTGATTAGATCTTCCAGCTTGTTTGATGGGTTTGGTGTCGAGGGAGAGGAGGAGAAAAAACTGCTTTATGCAGACGATGTTGTATTGTTTGTCACAGATCCAAGAAGAAAGCTTGTTAACATTATTGATTTGATAAAGGATTTTGGTAAATATTCTGGCTTTCAGATAAACTGGAATAAATCAGGATTATTAATGTTGTCAGGTGATAGCCAGGGCTGCCAGAGAGTGATACATGTTTTGCAGAAAAACGAGGCCCTGGAATACCTAGGAATTAAGATTTCGAGAAATATAGAAGAGTTTGCCCAGTTGAATATTACCCCCAATGAGACAGAAAGTTGGGGGGGTTGGGGGAGCACCATTTTAATAAAATACAGAGTGAGATTAATGATTTTTTATGGGATGGGAAACAAACACGGATGAAACACACATTTCTGAGTCCTCCTTTGAGTAGTGGTGGTTTGGGTATACCAAATATGCAATTGTATTATATAGCGGCACAAATTGAATACATGATAAAGGAAGATGATGTTTTAAAAGTTTTTTTTTCTAAAGTGTTATTGTCTTAGAAACAACTTTTTTTTATTTAATACTTTCTTAAAAAACTAAGCATTTTACTTACATAAAAATTTTGATTGCTAAATGTCTAAATGTTTTTTTTTTATTAAATGCCCATTAGGGCTCTCTGGCTCTTTAACCCTGGTCATTGTGATCCTAACAACCGAGATATTTTGCACCTGTTTGCTGAGAGGGGATGTGTTTGTCTCCCTTCAGTGCATTGTAAGACCCAGACAAGCTTGCAGACTGAACCCCTTAAGGACTGAGCCCTTTTTCGCAATTCTGACCACTGTCGCTTTACGAATTAATAATGCGAAAACGCTTTTACCGAATATTCTGATTCTGAGATTGTTTTTTCGTGACATATTCAACTTTATTTTTGTGGTACATTTTCGGCGTTACTTGCATCCTGTTTTAATGTCAAGAACATTTTTAAAATTTAGCATTTTTCTAATTTTGAAGCTCTCTACTTGTAAGGAAAATGGATATTCACAATACATTTTATTTTTATTCACAAATACAATATGTCCACTTTATGTTGGCATCATAAAATGGACATATTTTTGCTTTTTGAAAAAATTAGAGGGCTTCAAAGTAGAGCAGCAATTTTCAAAAAATTCATGAAAATTGCTAAATCTCAAGGGACAGATGTTACAGAACTACAACTCCCAGCATGCCTGGGCAGTCCAGGCATGCTGAGAGTTGTAGTTTGGCAACATCTGAAGGTCTACCGTTTGGGCACCACTGTGACAGTGGTCTCCAAACTGTGACCCTCCAGATCTTGCAAAACTACAACTCCCAACATGCCCAGACAGCCTTTGGCTGTATGGGCATGCTGGGAGTTGCAGTTTGGCCTTCCTAGTGGTTGCCACAGTAAAGATCGTTTTACTTTCCCTTTCAATTCCGGCCCCTCCCCCCACAGTCGCTTCCCTACCTGATCCAGTATCCAGCAGTCTCCAGCGAAGATCTGGGGTCCCCAGGCATCTTCTCCTGCAGGTACCGGCAGTTCTGACCAATGGCAGGGGATAGGAGGAGATCGCAGCTCTGCGACCTCACTCCTAGCCCTCAAGATGATCGGGGCTGTCCCTGATAGCTCCGATCAATGCTATTTTCCGGGTGATCGGGTCACCAGAGACCCGATCAGCACGGAATAGCAGAAAATCGCATGTCTGAATTGACATGCAATTTTCTGCGATCGCCGACATGGCGATGTGCCGGGGTACCTGCTGAATGATTTCAGCAGGCATCCCAATCCGGTCCCCAACCGGCAAGCGGCGGGGACCAGAATTCCCACGGGCGTATCCATACGCCCTCAGTCCTTAAGGACTCGGGATGCAGGGCGTATGCATACGCCCGGTGTCGTGAATAGGTTAACAAACAATATATGATACAAAATAATTATTTATATGCAAAACTATTTATATGGTTATTTGATGAACTTATTTATTGTGTAGTTGCATCATATAGGTTCCATATGGCTGCTTTAGGGTTATATAGAGCATGCACTTTGGGCACAAAGCTTTGCAAAAGTAAAAATGTTTGTGCAGGCCTTTTGACATGGGAGAGGGAGGGGGAGGAAAGGAGCAAGTTTGTCATTTTCCTGAAATGTCTTTGGGCACATTACTACACTGATAAGCATTTATTAAAATGTTCTTACTAATGAAAGTAAAACTTTAAACACTTATCCATATTTCCAAAAATTGTCAGGGGTGTACTTATTTATGTGAGATACTGAATGAGCACTCTGTCCCTTTATTAAGAAAATAGTGAAGTTAAAAATTGGTGATCCAGTGAAAGAAACAACCAGTGTATGGTCTCAAAAAGTATAGTAAAGCAACTAACTAATAAAATGTTATTAGCCATACTACACAGATCTCTCAATATCAGCTCTGCTCTCTCCATTTTAGCTGGGACATCACGTCACACAAAGCTCCCATCCCTACCCCTCCCTTCTGTCTGCTTAGGACCAGACCATTGATGTGAAGAGGGAGAGCTCCAATCAAGGCTTATTAGATTTTAGGGTAGCAGGAAACCTTTCTCAGTTATAGTAGTCTCCATCAGAAAAGGCCCACTGCTGTCGTATCTGAGGAAGGCTTGCTGTTGCCTTAACATCTAATTATCGGGTGTATGTGCTATCCCGTTCTCATCAATGGTCTTATCTTTCTTCAACAAACATGAGGCGACGGGGGACAGGGACAGGAGCTTTCAGAGTGTGACAGGACATCACAGTACAAGCCAGACAGCTCAGCTGATAGTGGAAGATCTACACAGTATAGCTAATACAGTTATATTATACTTGCAGCCCCTTTAAAATGAGCTGGCATTACACCTACAGCTAGTTTGAATATTACATGCTGTATTTGCATACTTTATAACACACAGTTACCAACAGTACATATGTATTAATTACAGAATCATTGACAATTTGACTTCAGTTCACACTGTCACATAGGCGTGTGCCATTGTTAATGTTAGGTACCAGACACTTAAAATGTTAAACATGTAGCACCCTCATGGTTGTTCTACTCTGTATCCTTAGCCTCTGTCTACAGCATAGTATCCAACACTGTAGAATGTAATGTGATTCTACGCTCAATGCCATACAGAATGCTCTGTCTCTCAATAGCAATGCAAGTAATCTAGAAATATGATTATTGTCCACATTCCTGAACTGTAATAGTTTTTCTGTATAATTGGAGGTACATTTAAAGGGGTACTCCGGTTGAAAACATTTTTTTTTTCTTTAATCAACTGGTGCCAAAAAGTTAAACAGATTTGTAAATTACTTAAATTAAATTATACTTTATAATTACTATACTATATACTAAACTATATACTATACTAATTATACATATACTATACTATATACTATACTATACTAATTATACTTAATCCTTCCAGTACTAATTAGATTTCTTCTCTGTCACGACCACAGTGCTCTCTGCTGACACCTATATCCATTTTAGGAACTGTCCAGAGCAGCATATGTTTGTTATGGGGATTTTCTCCTACTCTGGACAGTTCCTGGCATGGACAGAGGTGTCAGCAGAGAGCACTGAGGTTGTGACAGAAAAGAAATCCAAAAAGAAAAGAATTTCCTCTGTAGTATACAGCTGCTAATAAGTACTGGAAGGATTAAGATTTTTTTTAATAGAAGTAATTTACAAATTTGTTTAACTTTTTGGCATCAGTTTATTTAAAAAAATAAAAGTTTTCCACCGGAGTACTCCCTGGTACTTAAGGACCAAGGGCGTACATGTACGCCTGTGGGAATTCCGTTCACAGCTGTGCACTGGGTAGTGATTGAAACAGATCGATGTGATTCGCCGGTCAATTCTGACTAGCGTATCACAGCTTTTTCCGGCCAATCGGGTCACTGGTGACCCGATCGCCCAAAAAATAAGGATGATCGGAGCTGCCATCTCCTCCTATCCCCTGCCATTGGTCAGTCACGACCAATGGCAGGAGAGGACTGGGGGAGGTCAAACGTCATGATCCCCCACTTTGCCCGCCCCTGGAAGTGTGGGGTTACATTAATGATGGCTACCTGGACTCGGTGGTGGCAGTGGTGGTGGCAGCTGGACAGCAGATGTGACCGGCGGCTGCAGAGACGGTGCGGGCGGGCCACAGTCTGAAGATCAAAGTGAGTGATCTTCAACTGTAGCCCCCTAGAATTTTCAAAAATACAACTCCCAGCATGCCCAGACCCTGGGCATGCTGAGTGTTGTAGTTTAGCAACATCTGTGGGGCTACAAACTGTGACCCTCCAGATGTTGCAAAGCTACAACACTAGCTACAAAGTTACAATTTGTCTTTATTTTCATTTTAGGGATCCAACTTATCCTTCGTTTCAGCTATTGTAGCCATTGGGGTAGTTATCTCTTCACTGTCATGCACTTGCTGGCATACAAATAGCTGCTATTTCTATCATCTACGGCATTCATTTCTGTTATTGTTCTTTATGATTTTTTTCAGCACGCAGTACCCCTACCATTTTTCTTTCTCTTTTTATTTGTGTTTTACATTGTATTTTAAAACATTACTTAATAAATGTAGTGGTCTTTGTTTTTTGTCCTTTTGGTGTCTATTTTTGGTGTTTATGTGAAAAAGTATATCGTATTTCCAGTAACCAGTTTGTTATGTATTTATTTTTGTTATGGTCCTTGGTGTGGAATAGTTTTAGCAGGTTTATTCAAATAGTTTTCTAGCCTTTGCTCCTGTATTATGGTATGCAATGTGAATTGTTTTTATAGATTTTATATGAATATGTGCTAAAAACATTATTATTACTATTATTATCCTCATTATTATAATTATTAAATTTGAAGCACACAGGATAAGAAAAAAAAAAAGATTTGCTTTATTTAAGAAACATTGCCATGGAAAGTTGGGTCTAAGTTGCAATATCAGACACATCCCACAGATTGATATTATGCTGTTTCCAGAATAAGGGTATGTTCACACAGCAGTATCTGTGCAGAATGTCTGCATGGAATATTCCGCTCTTGCATTCCGCTGCAGTAGAGTCTCATTGTACTCAGTGGGATTCTGCTGCACTGTTCACATAGCAGAATTTCCGTGCCAGATATTTCTGTCGCGCAAATTCTGAGGATTCCGCTATGAAAGGCATTGCCCTCTCATTTCCGGGAAGTCCTAGCATCCTCTGGATTATTCAAATGTGCAGTGTCTGCATGTGTTTTCAGTGCGGACATCCCACACATTTGTCGCTGTGTGAACCCGGACAAAGGCAGATTCTTTTTTTTTTTTTTTTTAATCTCGCGGCTTCAGTTGTGTGACCTACTTGTAATGGGCATCATGCAGTAGAAACTGACCATACAGTGGAGTTAGACTGTAGATGTGAAATAATAGAGAACATTGAACTGGAAAAATGTAACTTTTCTGCAATTCTATGGGTATATAGTAATTGCAGTTGATATACATCTATGAAAAAATGTAGGCGTTTAAGGTTGGGTTTGAACTCATTTAAAAGTAAAATATGTTTTCAAAGCTTTAATGTGGGAAGATTAATTATCACCTTTGCTTCAAAATAAGAATCAGTAAAAACCTATCACATAAAAATGCAGAAGACGCATTAATGACTGTTAAAAAGAAATATTTTTAGCTATGTAAAAGCACAGGAAGACATTGCACTAGTAACCCACATAAATAAAGGAAATTCATCATGTCTACAGTAAAGCCAGAGCTGCCTATATTCATTTTTAGCCTTTGAAGACATCTTTGATTTCATAATTACTAGCACTATGTAAGGAATATCACATGTCATTTTCTCTTCTGAACAGCGATGGCATTTACACTAAGTATACCATAAATCCAGTATTACAGTAGTGTTATACTGCTATGTAGTAACAGGATAATAGGTTAAAGCATAGCTTGGCAACCCATCGATAATGATCTTGTTTGCCGATGTATGTCATCTTTATTCTGCATCTTAAATGTGTACTTTTTTGAAGGTATGCAAATTTTAACAACTATGGTGTCATATAATACAATAAAGTGTATAAAGTAGCTCTCCTCCAGAAGGAAAGAAGCTAGCTCTCTAGTGCAACCTATTGAAGGTTGCTTACAATTATGTCAGTGCTCAACCCCTAATATAGCCATAAAGCGTATCTGTCTGATCCTAACTTAATTAAATTTAAATATAACTTTTATTTATACTATATTAAAATACACCAATGTGAAAAACACGAGGGCTAATATGCCACAAAAGGGACGCACGGCATCTATGTGCCCCTCACAAGCAGGAATGTGTTTCTGACACTATGTATCATGTGCTTTGCTACTACCTCCTGAGGAACCCTATTTTTATCTTCAATGGGGGGAAATGCATTGAGGAAATTTTGATAACTTTTTTGAGCACATTGTTTGCACATTAATATGATTTTTCACTATTTTGTCCTAGATTTGTAAATGATGATGAATCATCATTAGGGCATTTATTGTGATGGTCAGTAGGGTATCTTAGGGCCCTATAGTGGACAGCCGGCGATTGAAGTGGGGGCCCTGTTAGGCAGGGCGATTGTAGGATTGGGTGAGCAGGGAAAGACCTTATATATAATCATTTGCACACATTTCTATACTGTTCCTCCACCAGAAGCATACAATATGTGATAGTGGCGACTCCAACATCCTATATCTGAATATCGTCTCTCCAAAAAACTGTGAGTTATTTATTCTGACCATTACAACTGTTCTATATGGGATCTGTATATATATTTTTTTCTTCTTTCGGTAATGTGTGGTTTTCTGTACATTGCTGAGAGTTTCTGCAAGTGTGGATATGTCTTAGGACGATATTGATCCTAATCCATTGTAACATTCTATTATTGCAGAGGCTACGTTTGAAATTGAAAATGTTTTACCATATAGGGATATATACGCCCTATCTATATTTGTAAACCACACATTTCTTTTGTGGCATATTAGCCCTCGTGTATTTCACATTGATTTATTTCAATATTTTAAAGGTGTATTTCAGAAAGTTATGTAAATTACTATTATTAAATCTTAATCCTTCCAGTACTTATCAACTGCTGAAGTTGAGTTGTATTTTTCTGTCTGACAACATTGCTCTTTGCTGACACCTCTGTCTGTCTCAGGAATTGTTCAGAGTAGGAGAAAATCCCCATAGCAAACCTTTTCTGCTCTGGACAGTGCCTGAGACAGACAGAGGTGTCAGCAGAGACCACTGTTGTTCGTCAACTTGTGCAGCTGGTAAGTACTGGAAGGATTAAGATTTTTTAATAGAAGTCATTTACAAATCTGTTTAACTTTCTAGAGCCAGCTGATATGGAAAACATTTTTTTTTCATGGAATACTCCTTTAACCCCTTAAGGACTGAGCCCTTTTTCACCTTAAAGGGGTACTCCCACCCTAGACATCTTATCCCCTATCCAAAGGATAGGGAATAAGATGTCTGATCGCGGGGGTCCCGCCGTTGGGGACCCCGGCATTATTGCATGCGGCACCCACCTGTTTTTTCACCGGAACCACTGGAGGGTCTGAGTCGTGACTACGGGAACGGAAGCGTCATGCCCCCTCCCATAGACTTGCATTGAGGGGACGGGCGTCACACGGGGGTGGATTCCTGACGCCAAGGACTTCCGTTCCCGTAGTCGCGACACAGACCCTCCAGCGGTCCCGGTGAAAAAACAGGTGGGTGCCGCATGCAATAATGCAGGGGTCCTCAGCGGCGGGACCCCCACGATCAGACATCTTATCCCCCATCCTTTGGATAGGGGATAAGATGTCTAGGGTGGGAGTACCCCTTTAAGGACTGAGCCCTTTTTTGTACATCTGACCACTGTAACTTTATGCATTAATAACTATGGGATGCTTTTACCAATTATTCTGAGTCCAAGATAGTTTTTTTCGTAACAAATATTCTACTTTAACACAGTGGTAATTTTTTTGTCATTACTTGCATCCTTTCTTGGTGAAAAATTCCCAAATTTCATGAAAATTTTGAAAATTGAGCATTTTTCTAACTTTGAAACTCTCTGCTTGTAAGGAAAATGAAAACAAAAAGTTCTTTCAGCTCACCTCCTCCACGGTCTGCACGGACTTCAAGCCTGGCCTGGCTTCATACGTGTAAGCAATTGAAGAACGAGGTAGTCCAGCAGTACCTTTAAAATGTTGAAACTTTATTATTTACTTTAAAATCCAGAGCACACTCCAAACACTATCACCATGCCGGCAGGCAACTCACATGGACGCGTTTGCCCATGCCTTCGAAACGCGTTCATGTGAGTTGCCTGCCGACATGGTGATGGTGTTTGGAGAGTGCTCTGGATTTTAAAGAAAAGAATATAGTTTCAATATTTTAAAGGTACTGCTGGACTACCTCGTTCTTCAATTGTGAGAAAATGTATATTCCAAATAAATAATATATTGATTCGCATATACAATATGTCTACTTTATGTTTGCATCATAAAGTTGACATGTTTTTACTTCTGGAAGACATCAGAGGGCTTCAAAGTTCAGCAGCAATTTTCCAATTTTTCACAAAATTTTCAAAATCAGAATTTTTCAGGGACCAGTTTAGTTTTGAAGAGGATTTTAGGGGTCTTCATATTAGAAATACCCCATAAATGACCCCATTATAAAAACTGAACCCCCCAAGTATTCAAAATCACATTCAGAAAGTGTGTTAACCCTTAAGGTGTTTCACAGGAATATCAGCAAGGTAAAGGAGAAAATTCAAAATCTTCATTTTTTTATACTCGCATGTTCTTGTAGACCCAGTTTTTGAAATTTTACAAGGGGTAAAAGGAGAAAAAGCCCCCCAAAATTTGTAACCCAATTTCTCTCGAGTAAAGAAATACCTCATATGTGTATGTCAAGTGTTCGAAGGGCGCAGTAGAGGGCTCAGAAGGGAAGGAGCAACAATGGGATTTTGGAGAGTGAATTTTGCTGAAATGGTTTTTTGGGGGGCATGTCACATTTAGGAAGCCCCTATGGTGCCAGAACAGCAGAAAACCCCACAATGCAGACCAATTTGGAAACTACACCTCGCAAGGCACATAACAAGGGGTCCAGTGAGCCTTAACACCCCACTGGTGTTTGACGACTTTTCGTTAAAGTTGGATGTGTAAATTAATTTTTATATTTTTACACTAAAATGCTGGTTTTCCCCCAACTTTTACATTTTTACAAGGGGTTATAGGAGAAAATGATCCCCAAAATTTGGAACCCTATCTCTTCTGAGTATGGAAATACCCCATGTGTGGATGTCAAGTGCTCTGCTGGCGCACTACAATGCTCAGGAGAGAATAAGTCACATTTGGCTTTTGGAAAGCAAATTTTGCTGAAATGGTTTTTGGGGGGCATGTTGCATTTAGGAAGCCCCTATGGTGCCAGAACAGCAACAAAAAAAAAACACATGGCATACTATTTTGGAAACTACACCCCTCAAGGAACGTAACAAGGGGTACAGTGAGCCTCAACAACCCGCAGGTGCTTGACAAATTTCCGCTAAAGTTGGACGTGAAAATGAAAAATTTGACTACATTTTCACAAAAATGCTGGTTTTACCCCTAATTTTTCATTTTCACAAGGGTTAATTGGAGAAAAAGCCTCCCAAAATTTGTAACCCCATTTCTTCTGAGTACGGAAATACCCCATATATGGATGTAAAGTGCTACAATGCTCAGAAGAGAAGGAGCGCCATTGAGCTTATGGCGAGATAATTTGTTTGGAATGGAAGTCAGGGGCCATGTGCATTTACAAAGCCCTGTGGTACCAGAATAGTGGATCCCCCCGCATGTGACCCTATTTTGGAAACTACACCCCTCACAGAATTTAATAAGGGGTGCATTTACACCCCACTGGCGTTTGACAGATCTTTGGAACAGTGGGCTGTGCAAATGAAAAATAATTTTTTTCATTTTCACGGACCACTGTTCCAAAAATCTGTCAGACACATGTGGGATGTAAATACTCACTGTACCCCTTATTACATTATGTGAGGGGTGTAGTTTCCAAAATGGGGTCACATGTGGGAGGTCCACTGTTCTGGCTTTATGGGGGCTTTGTAAACACACATGGCCTTCAATTTCAGACACATTCTCTCTCCAGAAGCCCAATGGCGCTCGCAGAGCACTTTACATCCACATATGGGGTATGTTCTTACTCAGAAGAAATGGGACTACACATTTTGGGGGGCTTTTTTCCTATTCTCCCTTGTGAAAATGAAAAATGTAGGGTAACACCAGCATTTTAGTGAAATTTTTTTTTTCCATTTTCACTTCCAACTTTAACGAAAATTTGTCAAACACCTGTGGGGTGTTCGGGCTCACTTTACCCCTTGTTACATTCCGTGAGGGGTGTAGTTTCTAAAATGGGGTCACATCTGGTTATTTATTGTTTTGCGTTTATGTCAGAACCGCTGTAAAATCAGCCACCACTGTGCAAATAACCAATTTAGACCTCAAATGTACATGGCACGCTCTCACTTCTGAGCCATGTTGTGCGCCCGCAGGGCACTTAACACACACATATGTGGTATTTCTGTACTCAGGAGAAATTGCGTTACAAATTTTGGGGGTCTTTTTTTCCTTTTACCGCTTATGAAAATTAAAAGTATGGGGCAACACCAACATGTTAGTGTAAAAAAAAATTTTTTTTTCACTAACATGCTGGTGTAGACCCCAACTTTACCTTTTCATAAGGGGTAAAAGGAGAAAAAGCCCCCCAAAATTTGTAACGCAATTTCTCCCAAGTACGGAGATACCCCATATGTGGCCCTAAACTATTTCCTTGAAATACGGCAGGACTCCGAAGTGAGAGGGCTCCATGCGCATTTGAGGACTAAATTGGGGATTTGAATCCGCCACAAAAATACCCTATGGCAGTGTTTCCCAAACAGGGTGTCTACAGCTGTTGCAAAACTCCCGGCCTTGACAGTCAGTGGCTGTCCGGCAATACTGGGAGTTGTTGTTTTTCAACAGCTGGAGGCTCTGTTTTGGAAACACTTCCGTACAATGCGTTTTTTTTTATTGGGGGGGGGGGGGGGCTCTGTATAGGGGTATGTGTATATGTAGTGTTTTACCCTTTATTATGTGTTAGTGTAGTGTAGTGTTTTTAGGGTACATTCACACGGACGGAGGTTTACAATGTGTTTCTCGCTGGGAGTTTGAGCTGCGGCGGAAAATTTGCAGCATCTCAAACTTGCAGCAGAACTCGCTGTAAGCCCGCCTGTGTGAATGTACCCTGTACATTCACGTGGGGGTGGGGGCAAACCTCCAGCTGTTGCAAAATTACAACTCCCAGCATGCAATGACTGACCATTCATGCTGGGAGTTGTAGTTATGCAAGAGCTGGAGGCCCATTGGTCGCAAAACACAGAGTTTGTTACTTAACTCAGTGTTTCGCAACCAGTGTGCCTCCAGCTGTTGCAAAACTAGAACTCCCAGCACGTACAGTCTCTCAGTGCATGCTGAGAGTGGTATTTTTCCAACAGCTGGAGGCACACTGGTTGCAAAACACTGAGTTAGGTAACAAACTCAGTTTCCCAACCAATGTGTCTCTAGCTGTTGCAAAACTGCAACAATCAGCATGCATTGACAGTTGAAGGGCATGTTGCAACAACTGGAGGCACACTGCTACAACTCTCAGCATGCCCTTTGGTAGTCTGTGCATGCTGGGAGTTGTAGTTATGCAAGAGCTGGCTGCACAATTTCTCATAGAAAAAATGTGCCTCCAGCTGTTGCAAAACTACTATCCCCAGCATGCACAGACTACCAAGGGCATGCTGGGAGTTGTATATGGAACTCCAGCTGTTGCAGAACTACAACTCCCAGCATACCCTTTGGCTTTGCATGCTGCTAGTTGTTGCTAAGCAACAGAAGGAAGTGAATAGGCCTCACCTCCTGCTGTATCCTACCGCTGGGACCGCCACCGCTGCTTCTGTTGCCGATCCTGCTGCTCCTGTCGCCACCACCGATCCCGAGGGGACCCCTGCCAGACCAGGGCAAGGTAGGAGACCCCCGCCGGCGCTGATCTCCACCATCTTTGCCTCATTTAAACCTCATCTAAACATTATCTTTAAACTTTATAAAACATTCTACATTGTATACATTAATATTGTTCATACTAAAACATAACTATGTTCTATCAATAAGTTTAATTATTTTTCTTTAACCTCCTGGGGACGCAGGGCATATGCATATGCCCTGCATGCCCTGATCCTTAAGAACTCAGGGCGTACTTGTATGCCCTGGTCCAGTATAACGGGTTGAAACCGTTCTCACCGGTGGAGAACGGGTTGAACCTGGTGGGTCATGGTTGCTCCGGGCAGCCATGAACCCACAGATAATGCTGGGCACGGCCAATCGGGCCAATGCCAAGCATTAACCCTTTAGATGCCGCGATCAAAGTTGATTGCGGCATCTAAAATTAAAGTAAAAGAATCCTGGCAGCTCAGCGGAGCTGATCGGGACTATCGCCACAAAATTGCGATGCCCCGATCAGCTTACCGGACGATGGTAGGGTCATTACCTGCCTCTCCATTGTCCGATCGGTGATCTACTGCTCCATGCCTGCACTGCATACTTATGCTCCAGGGAGTATTGCCTGACCTATAGAACGCCCGACACCAACTAAGAAGTCTATGAAAGATTATCAGAATTGGGGTTATTTAGTTTAGAAAAAGAAGGCTTAGGGGTGACATAACAACTATGTATAAATATATCAGAGATCTCTCCCATGATCTATTTATACCCAGGACTGTATCTATAACAAGGAGGCATCCTCTACGTCTAGAGGAAAGAAGGTTTCTGCACCAGCACAGACAGGGGTTATTTACTGTAAGAGCAGTGAGAATGTGGAATTCTCTGCAAGAGGAGGTGGTCATGGTGAACTCTGTAAAAGAGTTCAAAAGGGTCTGGATGCATTTTTGGAGAATAATAGCATTGCAGATTATGTGTCCTAGATTTATAGGGACAGAACGTTGATCCAGGAATTTATTCTGACTGCCATATTTGCAGTCGGGAAGGAATTTTTACCTCTATTATGAGGGTTTTTTGCCTTCCTCTTGATCAACTCAATAGGGACTGATTAGGGTTATAGGTTGGACTTGATGGACTCTGGTCTGTTTTCAACCTTATGATTCTATGTCACGAATCGCTTAATTAAACTCCATTTACTGTGATGCAGGCTCCAGGGCATCTAAAATGGCGGATCCACATGTCAGTACATGGGGCATGGAACGCTGGGAAGGCGGGAAGGCAAGGCGGGAAGGGAAGTAGGCGGGATGACCCTGAATCACATGTTGGATGCAGCTTATCAGCAGCCAGTCACCCCTGTGATGTCACAGCCCTATATATTCGGCAGTCATTTTGTGGCTCGTCATATCATTCATTACACTGCATACAGAGAGGATGGACATCACTGTGTGTGTTACACAGAAAAGCTCATTCCAGCAACATTTCACATCCTAGTCACATCAGCGTTCTCGTGGACAGAGAGCAGTGTTTTTTTCACTGAAAAGGATTTTTACTGCAGCTGCAGGCATTAACCTCCCAGTCACTTTCTTTGGCATTGTATTACAGAGAGGGGCAGATAGCTGTGTGTTGCCTCATACATTTCAACAAGCTGCCTCAACTTCATAAACCTTAGCAGAGGAGACAGGAATAATTTTTCAGAGCAATTCAGTGTCTTTGTTCCATAAAAAATAATCTGCTGGTTATACTAGTCTGCAGACGGTATAATACACAGCAGTCCATTCCTAACAGTCTTTGACAGAGTGCAATTTTGTGTTAAGTACACAGCTTTTTTTGGCTCAGCAGTGTTGTGTACTGCTGGTGTTTTACAAAAATATATTTTTTAAGGGTACTGTTGCACATTTTTCAACACTCATAAGTGCATACCGCATACGTACATCTAAGTAGTGTACTATTTGTTGCCTGTTAATCTGTCAAGGCCTACATACTGTGAAAGGACAGACAAAAGTAATCACCGGCTAGTGTTTTACAAAAATACTGAGTTTTTAGGTGTAGTGTAGTGCATTTTTCTGCCCTAATCAGTGCATACCGCATATGTACATCTAAGTAGTCTAAAAAATTTTTACCTGTTAATCTGTCAAGGGCCAACATACTGTGAAAGTCCAGGCAAAAGTACTCCATGGCTGGTGTTGTACTTAGAAATAAGTAGCGTACTAATTTGTACCTGTTAATCTGTCAAGGGCCTACATACTGTGAAAGGCCAGCCAAAAGTGCACACCTGCTGCTGTTCTAGACAAATAATGTATTAAGCGTAATGAAGCGTATTGTACTCCCCTCATATACGAACTAAGTATGTCAGGCTGAGAAGTGCCAGGACGTGCACAGAGGAGTGGCAGAGGCCTTAATCTTTCACGCAGAGGTCGCAGCAGACATGGGGCAAGTGGCACCAGGAGTCACAGCAAAAGGCCTGAGCTCCCGTTATCAGCTAGCGGTCGTGTCTCGTCGATTGGTTAGCACGGTCATCCACTTCATCACAAGTGACATCTGACACCCCCAGTCAACAGTCGGTGGGTTCCTCAGACACAACCCTCAGTTGGCATGGCCCGAGAGCAGTCCCTGTCCTCCCATTGCCTCTGTCCTATGCTGTTCCCTCCCCTACAGAAGTATCTTATGCTGTGGGTTCAGCTCCACTATTCACTAAGGACAATCTATACCCAGCCAAGAAGTGGAGGAGACATCCGCCACTTCCTCCACTAAGCGGGCAAGTAGTGACGAGGAGAGTGATGCGGGAGGTGGTGTTGCCAGGGTTCAGGGTCCTGAAGCAGACACTGTTGAGGAACCTGAGGAGAACATCAGTGACGTGCAGACACTTCTTGATGATGATGAAGCCGATCGCAATTGGTAGCCGGGTTCAGAAGGGGCTAAATCATCATCAGGAGAAGAGAGTTGCAGGTTGCCCCTGAGGCAGCAGCGGAGCCAGCACGGCGGTAGCATGGTTGGCAGTCAGCATGGTGGCAGAAATGGAAATTTTGGAGCCAAACGTTCCCGGGGGAGACCACCTGCTTCGCGGCAGCCTACCTTCCCGGAAGGTAGTGGAAGAGGGGTTCCTGGAGACGGCGGCAGTAGCAGTCAATTAGTGCGGACTGTTGGTGGGAAAATCAGCTACTTGGCAGGGTTGCAGTTTTTCATCAAGCATCTGGAGGAGGTTCACATAGCCACATGCAAGATATGTCGGCAGAAGGTGATGCGTGGCCAGGGTCCCAATGTTGGCACCACGGTCCTGTGTCAACATATGCTTCACCACCATAAAGCAGCCTGGGAGAACCATGGCTCTGATGTAGTGGTCCAGCCTGCTGCATCACCCAGTGGCACGCAGCTCCCTCTTTCAGCCAGCCAAGGCTCCACCACCTGTGCCGAAGGGAGCTGTGTGTCATACCCTCCTTCTGTCAATCCAGATGCTCCTGCCCCTCCTACTTTAAGTCATCCATTCCTGAATGTGCTCCTGTCTAAGTTGCTGGTGCTGCAGTCCCTCCATTTTCAAGTGGTGGACTCTTGGTGCACCTTTCAGAGAACTGATCACTTGTGCCAAGCCAAGGGGGAGAGTGCCAAGCCATCATTTCTTTGCGAAGAAGGCAGTACCAGCCCTGCACAATTTTGTGGAAAAGAAGGTAGTCCAGTCCTTGAGCCTGTCGGTGTGTACCAAAGTGCACGGCAGCACCAACGTCTGGAGCTGTAACTACGGTCAGGAACAATAAATGTCCTTTACGGCTCACTGGGTGAATGTGGTTGGGCAGATCACGCCTCTTCCTCCTCCATGCTCTCAGCCTGTTGGTCTTGTGACAGTGTGCGACTCCAGCTCCTCATCCTTCATCCTGTCTCCAGCCTCCACTGGCGAGACAAGTCTCAGTGGCCCTTCAGCATACCATGTGGGCAGGGCACGGCGGTGTCACGCTGGTCTTCACATGGTTTGACCGTGAAAAGAGTCACACAGGGGAGGAACTGCTAAAACTCATTCGTAAAGAAATTGGAGCATGGCTTACTCCACAAAAACTGTAAATGGGAACCATTGTGACTGACAACGGGAAGAACATCTTGCAGGCGCTGCGACTGGGAAGGCTGAGCCATGCACCCTGCGTGGAACACGTGTTCAATCTGGTTGTGAAGCAGTTCCTTAAGTGTTCCCCCCCCCCCATTTGCAAGACATCCTAACAATGGGAAGGAAACTTTGCATGCACTTCAGCCACTCGTACATAGTGTTGAGTGGCATAGGCCATATTCGAATTTGCGATATTTTGCAATTATATGGACAAATATTTGTTATATTTTCGCAAAATTTGCATATTTGCAGCCTTTTTTTATTATGCGCCATAAAATTCACATGCGCATGCGCATTCAACATAAATTTCGCATGTGCATGTGCAATATTGCATGATAAAAGAGCTAAAAGAAGGGAGGTATTAATATGTGGGAGAATTCGTATATGCGAATTTTCGGGCGCTCGCCAGTCTAACACAATAACTAGTATTGGAGCCTTGTTTACGCCAAAAGCTGGAAGCAGGGAGGGATGATCACTGTGATGTGTACTGTGGGAAAAAAGTGAATATTCGTCATTGCGCATATTTAGCGATATATTTGCGATAAATATTCGCATTGCGAATATTCGTGCCCAACACTACTCTTACACCACAAAGCACACCCTCCTTGAGCTGCAGCATCAGAACGGTGTCCCACAACATAGTCTGATTTGTGACGTTGCCACGCGTTGGAATTCCCCCCTCCATATGTTGGACCGACTGTACGAACAGAGAACAGCCATAACTGATTTTTTGGTGATTCAAGCGGATAGGGGTACTCCCCTGTGTAACTTCAATGTGAACCAGTGGCAGTTCATACGTGACACCTGCCATTTGCTCAGGAAGCCACATTATTAGTAAGTCGCCAGGATTACTTTGAGGAAGCCACATTATTAGTAAGTCGCCAGGATTATGGGATGAAAGACATCATTCCACTGCTTCATTTCTTACAACACGTGTTGGAAACGATGGCTGGTCAGGACACTGGAGATGTGGTGCCTACATCTCACAGCCACATGAGCTCTGTGGGGGCTGAACTGGAGGAGGAGAAGGAGGGGGAGGGGCACAGTGGAGCACAGTTGAGGTTTCGCCAAATGGGCGTTTTTTCTAGTAATCTGATAGGAGAGGAGGAGCAGGAGCAGCCAGAGGAGCTAGAGGGCTATGAGGAATGCGAGACAGAGGACCCAGACACACGTGGCAGTATGCAATGAAGATGGAGGCAGGGAGTCCCTCCGAGTCACTTGCACAAATGGAATGATGCATGCTCACCTGCTTGCATAGTGACAGCCGAATTGTCACCATTCAGCAGCGGGATGACTTCTGGATCGCCACCTTATTGGACCCTCACCACCACCACAAAATAGGGGCCTTTTTTACACCCACTGAAAGGGAGGACAAAATGATCTACTACAGAGGCATCCTATGTAGTCAGTTGGCCGGTGCCTATCCGCGCCATCGTTCATCCTCTCGCTGGTCTGAATCGAGGGGCTCCCTGTGCTCATCTTCCACTGCCATGGCTGCTAGGGAGGGGTGGGGTGGCAGTAGCAGCTCCATCAGGAGAAGCCTGATGAGTAGGTTTCTTCACCCGCATAGTGAAGCAACTCATCAGCAGCAGGTAGACCTGGAGCAGGATCTGAACCAGCAGGTGGTGGCATACCTTGACATGCCCATGCCAACACACCTTGAAGCCACCTCCAGGCTGTCTCATTCAGCCACTATGTGGTCTCTTCTCATGCTTCCGCCAACTCCAGGCTGTCATTCAGCCACTACATGGTCTCCTCATGCTTCAGCCACCTCCAGGCTGTGCCATTCATCCAATATATGGTTTACTGATGTTTCGGCCAGCTCCCGTCTGTGTCATTCAGCAACTACATGGTTTAGTGATGCTGCTGGGCCTAGGACATTACCTATATATGTTTATGGTAGCACTAGGTACCATACATCTTCATTTGAAATTGAAAATTCATCTTTTATTTTTAGAGATTGTGAGGCCCTATTGTCTCCTCATCTGCCGCCAACTCCAGGCTGTGCCATTCAGACACTACATGGTCTCCCCATACTGCCACAAACTCCAGGCAGTCATTCAACCACTATTTGGTTGCCTCATACTGATGCCACCTCCAGGCTGTCTCATTCAAGCAGCTATATGGTCTCTTCTCATGCTTCAGCCAACTCTAGGCTGTGCCATTCAGCCACTATATGGTCTCCTCCTACTAATGCCTCCAGGCTCTGTCATTGTGCTGCCATGTGACATGTGACTCCTTGTTAGATTTGGCCCTTTGTACCCACACGCAGGGGCCGGGACACTAAAACTTGGGAGTCAAAAGTTCAATTTCAAAACCCTCAATTTCAATTTAAAAATCATAAATTTCAATGGTCTCCTCATGCTTCTGCCAACTCCAGGCTGTGCCATTCAAACACTATATGTTCTCCTCATGCTTCAGCCAACTCCTGGCTGTGTTATTCAGCCAAGATATGGTTTACTGATGCTGGTGGGCCTGGGTCTGGCCCTAAACATTTTTTATGGTAGCACTAGCTACCCTAAATCTTCAATTAAAATTTCAAAATGTGTCTTTTTTTAAGGGATTGTGAAGCCCTGGTGTCTACTCATGCTGCTGCCAACTCCAGGCTGTGCCATTCAGACACTATATGTCTCCTCATGCTTCAGCCAACTCCAGGCTGTGACATTCAGGCAATATATGGTTTATTGATGCTGCTGGACCTGGGTCTGGGAATAAAAATTTGTTATGGTAGCACTAGCTACCCAAAATCTTCAGTTTAAATTTCAGAATTCATCTTTTAATCTTAGGGATTAAAAAGCCCCAGTGTCTACTCATGCTGCTTCCAACTCCAGGCTGTGCCATTCAAACACTGTATGGTCTCCTCATGCTTCAGCCAACTCCAGGCTGTGTCATTCAGGCAATATATGTGTCACGATGCCGGCTGGCAGGAGGTGGATCCTCTGTGCCAGAGAGGGATAGCGAGGACCGTGCTAGTGGACCGGTTCTAAGACACTACAGGTTTTCACCAGAGCCCGCCGCAAAGCGGGATGGTCTTGCTGCGGCGGTAGTGACCAGGTCGTATCCACTAGCAACGGCTCACCTCTCTGGCTGCTGAAGATAGGCGAGGTACAAGGGAGTAGGCAGAAGCAAAGTCGGACGTAGCAGAAGGTCGGGGGCAGGCGGCAAGGTTCGTAGTCAGGGGAGATAGCAAAGTTCTGGTACACAGGGTATAAACACACAAAAACGCTTTCACTAGGCTCTAGGGCAACAAGATCCGGCAAGGAAGTGCAAGGGAGGAGACTAGATATAGCCAGGAAACAGATGGGAACCAATTAAGCTAATTGGGCCAGGCACCAATCATTGGTGCACTGGCCCTTTAAGTCTCAGGGAGCTGGCGCGCGCGCGCCCTAGAGAGTGGAGCCGCGCGCGCCAGCACATGACCGCAGGAGACGGGAACGGGTAAGTGACCTGGGATGCGATTCGCGAGCGGGCGCGTCCCGCTGTGCGAATCGCATCCCCAACGGCCATGACAGGGCAGCGCTCCCGGTCAGCGCTGACCGGGGAGCTGCAGGGAGAAAGGCGCCGTGAGCGCTCCGGGGAGGAGCGGGGACCCGGAGCGCTAGGCGTAACAGTACCCCCCCCCTTAGGTCTCCCCTTCTCTTTATCGGGTAACTGTCTCCCCTGGGATGAGGACACCGGGAAAGGAAGGAGGGATTCCTCAACGGCAGGCAGAACCGCAGGAGTAGGAATGGGGAGAGAGGGCAGAGGGCGAGACCTGGCACGGGGCAGTGTGACACCAGGACGAGGGCCATGAGGGGACACAGAAGCTTGCCTGGGAGGGGGGGAGGGGCATTTCCTGTGGCAGGCAGAGTCCTTAATGACCTTAGGGGGACCGGATACAGGAGGAACCACAGAGTTACGGCAAGGGTTACTGGGAACCGGTTTTAGACAGTTCTTGGCACAAGAGGACCCCCAACTCTTGATCTCCCCAGTGGACCAATCCAGGGTTGGGGAATGAAGTTGAAGCCAGGGAAGTCCAAGGAGAATTTCCGAGGTGCAATTGGGGAGGACCAAAAGTTCAATCCTCTCGTGATGAGATCCGATGCTCATAAGAAGGGGCTCCGTGCGGAAACGTATGGTACAGTCCAACCTGGCTCCGTTGACCGCGGAGATGCGGAGTGGCTTGACAAGACGGGTCACCGGAATATGGAATTTATTCACAAAGGACTCCCGAATAAAATTCCCAGAAGCTCCAGAGTCCAGACAGGCCACGGCTGAGAGGGGAGAGCTGGCTGAAGTGGAAATCCGAACAGGTACCGTGAGACGTGGAGAAGCCGACTTGGCATCAAGAGACGCCACACCCACGAGAGCTGAGTGTGAGCGTGCGTTTCCCAGACGTGGAGGACGGATTGGGCAATCCACCAGAAAATGTTCAGTACTGGCACAGTACAAACAAAGATTCTCTTCCTTACGGCGATTCCTCTCTTCCAGGGTCAGGCGAGACCGATCCACTTGCATGGCCTCCTCGGCGGGAGGCCTAGGCGCAGATTGCAGTGGAGACGGTGGGAGAGGTGGCCAGAGATCTAAGTCTTTTTCCTGGCGGAGCTCTTGATGCCTCTCAGAAAAACGCATGTCAATGCGAGTGGCTAGATGAATGAGTTCATGCAGGCTAGCAGGAGTCTCTCGTGCGGCCAGAACATCTTTAATGTTGCTGGATAGGCCTTTTTTAAAGGTCGCGCAGAGAGCCTCATTATTCCAGGAAAGTTCAGAAGCAAGAGTACGGAATTGTATGGCGTACTCGCCAACGGAGGAATTACCCTGGACCAGGTTCAGCAGGGCAGTCTCAGCAGAAGAGGCTCGGGCAGGTTCCTCAAAGACACTTCGAATTTCCGAGAAGAAGGAGTGTACAGAGGCAGTGACGGGGTCATCACGGTCCCAGAGCGGTGTGGCCCATGACAGGGCTTTTCCAGACAGAAGGCTGACTACGAAAGCCACCTTAGACCTTTCAGTAGGAAACTGATCCGACATCATCTCCAGATGCAGGGAACATTGGGAAAGAAAGCCACGGCAAAACTTAGAGTCCCCATTAAATTTGTCCGGCAAAGACAGGCGGAGGCTAGGAGTGGCCACTCGCTGCGGAAGAGGTGCAGGAGCTGGCGGAGGAGATGGTTGCTGCTGCTGTAGCTGAGACTGAATCTGCTGTAGCTGCGACTGGAGTTGCTGAGTCATGGTGGTCAAGTACGACAGCTGGTGATCTTGTTGGGCAATCTGTCGGGCTTGCTGGGCGACCAGTGTGGGGAGGTCGGCGACAACAGGCAGAGGAACTTCAGCGGGATCCATGGCCGGATCTACTGTCACGATGCCGGCTGGCAGGAGGTGGATCCTCTGTGCCAGAGAGGGATAGCGAGGACCGTGCTAGTGGACCGGTTCTAAGACACTACAGGTTTTCACCAGAGCCCGCCGCAAAGCGGGATGGTCTTGCTGCGGCGGTAGTGACCAGGTCGTATCCACTAGCAACGGCTCACCTCTCTGGCTGCTGAAGATAGGCGAGGTACAAGGGAGTAGGCAGAAGCAAAGTCGGACGTAGCAGAAGGTCGGGGGCAGGCGGCAAGGTTCGTAGTCAGGGGAGATAGCAAAGTTCTGGTACACAGGGTATAAACACACAAAAACGCTTTCACTAGGCTCTAGGGCAACAAGATCCGGCAAGGAAGTGCAAGGGAGGAGACTAGATATAGCCAGGAAACAGATGGGAACCAATTAAGCTAATTGGGCCAGGCACCAATCATTGGTGCACTGGCCCTTTAAGTCTCAGGGAGCTGGCGCGCGCGCGCCCTAGAGAGCGGAGCCGCGCGCGCCAGCACATGACCGCAGGAGACGGGAACGGGTAAGTGACCTGGGATGCGATTCGCGAGCGGGCGCGTCCCGCTGTGCGAATCGCATCCCCAACGGCCATGACAGGGCAGCGCTCCCGGTCAGCGCTGACCGGGGAGCTGCAGGGAGAAAGGCGCCGTGAGCGCTCCGGGGAGGAGCGGGGACCCGGAGCGCTAGGCGTAACAATATGTTTTACTGATGCTGCTGGGCCTGGGTCTGGGAATAAAAAATTTGTTATGGTAGCACTAGCTACCCAAAATCTTCAGTTTAAATTTCAGAATTCATCTTTTAATCTTAGGGATTGTGAAGCCCTAGTGTCTACTCATGCTGCTGCCAGCTCCAGGCTGTGTCATTCAGCCACTATGTGGTCTCCTCATGCTGCCAACACCTCCACGCTGTGTCATTGAGCCACTATATGTCTCCTCATGCTTCAGCCTCATCCAAGCTGTGTCATTAAGCCACTATATGGTCTCCTCATGCAGCCAACACCTCCACGCTGTGTCATTCAGCCACTATATGGTCTCCTCATACTGAATGCACCTCCAACTGTGCGGCTCTGTGGCAGTGATTCTAAAAGCGATGCCTGTATGTCATACTGAATAACAGTATTATTTCACTACCCCAGCACACTCTATATGCGTGTTAAAACACAGCAAAGTGGCTCTCTGTAGGCCAGAAATAGCCGTTTTTAACCTGTTGGGGACATAGGACGTTTGAGAACGTCCTCGGTCTAGAGTAGTTAAGGACCGAGGACGTTCTCAAACGTCCTAGCAAAAACAGATCACTGCCGCGGCGCATGGCAGTGATCTGAGGGGAATGCCTGCTGTAATCATTCAGCAGGCATTCCCTGACATCACCGAGGGGGGTCCTGAGACCCCTCCCCCATGTCGGCGATCATCACAAATCGCAGGGGAAATCGCACCTGCGATTTGCGGCTATTCCGGGCTAATCGGGTCTATTGTGATAGACAACCCCGATCATCCTAACTGATAGGAGCAAGGTGGCACCCTGCCACCCCGCTCCTATCACCTGTGATAGGTCGTTCTCTTGTGAATGGCCTATCGCAGGCCTCAGGCCGGGGTCAGGGTTAACTTCCCCTGGTCTCCCCGCCCCTAGGTGTGCGGGGAGACCAGGGAAAGAAAGAAGATGGCGGCGGAGGGACCGCGGTACCTGGATCTCTGGAGGAGCAGCTGCGGCGGGGATCGGAGGAGCGGAGGACCAGGAGCGGCTGCGGCGGCGGATCGTTGGTGGGTAAGTGGACGTCGGCGGCGTTGTTAGTAGCAACAGTGAAGATCCGGTGATCTTCACTGTTGCTGCTAACAGTTTGAAAACTATAACTCCCAGCATGCCTAGGCAGCTTTTGGCTGTCTGGGCAGGCTAGGAGTTGTAGTTTTGCAACATCTGGATGGCCTCAGTTTGAAGACCACTGTATAATGGTCTTCAATCTGTGCTCTTCCAGATGTTGCACAACTACACATCTCAGCCTGCCCAGCCATGCTGGGAGTTGTAGTTCTCTAACATCTGGCCTTTCAGATATTGCAGAACTACAACTCCCAGCATGCCTGGACAGTCTCAGCAGGCTGGGAGTTGTAGTTTTGCAACAACTGGAGAGACACTGGTTGGGAAACATTGTCTGTTTCCTAACTCAGTGTTTCCCAACCCGTGTGCCACCAGCTGTGGCAAAACTATAACTCCCAGCATGCACTGATAGTCCATACATGCTATGAGTTATAGTTTTGCAGCAGCTGGAGTTCCAACTACAACCCCTAGCATGCAATTTGGTAGTCTGATCATGCTGGGAGTTGTAGCTTTGCAACAGCTGGATGCACATTTTTTCATAGAAAAAATTAACTTCCAGCTGTTGCAAAACTACAACTCCCAGCATGATCAGACTACCAAAGGGCATGCTGGGAGTTGTAGTTGGAACTCCAGCTGTTGCAAAACTACAACTCCCATTATGCATGGTCTATCAGTGCATGCTGGGAATTATAGTTTTGCAACAGCTGGAGGCACACGGGTTGGGAAACACTGAGTTAGGAAACAGACAATGTTTCCCAACCAGTGTCTCTCCAGTTGTTGCAAAACTACAACTCCCAGCCTGCCCCTGCCCATGTGACTGTACCCTAAAAACACTACACTACACTAACACAAAATAAAAAGTAAAAAACACTACATATACACATACCCCTACCCAGCCCCCCTACCCAATAAAAATGAAAACCGTCTGGTATGGCAGTGTTTCCAAAACAGAGCCTCCAGCTGTTGCAAAACAACAACTCCCAGTATTGTCGGACAGCCATTGACTGTCCTAGCATGATGGGAGTTTTGCAACAGCTGGAGGCACCCTGTTTGGGAATCACTGGTGTAGAATACCCCTATGTTCACCCCTATGCAAATCACTAATTTAGTCCTTAAATGCACATGGCGCTCTCTCACTTTGGAGCCCTGTCGTATTTCAAGGCAACAGTTTAGGGCCACATATGGGGTATCGCCGGCTTTTTCTCCTTTAACCCCTTATGAAAAGGTGAAGTTGGGGTCTACACCAGCATGTTAGTGTAAAAAAATGTAATTTTTCACAATAACATGCTGGTGTTGCCGCATACTTTTAATTTTCATAAGCGGTAAAGGGAAAAAAGCCCCACAAGATTTGTAACACAATTTTTCCCGAGTACGGAGATACCCCATATGTGGGCGCAAAGTGCTCTGCGGGCGCACAACAAGGCTCAGAAGGGAGAGTGCACCATGTACATTTGAGGTGATTTTCAGAGGGGTGGCTGATTGTTACAGCGGTTCTGACAAAAGCAAAAAAAAAAACACCCACATGTGACCCCATTTTGGAAACTACACCCCTCACGGAATGTAATGAGGGGTGCAGTGAGAATTTACACCCACAGGTATCTGACAGAGCTTTGGAAAAGTGATCTGTGAAAATGAAAAATTTAATTTTTCATTTGCACAGCCCACTGTTCTAAAGATCTGTCAAACACCAGTGGGGTGTAAATGCTCACTGTACCCCTCGTAACGTTCCTCAAGGGGTCTAGTTTCCAAAATAGTATGCCATGTGTTTTTTTTTTTTTGCTGTCCATAGGGGCTTCCTAAATGCGACATGTCCCCCGAGCAAAATTTGCTCTCAAAAAGCCAAATATGACTCCTTCTCTTCTGAGCATTGTAGTTCGCCCCTAGTGCACTTCAGGTCCACTCATGGGGTACCTCCATATTCAGAAGAGATGGGGTTACAAATTTTTGGGGGTCTTTTCTGCTATTATCCCTTGCAAAAATGTGAAATTTGGGGGAAAACCAACATTTTAGTGAAAAAATTTAACATTTTTTTTTTTACATATGCAAAAATCGTGAAACCCCTGTGGGGTATTAAGGCTCACTTTATTCCTTGTTACGTTCCTCAAGGGGTCTAGTTTCCAAAATGGTATGCCATGTGGGTTTTTTCTTTTTTGCTGTCCTGGCACCATGGGGGCTTCCTAAATGCGACATGCCCCCCAAAAACCATTTCAGAAAAACGTACTCTCCAAAATCCCCTTGTCGCTCCTTCCCTTCTGAGCCCTCTACTGCGCCCGCCGAACACTTTACATAGACATATGAGGTATGTGCTTACTCGAGAGAATATAAGTATAATTTTTCTCCTTTTACCCCTTGTAAAAATTCAAAAATTGGGTCTATAAGAACATGCAAGTGTAAAAAATGAAGATTGTGAATTTCCTCCTTCACTTTGCTGTTACTCCTGTGAAACACCTAAAGGGTTAAAACACTGACTGAATGTCATTTTGAATACTTTGGGGGGTGCAGTTTTTATAATGGGGTCTTTTATGGGGTATTTCTAATATGAAGACCCTTCAAATCCACTTCAAAACTGAACTGGTCCCTGAAAAATAATGAGTTTGAAAATTTTGTGAAAAATTGAAAAATTGCTGCTGAACTTTGAAGCTCTCTGATGTCTCCCAAAAGTAAAAACACGTAAATTTTATGATGCAAACATAAAGTAGACATATTGTATATGTAAATAAAAAAAATGTATGTGGAATATCCATTTTCCTTACAAGCAGAGAGCTTCAAAGTTAGGAAAATGCAAAATGTTCTAATTTTTCATGAAATTGAAGAAATGATGCAAGTTACCACAAAAATTTACCACTATGTTAAAGTAGAATATTTCACGAAAAAACAATCTCGGGATCAGAATGATAAGTAAAAGCATTTCAGAGTTATTAATGTTTAAAGGGACAGTGGTCAGATGTGCAAAAAACGCTCTGGTCCTTAGGGTCATAATGGGCTCAGTCCCCAAGGGGTTAATATAGATTTGCGGCAAATTTGGCACATCCACCGAATCGCATTTTTCAAAAGTTTGCTCATCTCTAGTTACTATGTTACCCAAGGAAACAACCTCAGATACAATAGTAAAGAGTATATGTTACAATTGCTTCTTAATCTAGTTCAAATCTTTTATACCTACATGGAATAATTCGACTCTTCTCAATGTCAGATATTTTTTCTCTAGATTTATCCATTTTCATTGTGTTTTATTTCTGTACTATTTAACCAAATGTTAATTGCTATTTTCATATGTAAAACTGGAATGTGCTAGCCAAAGTCAGGCTTGATGTTGTAGATTTCGGATGAACAATTTCTCTCCAAAATATTAAAGTGGTATTCCAGGATTTTTATTTTATTTGTATATTTGTTTACTCTTGTTTACAATTCTTCTGTGATTTTCACTCCAATATTTATTTTTAACAGCATACAAAATGAGTGTTGTCTCAGATTTTTCCCAGGTTGCAATGCGGCCGAGACCTGACCTCACTAGTCAGCTGATGACAGGGAGCCCGTCTACTTCAATGGGCGGAGGGATCGCTTGGTGGGAGAGAGATCAATCTGCAACTAATGCAACAGCTGTAGGCACCCTGATTGAAAGCCACATGTCTTTTGAATGGATGCAGCTCCTTTATGTTTCAATGGGTGGGGTGGCTGATGTGTGGGAGGGAGGAAAATGGAATTATGGGACTTGTAGGCAAAGAAGAAAACTCAAAAAGGAAATGCCAGTTCACAAAAAGCTAGCCACAGTGTTATGGTAATCTCACAACATAGCCATTTAGCCCCAAGACAAGCGCAGATCTTTCCTAAGCATATCCATTACTGTCTGCCAGGTACTTACTAAAAGTCATCGTACCACCAGGTAAATTATCACATTTACTGAAACCATTGTGAAAGCTGTGTGCTCTGTGGCAAAACTGTTCTGGATAAGTCATAACAACACAGAATATTTTAAAGTATAGGAATTAAGCACAAGAAAAACGAATAATGAGATGCATAATGTTTTCCAAATTATAGTGCACATAAAGTGGCCTCCAAGGAAAACTCACTCATAACTCTAAAAAAAAAAAAAAAACATAACACTGGTTTCTTGTGGCAAGTGTGAACACTCAAAAGCAGACTATCTTTTTTACAGAAAAGTTACAAGACTTTGATCATCTGGCTCTGATGTCACACTTTTATTGACTTGAAGATGTGCTTTAGGTTGCTATCATGTTGAAAGTCAAAATTCTTCTTTATCTTCAGTTCCCTGTCAGAATCTGGAAGGTTAAGTGACAAAATATCTGTGTTATTTTTTGACATTTGGAAACATATCTTTGATATTTGGAGCTATTCATCATCGTATACCCCTATCTTGAGTAAAATGTCATGTCCTAAATTATGGAAATAAGTCTCAAAGCATCATGCTGACACCTCCATGATGTAGTTTGGTAAATCTGGGGCTCTTTGCATATATTTAAAATAGTAAAATGCAATGAAGTACATAGAATACTATGGGCCCTGTGAGCAAAATGTGTGCCTGCCACAACAATGTGGTCATAAAGTTACCAAATAATTAGGGATGAGCGAATCGAATCTGACGAATCCGAATTTGTTACGAATTTTCGGAAAAACTCGATTTGCAACGAATGCGAATATTGCCACAATTCTATTGTGCAAATCACTTTACTACACTCCATTTGTGCTCAGGGCTTCCACTCGTGTTCTTGTCGCAAATGTGTACGCACCTGTAGAAAGCGTGTTAGGAGCAATAACTACGCAGTGCATCCCACTTCCGGTGTGGCAGGT
Organism: Hyla sarda; assembly: GCF_029499605.1. Lineage (NCBI taxonomy): Eukaryota > Metazoa > Chordata > Amphibia > Anura > Hylidae > Hyla > Hyla sarda. The sequence goes on along the minus strand of NC_079189.1, from coordinate 342,403,834 downwards.
ATGACGGAAATACGACCCCTATTTGTCATGATGTTGTTGCTCTAAAAGCGTGTCAGTAACAACAACTCCGCCGTGCATCCTCCTACAACCGTGTAAGGTATAAAGAGTATACCGACACCTATATGCCGTGGTGTTGTTGCCCTGAAGATGTGTCAGTTACAACTACGCAGTGTATTCCCCTGCACACATGGCAGGTATGATGGGTATACCACCGTCTATGTGTCATGATGTTGTGACTATGAAAGCGTGTCAGTACCAACAACTATGCAGTGAATCTCCTGCAAACGTGGCAGGTATGATGGGTATACCACCACTTATGTGTTGTGATATTGTTGTTCCACAGACCTGTCCGTAACAAGAACGTGTCGTGATGTTGTTGCTCTGTAGACATGCCAGCAACCACAACTGCGCATTGCATCCCCCTGCAGATGTGGCAGGTACGAATGATAGACAACCACCTTGCGTCCTGATGTTGTTACTCTAAGATGTGTCAGTAATAACAACTATGCAATGAATCCCCCTGCAGATGTGGCAGGTACGAACCATATATGACCACCTACATGTTGTTATGTTGTTGCTCTGAAGGCGTTTTAGTAACAACAACAGCACGGTGCATCTGCCTGCAGACGTGGCAGGTATGAAGGTTATACAACCACCCAGGTGTCATGATGTTGTTGCTCTGAAAACATGTCAGTAACAACAACTGCACGGTGTATTCCCCTGCATACATTGCAGGTACGGAAGGTATACAACCACCAATATATCATGACATAATTGAAGACAAGTTAGTAACAACAACTACGCAGAGCAACCCCCTGCGGACATATCAGGTATGATTGGAAAAAACTACTGCAATACTATGAACATAAAGAACTGTATAATTGCCCTGCGTAATATGAATACCCTGAGCGCCTGAACCCAAAACACGAGCACGCATGAATGCTATGAATGTACGAAAAACTAGAGTGTGTGATCCGTGTGAATACCATAATCGTATGACCAGTATGAATGCCATGAACATGAACAGTAGCGATGTCATAGTGTCTGACCATTATAAATACTAAGAGTATGTGAAGATACCATAATCGTGTGAAGCGTATAGGTGCCTTGAGCGTATGACAGTAAGAGTACTGTGAGCGTATGATCAGTAATTGCCAAGAGCATAAGGATAGCATAAATACCGGGAGCATATGGATGGTGAATAGCAATGAATGTATAAACAGTATGAATACTATGAGCATATGAAACCACATAATTTCATAAGCATCCAAATCGTGTAATACTATACTTGCATACACAACATAAATGTCAAGAGCGTAAAAACAGCATCAATGCCTCGAGCACATGACAACAAGTGCCAAGGGCGTGAACAGTATAAATACTGTGGGCTAACGAACAGTATAGATGCCATTTGCGTATGAAAGGAATGAATGCCATAAGTGAATTATTGGCGTATGAAAAGTATAAACCACCACTAGCGCATGAACAGTATGTCCATGAGCGAATGCACAAAATAATAATATGAGTGAATGAGCAGTATAATTATAAACGTATGCAGGATGTAAGTATTCTGAGCGTATAAATAGAATAACTTCTATAAGTGTGTGAACAGCATAAATACTAAGAGCGTATTGTTACGCCTAGCGCTCCGGGTCCCCGCTCCTCCCCGGAGCGCTCACGGCGCCTTTCTCCCTGCAGCTCCCCGGTCAGCGCTGATCGGGAGCGCTGCCCTGTCATGGCCGTTGGGGATGCGATTCGCACAGCGGGACGCGCCCGCTCGCGAATCGCATCCCAGGTCACTTACCCGTTCCCGTCTCCTGCGGTCATGTGCTGGCGCGCGCGGCTCCGCTCTCTAGGGCGCGCGCGCGCCAGCTCCCTGAGACTTAAAGGGCCAGTGCACCAATGATTGGTGCCTGGCCCAATTAGCTTAATTGGTTCCCATCTGTTTCCTGGCTATATCTAGTCTCCTCCCTTGCACTTCCTTGCCGGATCTTGTTGCCCTAGAGCCTAGTGAAAGCGTTTTTGTGTGTTTATACCCTGTGTACCAGAACTTTGCTATCTCCCCTGACTACGAACCTTGCCGCCTGCCCCCGACCTTCTGCTACGTCCGACTTTGCTTCTGCCTACTCCCTTGTACCTCGCCTATCTTCAGCAGCCAGAGAGGTGAGCCGTTGCTAGTGGATACGACCTGGTCACTACCGCCGCAGCAAGACCATCCCGCTTTGCGGCGGGCTCTGGTGAAAACCAGTAGTGGCTTAGAACCGGTCCACTAGCACGGTCCACGTCAATCCCTCTCTGGCACAGAGGATCCACTACCTGCCAGCCGGCATCGTGATAGTAGATCCGGCCATGGATCCCGCTGAAGTTCCTCTGCCTGTTGTCGCCGACCTCCCCACACTGGTCGCCCAGCAAGCCCGACAGATTGCCCAACAAGATCACCAGCTGTCGTACTTGACCACCATGACTCAGCAACTCCAGTCGCAGCTACAGCAGATTCAGTCTCAGCTACAGCAGCAGCAACCATCTCCTCCGCCAGCTCCTGCACCTCTTCCGCAGCGAGTGGCCACTCCTAGCCTCCGCCTGTCTTTGCCGGACAAATTTAATGGGGACTCTAAGTTTTGCCGTGGCTTTCTTTCCCAATGTTCCCTGCATCTGGAGATGATGTCGGATCAGTTTCCTACTGAAAGGTCTAAGGTGGCTTTCGTAGTCAGCCTTCTGTCTGGAAAAGCCCTGTCATGGGCCACACCGCTCTGGGACCGTGATGACCCCGTCACTGCCTCTGTACACTCCTTCTTCTCGGAAATTCGAAGTGTCTTTGAGGAACCTGCCCGAGCCTCTTCTGCTGAGACTGCCCTGCTGAACCTGGTCCAGGGTAATTCCTCCGTTGGCGAGTACGCCATACAATTCCGTACTCTTGCTTCTGAACTTTCCTGGAATAATGAGGCTCTCTGCGCGACCTTTAAAAAAGGCCTATCCAGCAACATTAAAGATGTTCTGGCCGCACGAGAGACTCCTGCTAGCCTGCATGAACTCATTCATCTAGCCACTCGTATTGACATGCGTTTTTCTGAGAGGCATCAAGAGCTCCGCCAGGAAAAAGACTTAGATCTCTGGCCACCTCTCCCACAGTCTCCACTGCAATCTGCGCCTAGGCCTCCCGCCGAGGAGGCCATGCAAGTGGATCGGTCTCGCCTGACCCTGGAAGAGAGGAATCGCCGTAAGGAAGAGAATCTTTGTTTGTACTGTGCCAGTACTGAACATTTTCTGGTGGATTGCCCAATCCGTCCTCCACGTCTGGGAAACGCACGCTCACACTCAGCTCTCGTGGGTGTGGCGTCTCTTGATGCCAAGTCGGCTTCTCCACGTCTCACGGTACCTGTTCGGATTTCCACTTCAGCCAGCTCTCCCCTCTCAGCCGTGGCCTGTCTGGACTCTGGAGCTTCTGGAAATTTTATTCGGGAGTCCTTTGTGAATAAATTCCATATTCCGGTGACCCGTCTTGTCAAGCCACTCCGCATCTCCGCGGTCAACGGAGCCAGGTTGGACTGTACCATACGTTTCCGCACGGAGCCCCTTCTTATGAGCATCGGATCTCATCACGAGAGGATTGAACTTTTGGTCCTCCCCAATTGCACCTCGGAAATTCTCCTTGGACTTCCCTGGCTTCAACTTCATTCCCCAACCCTGGATTGGTCCACTGGGGAGATCAAGAGTTGGGGGTCCTCTTGTGCCAAGAACTGTCTAAAACCGGTTCCCAGTATCCCTTGCCGTAACTCTGTGGTTCCTCCTGTATCCGGTCCCCCTAAGGTCATTAAGGACTCTGCCTGCCACAGGAAATGCCCCTCCCCCCCTCCCAGGCAAGCTTCTGTGTCCCCTCATGGCCCTCGTCCTGGTGTCACACTGCCCCGTGCCAGGTCTCGCCCTCTGCCCTCTCTCCCCATTCCTACTCCTGCGGTTCTGCCTGCCGTTGAGGAATCCCTCCCTCCTTTCCCGGTGTCCTCATCCCAGGGGAGGCAGTTACCCGATAAAGAGAAGGGGAGACCTAAGGGGGGGGGGTACTGTTACGCCTAGCGCTCCGGGTCCCCGCTCCTCCCCGGAGCGCTCACGGCGCCTTTCTCCCTGCAGCTCCCCGGTCAGCGCTGACCGGGAGCGCTGCCCTGTCATGGCCGTTGGGGATGCGATTCGCACAGCGGGACGCGCCCGCTCGCGAATCGCATCCCAGGTCACTTACCCGTTCCCGTCTCCTGCGGTCATGTGCTGGCGCGCGCGGCTCCGCTCTCTAGGGCGCGCGCGCGCCAGCTCCCTGAGACTTAAAGGGCCAGTGCACCAATGATTGGTGCCTGGCCCAATTAGCTTAATTGGTTCCCATCTGTTTCCTGGCTATATCTAGTCTCCTCCCTTGCACTTCCTTGTCGGATCTTGTTGCCCTAGAGCCTAGTGAAAGCGTTTTTGTGTGTTTATACCCTGTGTACCAGAACTTTGCTATCTCCCCTGACTACGAACCTTGCCGCCTGCCCCCGACCTTCTGCTACGTCCGACTTTGCTTCTGCCTACTCCCTTGTACCTCGCCTATCTTCAGCAGCCAGAGAGGTGAGCCGTTGCTAGTGGATACGACCTGGTCACTACCGCCGCAGCAAGACCATCCCGCTTTGCGGCGGGCTCTGGTGAAAACCAGTAGTGGCTTAGAACCGGTCCACTAGCACGGTCCACGTCAATCCCTCTCTGGCACAGAGGATCCACTACCTGCCAGCCGGCATCGTGACACGTATGGACAGTTTAACTGCTATAAGAGTATAACTGTATACCAACCCTGAGCGTGTGAATTTTACAGTGCCATGAACCCACAAGCGTGTGAAGAGGGATAAATTCCATGCATGTACTAACAGTCTAAACACTATTATAAACAGTATAATACAATGAGCGTACGCACAATATGAATGCCCTGGCTTATTAAACGTATCGCTGCCATGGCTGTGTCAACCGTATAGATGTCAAGCGTGTGAAAAGAGTAACAATGCCATTAAGGCATGGAATTAAATGCTAAGACATAATACAGAAAAACTACGAAACATAAATGTTATCACCTACACATTGTGACATCGCTAACATGTGTGCCTATTGTGAACTCGACACGTGTACCCACTGAAAATGCTATGCAGATTACATCCTACAAATGCAAAAAGGCATACTCACCGAGCACAACAGACGTGTAAATACTGATGCAAGAACATATGCGCCCACAAATATTATGAACATATACGTACTGCTGACACTAACAAGTCTACAACAGGAATGCACCATAAACACTAAAACGCATGAAACTAAATGAAATGAACGTTTACGCACTGTAAATACTACCATTAAATATGTACACCATATCAATGCTAAAAGAGCTATGCGACATACAGATAATACATATAAATATAACCGTATGTATTGTAACTAAATAAATACGATACCGCATGTATTGAATAACACTTTAATCGTGTGAACTGCATATAAGACCACACCACACTATGAAGTCATGAGCGTATACCCAGTGTAGGTACCGTGAGCTAACGCCTGTTAAAAGTGCCATGAGTGTATGACCAGCATTTCTGCCATGAGCGTATGAACAGTGTAAACAACTTGTGTATACGAACGGAATAAAGCGCTATAAAATGTGTGCACAGAAAGAGTACCCAGAGCGTATGAACTGTGTGACTACAATGAGCGTATGAATCGGAAATCTATGGACAAATGCAGAAATGCAGCAAAACTGTAGACATATACTGCTATGAGATGCTAAAGGAAAGCAATTACAACTGAAAACTCCTAGCGTATGTATATTTTATCTACTAGTGCATAAACATTATAACAACTACCAGCGTACAACTACTAGCATATGTACAGTATGACAACCGATAGTGAATGTATAGTATAACAACCACTTGTGTATGTACTGTAACTAATAGCGTATGTATAATGTAAAACTACTAGTAAATGTACAATAGAAATGATACCAATGTAATTCTCGCATACATGATACCAGTGTATAGTGAAAACAACTACTAGCAAATGCACCGTATCAAACCTATGAACATGTGTACCATATGTCAATAACTAGAGCAGAATGGTACCGGTCCATGTATAAATGGTACCAGTATGTGTACCTTATATCAATTAATAGCTTATGTACAGTGTAATAGAACAGCATATGTACAGTATAACACCTGACCAGAATCATACAGTGACATCAATAGTAACGACCATATGCAGCTCACCTTTCAGCACAGAAAGCGCTGGATGAGAGCGTGCAGGACCCAGCAGCGTCCCCTGACCTCCTGTCATACCCCCCGTACTCCATGGTCTGCAGAGAACTTGCCCCGCCTACCAAGGAAAAACTTAACACCCCGGTACCGAAGCCTCCAGCTGATACCCGTGGGACTCGGAGTGTCACCCGGTGGGATCAAATGACCCAAGGCAGACACTAGATGTGCCGACAGACCTTGCCGTAGCCTCGCCCAGCCCCCCGCCCCCGAATTCCCCATCATACCTGAACAGCCAGGAAAGAACGCAGTCTCAGATAGCGAAGGGGCCGCACCTGCACCCCCCTTTGCATCCCCGCCTGACTCCCGGATCCTGCAGCGTTTGACCTTACACGATTACCGCAGCTTCATGTACCACTATGAGAGGGAAAGCCTCAGCTGCCATGGCTCCTGCAAGTTGCACATGCGCCAACAGTTTCCACCAACACACGGTTCCTCTGCAAAAACGTCACACACGCCCTGCCAGTGGGAGCTATATACAGGTGTTATATACACCTGCCCCCACCCACAACCCCTATATGCCCCGCCTAGAATACTCCAGCCCCTTGCACAAATACAGCCTGATAGGCTTAACACTGCGGTTCAGACTCCAGGGCATCTAAAATGACAGATCCACATGTCAGGACATGGGACAATGAATCATGTGGAGGCGGGAACAAGGGTCGGCGGGATGACCCTGAATCACATGCAGCATGCAGCCTATCAGCAGCCAGTCACCCCTGTGATGTCACAGCCCTATATAATCGGCAGCCATCTTCCAGCCAGTGACTTCAGCCTTTCATTGCAGAGAGAGTGGGACAGAGACAGACACAGAAAAGCATTTTTACACCAGCAATTGACCTCAAGCCAAATTCAAGCCTACAAGCACTGATAGGGAAGGGAGAGAAATTGAGAGAGAACGCTCACCTGTGGGTGTATTACAGCAGGCTGCCAGCAGCGATTCACCTCAAGTCCAAGTCCAGTCTACATGCACTGATATAGAAAAGAGAGAGAGTGAGAGAGAAAGTGCATTTTTTGGGTGTATTACAGCAGTGATTCACCTCACGCCCAATTCCAGCCTACAAGCACTGAAGCGAGTGAGAAATTGTGAAAGGCCAGCCAAAAGTACACACCTGCTGGTGTTGTAGACAAATACTGTTTTAAGCGGCGTACTGGAGTGCCTTGAACTTCCCTTATAATTGCATACCACATCCTGTTAAAGTCTAAAGGGCCTAGTTCATTGCAAGGCCAGACAAAAGTACACACCTGCTGTGCTCTAGCGTATTGTCCTCCACTCATATATGCACTAAGTATGTCAGGTAGAGAAGCGCCGAGACTTGCACAGAGGAGTGGCAGACACCTAAATTCATCAGGCTGTGGTCACAGCAGACTAGGGGTGAATGGCAGCAGGTATTACAGCGGTGTCCAAACGGTAGCCCTCCAGATGTTGCCAAACTACAACTCTCAGCATGCCTAGACTGACCCAGGCATGCTGGGAGTTGTAGTTCTGTAACATCTGTCAATTCCGATTTTGCAATTTTCAAATTTTGAAAATTGCTACTATATTTTGAAGCCCTCAAATTTTTTCAAAAAGTAAAAATATGTCTATTTTATGATGCCAACATAAAGTAGACATATTGTATTTGTGAATCAATATACAATTTATTTGGAATATCAATTTTCCTTACAAGCAGAGAGTTTCATTGGGGATTTTTCACCAAAAAAGGATTCAAGTAACGACGAAATTTACCACTAAAATAAAGTAGAATATGTCATGAAAAAACAATCTTAGAATCAGAATAATCAGTAAAAGCATCTAAGAATTATTAATGCTTAAAGTGACGGTGGTCAGAATTGCAAAAAAAGGTCTGCATCCTTAAGGTGAAAATGACCTGCGTGCTATTCACTGAGGACGATCTAATAGAGGACAGTATGCAGCTAATACCCAGCCAGGAAGTGGAGGAGACATCCACCGCTTCCTCTGCTAGGCGGGCAAGTAGTGATGAGGAAAGTGGTGTGGGAGGTTGTGTTGCCAGCATTCACGCTCCTGAAGCAGACACTGTTAAAGAGCTTGAGGAGGACATCAGTGACGTGCAGACACAACGCGATGATGATGGGAGCCAGGGGCAGAAGGGGCTTCATCATCATCAGGAGAAGAGAGTTGCAGGTTTCTTGTGAAGCAGCAGCTGAGCCAGTAAGGTGGTAGCATGGTTGGCAGTCAGCATGGTGGCAGGAGTGGAAAGTCTGGAGCCAAACATGCCCAGGGTAGACCACCTGCTTCGCGACAGCCTACCTTCCTGGGAAGTAGTGAAACAGGGGTTCCTGGAGTCGGCGGCAGTAGCAGTCAATCAGTGCGGACTGTTGGTGGGAAAATCAGCTTACCGGCGGTTTGGCAGTTTTCATTCAAGAATCCGGAGGAGGTTAACATGGCCATATGCAAGATGTGTCCGCAGAAGGTGAAGCGTGGCCAGGGTCCCAATGTTGGCATCACAGCCCTGCCTCAACACATGCAGTGCCACCATAAAGCGGCCTGGGAGAACCGTGGTTCCAATGTGGTGGTCCAGCCTGCTGCATCACCCAGTGGCACGCCGTTACCGGTTTCAGCCAGCCAAGCCTCCACCACCTCAGCTGAAGGAGGTTGTCTGTCTACTCATCTTCTGTAGCTCCAAATGCTCCTGCTCCTCTTACTTCAACTCAGTCATTGCACCAGCAATCCATCGGCGAAGTCATGTCCAAGAGATAGCAGTATGCGCCCACTCATCCAACGGCACAGAAGCTGAATGTGCTCCTGTTGCTGTTGCTTCAGTCCCTCCCGTTTCAAGTGGTGTACTCTGCACCTTTTAGGGAACTGATGGCTTGTGCCGAGCTGAGGTGGAAAGTCCGAAGCCATCATTTCTTTGCGAAGAAAGCAGTACCAGCCCTGCACAATTTTGTGGAACAGAAGGGGGGCCAGTCCTTGAGCCTGTCAGTGTGTACCAAAGAGCAAAGGAAGCACCAACGTGTGGAGCTGTAACTACGGTCAGGGACAATACATGTCCTTTACGGCCACTGGGTAAATGTGGTTCCTGCATAGCCACAACAGCAACTTGTACAGATCACGCCGCTTCCGCTTCCACGCTCTCAGGCTGTTGGTCCAGTGAGAGTGTGCGACTCCGCCTCCTTATCCTCCTTCGTGTCCTCAGCCTTCACTGCACGAACAAGTCTCTGTGCCCCTCTAGCTTACCATGTGTGCAGGGCACAGCGGTGTCACGCTGTTCTTCACATGGTTTGCCTTGTCGAATGGAGTCACACAGGGGAGGAACTGCTAAAAGAAATCGAATCATGGCTTATTCCACAAAAACTGGAAATGGGAGCCATGGTGACTGACAACGGAAAGAACATCTAGCATGAACTGCGACAAGGAAGCCTGAGCCATGCGCCTTGCATTACACAAATGTTCAATCTGGTTGTCAGGTGGTTCCTGATGTGTTCCCCCACAACTGCAAGACATCCTAACAATGGGAAGACAACTTTGCATGGACTTCAGCCACTTGTACACCGCAAAGCACACCCTCCTTGAGCTGCAGCGTCAGAACGGTATCTCCCCAACATAGTCTGATTTGCGACGATTCCACACGTTGGAATTCCACCTTCCATATGTTGGGCCGATACGAACAGAGAAAAGCCATCACTGATTTCTTGATAATCCAAGCAGATCGGAAGACTACCCTGTGTAACTTCAATGTCAACCAGTGGTAGCTCATACGTGACACCTGCTGTTTGCTCAGGACCTTTGAGGAGGAGGGGGAGGGGCACAGTGGAGCACAGTTTAGCTTTCACCAGTTGGGCATTTTTCTAGTCATCTGACAGGAGAGGAGGAGCAGGAGCAGCCAGAGGAGCTAGAGGGTTATGAGGAAGGCGAGCCAGAGGACCCAGACACACCATGGCAGGATACAGTGGAGATGGAGGCAGGGAGCCTCTCCGAGTAACTTGCACAAATGGCACGATGCATGCTTAATTGCTTGCGTAGTGACTGCCGAATTGTCACCATTCAGCAGGATGACTTCTGGCTCTCAACCTTATTGGACCCTCGCTATCGGCACAAATTGGGAGCCTTTTTTACACCCACTGAGAGGAAGGACAAACTGACCTACTACAGAGACATCCTACATACACAGTTGGCCAATGAATATCTGCACCATCATCCATCCTCTCGCAGGTCTGACTCGGGGGGCCCTCTCCGCTCACCTTCCACTGCCATGGCTACTGAGGAGGGGTGGAGTGGCAGGAGCAGTACCAGCTCTATCAGCAGCAGCCTGAGTCTACAGTCGCTGATGAGTAGCTTTCTTAACCCACATAGATAAGCAACTCATCAGCAGCAGGTGGACCTGAGCCAGCAGGTGGTGGCATACCTTGATATGACCATGCCAACACACCTTGAAGATCCACTGGACTTCTGTGCAGCCAAACTTGATTTGTGGCCGCAACTAGCAGAATTTGCCCTGGAAAAGCTGTCCTGCCCCCCCAGTAGTGTGCCATCAGAGCGGGTTTTTTCTGCGGCGGGGGCAATTGTAACCCCAAGGAGAACTTGTCTGTCCACGAAAAATGTGGAGAAACTGACCTTTGTGAAGACGAATCAGGCATGGATCAGCCAGGATTTCCACCCACCAATGCCTGATGCATATGAGTAGATTGACCATGGTGCCACACCAACACTTCACAATTATGGATAGTTCAAAAAATATTTAAGGTGCTGCTCCCCAGTTACAGAAATTCCTCTGCATCAGACCGCAAGTAAGTATTGAGGATATACATTAGCATAATCTTTCTTAGGATAAAATATATGTGCCCAAATATTTTTTTTTTTTATCAAACAAAAGGAAAGGTGTGCAAAAAAACACCATGTGCAACCTACACCACCATGTATTGATGTGAGGCAAAGACCTCTAAAAGGTGGAAGGGAACAAGTTATGGTTCATTGTAACTGGTGGGGGTAAAAACTTCCCCTGTAAGGCCCTACTCTCGCAATATTAATGTAACAGCCAGGCTCTGGCCAGACACGCTGGCCTTGAGCACGCTGTCATGTCTCTGTTACCGGCGGGGCTGGGATCCACATCGCGGGACGTGCCCGCATGCAAATCCCAGCCCGTCACTCACCTTCCTCTGCCTCACTGTGTTCCTGTCCTCGCAGCTCTGTTTCTTAAAGGGCGAGTGCCCAATTAATTAAAGTGATTACACCTGTCCCCGGCCCATATATTCCTGCTCCTCCCTTGCTTCCCTGCCAGATCTTTGGTTGTTTATGCCATAGTGAAGTCCTGTGTCTTGCTACTGTGTACCTGTTCCCTGTTTCCCTAGTCTACCCTGTACCTGTGTACTTGCCCTGACCTTCTGCCATCTGCCACGTCCTGCCAGTGTCCTTCCGTGCCACACCATCCCCCCAGCTACCTGTGTGGACGAGTTGTGCCAGGGGTAGCGACCCGGGTGCCGCCTGCCGCAGCAAGACAATCCCGCTTTGCGGCGGGCTCTGGTGAAGACCAGCGGCACCTTAGACTCCACTCCCCGGCACAGCTCACGTCTACATCCACACAGGCCCCGAGGAGAGGATCCACCTTCTGCTATCCACCTGCTGTGATTCCTAACAATTAATTCCCTTCTTGGCAAGTGTTACTTGTCCTAAAAAGAACAGCCCCATACAGGAACCTCTGCCTATTTCCACCTGCAAACACTGACATTTTCCAGGATTTTAGGAGGAAATAGGGAGCGTTTCCCATGTGGGGCCGCCCTTTTTAGGGCTAGTAACAATTGCTAAGAAAGGAATTAAAAGGGCAAAAGTAGAGCCTTACAGGGGAATTTTTTTACCCCCACCTGCTACAATGGACATTATATTGTTCCCTTCCCCTTTTTCGAGGAACGTATTACTTGTCTTAAAAAGGGCGGTCACCCACCACCCCACTATGTCACCGGGTCACTTTCAGAACTCCTGATGCTGCTGATTCCAGCTCCAGGCTGTCTCATACTGCCACCATATGTTCTCCTCATGCTGATGCCAGCTCCAGGCTGTCTCATTCTGCTACCATATGCTCTCCTCATGCTTATGCCAGCTCCAGCCTGTCTCATTCTGCCACCATATGTTCTCCTCATGCTGCCGCCAACTCCAGGCTGTGTCATTCAGCTCCTATATGTTCTACTCATGCTGCTACCAACTACAGGCTGTGTCATTCAGCCACTATATGGTCTCCTCATGCTGCCGCCACCTACAGGCTGTGTCATTCAGCCACTATATGGTCCCTGCAAGACCCTTACAGCCTTGGTCACATGTAGTGGGGAACTTTCTGAGTTCCAAAGGAGAGGGGAAGACCAAAGGGGGGGGGGTACTGTTACATCTGCATCCCGCTTTGCGGCAGGCTCTGGTGAAAACCAGCGGCACATTAGACTCCTCTCCCTGGCATGGCTCACGTCCTCATCCACACAGGCCCTGAGGATCCACCACCTGCCGTTACAGTTTAGCTACTTGGACTGAAGCTTTCTTGGGAGGTAGGAAAGGTTTACTGCCGTAGATAGAGTAATTGGCATTTGTCTACATTTATTTTGTATCCCGAAAATGTTTCAAACGTCCTCAGAGCTTCAAAGACACCCTGTAATTGTGTCTGGTTGACTTAAATATAAAAGTGTGTCATCTGTAAAACACCTGACTTTTATTTCCATAGAGCCAACTCTGATACCCTGATAAATAGTGAGTTGTAAAAAGTGTTGTGCTAGAGGTTCCAGTGCTTATTTAAAAAGGAGGGTTGAAAGTGGACACCCCTGCCTTGTACCATGTTGAAGAGGGTAAGGGTCAGAAAGATGACCAGGCAGATTAATTTTAGACATGGGAGCGGCATATAAGGCTTTCAAGAATATTTGGAATTGGCCCACAATGCCCGCTTTCATTAAAACAATAGCCAGCCAGGTCCAATCAACATTATCAAATGCTTTTTTGGCATCTAAGGCCAACAATGCCGAGACCTGGCTAGAATATGGTTGGGAATTCACAGCTCCCTGAACCGCCAGAACCGTCCTCAAATTACATATCGCCGCCCTGCCCTTTAGAAATACTACCTCGTGGGGTTCAATTAACTTAGGTAATAAGATGGCCAACCTATCCGCTAGCAACTTGGATATTATTTTCATGTCAACATCAATTAAAGAAATGGGATCGTACGCTCCTGGTAGAGAGGGGTCCTTGTCCTCTTTATGTAGAACTTTAATGTCGGCCAAATTGCTAGATATGATGTTCATATATATTGCACGTAGAACTGGGCTAATTTTATCGTTGAGTGTTTTAAAAAACTCTCCCGAAAACCCATCAGGGCCAGGCGCCTTGTGATTTTTAAGGTTTTTGATCCACCTCTTCGACAGTGATAGGGGCATTGAGGATATTTCTATCTTCCTCTGATAAGGATGGCAAAGACAGATTGTTGAGAAAGTTTTCACCCGCTTCCATATTTAAATGTTGTTTAGCATATAGTGCCTGATAAAACTGTTTGAAGATGTCAACTATTTCCCTAGGTCATTTACGCAGAGTGCCTGACCTGTCTCTCATCAGTCTGATAGGGTCTATTTGTCTTTGTCCCCTCTCCATGTTTGCTAGTATTTTGCCCGATTTGTTGCCAAATTTGTAAAAGTTAGACGCAATTCGGTCTCTGTGGTAGGTGTCCACTGGCGCCTGAGAAGTCTCAAAAGCACGTTAAGCCTGTACCCAGGACTCTTTCCTCTCTTCCAATGGCGAGGTGAGGAAGGTAGTTTAAGCCTGTCTTAAAGTGTTTGTCGAGATTGAATATTTCTCCCTTGCCATCTTTTTATGGTTTATGATATGTGCAATAATTGTTCCTCTCAACACTGCTTTACCCGCCTCCCAAAATAGATAAGGATCACTCACGTGTTCACTATTTTAGGTAGAATATTCCTCCCACCAGTGTCCCAGGTTATGTTATGCGTTCTGGCCGCGCACGCTGGCTGTGAGTGAATGGTCCTGTTACCTGCTGCTGCTTCTGGCGGGGTTAGGATTCGCATCGCGGAATGCGCCCGCATGTGAATCCCAGTCAGTCACTCACCAGGTGCTTCCTGCCCCCGCCTCTGCCTCTCTGCTCCGGCATGCTTGTCCCCATCCTCTAGGGCGCGCGCGCCGGAGCTTTCAGATTTAAAGGGACAGTCCATTGGTGTAGTACCTCTGTGGCTCATTGATAAATTCCTCCTCCTCCCACACTTCCCTGCCAGATCTTTGTTGCCTTGTGCCTGAGAGAAAGCATACTTGAGAGTACCCTTGCCGTGTATCTGATCCTTTGCTCTGTGACCTGACCTTGTTCCTGTGCCGCCTGCCCTGACCTTCTGCTATCCTTATCCCTCCTGTGCCTTGCATCTCCTCAGCCACCTGTGTGGTCGAGCCATGTCAGGGGTAACGACCTGGGTGCCACCTGCCGCAGCATGTCCATCCCGCTTTGAGGCAGGCTCTGGTGAAAACCAGCGGCAACTTAGATTCTGCTCCCTGGTACGGTCCGAGTCATCTGCCACACAGGTCCAGCGGATCCACATCCACCGGTGTTCCTGTCTTCTGAAACGTGAGAGTTACACCCAGCAATTGCACAAAATGTTCATCTTTAACCAGGTAAGAAGGGAACCTCCAAACCATATCAGTGCCTGGAGGGTATGTAGGAAGTATTTCAGTCCTACCAGAACGTGATAAGAGATAACAATATCATATATCTGGTCCGTCAATACCCAAGGTAGAATGGATTACGAGACAAAAAGATAATCTAGTCTAGACACAATTGATGGGAGTGGGAAAAGTGGGTGAACACCCTGTCCTTTGGGTTATGGGGTCTCCAGGAATCAATTAAACAAGTTGTGTGAGTGAGGGATTTTAAATATAACTCTGCTGGCGAAGAGGTGGTAGGATCTCTGCGTTTACTATCCTGTGACGAGTGTAAGACCGTATTAACATCCCCTCCAGCTAATATGTTCAATTTCCCTTCCCCTTTAATGCGAGCAGTTAGATTGTCATAAAATACAGTTCTGCCCATATGTGGGCCGTAAATGTTATATATACTGTAAATGGATCCATCCTCCCCCAGTACCAAATGTTGCAGCATACCATCATTATCTTCCCAATGGGAGTGAACTGATTGGGCCAATTTTCTGTGTAACAAGATAAGTATGCTCCCTTTCTCCCCACTGCTGATGACCCCAAGACTGCTCCCACCCACTGTTATTTAATTCTGGCAAAATCTTCCCTCAATAAGTGGGTCTCCTAAAGCAGCACCACATCTGTTCTCCATTTATGTAAATGTCTGAGAACCAATTAATGCTTTTCAGGAGACCATAAACCCTTCACGTTCCATGTAACAATTTTCAGATTAGTATACAGTGAGTAATAAGGATATATATGCAGAGCAGAGAGCACCACAGGTGGAAGTCATGGTGGAGTACATGTGTAGACCATGGGAGAGAAACTGTACAACCACTCCAACTAGAAACAAACAAAAACAAGCTGCCATTCTCTTCCATACACATCTCGGCTGTAAGAGCTATAGTGAGACAATCAGGCATAGGACTTCACTTTTTTTGTGAACATCCAATGGGTTCTCGCATACCCACATCCAAATAACAGTATAGGCAACCATCACCCTAAAAGGGGACAGGCTCGACCTTGAGTTTCCCTAAGGACATATATAGAAATGCCACAAGGCAAGAGAATCGGGGGGATAATACAAAAGGGAAAAGGAAAAAGGGTGAGGGAACCAAGAAGGCAGGGGGCAAGGAAGAGGAAAAATAGTAAGAAAAACAATAGGCATAATGCCACATTGTAAGTAACACCTTGGAAAGGATATAACTTTTGAACAGTTACTTGACCATTGCTCCCAGTAGGAGACGTAGCAATGTCCCGATAATAGGGGAAACACAGATGAGACAGGTACTGCGTTACAAACAGATGTCAACTGTCCAGCTGCTCTTAAGGCAACACTGAGAGAAAGTAAGATAAATGTTTGGAAGTGCCCAACAGCATAGGGTCCACCATCCAATCTCGAAAAATCTTCTATAAAATCAGGTAGTCCCAAGGGGGTCCAGCGGAATCAGAAACGAGCCAGTCCCGATAGTATAGGCTGAAGATAAAGCCAAAGCAGTGAACTAGAAAGTTGGGACCCGTGCACGAGAAAACAGGTAGACTCCAGGTACAGCAATAATAATAGGTTATAGAACAGTCAGAAAACTACATAACTCACTCCATGTCAACAGTTGCCAATAGATTCCTATGGAGCCTACGCTTGTTTTTCTCATTCACGGCGTTGGCTTCCACAGCTGTACGTAAATTCAGGGCTGCCTGTGCATCTTCAGGTGTACGAAAGTTCTCAGTAGTACCATCAGATTTTAAAAATGTGAAGTGTCGCTGGGTATTGCAGTACAAACTTGTGTTGCTGGGCTACAAGTTGAGAGCATATAGGAGAGAATGCTTTTCGTCTTTTAGCCACCTCAGCTGAGAAGTCATTGAATAACAGAACACGGTGACCGCGAACAATCAATGGAGAGGACATTTTCTTGTATGTCGTCAGAATAAGTGCCTTATTTGCGTAGTTGAGGTACTTGGCGATCACCTGTCTCGGTCGTGATTCAGCTGAAGAAGAAGTGGTGGCAGCTTGAGACCTCAATGGCCCCAGTCTGTGAGCCCGTTCCACAGTATATCGAGTAGATAAACCCAGTGCTTGCGGCAGATCCTCGGCACAAATTGGTAAGTAACAGATGCCTCGGGATAGCTTCAGGTAGCCCAACTAACCTTAGGTTGCTCTGCCATGAACGGTTTTCTAGATTGCCCGTTTTTTCCTGTAAGGCTTTAGTGAGCTGTAGCGACTGCTGGAGCTGCTTTTTAGTTGCCATGATTTCTTCTGCTACACTGAGCCGTTCCTCAAGCTCAGCTAACTAGCCCGTGTGGAGAGTCACTTCCCCTTGTATGGTGGACAGCGATGTGGCTATGGTACTGTCAAGTTGCTGCTTTATGTTCGGCAGGAGCAGCTTAGCCACTTCTGCAGCTAAGAGTGTGGCCAATGCTTTAAAAGAGATTGGGAGCCCTGGTATAAGAATGTCCTCCGATTCCAGTGACAAAAGGGCTGGCGCTCCCTGTTACAATGTAAGGTAATTGGCATAGAGTCCTCTGTAGTGGTGCGAACCCCCGCCATCTTGTTCGAGCCCGCCTCCCCCAATGACAGTGAAGAAGATCCCACTCGCTGACCTTGTCTGTCCCCGCTCCAGGAAACAAAATGGCCCATTCAGTCGTCTAGACTGTCAGGTAACCGGTGCAGATGAGGAAAATGCAGATGAGGAGAATACAGATTATAGTGGTGGAGAGCAGGTAAAAGGAGCTGTCAGGACGGAACTCTGTCTTTGCGCTCCTCACATTCGCTCGCCAGAACCGGTAGTCCCTGCTAGCTCGATTTTAAGATACAAGTATGAGCTTTTTCTCTGCAGCAACATATACACTGCAGCAATTATACACTATTGGAGCTGGAACTCTTTATATTATAAAAATACAAAAATTTATACAATACAGAATACAAAACAAAACAAGCGTAACCAGCTATAACATAATTACAAGAACAAAAACCCTGCCTAACCGGCCAGCCCAGCTTTCCTAAAATACTAAAATAATCCTACTTTCCTAACCAAACTATCAACTTATCAAATCAACACACCCAAACATATCGAAAAAGAACATAAAAGTAGCCCAACTTGGCTTATGTAAACATAAAAGTTAGCACTACCGGCTTTAACTGAAAAGCTTCCATACTCTGGAAAAATAGAAAACATAACAGAAACCTAACAAAAACATAACACACCACTTACAACCTTTATTTTTTTTTCTCTTTTTTTTTTTAACATACATATACACATATACATACATAAATATATACACATACGCGTACATACACATACACACACACACACACACATATATATATATATATATATACACATACATACACACACTTAATTTTTATATATATATGTGCATAGAAGATAAGCTTAAAAGCAAAATACCCGCACTCACCATTAGATTAGCGACAGCCGGCTCCTAGGAATCTATGATGGTTAGACCAACGGAACGGGGACCATGCTGTAACGGGCGCTCAGGAGAGGCTGTCTCCTTGTCTCCTGAGTGCTCGTTACAGCATGGTCCCCGTTCCGTTGGTCTAACCATCATAGATTCCTAGGAGCCGGCTGTCGCTAATCTAATGTTGAGTGCGGGTATTTTGCTTTTGAGCTTATCTTCTATGCACATTGATTTTTATGTTTCGGATCTTCCCAGCACCACCATAGCTGACGGCTTTTTCAGACCCGCCTCCGTTTGAGCTGTTCGACTGGATCTTAACCCTGTCATTTCTGAATTAATCGCAAGTAGTGCTATTCCTTCCTTTCTTATTCACCCATTTTATATATATATATATATATATATATATATATATATATATATATATATAAACAACAAAAAACGTGGTCTCAAAAGGCTGGAGGTACTCAACCCCAAATGCGGTTGTGCATTTATACTGGGGGAGCAGATCCTGCCCTTGCAGTCCATTGCTAGGGGCGATCCCCAGCATAAAAATGCATACAATGGAGGATGCCTGCAGTGGACTACAAGTATCACAATAGAATCCTACACCAGATAAACAGTGTGGATGTGTAACAATTAGAATAATGCAATACAGAAATTTAGGTGCACTACTGTGGTAGATGTATACAATGACATTGGCTAATCCCTCAACACTCATGTTAAAATTGAGACATTCGCCAGTGTATCCTTATATTAAGGACACACCAGAGCCCGCACACCAACGCCAAGGTTTCTCAGGTGGCACGGGACCTAACGCTAACCTACCTGTGTGTGAAAAGCAAAAACCAGGGGCCAGTGGGCAATTACAGCAGCACTAGGCCGACATGCAGCCTGCTCCCAGTTCCCTCCAGCGTGACTGAGCCCACATACAATGGGAGGAGGGAGAGAGGCTACAAGCCCCACCCAAGTTGGCTGATATAGGTGCATGGCCTCACAGGTGCAACCCTAATGCTGCCTGGAAAATGTTCAATTAACACATGTTCAATTAGGCACATTAACATATGGAGTTTACACACCTCCACGTATAAATTTTCAAACACGCACAGGTAGGTTAGCGTTAGGTCCCGTGCCATCTGAGAAACCTTGGCGTTGGTGTGCGGGCTCTGGTGTGTCCTTAATATAAGGATACACTGGCAAATGTCTCCATTTTAACATCAGTGTTGAGGGATGAGCCAATGTCATTGTATACATCTACCACAGTAGTGCACCTAAATTTCTGTATTGTATATATATATATATTATATATATATATATATATATATATATATATATATATATATATTTTTTTTTTTTTTTTTAAGTAATATATTTGTTTATGTAACTAAAATAAAAATGTGTACTGCCCAGCTGTGAAGACGAAAAAATAAATAAATAAACAAATAAATAACAGCATAATAACATACAAAACCACACACACACACACACACACACACATATCGAAAGTACCCACATAAAAATAACAGATGCTGGACAAACAAAATTATAACAGATAATCATAAAACTATTTGTGACACCGCACACACACACACACACACACACACACACATATTAACATAATATCTGGCCCGACTGCCTTATCTACTATAATGTATAACATACAAAACAAATTATACATATGACATTTTTTTTTCATTTTTTCCCCCTTTCTCCACAATATAATATAAATATAATATAAATGTAATTATAACTATAATATAATAATATGTACAGCAGAAACCTACAAAACAATAGAAAAAACATAGAAAAACCCTACACTAAAACTGTCCCCTCCCCCCACACCTCCTGTACATGGGTCAGAGTCCATAGTGTCCATGCAGTTCACATAAGCCCAGTCCTTACCTAACCCATGTCAGGTCCCCCCAAACCGCACACAAATACACCCACCCCACCTAGCACTCCTCCCAACCAACTTAAACACAAACTTATACACACTAAAACACAACCCACTTTAGGCCCACGTTTGGTTGCCTGTAAGCCCTTAATACCATGTTAACCTAAAACAAAACAAAAAGCTGGAATGTGCATGCACAAGCCCACCACCCGGAAGAAGGATGGCAAACTTGATAAATAAAATATAAACTCTTCCCCTAATTTTCCCCTACAATTCTCCCTAATGCTATCCCTCCATTAAAACTAACACTGCTCTCACCCTATCTCTATCCCTATAACACTGCCTCTAACCAAAATAAAGGCACTCTACCCAAAAGGTCTAGTACCTAGGGCACATCAAATGAAAATCCTCTCCATAGGAGAGATGCCCTACTGGTACCAAGACTGCCATACTCCAAAGACCTGATCTTCCCAAAGTCACCAATAATGTTCCTACACACCTCCACCTCGGAGAGGACCTTCTGCTGAGTAGACACTAGACACCATGCATTCCACGTGTAGTACCTAACCACTAAACTGACTAGAAGCAAAGTGCCCCGATCTCGGCCACCCAGGTTTTTGAATGCCCCATAAGCCCACTCGGAATAAGCAAGGCCGGCAAGTTGACTCCAGCCGATGGAAGCACCCCTATATTAAAGGGACAATGAAGCAGGAAGTGGTCCATGCTTTCCAACTTGTCCCTACACTCTTCTCGAGGACTATCCCGGTCATCAGAGTTCCTGTACTTCAAGTTGTCCCTCACATATAGTTTCCCCTGAAAGCAGCCCCAGGCCAAGTCCCAAAAGTTCAGGGGGATCCTTTTCATGTTTAAAAGATACAACCCCACCGTTAGATCCCGACCTGGGCAGTCCCTGAGCGCCAGAGGCTTCTGGAAGTGGGTCAACAGAACTCGTTTGTCAAGGAACTGCCTTGACTGAGTCCTGATCTCCTACACTCCCAGACCCCACCGACGTAACGCCTTCAGAGTCGGGGTAGCATAAGTCGGAAGATGCCCATGGGGCGTACGGAGGTCCTTCACTCGCCCTCCTGTGTCCCATTCCTGGAAGAAAGGCCGAAACCATTCCCTGCAGGAGAGTACCCACGGAGAAGCCCTCTCAGACCAGAGGTTGGAGATGTTAGCTTTCAAAAAGGTGTTCATTAAGAACAACACAGGGTTCACCATAGATAAACCCCATAGTCTCCTCCTGCGATACGTAACCTCCCTCTTGACTAGGTTCATCCTGTTTCCCCATAACAGTTGGAAAAACAGGCTGTAGATCCTAGTGTAGTAAGCCTCTGGCAAAATACATACACTGCCCAGATAGATAAACAAATGGAGCAGGATTTGATCAGGTGTACCCTTTCCCTGAGGGTCAAAGACCACCCCTTCCACTGATCCACCCTCTGAGCAGCATCCTTAAGCTTACCATTCCAGTTTTTGGAGGCATAATCATCCTGTCCGAAAATGATGCCCAGAATCCTGGGGCTCTGGAAGGGTGTCCGGAAGATCAAACGTGGGATCTCCCCCTCCCAGCCAGAGACTTTCACACTTGATCTTAGACCCGGAAGCCTCCGAGTAGCGTTCCACCTCCGACATCACCACATCGACATCCTCTCTCGAGGACACAAAAATGGTGACATCATCAGCATATGCCACCACTCTCTGGGCGACACCCGACTCCACCAAACTCATCCCGACTCCCACCAACGGACCGCAATCTACCCTCCGGACAAAGGGATCGATTGCGAACACGTATAAAAGCGGGCTCAAAGGACAACCCTGACGGACTCCAGACCCCACCTCAAAAGAGCGGCCAGACCACCCGTTCACAAGCGGAAAACTCTCTGCCCCTGCATATAAAGTCACAATCCAATTCCCAAAGGTACCCGGTAAGCCATTTCTCAGAAGGACGGACCAGAGATACTCATGGTTCACCCAATCAAATGCTTTGTCCTGATCCAAGGACAGCATGAACCCCTTCCAAAGGCCCGCCATACGCTGCTCCACTGCTTCCCGGACACAGAGAACAGCATTTAAGGTGCTATGGCCTAGAACGGAGCAGTGCTGAGCCCCCTAAAGGAGCCGGGGTGCAAACTTGACCAACCAATTAAACAGTATTTTGGCCAGAAGCTTCCTATCCATATTGAAAAAATAAATAAATAAATGGGCCTCCAGTTCTCAATACGGCTCGGATCTTTACTCTTTGACAGAAGAATCAGGGCTGACCTTCCCATTCACTTTGCAGAGTGCCCGAGGAAAGACACTCATTGAATACCTCAGTCAAGAGGGGAGCTGAAGACTCCTTAAAGGTCCTGTACCACTCGGATGTTAAGCCACCCGGACCTTGCGACTTCTTAGGGGCAAGCCCCTCGATCGCCAGTCTCACTTCCTCTTCCCTGATTTCCTCGGCCAAAACGCCAAGAGAGTGGTCTACCCCTGGCTCAGGAACGGTTTCAGTCAGGAAAGCCGACATCCTGTTTAGATCTAGATCCCTCCTTCCCAAGAGGTGTGAGTAGAAGGATCTGACAACCTCCAAGATCCCTGATCTAGACCGATTCAAGGATCCTGTACTATCAACCAGTCCTGGAATGAACTTACTACTCACTTACATCTTGCGGTTTCTGTACAGGTCGGGCGAGCGGAGCCTCACAAAATCCCTCTCAAAAATCAAAGATGTGTGCCTATCATACTGATACTTCATCAGCAAGGATTTCACTCTGAAGCTCGAGTTTCCTCCTCAGACTCCTGATACAGGCGGTACCTGTTCAGGGACCTGAGGCTCGAGAGCTGGCGGAAGAACCACCAACCCGCTTCTCGAACATCTCCCACCACTCCAGCTTATTACTACAAAGGCCCAGCAAAGGTACCTGACTTTGAAGAAAATCTTCAAAGGACTGTCTTATCTCTGCTTCCTCCAGGAGAGACGAATCAAGCTTCCAGTAACCTTTGCCAATCCAAGGAGATTCTGAAACATTCAAAGAAATCAAACAGTGGTCGGAAAACTCTACGTCAACCGTGGACACTGTAGAAGAGACAGCTTACTCCTTTAAATAAAACCTGTCTAGTCTAGACCTACAGCTACCTTGATGATAGGTGAAACCTGCGTGGCCTGAGGGGCTCCGGATGTGGGCATCCTTTAGGCGAGCTTCACTAACTATGCTATTAAGAGTCATGCTATCATAAGCCAACTGATCATTGGAGCCTCTCCTATCTTGGGATCTCGTGACATTATTGAAATCCCCTCCAAAGATCACCTGTCGGCTCGCAAAAAAAGGAAGGGCTTAATCCTTTCGGCTTAATCCTTTCGCCCCTCCCCCACTTTGTCTGCGGCGGGAGATGTTAATAAGCCGAAGCTCCTGGCCCTTCATGAGGACATCCAAGATCAGGCACCTCCCCATTTCTAACTCAATAACCCATCGACATTCAACCGCTGTGGAAAAAAGGACCGTCACCCCACTATACGGCTCAGCCGCAAGAGACCAGTGGTAGGGACCGCGCCTCCACTCACTCCTGGCATTAACCAGGGAGGCAAGATCTCACAACCTGGTCTCCTGTAAAAAGAAAATGTCGGCTTCAACACGGCCGAGAAAATCAAAGGCTGCAAATCTAGCCGTATCAGACTTAATACTGGCGTAATTAATGGACGCCAGCATCAGTGGGGTGAGCGCCGCCATCATTGGTGATTGAGTTAGACAGCCTTAACACCCTAATTTTTGCCTTTTCTTGGCCCCTTCATCCCCAGATGAAGAGGTCTCCTTGTTTTTGGCCCTTTCCCCTTCTTCCCCTTTTTATTGCCCTTCACTTTTGGCCTCTCCTCCCTTTCCTCATCCACACTTTCATCGTGGGAGGAATCAGAAAGAACGGCCCCACCACATTCCTCATTGGACATTCTCCTCATCTCCTCATCCAGAATGTCATCCTCCAGAGGCTCAGCGTTTACAGGACTAACCTCAGGAGCAGGACCTCCGGTTCCCCACCCATTCTATGGCTATCCTCCCACCTTGGCTTAGCGGAATCTTTCCTCCTCACTGACCCTGTTGTGCCCTGCCCCGCACCCGTGCCCTCCCCAACCGGGGCAACATTAACATTCTCCCTGCCCAAGGCGACTGTCGCACGGGAAAAAGCGCTAGGGAATGACTGAATGGGTGCCTTAAGATACCACACAGGTGGCACCTGATCTGCTAAAAATTATTTTTATGCATGTCTGTCATATCACCGTACCTCCCAAGCCAGGTCATGATATCATAACAAGAAAGTGACTTGTTACGAGTCAAAATGGTCACTTTCTTGACCAGGTTCTGGTGCAAAACCGCCTTTACGGCAAAATCACGCCAGCCGGGTTCACTCTTCACCACCTCATAGTTTGACCTGAAGAGCTCCAGCCCCTCCGGCCAAACGAAGCTGATGTCGAATTCGGAGGTACCATAGGGGTGAATCAGGGCAAAGATGTCACTTGCCCTGAATTCCATTGTTACGCCGAGCGCTCCGGGTCCCCGCTCCTCCCCGGAGCGCTCGCTTCACTCCCTCCGCTGCAGCGCTCCGGTCACGTCCTCTGACCCGGGGCGCTGCGATCCTGCTGCCAGCCGGGATGCGATTCGCGATGCGGGTAGCGCCCGCTCGCGATGCGCACCCCGGCTCCCCTACCTGACTCGCTCCCCGTCTGTTCTGTCCCGGCGCGCGCGGCCCCGCTCCCTAGGGCGCGCGCGCGCCGGGTCTCTGCGATTTAAAGGGCCACTGCGCCGCTGATTGGCGCAGTGGTTCCAATTAGGGTTTTCACCTGTGCACTTCCCTATATTACCTCACTTCCCTTGCACTCCCTTGCCGGATCTTGTTGCCTTAGTGCCAGTGAAAGCGTTCCTTGTGTGTTCCTTGCCTGTGTTTCCAGACCTTCTGCCGTTGCCCCTGACTACGATCCTTGCTGCCTGCCCCGACCTTCTGCTACGTCCGACCTTGCTTCTGCCTACTCCCTTGTACCGCGCCTATCTTCAGCAGCCAGAGAGGTGAGCCGTTGCTAGTGGATACGACCTGGTCACTACCGCCGCAGCAAGACCATCCCGCTTTGCGGCGGGCTCTGGTGAAAACCAGTAGTGGCTTAGAACCGGTCCACTAGCACGGTCCACGCCAATCCCTCTCTGGCACAGAGGGTCCACTACCTGCCAGCCGGCATCGTGACAGTAGATCCGGCCATGGATCCCGCTGAAGTTCCTCTGCCAGTTGTCGCTGACCTCACCACGGTGGTCGCCCAGCAGTCACAACAGATAGCGCAACAAGGCCAACAGCTGTCTCAACTGACCGTTATGCTACAACAGTTGCTACCACAGCTTCAGCAGTCATCTCCTCCGCCAGCTCCTGCACCTCCTCCGCAGCGAGTGGCCGCTCCTGGGATACGCTTATCCTTGCCGGATAAATTTGATGGGGACTCTAAGTTTTGCCGTGGCTTTCTTTCCCAATGTTCCCTGCATCTGGAGATGATGTCGGACCTGTTTCCCACTGAAAGGTCTAAGGTGGCTTTCGTAGTCAGTCTTCTGTCCGGAAAAGCCCTGTCATGGGCCACACCGCTCTGGGACCGCAATGACCCCGTCACTGCCTCTGTACACTCCTTCTTCTCGGAAATCCGAAGTGTCTTTGAGGAACCTGCCCGAGCCTCTTCTGCTGAGACTGCCCTGTTGAACCTGGTCCAGGGTAATTCTTCCGTTGGCGAGTATGCCGTACAATTCCGTACACTTGCTTCAGAATTGTCCTGGAATAATGAGGCCCTCTGCGCGACCTTCAAAAAAGGCCTATCCAGCAACATTAAAGATGTTCTGGCCGCACGAGAAATTCCTGCTAATCTACATGAACTTATTCACCTAGCCACTCGCATTGACATGCGTTTTTCTGAAAGGCGTCAGGAACTCCGCCAAGATATGGACTCTGTTCGCACGAGGCGTTTCGTCTCCTCGGCTCCTCTCTCCTCTGGTCCCCTGCAATCTGTTCCTGTGCCTCCCGCCGTGGAGGCTATGCAGGTCGACCGGTCTCGCCTGACACCTCAAGAGAGGACACGACGCCGTATGGAGAACCTCTGCTGTACTGTGCTAGTACCGAACACTTCCTGAGGGATTGTCCTATCCGTCCTCCCCGCCTGGAAAGACGTACGCTGACTCCGCACAAAGGTGAGACAGTCCTTGATGTCTACTCTGCTTCTCCACGTCTTACTGTGCCTGTGCGGATGTCTGCCTCTGCCTTCTCCTTCTCTACAGTGGCCTTCTTGGACTCTGGATCTGCAGGAAATTTTATTTTGGCCTCTCTCGTCAACAGGTTCAACATCCCAGTGACCAGTCTCGCCAGACCCCTCTACATCAATTGTGTAAATAATGAAAGATTGGACTGTACCATACGTTTCCGCACGGAGCCCCTTCTTATGAGCATCGGATCTCATCATGAGAGGATTGAACTTTTGGTCCTCCCCAATTGCACCTCGGAGATTCTCCTTGGACTTCCCTGGCTTCAACTTCATTCCCCAACCCTGGATTGGTCCACTGGGGAGATCAAGAGTTGGGGGTCCTCTTGTTCCAAGAACTGTCTAAAACCGGTTCCCAGTAACCCTTGCCGTAACTCTGTGGTTCCTCCAGTAACCGGTCTCCCTAAGGCCTATATGGACTTCGCGGATGTTTTCTGCAAAAAACAAGCTGAGACTCTACCTCCTCACAGGCCTTATGATTGCCCTATCGACCTCCTCCCGGGTACTACTCCACCCCGGGGCAGAATTTATCCTCTCTCTGCCCCAGAGACTCTTGCCATGTCCGAATACGTCCAGGAGAATCTAAAAAAGGGCTTTATCCGTAAATCCTCCTCTCCTGCCGGAGCCGGATTTTTCTTTGTGTCCAAAAAAGATGGCTCCCTACGTCCTTGCATTGACTACCGCGGTCTTAATAAAATCACGGTTAAGAACCGCTACCCCTTACCCCTCATCTCTGAACTCTTTGATCGCCTCCAAGGTGCCCACATCTTCACTAAATTGGACTTAAGAGGCGCCTATAACCTCATCCGCATCAGAGAGGGGGACGAGTGGAAAACGGCATTTAACACCAGAGATGGACACTTTGAGTATCTGGTCATGCCCTTTGGACTGTGCAATGCCCCTGCCGTCTTCCAAGACTTTGTCAATGAAATTTTTCGTGATCTGTTATACTCCTGTGTTGTGGTATATCTGGACGATATCCTAATTTTTTCTGCCAATCTAGAAGAACACCGCCAGCATGTCCGTATGGTTCTTCAGAGACTTCGTGACAACCAACTCTATGCCAAAATTGAGAAATGTCTGTTTGAATGCCAATCTCTTCCTTTTCTAGGATATTTGGTCTCTGGCCAGGGACTACAGATGGATCCAGACAAACTCTCTGCCGTCTTAAATTGGCCACGCCCCTCCGGACTCCGTGCTATCCAACGCTTTTTGGGGTTCGCCAATTATTACAGGCAATTTATTCCACATTTTTCTACCATTGTGGCTCCTATCGTGGCTTTAACCAAGAAAAATGCTGATCCCAAGTCCTGGCCTCCTCAAGCAGAAGACTCCTTTAAACGACTCAAGTCTGCCTTTTCTTCGGCTCCCGTGCTCTCCAGACCTGACCCTTCCAAACCCTTCCTATTGGAGGTTGATGCCTCCTCAGTAGGAGCTGGAGCTGTTCTTCTACAAAAAAATCCTTCCGGGCATGCTGTCACTTGTGGTTTTTTCTCTAGGACCTTCTCTCCAGCGGAGAGGAACTACTCCATCGGGGATCGAGAGCTTCTAGCCATTAAATTAGCACTTGAGGAATGGAGGCATCTGCTGGAGGGATCAAGATTTCCTGTTATTATCTACACCGACCACAAGAACCTCTCCTACCTCCAGTCGGCCCAACGGCTGAATCCTCGCCAGGCCCGGTGGTCTCTGTTCTTTGCCCGATTTAATTTTGAGATTCACTTTCGTCCTGCCGATAAGAACATTAGGGCCGATGCTCTCTCTCGTTCCTCGGATGCCTCAGAAGTTGATCTCCCTCCGCAACACATCATTCCACCTGACTGCCTGATCTCCACTTCCCCTGCCTCCATCAGGCAGACTCCTCCAGGAAAGACCTTTGTTTCTCCACGCCAACGCCTCGGAATCCTCAAATGGGGTCACTCCTCCCATCTCGCAGGTCATGCGGGCATCAAGAAATCTGTGCAACTCATCTCCCGCTTCTATTGGTGGCCGACTCTGGAGACGGATGTTGGGGACTTTGTGCGAGCCTGCACTATCTGTGCCCGGGATAAGACTCCTCGCCAGAAGCCCGCTGGTTTTCTTCATCCTCTGCCTGTCCCCGAACAGCCTTGGTCTCTGATTGGTATGGATTTTATTACTGATTTACCCCCTTCCCGTGGCAACACCGTTATTTGGGTGGTCGTTGATCGATTCTCCAAAATGGCACATTTCATCCCTCTTCCTGGTCTTCCTTCTGCGCCTCAGTTGGCTAAACAATTTTTTGTACACATTTTTCGTCTTCACGGGTTGCCTACGCAGATTGTCTCGGATAGAGGGGTCCAATTCGTGTCTAAATTCTGGAGGGCTCTCTGTAAACAACTCAAGATTAAATTAAATTTTTCCTCTGCATATCATCCCCAGTCCAATGGACAAGTAGAAAGAATTAACCAGATCCTGGGTGATTATTTGCGACATTTTGTTTCCTCCCGCCAGGATGACTGGGCAGATCTCCTTCCATGGGCCGAATTTTCGTATAACTTCAGGGTCTCTGAATCTTCCTCCAAATCCCCATTTTTCGTGGTGTACGGCCGTCACCCTCTTCCCCCCCTCCCTACCCCCTTGCCCTCTGGTCTGCCCGCTGTGGATGAAATTTCTCGTGACCTTTCCATTATATGGAGAGAGACCCAAAATTCTCTCTTACAGGCTTCTTCACGCATGAAGAGGTTCGCGGATAAGAAAAGAAGAGCTCCCCCCGTTTTTTCCCCTGGAGACAAGGTATGGCTCTCCGCTAAATATGTCCGCTTCCGTGTCCCTAGCTACAAGTTGGGACCACGCTATCTTGGTCCTTTCAAAATTTTGTGTCAAATTAATCCTGTCTCTTATAAACTTCTTCTTCCTCCTTCTCTTCGTATCCCTAATGCCTTTCACGTCTCTCTTCTCAAACCACTCATCCTCAACCGTTTTTCTCCCAAATCTGTTCCTCCCACTCCTGTTTCCGGCTCCTCGGACGTCTTCTCGGTCAAGGAAATTTTGGCTGCCAAAAAGGTCAGAGGGAAAAATTTTTTTTTAGTAGACTGGGAGGGTTGTGGTCCTGAAGAGAGATCCTGGGAACCTGAGGACAACATCCTTGACAAAAGTCTGCTCCTCAGGTTCTCAGGCTCCAAGAAGAGGGGGAGACCCAAGGGGGGGGGTACTGTTACGCCGAGCGCTCCGGGTCCCCGCTCCTCCCCGGAGCGCTCGCTTCACTCCCTCCGCTGCAGCGCTCCGGTCACGTCCTCTGACCCGGGGCGCTGCGATCCTGCTGCCAGCCGGGATGCGATTCGCGATGCGGGTAGCGCCCGCTCGCGATGCGCACCCCGGCTCCCCTACCTGACTCGCTCCCCGTCTGTTCTGTCCCGGCGCGCGCGGCCCCGCTCCCTAGGGCGCGCGCGCGCCGGGTCTCTGCGATTTAAAGGGCCACTGCGCCGCTGATTGGCGCAGTGGTTCCAATTAGGGTTTTCACCTGTGCACTTCCCTATATTACCTCACTTCCCTTGCACTCCCTTGCCGGATCTTGTTGCCTTAGTGCCAGTGAAAGCGTTCCTTGTGTGTTCCTTGCCTGTGTTTCCAGACCTTCTGCCGTTGCCCCTGACTACGATCCTTGCTGCCTGCCCCGACCTTCTGCTACGTCCGACCTTGCTTCTGCCTACTCCCTTGTACCGCGCCTATCTTCAGCAGCCAGAGAGGTGAGCCGTTGCTAGTGGATACGACCTGGTCACTACCGCCGCAGCAAGACCATCCCGCTTTGCGGCGGGCTCTGGTGAAAACCAGTAGTGGCTTAGAACCGGTCCACTAGCACGGTCCACGCCAATCCCTCTCTGGCACAGAGGGTCCACTACCTGCCAGCCGGCATCGTGACATCCATCTTGAGGAAGAGCTCAACCACCTTACCCCTAGGTGGGCACACATCTTTGCCCCTCCAAACCAAGCGGACCACATTCCTATGACCACTCTCCAGCCGGGGTGTTGGGAGGGACCAGACCACCTCCCCATTCTGCTCTCGGAAGGCCCCCAACCCGTGTCTCTCTATCCAGAAAGACAGGTCAGCCGAACCCCTCCCCTCTACCTGGATTGACCTATCTCCCCTACGCAGAGCCTCTAGGATGAGCTGTTGCAACTGACCATTCCCAGAGCCAGATAAAAACGGGGACCCCCCAGATCCCCCGGCAGCGACGCTGGCATAGCTTATTGGAAAAGCAGCCTCCACCGGGGGGGGGGGGGGGCAGTGGGACCAGACCCCAAACCTGCAAACGCATCAAAAGCCTTGCTAACCATTTTCTTGTCGTTGGCATCACAAACACCCCTCTCGTTTACTCCACAAACACCTCTCTCATTCACTCCACCAGCACCCCTCTCATTCACACCACTTGCATCCTTCTCATTCACACCACTTGCACCCCTCTCATTCACTCAACTAGCACCCCTCTCATTCACTCCAGCAGCACCCCTCTCATTCACTCCACCAGCACCCCTCTCATTTGATCCACTAGCACTACTCTTATCCATACTGCTGGCACCCATCACTTGCAAACTGCAGTCACTCCTTCTACTCCCACCCTCCATTTTCCAGATTCACTGCTCTTATTTACACTTTCACCTTTGCTAGCTGGGCTGTCCTCATTTGTTTAGATGCAGCAGGCTTGTTTGATCCCTCCTACATCACGGGCTCAGGGACATCTTCTGGCATGGGTGCAGGTTGCCCCGCCCCTTTCTTGACACCGCCATCGACCTGGGTGGGAGCTGCTCCTCCGAGTGCACTCTCGCCCCACCTCCTACTCCCAAGTGGGGGACACCTGCGACACCGGATCCGTCCTGGGGACCACTCCCCAAGCCGACAAGGTCTGATGCCCGGACACCCCCCCTCACAGGGGGGTGCCCCACAGCGCCATGACCAGCACCACCCTTTTCACTCACGGGACCGCCCCCTGAAAGGGGGATTTCACTTACAGACCCCGACGCTAGGATACCCCCCCTCACAGGGGGATGCCGCATAGCACCAGAGCCACTCAGAGGACCGCCACCTAAGCCATAGGGACGCATAGAGACCCCGAGTATGCCCTGTCCATCCCTACCAACAGGACAATCGGCGGGGTCTCCGGCACCCCCTGTAGCATTCGCTTCCATCTTCAGCGCAGCACTGTACCCCCCATGCTGGCCCCGTTCCACTTCAGAAACGGGGTCTGGCAGTTTGGGGGCCCAGCAGCCTGAACCCACTGACCAGCAGGTCCAGACTGCTGGAAAGAAGAGAAAACAAACGTAGTTACTTCTTCTTTCTTTTGTTTTTTCTTTCCTTTTTTCTTCCTCTTCTTTCCAGTCTTGTCAAGACCCATTTTGTCACCAAAGGTAAAGTAATCAAACAGAGGTCGGGACTCCTGCATGACAATGGCCTGGAGCACCCCACCCTCCAGCAGACCGCTGCTACTATCCCACTCATATTCACTCTCATCCGAGGAGGAGGAAGGCAGGGTAACCCTCTGGGCTACGTTCCAGGTGATCCTCGCTGAGGGGAAAACTGGGAGTGGGGGTGACGCAGGCACCAACAGGTACAGCATCAACAGTCACTGCTGTACCCCCCTTACTACCCCCAGCCACTTCACCACCTTCTCCACCTTTACTGCTATTATCTTCACTGGGGGGAATAGCAGGGATGGGGGTGACACAGGCACCAGCAGCCACACTATTGCTAGCCACTGTATTAGCTTCTGCACCCCACTCACTTCCCTCAGCCACTTCACCATCTTCTCTGCCATGACTATCTTCCATAGCCTCCACCTGCTCCTTCACCGACAGCACTTCATCTTCACCACCACTATTCTCCCCATCAAATCCCCACAACCTCCTTACCTCCTTACTTTCTTGGTGGCAAATCTGTTGTCGTTTAGCAACTTCTCCCTGAAGATACCACTGCCTTCCACCAGTTCTTGCCTCCTCTCCTCCAGCTTTTTAATTTCTAGTTTTAAAGAGTCCAAAATTTTTTTAAGTTCTGACCTTTTCTTTTTGGATCCAGGGTTATGGAGGTTCCTTACCAGCTTCCGGTCTTCCCTTGCTGCATGAAGCTCTTTACCTCAGGCTTCGTATTCCTTGAACCTCGCTGTCATACAGGAACAGAAGGTGTCCGTTGATTACATGGGCCCTCTGTTCCCCCACATCTCCACATCAGCCACACTCTTTTTTCTTGGCTTTTTCTTTGCCATCGCCTGGGAAGCAGAGCCCGTATTACCACAGACTCTGCTTAATCTTCTCCCACAGGCTGGAATGTTGGCTGTAGCAGGCTGCTCTCCACCCCCTGCCAGCCTACAACGGGAAGTGGAGGCCCGGGAGTCCCAGGACTCCATGCAGGAAGCCCTCCCAAGGAGCCTGCCACACTCCTGGGAAGATGCTAGTTGGAAACTCTGCTGGCATTGGCTTAGTTCCTGGAAGTCTGGAGCTGTGGTAACACACAACCTCCCTCTAGCAGTTGGAGCTGGAATTACTGCGGCTGCTTGCACCAGACTTGCCCTCCAATGAGTCCTCCAAAAAGTTTGCCCCATCCAATTACCAGGCTCTGTCATTGTGCTGCCATGTGATCTCCTCATGCTGCTGGCACATTAAGCTTGTTAATCTATTCAAAATCTTCAATTAAAATTAAAAAAAATCTTTAATCTTTTAATTTGTGAAGCCCTATGATCATTGTCATATATTACCTCTGGAATTACCACAAGAATCCAATGAAACAGGTTGGAGCGATAAAAATGAACCATAACTTATTAAATGAAACATTTGCAGTTTCACAGGGGGGGGGGGAGAGGTCCGGGGTTGTTGAGAGGTAGGGGCTGGAACAGGTGGTAGATCGCCCCTTGCAGCAGACTGCTAGCTCAATGCTCACCAGAATGGGTCCTCAAAAAAGGATTTTAATTTTTTTTTTTTATAAATTTTAAATTACATAAAAATGACATTAAAAAAATCTCTTTAATCTCTTCAAATGTGATGCCATATGGTCTCCCGACCCTGCTGCCACATCCAGACGCTCTGTGGCAGTGATTCTACTAGCGATGCCTGTAATCTGCATGTCATACTAAATAACAGTATTATTTCACTAACCCAGCACACTCCCTATGCGTGTTATGACAAAGCAAAGTGTTCTATAATCCTAATGAGGCTCTCTGTAGCTAGGAAATAGACGTTTTTAATAGCTATTCGCCACGAATAAATTCGTATCGAACCTAATTTTTTCTGGAAATTCAGAGAATCGGCCGAATCAAATGTTTCAAAAAATGTGCTCATCTATAGTTATAGGCTGTGAAGATTGGTTGGGCCAATAGTGATTAGTGCATCATCTGAATTAAGTATATTTTCTATTTCTAGGGGACAAAAGACTGAAATACTTTCAATCAAAAAGAAACTGGTTTTTAGTGTCCACCTTATCCAAAGAACATTCTTGTTCCTAAAGGGATTTTATTGTAGTAACCAAGGAAATACATGTATTACCTTATTCTACTTTGATGTTCTGGTTTGAAAGCCAGTGTTACACTATGAAAGCTAATGAATGCTTTTGACTCTGTTTGAATGCAGGAAGCTAAATTGTTGGTAATAGAGGCTCCCATTCTGTTCTCCTTGTGATTGCAACAATCTGCTTTGATACCCTGTCATATTTCTTTAACAATGCTTTTTTTTTCTTTCCTAAAAGAAAAACGTAGGACATATGTATTTCACAAGATTACTTTGATTTGGTATTATAGCCGCTTAAAAGCATTTTGTCAATGTAACATAAAAACATCTTACATACTTTGACAACGTTTTTTACAAATCAAATTTAGTGCTTTGGGATTAAAAGTTCTACATTTAAAATGTTTATTCCTTATTAAACATTGGGGGTTTGTTTTTTCAAAAATTTCTATCACTTGCTATAACAATATTTGGGTTTATCACTTTCACTGATAAAGAGAACCTGAAGATGGAGGCTGGGTTCACAAATCGTAAACTTTGACAAATTACTGTCACATTTTCACGGCAAATATGTGCGTAAAATAAAATATACGGCACTGTGTGAAAATAGCCTAAAACTTTTTATTTACTTACAATTTACTACAAGACGCATCATGTAGTTTAAGTTCCAGCATCCTGATGTTAAAGGATAGGGGATAAGATGTTTGACTGCAGGGGTCCTGGCGGCAGCGGCAGCGTCTGGTACACGGAAGCATGCAGCTTCCGAGTTTGTGACCTCACGCCATGCCCCCTCCATTTATGTCTATGGGAGGGGGCGTCGAACATGTGGAAACTCTACCAATAAGGCTCAGATAATACAGTAAAAAATACCTTTTAATAGATTCATATAAAAAATAACCAACAATATGTCAATATAAATAAATAGAAATCACTTCAGTATAAACATGAGTAAAAATAATAAGTATGCAATGAGTGTCATCTATTATAAGCGACATTAAACACTGGAACGGAAGGGAATAGAATACATGTTAGTATTCTACCGACATATGGCTCTGCCTATTCTAAGGAAAGAACAGGATATCTGGCTCCTAATGAAAAAAGTTAAAAGTCCAACTTTAATGAAAAATCCTATTAAAAGCATATGGGTGAAAAAATGGTAATAAACCAAAAAGTAAAAACACAAACGAAATGCCAACGCATTACGACTCATTAACAAGCCTGTACTCTTTAATGGATGGAAGAACTTTTCATATTGCCGGTTATTAAGCATTAACAGCGGACTTTAATCTTATGCATAAAAGAAATTCAATAACATATTTTTATAGGTTGGTTTAATAAATGTATCTTGTATACGAAATAATTTTTTCACCATGACCTCACAAACAAGTGACACACTAACCCAACATGTGACATCTCATCCATCTGATTTCTCTACATTGAGAAGTGCTGCCTGCTGCACACGCGTAGCAAAAGTATTCTCAGATTATACTAGTATTACGTGTGAATTTGACCTTAACAAACTCATGTGGAATTGTAAACATCTCAAATTATAGCATTATAGCAAATGAAAACATGGTGGGATGCTACCACTTTGAGCCAATATATATAAAAACAGATGATCCCACTAGGCTTACGTATAAAGAAAAAATCTACTGTTATATTCGATGAAGATTTTTCTATCAGATGGAACACAATTCTTTCTAAGTGTTCAATGGAACTGATAGCATTAATTATTGAAAAAGAAGAAATTAAACTCACAGATTTGGAGATAAATATCAATAAAATAATAAGTTCATTGGAATCGTTTAAAAGTACTGCTGAATTTGATGCATTACAAAACAAAATGAATGAATACTTGGAAAGTTGGAACAAACAATAATGGATATCAAAAAAATCTAATTCAATCGTGATCTTATACTACAAATACAGTATGTGACTGGCAAAGGAAGAAACGATATGGTCCAAAATCTATACTTAAGACCTCACAAAATTCATATGGAGAGTCAAATCATAAGAAAAATGTTAGTTTCAGTTCCTCTAACAATGAAAACACTGACTATGTTACGGACATGTCTTAAAATGACACACTACATCATGGTGGAGGCTCAACTCCATATCAGAGAGAAAATTCATATAAACCGTAGTGTTTGAGCGGCATAGGCCATATTCGAATTTGCTATATTTCGTGAATATATGGCCAAATATTCGTCATATATTCGCAAAATTCGTATATATTCGTAATATTCACGTTTTATTTTCGCATATGCGGAAATTTGCATATGCAAAAATTAGCATAAACAAAATTAGCATATGCAAATATTCGCTTATGCGAAAATTATCATACTAAAATGTTTGCGTATGCGAAAATTCGCACGGCTTTCTCACACGGTAGTATTAGAGCCTTCTTTACACCACTCAAGTTGAAAGCAGAGACGGGTTGATCACTGTGATGTGTACTGTGAAAAAAAAATACGAATATTTGTAATTGGGAATATATAGTGCTATATTCGCGAATATTCGCATTGCCGCAGTAAAAAACATGGGAAACCGCACAATGTGAATATGGACAACATCACATCTTCAAAAGAAGATGCAGGAAATACAGAGTCGGGAGAAAACACAAAAACCATTTGGACAAGACAACGGAAACATCAGTACAAATACAAATAAATAACATATCAGTTGTCAACCTATCTGCTACAATTTGAACACAACCAAAAATTGATATTTTGGAAAAAGGACTTTCTTTTGTGCCAAATTGTGATTTTGATTTATATAACACTCTAATAGAAGTCAATAAATTCGTAAGGCTTCTCACTATTAAGAGACACTTTTTTTTCATGTACTGATGCCCTTGAGAACCAGGAACATTTTCCGGATAATGCTCTTAATTTATGTGGCATGAGCAGCATGCCTTCACATAGTGATTTTGGTGAATAAGTGGCCTCACAAATACTTAATGATCGACAGGACCCAAATGACCAACATGATGTTATTCATAATACATACATTTTCAAATGCAAAACCCTTCCTTCTATCCCATCCATTCCAGGTGTGAAAGCATGGATGTATTTCACCAAAGGGTCGAAAAAGATCTTAAACAACTCAGTACTAATATCTCCAAAGGTAAACATAATTTGAGCAAAAAGCATTGGGAAGCCATACGAGAACTAAGGCTGGGTTCATGTATATCAGTCGTCTGGCAAAGTTTCCCTCCGGCGTGCACCGGAGGGAAACTGATGCTAGAACTGATCCCATTCATTTGAATGGGACAGTTCACAATCATCCAGCATCTCAATTTTGACGCCGGATGGTTGGACATGCCGGAGGTGCACCGGACAGGGGAACGCAGCTTGCTGCATTCCCCTGTCCGTTGCCCAGAAACAATGGACGCCGCATGCCATACAACTGATAACAAGTTGTCATCAGTTGTGGCATCAGTTGCGTCGAGATTTAGGCTGAGTTCAGCTATGCCGGATGCCGGACATGTGTGAACCCAGCCTAAGTGAGAACCAGTCCATTATAATTTGTCAATCAGACAAAGGAGGTTCGGTGGCCATTTTGGACAAAGCTCTTTATAGAAAACTTATATTGGAAATGTTGGAGGATAGTAACATCTATCGAAAACTGAAATATAATCCTACAAATTCCATCACCAAAGCCTTACAGAAACTATAGCAGCCTTGGAATTATCACAGACAAACAATCCGAATATCTATTACCACTTTTTCTGAAATGCCCTATATGCTCCCGAAATTACATAAGAACATTTTTCCTCCTCCGTTAAGGCCTATAGTAGCAGGCATAGACTCTCTTTTGGAAAGACTTGGTTCCTGGCTTGACAGCCTTTTACAGCCGTTAGTATCCAGAACCATGGGCTACATTAAAGATGCTAAGTCGTTGTTAAAAACAATGAAAACAGTTGAGTGGAAGGAAGGCCATGTGACGTCACGGCCCTTTATACTTGTATCCCCCATAACCATGCTATTACTGCCATTGCCCATCACCTTGAAAAGTATAGTACCTATCACAATGATACTAAGGAATATACAGGGTGGACCATATGGATATGGATACACCTTAATAAAATGGGAATGGTTGGTGATATTAACTTCCTGTTTATAGCACATTAGTATATGTGAGGGGGGAAACTTTTCAAGATGGGTGGGGACCATGGCGGCAATTTTGAAGTTGGCCATTTTGAATTCAACTTTTGTTTTTTCAATAGGAAGAATGTCATGTGACACATCAAACTTATTGGGAATTTCACAATGATGTGCTTGGTTTTAACGTAACTTTATTCTTTCATGAGTAATATACAAGTTTCTGACCACTTATAAAATGTGTTCAATGTGCTGCCCATTGTGTTGGTTTGTCAAAGCAACCCTCTTCTCCCACTCTTCACACACTGATAGCAACACCACAGGAGAAATGCCAGCACAGGCTTCCAGTATCCTAGTTTCAGGTGCTGCACATCTCGTATCTTCACAGCATAGCCAATTGCCTTCAGATGACCCCAAAGATAAAAGTCTAAGGGGTCAGATCGGGAGACCTTGGGGGCCATTCAACTGGCCCACGACGACCAATCCACTTGATGTGTTTCCCTCTTTATGCACTGAAGCTGGCATGTTACCTGAGTTTTTCCAGCAAGATAGTGCACCACCACATTATGGGTGTCAGGTCCGAGCATTCCTAGATGAACAGTTTCCTAGAATGTGAATTGGTCCCCAAGGTCTCCAGATCTGACCCCTTAGACTTTTATCTTTGGGGTAATATGAAGGCAATTGTCTATGCTGTGAAGATACGAGATGTGCAGAACCTGAAACTACGGATACTGGAAGCCTGTGCTAGCATTTCTCCTGCGGTGTTGCTATCAGTGTGTGAAGAGTGGGAGAAGAAGGTTGCAAAGACAATCCAACACAATGGACAGCACATTGAACACATTGTATAAGTGGTCAGAAACCTGTAAATAACTCATGAAAGAATAATGTTTTGTTAAAACTAAGCACATCATTGTTTTCCTTGTGAAATTTCCAATAAGTTCGATGTGTCACATGACCCTCTTCCTATTGAAAAAACTAAAGTTGGATTCAAAATGGCCGACTTCAAAATGGCCACCGTGGTCACCACCCATCTTGAAAAGTTTCCACCCTCACATATACTAATGTGCCACAAACAGGAAGTTTATATCACCAACTGTTCCTATTTTATCAAGGTGTATCCATATAAATGGCCCTCTCTTTACATTGTACCCTTTTTGTGGATATAGTATTTTGGACTTATCTCTCGACCAAGCTGCTACCACTTTGCTTCCACCCCCTCCCTGTTTACCTGTTTATTTGGATCTATGCATTGGGGGACACCGCTCTTTTCTGTGTATATATATATATATATATATATATATATATATATATATACACACAGAAAAGAGCGGTATATATATATATATATATATATATATATATATATATACTGTATTTATATGTGTGTGTATGTGTGTGTGTTTATCTTTTTAGTTATAGTATCATGATGAA
Source organism: Hyla sarda (assembly GCF_029499605.1). Lineage (NCBI taxonomy): Eukaryota > Metazoa > Chordata > Amphibia > Anura > Hylidae > Hyla > Hyla sarda. The sequence goes on along the minus strand of NC_079189.1, from coordinate 342,364,362 downwards.
TGTCTATTTTGCCATTTTTTACACATTACCTGAAATTTCCTGAAGTGCACATTAGGTCACACACATTAATAGCTCAGACCAGCTATGTCTCTGCATCTCCGTACCACACAAATATTTATCTTTTTCATGAAATCCACTGCTGCTTGCCTTTGTTGCCATTATTGATTTATTGCTTGTTGCACAAAAACTTTTCTGATATGCAGAAAAATGAAGGCAATTATATGGATTCAAATGTCTCGATAGTGGGAAAAAAAATCTAACTAAGACTAAAAAGTTGTAGAAGGACTTACCACTGAGTTGACAGAATTCATTTTCTTTTGTCCTGAAATGAAATAAAAGCAGTTAATTAAATCAATGCAAACATGTAAAGATGGTTTGGTATTTCTGCACAAATGCATTATTGTCTCCTGTGGGAAAGCGCTGTCAAAACCTGTTCTATTTACTATAAACAGAAAGAGAGAACAATGTATAGCTCAGTCTCTAAAAAGTGACTGAAATTGCTCTTTTCTGCTTCCATTCGGTAAAGTTGTTCAATTTGAAACAGTTGAAACCTTAACCCAGTGAAAACTGCAGTGAAAGCAAATGTACCTGGAGCAATGTCTTCTGGAAAGATGTAGATATAGGAGTGGAAGGAATAAATAATCCACATCCAGATAACAAATAACCTCCAGCAAATCAAATCAAATCAAATTACCCTATCATCCTAAGACATGGGCATTGTGACAGGCTTCAGTGAACATACAACTTGACCTAGTTATGTTTCAAATATACTTCACTGACCTTTCAGTGCAATTAGGAATGATGATCTTTATAAACATGTTTTTATTTCTTATATTCTTGTTTTACAGTATACAGTATGTCGTGCTGTAGATGGTGCACACTCTATATCATTCATTTTAAGAAGGATTTTGAAATAAACTTTCCATATACCGTATATACTCGAGTATAAGCCGAGTTTTTCAGCACGATTTTTCGTGCTGAAAACACCCCCCTCGGCTTATACTCGAGTGAACTCCCCCACCCGCAGTGGTCTTCAACCTGCGGACCTCCAGAGGTTTCAAAACTACAACTCCCAGCAAGCCCGGGCAGCCATCGGCTGTCCGGGCTTGCTGGGAGTTGTAGTTTTGAAACCTCCGGAGGTCCGCAGGTTGAAGACCACTGCGGCCTTCAACATCATCCAGCCCCCTCTCACCCCCTTTAGTTCTGAGTATTCACCTCCGCTCGGCGCTGGTCCGGTCCTGCAGGACTGTCCGGTGAGGAGGTGGTCCGGTGGGATACTGGTTCCGGGCTGCTATCTTCACCGGGGAGGCCTCTTCTAAGTGCTTCGGGCCCGGCCTCAGAATAGTCACGTTGCCGTGACAACGACGCAGAGGTGCGTTCATTGCCAACGTACTTCTGCGTCATTGTCAAGGCAACGCCTCTATTCCGGGCCGGAAGCGCGGAGAAGAGGCGCCCCCGGTGAAGATAGCAGCCCGGACCACCTCCCCACCGGACAGCCCTGCAGGACCGGACCAGCGCCGAGCGGAGGTGAGTACTCAGAACTAAAGGGGGTGAGAGGGGGGCTGGATGATGTTGAAGGCCGCAGTGGTCTTCAACCTGCGGACCTCCGGAGGTTTCAAAACTACAACTCCCAGCAAGCCCGGACAGCCGATGGCTGCCCGGGCTTGCTGGGAGTTGTAGTTTTGAAACCTCTGGAGGTCCGCAGGTTGAAGACCACTGAGGGCGAATGATGAGAAGAGGATGATGAAGGGGGGGTGTGGGGATGATGAAGGGGGGTGGGGATGATGAAGGGGGGGGTGTGGGATGATAAGGGGATGATGAAGGGGGGATGTGCGGGATGATAAGGGGATGATGAAGGGGGGATGTGTGGGATGATAAGGGGATGATGAAGGGGGGATGTGCGGGATGATAAGGGGATGATGAAGGGGGGATGTGTGGGATGATGACAAGGGGATGATGAAGGGGGGATGTGTGGGATGATGAGAAGAGGATGATGAAGGGGGGGTGTGGGGATGATGAAGGGGGGTGGGGATGATGAAGGGGGGGGTGTGGGATGATAAGGGGATGATGAAGGGGGGATGTGCGGGATGATAAGGGGATGATGAAGGGGGGATGTGTGGGATGATAAGGGGATGATGAAGGGGGGATGTGCGGGATGATAAGGGGATGATGAAGGGGGGATGTGTGGGATGATGACAAGGGGATGATGAAGGGGGGATGTGTGGGATGATAAGGGGATGATGAAGGGGGGATGTGTGGGATGATGACAAGGGGATGATGATGAGGATGTTAATGACGGGTCTGGATGATGACAGGGGGGGATGAGGTATTTCCCACTCTAGGCTTATACTCGAGTCAATAACTTTTCCTGGGATTTTGGGTTGAAATTAGGGGTCTCGGCTTATACTCGGGTCGGCTTATACTCGAGTATATACGGTAATACTGATTTACAGTATTGTCATACTGGGTACCTTTGTATTAAATGACTTTTAAAATATTTCAGGTGCAAATCTGGACAAAAAAATATATAGGCAAAAGTTCCCTTTTTGTTCTTTGCCAACTATAAAAACCAACTTTTCCATATATCCTCCAATAGGAGTCTTTTTAAAGAAGGGGCATTACCGCATGAAAGCTACTACTGAAAGCTGCTAAAAGCCAAGTCAGAAAATATCCTCACAGATTACTTATAAATTAGAAGCACTCAATAAAAACTTATTTGCTAACCATCCTAGGATATAATACAAATTCAGAGTACTTCACAATATATGTCCTATCTAGAGATGAGTGAAGTTACAGTAATTCAATTCGTCACGAACCTCGCGGCTCCACAGTTGCTGACTTTAGCCTGCATAAATTAGTTCAGCTTTCAGGTGCTCCAGTGGGCTGGAAAAGGTGGATACAATCCTAGGAGAATGTCAGCAACCGCCAAGCAGCGAGGTTCGTGAAAAATCGAATTTCTGTAACTTCACTCAACACTTTACTAGAGATCATTAGCTTATCAAAGGGTAATGACTGGGACCATCTAGGACCAATACAATCAGAAACTTATCCTAGTAGATAAAGACAGTAATGGCCTTAATGAAAAAGGAGGAAAGAATGTACAACTCTCAGACTAAAGAATACATCTGGACACCATTACTGTTCTAAGTTTAGGTAATCAACTCAAAGAACTGAAAAAAAAAGTTGCTTAACTCTCTGTCTTCATATAGTCTATACCACCATCATCAGAGCTTCTTACGTAAATCCTTAAAGGCAATCTGTCAGCTTTATTTTCTGCTCAGAGTTGTAGACACCATTGCATTGGATAGCTGATAGGGTATACAATGAAACTATATCTTTCCTAGAGCTAATGGGGTGGGCAAACCTATAGATTCACTTTTTCTTTTGACAGCTATCAACAGTGTCTGCAGCTCTTAACCCCTTCAGGACCACGGGTTTTCTCATTTTTGCACTTTAGTTTTTTCCTCCTCTCCTTCTAAAAGTCATAGCACTTTCAATTTTCAACCTACAGACCCATATGAGGTCTTGTTGTTTTTGCGCCACCAAATTTATTTTGTAATGACATAAATCAATTAACCACAAAATCTATGGCAAAACCAGAAGAATTTGTGGGGCAAAATTGAAAGAAAAAAAAACCTGCTTTGTGGGGGATTCTGATTCTACGCAGTGCAATTTTTGGTAAAAATTACACCTTATCTTTATTCTGTAGGTCAATTTGGTCACAAGGATACCTAATTTATAACTATGTGCACATAAATTAGCATTTTTAAAATTGTCATCTTCTGACCCCTATAACTTTTTCATTTTTCCATATACAGGAATGTATGGGGCTCATTTTTTGTGCCGTGATCTGAAGTTTTTATCAGTATAATTGATGTTTTGATGGCACTTTTTGATCACTTTTTATACATTTTTTAGGGTATACAACGTTACCAAAAATACACAATTTTGGAATTTGGAAATTTTTTACGTGTCCACAATTCACCATGTGGTTTAAATAATATTATATTTTTATAGTTTGGACATTTACGCACTCGGCGGTACCACAAATGTTTATATTTATATATATATAAATGGGGAAAGAGGGTGATTCAAACTTTTATTAGGGAAGGGGCTAATTCACATTTATTAACTTTTTTTTCTCTACTTTTTACGCTATTTTATAGTCCCCATAGGGGACTATTACATGCAATCTTCTGATTGCATGCACTGCAATTAAATTTTTTTTTTTTAATGCCAGAATACACCTTTTTTTAAAGTCGCTAATAAGCTAGGGTATGTCTACACTTTATACCCAGTGGGACCTTGAGCTCTGGAGGGGAATGATTCAGCAATTCATTCGTTTTATTCTTGGACTATGATATGCCATTACTCTGTGAGATGGGGATATGCCTTTATTATCCTGTGCAAATGCTCAATGATTTAAAGGAAAACTGTCAGTAAAGTCCCCCCTCACTAACCAGAGGTACTAACTGGTAGTGCGGGGGGATAATGATCAATTTGCTTCCTACCATGCTCGGATCTGTCCCGCCATTCTTCAGCTATCTTCATTTTTCTAGATATGCAAATGAGCTGCTAACTGGCATTGGGGGTTTGCAAGGCACCTTCTGGCACTCTGCGCTCGTCCGCAGCACCGTCTGGCTCATGAATATTCATTCCCTCCCTCCGACTGTCTCCCTCCTCCCCGCTCTGTACTGGACTCCATTGCCTGCATCCACTAAGGATGCAGGCTACTAACATGCCTGCCTTCAATTTATTCAACAAATAATATACACTGCTCAAAAAAATAAAGGGAACACTTAAACAACACAATGTAAGTCCAAGTCAATCACACTTCTGTGAAATCACACTGTCCACTCAGGAAGCAACACTGATTGACAATCAATTTCACATGCTGTTCTGCAAATGGAACAGACAACAGGTAGAAATTTAAGGCAATTAGCAAGACACCCCCAATAAAGAAGTGGTTCTGCAGGTGGTGACCACAGACCACTTCTCAGTTCCTATGTTTCCTGGCTCATGTTTTAGTCACTTTTGAATGCTTGCGGTGCTTTCACACTAGTGGTAGCATGAGACGAAGTCTACAACCCACATAACTGGTTCAAGTAGCGCAGCTCATCCAGGAGGGAACATCAATGCGAGCTGCGGCAAGAAGGTTTGCTGTGTCTGTCAGCGTAGTGTCCAGAGCATGGAGGCGCAAGCCGTAAGGAGGGCAACAACCCAGCAGAAGGACTGCTAACTCTGCCTTTGTGCAAGGAGGAGCATTGCCAGAGCCCTGCAAAATGACCTCCAGCAGGCCAAAAATGTGCATGTGTCCACTCAAACGGTCAGAAAGGGTGGTATGAGGGCCAGACGTCCACAGCTGGGGGTTGTGCTTACAGCCCACACCATGCAGGACGTTTGGCTTTTGCCAGAGAACACCAAGATTGGCAAATTTGCCACTGGTGCCCTGTGCTCTTTACAGATGAAAGCAGATTCACACTGAGCACATGTGACAGGCGTGACAGACGTGAGTCTGGGGACGCCGTGGAGAACGTTCTACTGCCTGCAACATCCCCCAACATAACCGGTTTGGCGGTGGGTCAGTAATGGTGTGGGGTGGCATTTTTTGGGGGGGGCCTCACAGCCCTCCATGTGCTTGCCAGAGGTAGCCTGACTACCATTAGGCACCAAAATAAGATCCTCAGACCCCTTGTGAGACCATATGCTGGTGAGGTTGGCCCTGGGTTCCTCCTAATGCAAGACAATGCTAGACCTCATGTGGCTGGAGTGTGTTAGCAATTCCTGCAAGAGGAAGGCATTGATGCTATGGAGAGGCCTGCCCATTCCCCAGACCTGAATCCGATTGAGTACATCTGGGACATCATGTCTCGCTCCATCCTCCAATTTCCATGTGTGATTTTGTTGTCAGCACATTCAACTATGTAAAGACAAAAGTATTTCATACAATTGGTTCATTCATTCAGATCCTAGTGTTCCCTTCATTTTTTTGAGCAGTGTATTACTCTGTAACTTGCCCTGTAAATAAATATATTTGCCAAACAGTGTGTAGTTAGCTTTTGTGGAACTATAAATCCCAGTATGTCCACACATGAAAGTGCCTTGCATTCCTGCCCGTGCCAGTTAGCAGCTCATTTGCATATCTGGAAAAATGAAGATAACGGGAGAATGGTGGGACAGATCCAGGCATGGTAGGAAGCAAATTGATCAGCGTACCTTTGGTTAGTGCGGGTGGGACTTTACTGACAGTTTTGCCAAGTGTTCTCCAAACAAGGAAATCTTCCAACAAAGTAGGAAATAAAACATTTTCAGTATTATGCTTCCTATTTGGGGTTGACAGCCCATTGACAAATGCAATGACTATTTCACATGGTCCATACACGAGGCAGCAGTGTCAGCACCACTCCACCACTTTCACTGGATGTAAATGGACAGCACTTTAAATCACCTATTCCCCAGTGCCAGATCTCATGAAACAGAAATATAGGAACTCACCAAGAAGAAAAATAAAGGGCAATCGGGAACAGCATTAAAGGGGTACTCCGCCCCTAGACATCTTATCCCCTATCCAAAGGATAGGGGATAAGATGTCAGATCGCCGCGTTGCCACTGCTGAGGAGCCCCGGGATCCCCGCTGCGGCACTGCGCTATCATTACAGAACAGAGCGAATTCGCTCTGCAAATAATGACGTGCAATACAGGGGCCGGAGCATCGTTACATCACTGCTCTGCCCCTCGTGACATCGCGGCCCGCCCCTTTCAATACAAGTCTATGGGAGTGGGTGTGGCGGACGTCACGAGGGGCGGAGCCATGACGTCACGCGGCTCCGTCCCCTGTATCGCCCGTCATTACACACGGAGCGAACTCGCTCTGTGCTGTAATGATAGCACAGTGCCGCAGCGGGGATCCAGGGGCTCCCCAGCAGCGGCACTTTGGCAATCTGACATCTTATCCCCAATCCTTTGGATAGGGGATAAGATGTCTAGGGGCAGAGTACCTCTTTAAGCCAACACACTTCTCCAATATCTCCTAGTCCAGTGTCCCATTTTGCTTCTAGTGGTTGGTAAAGTGGAATTGTGTTCCCTGTGGGACTTGTTCTCAATTGAACACAGTTTTGGAAACATACTGTATTAGTTTTCAACAATTTCTACTAAAAAAACATTTAATCTGTTTTTCTAAATAGGAGATGAGAGACTACAGTAATGTATAGGCAAGCATAGTATATTAAAAACACGTATTAACTACAGGGTTGAATACTACTGGCAAATGTTGATGAAAAAATAAAGAAGGTATGGTGCTTGCAATGCATAATAAAAAATTATTGGGAGGAAAACAAATGGCAACCTGATCCAATGTGAAACAGTCACTAAAAAGAAATATGAAGGAGCACAGGAAAAGCATTTAGCCAACACACTTCTCCTTTATTGCTCCATTGCATGGGACAGCATGGGAGGATAGATTAACACACCAACGTACTAGTTTCATGTTCGATGAAGGTTACCTTGACAAAGCATCCTCTGATGTGAAACAAGTAACAATGGTGTTTAATCTATCCTCCTATGCTGTTACCTGCAATGGAGCAATAAAGGAGAAGTGTGTTGGCTAAATGCTTTTCCTTTGCCCCCTTCATATTTCTTTTTTGTGACTGTTTCACATTGGATCAGGCTGCCATTTGCTTTTCTCCCAATTATTTTTTCATTATGCATTGCAAGATCCATACCTTCTTTATTTTTTTCATCAATATTTGCCAGTAGTATTCAACCCTGTAGTTAATACATGTGTTTTAATATACTATGCTTGCCTATACATTACTGTAGTCTCTCATCTCCTATTTAGAAAACCAGATTAAATGTTTTCTTAGTAGAAATTGTTGAAAACTAATACAGTATGTTTCCAACACTTCAATTGATAACAAGTCCCACAGAGAACACAATTCAGTTTTACCAACCGCTGGAAGCAAAATGGGACACTGGACTAGGGAATATTGGTGATGATAAGTGGTCCTGATGCATTATATTTTGTAACAAATGTTAACCTTACATTACTGTCAAAACAGTTTGGATGTGAAGATCTAGCGAAGAACTCCAGCAAGGTAACAACATCTTTAAAAAAAAAAAAAAAAAGGAGCCAAAAATAAAATGGAGACATTACTCATTTCTAGATAGAAGATAAAGATATATATGACCCACTGTGCATGAAGTCTTGTCTCTGTGTAAGAGAACCAGCAACAGCAGACACAGGTATCAAGAAATGGGTAGTGCTGCTTCTAATTTTGTCAGCTTGAGAGGCTATGAACAGCAAGTTACTTGGGGGAAGTCCTCCATTCCTATACAGACACAAAATATTCTATTTAGTAGTAGCAGAAATTGTATTTTCCTGGAGGTGGCAACAGCCTGACGAGACCATAGAGGCTCACAAATTGAAAAGATTAAAGATATTTTTAACATTTAAATTTCAAAGACATGAACCTAAAAGTTTTATTTAATGTGCCAGCAGCATGAGGAGACCACATGGCGGTACAGTGACACAGCCTGTAGTTGGAGGTAGCATGAGGAGACCATATAGTGACTGAATGACACAGCCTGGAGGTGGAAGCAGCATGAGGAGAACATATGATGGCAGAATGAGACAGCCTGGAGCTGGCATCAGCATGAGGAGAACATATGGTGGTAATATGAGACAGCCTGGAAGTGGCATCAGCACCATAAGGAGTCCTGAAAGTGACCCGGTGAAATAGTAGGGCGGCAATACCAGTACCCGGTAACAAAGGTGGGTGAAAAAAGGAGAACTTGGCATTAGATGTGTGGCATTAGGTGGGTGGCAGGATCAGAATAGTAGCTGAGGCAGGTAGGCAGACGAAAACAGTATCTTTTGTAAAAGTCTTAGTGTGTACAAGTAAGTATTGAGGATATGCATTACATAAAACTTAGCCTTTTATAATATTTTTAGGATAAAATATATCTACCCAAATGTTTTTTTTAAATCACACAAAAGGAAAGGTGTGCAAAAAACACCATGTGCCACCTACACCACCAAGTATTGATGTGATACAAAGACCTCTAAAAGCTGGAAGGGAACAACATATGGTCCATTGTAACCGGTGGGGGTAAAAACTTCCCCTGTAAGGCCCTACTCTCGCCCTATTAATTCCCTTCTTGGCAAGTGTTTATCGCCGTAAAAAGGGCAGCCCCACACAGGAAACTCTCCCTATTTCCACCTAAAAACCGTGTAAAATGACAGTGTTTGTAGGCGGAAATAGGGAGAGTTTCCTGTGGGGCCGCCCTTTTTAGGGAGAGTAACACTTGCCAAGAAGGGAATTAACAATGCGAGAGTAGGGCCCTACAGGGGAAGTTTCTACCCCCACTGGTTACAATGGACCATACGTTGTTCCCTTCCACCTTTTAGAGGTCTTTGCAACACATAAATACTTGGTGGTGTAGGTGGCACATGGTGTTTTTTGCACAACTTTCCTTTTGTTTGATTTCAAATAAATTTTGGCTACATATATTTTATCTTAAGAATAATTAAGTTTTAGCTAATGCATATCCTCAATACTTATTTGTGGTCTGATGCAGAGGAATTTCTGTAACTGGGGAGCACCTTAAATATGTTTTTCACTATCCGTATTTGTGAAGTGTTGGTGTTGCACCATCATCAATCTACTCTGATGCCTCAGGCATTGGTGGTGTGAAATCCTGCCTGATCCATGCCTGATTCATCTTCACAAAGGTCAGTCTCTCCACATTTTTCGTGGACAGACGAGTTCTCCTTGGGGTTACTATGGCCCCCACTGCACTAAACACCCCCTCTGAAAGCACCCTACTGGCAAGGCAGGACAGCATTTCAAGGGCAAACTCTGCTAGTTGTGTCCACAAATCAAGTTTGGCTGCCCATAAGTCCAGTGTATCTTCAAGGTGTGTTGGCATGGTCATGTAAAAGTATGCCACCACCTGCTGGTTCAGGTCCTGCTTCAGGTCTACCTGCTGCTGATGAGTTGCTTCACTATGCTGGTGAAGAAAGCTACTCATCAGCGACTGTAGACTCATGCTGCTGCTGATGGAACTGGTACTGCTTCTGCCACCCCTCCCTAGCAGCCATGGCAGTGGAAGGTGAGCACAGAGGGCCCCCTGAGTCAGACCTGTGAGAAGATGGACTATGGCACAGATAGGCATCGGCCAACTGACTACGTAGGATGTCTCTGTATTAGGTCAGTTTGTCCTCCCTCTCAGAGTGTGTAAAATAGGCCCCCAGTTTGTGGCGTTAGCGAAGGTCCAATAAGGAAGAGAGCCAAAAGTCATCCCGCTGCCAAATGGTGACAATTCGGCGGTCACTTCGCAAGCAAGTGAGCATGCATCGTGCCATTTGTGCAAGTGACTCGGAGGGACTCCCTCCATTTCCACTGCATACTGCCACAGTGTGTCTGGGTCCTCTGTCTCGCCTTCCTCATAACCCTCTACCTGCTCCTTCTCATCCTCTCCTGTCAGATGACTAGAAAAACCACCCATTTGATGAAAACTAAACTATGCTCCACTTTGCCCCTCCCCCTCCTCCTCCTCCTCCTCCAGTTCAGCCCCCACAGGGCTCATATGGCCGTGAGATGTAGGCGCCACGTCTCCAGTTCCCTGACCATCCATCGTTTACAACACTTGTTGTAGTAAATGAAACAGTATAATGACGTTGTTCATCCCGTAATCCTGGCGACTGGCTAATAAAATGGCTTCCTCAAAGGGCCTGAGCAAACGGCAGGTGTCACGTATGAGCTGCCAGTGGTTGATATAAAAGTTACACAGGGGAGTTCCCCTATCCCCTTGGATCATCAAAAAATCAGTGATGGCTTTTCTCTGTTCGTATAGTCGGTCCAACTTATGACGCTGCAGCTCAAGGAGGGTGTGCTTTGAGGTGTACAAGTGCATGCAAAGTTTCCTTTCCATTGTTAGGATGGAGATGGGGTGGACATTTCAGGTACAACCAGATTGAACAGGTGGGCCATGCAGGGCGCATGGCTCAGGCTTCCTTGTCGCAGTGCAGACAAGATGTTCTTCCCTTTGTCGTTCACTATGGTTCCCATAGCTAGTTTTCGTGGAGTAAACCATGATTCGATTTATTGATGAATTACTTTTAGCAGTTCCTCCCCTGTGTGACTCCGTTTGCCAAGGCAAACCATGTGAAGAACAGCCTGACACCACCGTGCCCTGCACACATGGTATGCTGGAGGGGCACTGAGACTTGTCCGTGCAGTGGAGGCTGATGACATGGTGGAGGATGAGGAGGTGGAGTCACACACTGTCACAGGACCAACGGCTTGAGAGCATGGAGGCGGAAGCGGAGTGACCTGTCCAAGTTGCTGTTGTAGCTGTACAGCAACCACATTCACCTAGTGGGCCGTAAAGGACATGTATTGTCCCTGACCGTAGTTACAGCTCCACACGTTGGCGCTTCCATGAACTTTGGTACACACCGACAGGCTCAAGGACTGGCCAACCTTCTGTTCCACAAAATTGGGCAGTGTTGGTACTGCCTTGGTTGGTACTGCCAGCTTTTCTGATCAACACAATGCTTTCTGTCCCTCTCTCTCTGCAATAGAATGCTAATGTGAGTGGGAGGGGAATCGCTGTTGTAAAATTGCATTTCTGTGCAACACACACTGCTGTCTGTCCCTCTCTCTCTCTGTAATAGAACGCTGATGTGACTGGCTGCAAGATGGCTGCCGATTATAAAGGGCATGGCTGGCTGCTTGCTGCATGTGATTCAGGGTCATTCCACCATCCCTTGTTCCTGCCTTCATAGGATTCCATGCCCCATATCCTCGCATGTGGATCCACCATTTTAGACATCCTGGAGCCTGGACCGCACTAAATGGAGTTTAATGAAGCGATTCACGTGATTGAATCGCGGCAATATTCACATTCGTTCCTCATCCCTATAGTGAATGGTAAAAAAAAATTAGCACTTCAATTTTTAGACTAATTGTTCCATCATCGAAAGTCGAAAAATTTAAGGAATTTCCTCCCTTTAAGGAAATTCCTCTTTGAAATGTATTTCTATAACACTAAGAATAAACAATTTTTAAGCTTGCATTTTTTTGTGAAAAAAAATATCAATTAATCTCATATATATTTTTTGGGGGGAGGGGGATTGTTAGTTAATTGTATTTTAAAGATCCTAGGCAGTCAACCTGATCTTATAGCATGGGTGTCATCAAAATGGCTGTAAGCCTGTATGGTCCATTACACATAACTGTGTCATTGGCATCTCATAAGGACCTTATCTGTTTACCATAAAAAATTAAGCATCCACCTTCTTCATGAATGCTAGGTGGGATTGATGTTCAACATCAATGTGTGACTTCTCTCATACCAATATGGCTTTCCTGCTTCCTACTGGGAAAAAGCACCACTACGGTGTCCATTTTAGGCCATCTTCAATCGTCATCGTCAGACATAACTCCGTCCTCCGTCAGGTGAAACGGCGTCCCGCCTCCTCCCTCGGGCCAATCTACGTCAGGCATCAGCTGCAACTCCCTCCTTTGTCATACTAAACTCTCTCATCCGAAACTCTGTCACCCCTCAGACGAAAAACTTTCCTGCCATGTAGTGTAGCAGAGCCGAATCAGTGTCGGCTCTCTGCTATACGGGTTCTGCTGTACACGCTATTCAATGTCGGCTCTGCTATTCAGACTCTGTAGCACTTGTAGTGTCTGTAGTACACACGTGCAAGTTTCACAATTTTGACTCTGCTATACAATGCTGTGCAGTGTCGGCTCTGCTATGTGGCAGGAAGTTGTGTCTGAGGGAAAATCATCTGAGTTTTGGATGAGGGAGGAAGGAGTTGTGGCTGAAGGAGGACAGCAATTGGTGTGAAGGAGGAGGCGGGACTCCATTTCACCTGACGGAGGAACGGCTGACGATGTCCTAAAATGGACACCGTACACCCCTATAGCGTCATACATCACAAAATAGGTTTCTAAAGATAATAAAATACTGATAAATCTGTCTGTATATTTATAGACCTAGAGCTCTAAATTCCTTTATTGTATTATCCTCTAGCTATTTGCACCTAGGGAATAGGTGCAATTTTTGGATAGCGCGGTCTAACACATTTTGGACTTGCACCGTGAGCCTTATAATTCTTTTTCTATGTAGGTTTCTAAAAATGCCATTTCCTGAAATGTTCTTTGCAGCATGAAGAAAAAAATTAAATTATAAAATAGAGAACACTATCCATGAAGAGTCTTGTAGGCAGTCCCTGGCTCCTGGTCCTTGTTAATAGTCATCTATCAGACTAAGGTATGTCATTTAAAGCCAGATCTGGTAACCTCCAGTGCATGTGCAGTGGGAAGATGAAGTAGAGGCGAGTATACCACACTACACTACAGATGCAACTGGAGCTAGCTTATAATAACATATCATGGGGTGTAGAATGTAAATCATGCCAGGAATGCATGATTCTAGATTGGTAGTGTGCACTTTTTTATAATTTTATTTTTGTTTACTTTTTTTTGCAAGGGACATTTCAGAGAGGTATCTTTAAAAATCTACTACAGTTGGATATAACACTATGGTAACAGTTTGGAGGGCTACAATGGGAAGAGGACTTGTGCAAGTATCAGCAAGTATGACCTCTTTCTTTCACTGATATGAATTATAGACCTCCATTAAAAGGTTTGAACTGGGGATATAGTTTAGATGGCAACTAGGAATTCTAATGTATAAGAACTGTAAACTGCTATGAACAGCCATATCGTAGTACCGAAGCTACCAAAATACCAAAAAACATGATGAACAGGATGCATAGAGATAATGAGGCAGATTTACTAATACTGTCTGATTCTTAGGTTTAACTTGGACAGCATGGTGCATCTTTAGAGTGCCTAGCCTAGGTTTAGACCAACTTTTATTTGGCTTATTATACTCCAAAATATTTTGCCACAGTTTTGGTGCATTTTCTGGCATGCCCATGTTGATTTACATAAAACCCTCCTCCCTGTCAATAAACCATGGTATTGTGTGATTTACTCATACAGATTCACAGCATATGATGCCAGTCTGTGAGGTAAATTAGAATTGGTTTGTGCTATTGTGTGTTGTTTACAGCTGGCCGCTCACTTGGCCAATTAGGAAAGCTAAATTTAGTTATTGGCCAAAAGCTCTATTTTTTTTTTTTTTGTATTACTGGTATGAATTTTTTTTTGTCTGTAAGAGAAGAAAATAATGCTGGTAGAGGGGAGTCTAAATAAGAAATATTGTAGTGAACATGCCTTGAGCCCATCTACCCCAGGAGATGTACAGGGTGGGCCATTTATATTGATACACCTTAATAAAATGGGGATGGTTGGTGATATTAACTTCCTGTTTATGGCACATTAGTATATGTGAGGGGGGAAACTTTTCAAGATGGGTGGTGACCATGGTGGCCATTTTGAAGTCGGCCATTTTGAATCCAACTTTAGTTTTTTTCAATAGGAAGAGGGCCATGTGACTCATTAAACTTATTGGGAATTTCACAAGAAAAACAATGATGTGCTTGGTTTTAACGTAATTTTATTCTTTCATGAGTTATTTACAAGTCTCTGACCACTTATAAAATGTGTTCAATGTGCTGCCCATTGTGTTGGATTGTCAATGCAACCTTCTTCTCCCACTCTTCACACACTGATAGCAACACCGCAGGAGAAATGATAGCACAGGCTTCCAGTATCCATAGTTTCAGGTGCTGCAGAATGGCCAAAACAAAAATTGGAACAGGACCCTGGTTTACGCAAAAGATTTTGCTAAGTGATGAGGCAAACTTTTATGTGAATGGTGAAGTTAACAAACATAACCACCGGTATTGGTCTGACACTAACCCACATTGGATAGATCCCTTCAAAACTGTTGAAACACAAAAATTGATGGTATGGTGTGCTTTATGGGGTACAAAGATAGTGGGGCCATTCTTCATCAATGGAAACCTCAAGGCCACTGGATATGTGAAATTGCTACATGATGATGTGTTTCCCTCTTTATGCCTTGAAGCTGGCACGTTCCCTGAGTTTTTCCAGCAAGATGGTGCACCACCACATTATGGGTGTCAGGTCTGAGCATTCCTAGATGAACAGTTTCCTGGAAAGGGTATTGGTCATTGTGGGCCAGTTGAATGGCCCCCAAGGTCTCCCGATCTGACTCCCTTAGACTTTTATCTTTGGGGTCATCTGAAGGCAATTGTCTATGCTGTGAAGATACGAGATGTGCAGTACCTGAAACTACAGATACTGGAAGCATGTGCTAGCATTTCTCCTGCCGTGTTGCTATCAGTGTGTGAAGAGTGGGAGAAGAGGGTTGCATTGACAATCCAACACAATGGGCAGCACATTGAACACATTTTATAAGTGGTCAGAAACTTGAAAATAACTCATGAAAGAATAAAGTTACATTAAAACCAAGCTCATCATTGTTTTTCTTGTGAAATTCCCAATAAGTTTGATGTGTCACATGACCCTCTTCCTATTGAAAAAACAAAAGTTGGATTCAAAATGTCCGACTTCAAAATGGCCGTCATGGTCACCACCCATCTTGAAAAGTTTTCCCCCTCACATATACTAATGTGCCACAAACAGGAAGTTAATATCACCAACCATTCCCATTTTATTAAGGTGTATCCATATAAATGGCCCACCCTGTAGTTTCAATAAGCTAATTCCACTACAGATTTCATAGCCAGAATATCTATCTATCTATCTGGGTTAAAGAAAAACACTGGCACTCCTTTTTGCGGTGAAAAAATGTGATCACACAAACATGGTGCGACGTTTCGGTTGCCTCACCCAGCCATTTTCAAGCAACAAATGAAACCACTCGGTGAGTATATATGAGGTCACGCAGGACCAGACAATTAACACATATGCTTGAAATACCATAATTGTTACGCTGAGCGCTCAGGGTCCCTTCTCCTCCCCGGAGCGCTCGCGGTGTTCCCCTCTCTGCAGCGCCCCGGTCAGACCCACTGACCGGGAGCGCTGCACTGACACTGCCGGCGGGGATGCAATTTGCATAGCGGGACGCGCCCGCTCGCGAATCGCATCCCAAGCTACTCACCTGTCCCGGTCCCCGGCTGTCACGTCCTGGCGCGCGCGGCTCCGCTCCTTAGGGCGCGCTTGCGCCAGCTCTCTAAGATTTAAAGGCCCAGTGCACCAATGATTGATGCCTGGCCCAATCAGTCTAATTAGCTTCCACCTGCTCCATGTCCATATAACCTCACTTCCCCTTCCCTTCCTTGCCGGATCTTGTTGCCCTTGTGCCTAGAGAAACCGTTTCCTGTGTTTGCCATTACTGTGTTTCCAGACCTTCTGCTATCACCATTGACTACGAACCTTGCCGCCTGCCCTGACCTTCTGCTACGTCTGACCTCACCTCTGTCTAGTCCTTCTGTCCCACGCCTTCTCAGCAGTCAGCGAGGTTGAGCCATTGCCGGTGGATACGACCTGGTTGCTACCGCCGCAGCAAGACCATCCCGCTTTGCGGCGGGCTCTGGTGAATACCAGTAGCAACCTAGAACCAGTCCACCGGTATGGTCCACGCCAATCCCTCGCTGACACAGAGGATCCACATCCAGCCTGCCGAATCCTAACAATAATAAATGTTACGAACGACGTGCAATACTTTCTCTTCTCAGTGCATTATTATTACATGTAGACAATTCTATATCTCAAGTGCACAGTGCATTATACAGTGAATAACAATAAAGGGCATCAGGTGTACATATTAAAATTAATCGCAGCATGGGCAGGGAGATGGACGTCACTCACCTCGCTGTAAATATGGTGTATTCCAGTGTAATACCACTAGGATGCCAATGTCCTACAGTTCCGGACAGTAGAATCGTCAGATGACGTCACAGTCTGGTGATCACGTGAGTGGAGAAATGGTCCCTAAGCCTGCGCATGCGTGTGCAGTGTTAGAGAAACAATGACACCATCTTTGCTGTGGTCATCCCTCGATTAGCGTAGCCCAGGCGCTCATTAATCTTCTAGTATCCTATTCTGTGCCTTTTCAAAAATGAAAGAAGCAATCTGATTGGTTGCTATGGGCAACTCAGCACCTTTTCCTCTGGACAGGTTTTGATAAATCTCCCCCTATATATTTATTATGATATTTTAAGCATATTTTTAATTGATTTGCACTAATTACTGTATGTATTAATTGTCTGGTCCTGCGTGACCTCATATATACTCACCGAGTGGTTTCATTTGTTGCTTGAAAATGGCTGGGTGAGCACGTCGAAATGTTCCACCACCGCAAAAAGGAGTGCCACTGTTTTTCTACAATCTGTATAGCATGAGCCGGTAACCTGGACCTTATACAGTGTGCATCCGGATACACTCTGCTTTTTTGGAGTGCTGCTCTCCTGTAAATACGCTGCTATCTATCTAACTATCTAAACTCCAAAGAAAAGAGCGGCACTCCTCAAGTAATGCACGGGTGCCCACTGTAACTTGGTCCTGGCTTCAGACCTCCAGCGATGCAGCAACAAATACACAGTGGCAACTCCAATAAAGTGAAAAAGTGGGTGTCTTTATTCACATAATGTGGTGCCTCAGACACCCACTTTTTCACTTTATTGGAGTTGCCACTGTGTATTTGTTGATGTATCTAACTATCTATTTATCAATATAGCTACAGTACACTGTCAGGAAAATACACAACATCAGCTTAGGAACTGAGCTGAAATTCTACCTAAAGATGTCTGTCTCGGTTGCTCTCAATGTAGCAGACTGTGTTATTTTCAGCAATTTATGTCTCCATGTCAGCGTTGACAGACTCTTTATAAACATTGGAATATGTTCTGCCAAGAGGAATATTTGCTCAGTTTTAAAATATGTTACTTTATTTGACAATCCTTAACCAAGAAAAAAGTGACTTTTAACGTAAACAAAACAGTTATAGAACTGTCTCTGCTGGATGGTTGTTTTGTATAATTGTACTTGGTACATCTACAGTATAGTAAAAGATTTAAACTGAAAATAATTCATGAAAATAATATGTAAAAAAAATATATAAAAAGGACAAAATATATTCCCAAAATATATTACCATATTCCCAGAAATACACTCTATTTTACAAGTGAGGTACTGAGCTGCTATGCCAAACTCAATCCATGGACAGAAGTAGCTTCTACTCTTTCACTCTTAAAGGTGTACTCTGGTGGAAAACTTTTTTTTTTTAAATCAACTGGTGCCAGAAAGTTAAACAGATTTGTAAATTACTTCTATTTAAAAATCTTAATACTTCCAGTACTTACCAGCTGCTGTATGCTCCACAGGAAGTTTTATTTCTTTCTGGAATTATTTTCAGTCTGACCACATTGCTCTCTGCTGACACCTCTGTCCATGTCAGGAACTGTCCAGAGTACAAGCAAATCCCCATAGCAAACCTCTCCTGCACTGGACAGTTCCTGATGCGAACATAGGTGACAGCAGAGAGCACTGTCGTTAGACTGAAAAGAGCTCCAAAAAGAAATACAACTTCCTAAGGAGCATACAGCAGCTAAGTACAGGAAGGATTAAGATTTTTAAATAGAAATCATTTACAAATTTGTTTAACTTTGTGGCACCAGTTGATTTAAAAAAAAAATGTTTTCCAGTGGAGTACTCCTTTATGGCAAATCTGTTTTTATTATTTTCTTCAACCAACAAAAATACAGAGAACAATGAGATAAGAAATGCAGTACTGAAGGTCATGCAGGGCCTGAAAAGTAAGAATACTAGGAAAGGCATGTACCATGCCCCCACAATGACTCTGAGTAACAATTCCACAACACCCTACATTCACGGTCAATTGGTAAGGACATGTACCCCAGGGTCCTAGGCAGCCTCCATCAGAAGGATAAAAGCTGAGGTAATCGTTCAAGTCAGGACAATAATGCCCCTTATCATCACCAAAACAAAAGAAGATGAAAGAAACAATAAGATCTCGCTCGAGTGCCTGTAATAAAGGTAAGTAATTGGCCTCAAACAAACAGTTAAGGTCAGCTAACAGATATATCCCCAGGTACCGAAGAGAGTGTGATTGGGAACGGAAACAAATTTGAAAAGAAAGGCAGAGTACCCCTTTAAAGGGGTTATCCATCATAGGTGATTTTATTATGTACCTGACAGACAGTAATGGACATGCTTAGGAAGGATTTGGGCTTGTCTTATGGCTTTGAAGCAAAGACAGGCTGCCTCTGATCACCTGACTAGTGATGTAATGTATCGGGCCGCACTGCAACCTGGAAAAACCTGAGATGGCACCCATGCTGTATGCTGGTAAAAATAAATATTGGGGCAAAAATCACAGAAGAATTGCGAGACTACGATAAAACACAGGTACAGACATTACATTATGGACTACACTTACTTAACAGCCCCTGTTGCATGGTCAAAAAAATCCCGGAATACCCCGCATTCAGCATTTACTGATAGAATAGCTTTCAAATTTTAGGCCTGCAACACCCCAAACAGGTAATCTTGTGGGACATAAGTGCCTTTTTCAACAGAAAAAAATAAAATAAAAATGATTATCATTTTCCATCAGTTGATGGTTTTTCATTTAATGTTAATTTAACAGGTGGAAAAAATGTGTCATAGAATGTAGATTGTAAGAGCTACAGTGGTATGTCTAGAGGAGGAAGAACTAAGTGTACACGGAAAAGAACACCTGGCTTACCGTGAAGTATGGCAGAGGGTTAGGGATGTTCTGGGGCTTCTTTTCGGTTCTGCAGCTTTGTGAAGGCCAAGATGGATTCAATCAAGTGTCAGGAAATCCCAGGAGAACACTTTATGCCTTCTGAGATTAAGCTGAAAATAGGGCATACTTAAACCTAAGCATACCTCAAAGTCCATCGAGGCTTGGTTTCAAAGCCTTGGATTCAAAAGAAGTCTGGAAGATTCTGGAATGGCCATCACAACCATCTGATTTTAACCCTATAGAAAATCTTTGCTAGGATTTAAAGAAGCATGCAAATCCAATCCCCTCATGCTATTATGCGGGGTTTTCCTAAAAATGCTTGTCATGAATGAGTTGAATAATTCTGAAATTGCAGTGGTCATTAAAAGTGTGTTGGATTTGGGAAACCAAACAGCGGAAAGTTTGTAGATAAATCTTTTGATTGCAAATGTATATACTTGCATTCCTTGGATATCTTAATTATTTATCCTTTTCAAGCTTTTCCTGGAAACAGCTTTTATCACCATTATCTTTTTATCAATTTAAACTGTGAGCTATGGAATATTTTAAATAAAGAATGCAGGTGTAACAAAGTTTGGGGGTGTCTGCCTGTATCTCTGTCGTCCCTTAGCCGTGTTACCTCTCTGCACTCAGCAGGCCAATCCTGAGACTTCGCTTTCTGGGAGCTGAGGTACATGTCTTCGGCAGTGCCTCCACCCAGCAAAGTAGGGACTTGGGTTCCCACTGGGAACATCTTAAATATTAATATGACTGACGCACTAACTTAAACAAACTTTGTATTGCAGAAAGAAAAGAAACAACTATGCATAACATATCCCCAGAGTCAAACAATGGGGATATAGGTTACCCTTCTTTAACCCCTTAAGGACTCATGACGTACTGGAACGTCATGAGTCCGCTCCCGATCTATAGCGGGTTGGGCCCAGCCTCTAACAAAGGCCGGGATCCGTGGCTAATAGCGCGCAGCATTGATCGCTGCCGCGCGCTATTAACCCTTTAGACACGGCGTTCAAAGTTGAACGCCGCATCTAAAGTGAATGTGAAAGTATTGCGGTTAGCTCAGGGAGCTGTTCGGGATAGCCGCGGTGAAATCGAACCGAACAGCTTACAGGACAGCCGGAGGGTCCCTACCTGCCTCCTCGCTGTCCGATCGCCGAATGACTACTCAGTGCCTGAGATCCAGGCATGATCAGTCAAGTGGCAGAATCCTCGATCACTGGTTTCCTATGAGAAACCATTGATCATTGTAAAAGATCAGTGTGTGCAGTGTTATAGGTCCCTATGGGAGCTATAACACTGCAAAAAAAAGTGACAAAAAAAAAGTGAATAAAGATCATTTAACCCCTATTAAAAGTTTGAATCACCCCCTTTTTCCCATAACAAAACTGTGTAAATAAAAATAAACATATGTGGTATTGCCGCGTGCGGAAATGTCCAAATTATAAAAATATAGTGTTAATTAAACCGCACGGTCAATGGCGTGCACGCAAAAAAATTCCAAAGTCCAAAATAGTGCATTTTTGGTCACTTTTTATATCAAGAAAAAATGAATAAAAAGCGATCAATAAGTCCTATCAATGCAAAAATGGTACGGCTAAAAACTTTAGATCACGGCGCAAAAAATCAGCCCTCATACCGCCCCATACGCAGAAAAATAAAAAAGTTATAGGGGTCAGAAGAGGACAATTTTAAACGTATACATTTTCCTGCATGTAGTTATGATTTTTTCCAGAAGTACGACAAAATCAAACCCATATAAGTAGGGTATCATTTTTATCGTATGGACCTACAGAATAAAGATAAGGTGTCATTTTTACCGAAACAGAAGCCCCCAAAATTTACAAAAGGGCGTTTTTTTTTTCTTCAATTTTGTCTCACAATTATTTTTTTTCCATTTCGCCATAGATTTTTGGGCAAAATGACTGATGTAATTTCAAAGTAGAATTGGTGGCGCAAAAAATAAGCCAGCATATGGATTTTTAGGTGCAAAATTGAGAGAGTTATGATTTTTTAAAATGCAAAAATGGAAAAACGCTGAGTCCTTAAGGGGTTAAGCACACCTGCGGTCAACCCTGATCTTCCCCATAGCAGCTGTTTGTGCACATACAAAATCCTAAGGCAGATACAAAATCCTGCTCCACAGCATCATCTGGAGTATATTGAACTCAGCAACCGGATCTCAAAGCCTTTCATTTGTATAAATCTACAGGGTGTCCTGTTGTGGGACAAGGACAAGGGGCTTCAGGCTTACCCTTACATCAACCGTAACCTGGTCAGTCTAGCTGTAGTTTCTCCTACTGCTCACAGAGGCTGTAATGTAACCAGTTCTGGATCTCTCCAACTCATCAGCAGGTCTTTTGGGTCAGATTCAACCCAACTGAAATGTCTCTCTCTCTTGTGAAAAATTTTAATTGCTGTAGCACTTCACTGTTTTAGATTTACTCAATGCATCCATTTTACATGTGCAAAAAAGGATGTTTTTTCTTTTATAGACTTTTTTGGCGATCATGAACAAAAATGCAAGTGAAAAATGAAATATGTCAGTCAATGTTACTATGTGTGAAACTACTTCGTCTTCATTCTTATATTAGGCCAGATTTAAACTTGTGGATACACCTGTTCTCTTGTTTGTGCCATTACTGCAGAATATTTTTTGAAACAAAACAAATTTTAAACATCATAGCTCAATGTACTCAATAGATTAAATTTATGATTCATTCAAATGTTGCAATCTTATTTTGTTTAAATTAATTTTGTGGATAAATGTAATAATGTAATTAGAGAACAAACAAAAAAAAGGCTTAAACCTGTTTTGGTACATTTGTGTAAAATTTATTAATTATGCTTTGCAAACCTAATTTTCCTGATCCAAATTATGTATAGTAAAAAAAAAAGTGCCCTTCCACAAATGCAATGCAAAGCCTTATATGAACTATAAAGATGCTTGCTGCATCAGATTATTGTGCAATATGTGATAAACAGGCTTGCGGTTAATTTTGTATCAGCCTTTACCACCTAATCCTCAGTTGAGAGTTATAGCAGTTCTGTCTTAACCATTTAAGGACATGAGGCATATATGTATATACACAATCTGCCTCCTCCCATTCTATGCTCAGGAGTAAAGATGAGTGAATTTTTGAAAAATTTGATTTGGCCGATTGGCTGAATTTGGTTCGGTCCGAATTTATTTGCGGTGAATCTGTATTAAAAACAGCTATTTCTGGCCTACAGAGAGCCTCAATAGGGGTGTAGAACATTTTGCCTTGCTGTGACACGCATGTGGTGTGTGCTGGGTTAGTGAAATAATACTGTTATCATTGGCGTGCGCACGGGGTGTGCCTGGGCACACCCTAATCAAGCCCAGGGGGGGATCTGCGACCACTGAGCAGCCCGCAGAGGGCCCCAAAACATTCTGGACATCCGTGTCCCGAAAGATCTTTTCGGGACACAAGGATGTCTCTGTTACCTTTCTGCGGTGGTCCCCGCGTTAACTTTAAAAACGCAGGGGCTACCGGGAGGTAGCACACGCAGAGAAGTCACGTGCTTGCGCCCATAGCAACGGAGGAGCGAAGCATTGACGAGGAGGACGTGTGCCGGCTGGCATGGTAAGTCACCAGCACCAGCACGTCATCTTCAGTGTTCCGACCACCTCTCCTCTGGTCCTGGGACCTATTGCTATGGTCTATAGGCAATAGCAGTAGATCGTGACCCGGACCGGAGGAGCGGTGGTCAGAACACTGAAGTGGGGCAGTACACAGACATACAGCCTCCAGTCATACACTGTATATGGCTGAGGGCTGTATGTCTGTGAGGGGAACTGTACTGCACCTAATGTGGGGAGCTATACTGCACCTATTGTGGGGGAACTGTACTGTACCTAATGTGGGGAACTATACTGCACCTAATGTGGGGAACTATACTACACCTAATGTGGAGAACTATACTGCACCACATTAGGTGCAGTACATTTCCCCACATTAGGTGTGGCATGCCACTGGGTGATGCAGCAGGCTGGACAACCACATCGGAGCCACGGTTCTCCCAGGCCACTTTATGGTGATGCAGTGCAGTGGTGGCAACATTGGGACCTTGGTTACGCTTCAGCTTCTGCCGACACATCTTGCAGGTGGCCATGTTAACCTTCTCTAGATGCTTGATGAAAAACTGCCACACCGCCGAGTAGCTGATTTTCCCACCAATAATCAGTATTGATTGACTGCTGCTGCCGTCGACTCCAGAAAACCCAGTTCCATTACCTCCAAGGAAGGTAGGCTGCCGCGAAGCAGGTGGTCAACCCCGGGCACATTTGGCTCCAGACTTTCTATTTCTGCCACCATGCTAACTGCCAGCCATTCTACCACCTTGCTGGCTCAGCTGCTACCTCACGGGCAACCTGCAACCATCTTCTTTTGATGATGATGAAGCCCCTTCTGCAACCGGCTCCCAAGTGCGATCGGCTTCATCATCATCGAGGTGTGTCTGCACATCACTGATGTCCTCCTCAGGTTCCTCAACAGTGTCTGCTTCAGAAGCCTGAACGCTCGCAACACCACTTCCCATGCCACTCTGCACATCACTACTTGCCCGCCTAGCAGAGGAACCGGCAGATGTCTCCTTCACTTCTTGGCTGGGCAGTAGCTGCTGAGTGTCCTCCAGATCGTCCTCACTAAATAGTGGAGCTGAACCCACAGCATAAGATACTTCTGTGGGTGAGGAAACAGCATAGGACTGAGGCAATGGGAGGACAGAGGCTGCTCCTGGGCAATGCCAACTGAGGTTTGTGTCTGAGGAACCCACCGACTGTTGACTGGGGGTGTCAGATGTCACTTGTGATGAAGTGGGTGACCGTGTTAACCAATTGATGACGGCAGATGGGTTGCTAGTCAAGACACGACCGCTAGCTGATACCAGGAGCTCAGGCCTCCCGCTTTGACCCCTGCTGCCACTCTCCCCTGCTGCAACCTCTTCCTGATGAATTTAGGCCTCTGCCTCTCCTCTGTGCATGTCCTGGCATTTCGCTGTGTGACATATTTAGTGCGTATATGAGGGGAGTGCAATACGCTCCACTACACTTAAAGGGGTTGTGCGCTGCCCTTCAGTTCGGAGCTCCACTCACAGCATCCGGAAGTTCATTACTCCGAACGCTGCGTGCGGGCTTCCGTGTTCGTGGCCGCCGGGCGTGACGTCACGCCCGGCCCCTTCGTGACGTCTCGCCCGCGCCCTCGTGACGTCACTCCCGCCCCTTGTACCAAAGTCTATGGGAAGGGGGCGTGACAGCGGTCGCGCCCTCTTCCCATAGACTTTCGTTGAGGGGGAGGGCGAGAGGTCACGAGGGGGCGGGCGAGACGTCACAAAGGGGCTGGGCATGACGTCACGGAAGCCCGCACACAGCGTTTAGAGTAATGAACTTCCGGATGCTGTGAGCGGAGCTCCGAACTGCAGGGCAGCGCCCAACCCCTTTAACAAAATATTTGTCTTCAACACCAGCAGGTGTGTACTTTTGCCTGGCCTTTCACAGTATATAGACCCTTGAGACTTTAACAGGAACAAAATAGTACACCACTCAGATGTACGTATGTGGTATGCACTTATGAGGGGAGGACAATGCGTTCCAGTACGCTTAAAAAAGTATTTGTGTACAACACCAGCCGGTGAGTACTTTTGCCTGGCCTTTCACAGTATCTAGGCCCTTGAGACTTTAACAGGAACAAAATAGTACACCACTTAGATGTGTGTATGTGGTATGCACTTATGAGGGGAGGACAATGCGCTCCAGTACGCTTAAAAAAATATTTGTGTACAACACCAGCAGTACACACCAGTGCTGCAGCACACAGTCGCTGTGTACTACACCCAAAATTGCACTCTCATTCTCAATTCTCTCTCAATCTCACTCCCTTCCCTATCAGTGCTTCTATGCAGGATTTGTGCTTGAGTTGAATCACTGCAACACACTGCTCTCTGTCCCTCTCTGTAATAGAATGCTGTAGTGACTGGGAGGGGAATCGCTGCAGTAAGAATTCTTTCCTGTGCAACTCACACTGCTCTCTGTCCCTCTGTGCAACAGAACGCTGATGTGACTAGGAGGTGATTCGCTGCTGGAAAAAGCTTTTCTGTGCAACACACAGCGCTGTCTGTCCCTATCTATCTCGCTGAAATGAAAGGCTGAAGTGACTGGCTGCAAGATGGCTGCCGATTATATAGGGCTGTGACATCACAGAGGTGACTGGTTGCTGATAGGCTGCATGCTGCATGTAATTCAGAGTCATCCCGCCTACCCTTGTTCCTGCCTTCCCAGGATTCCTTGCCCTATGTCCTCACATTTTTCCTGAAATTTGTAACAAATTCGGATTTGTCAGATTCGATTCGCTCATCCTTATATTTCTGAGACAAAAATCAGGCACTAGTAAATCTGGGCCAATATAGCCAATGAAAGACATGCAAGACTTCTTCTATTTTAGTTTAATGAATGGCAGCCAATATACTAATCAATAATCTTACTTATACATTTTAAGTTATATATGTACCCAGTAATAAACAATAACAGGATGAAAACAACTTGGACAGATCTTACCCACTGCTCTGTTTATAGTTCTTAAATTCTAAAACAAGATATAGCTCTGCAATAGGTTGACTTTTCCAAATGCCGATTACATTCATTTGTGAATAAAACATCTTTCATGAAATTTATTTAAAGCAATATTTATACATGTTTTCACTCTATTATGAATATAATAACTATTTTTCTTGTATTACAAATACACTAAGTTTGGGTTTACTGTCATATCATCAGTGCTTCTTAAGCATTAATGCCAAATACCTGTTAAGCAATCTTGCGCTATTACACAGCAACATATCATTTTCATTGGCGTTCTGAAAACAAGGATATTATCATTCACTCAAGAACAGCAGTTGTTTTATCTCAATACATGTGCACCTGTAAATAATAAGGTACAGTGGAGCAAAAAGTATTTAGTCAGCCACAAATTGTGCAAGTTCTCCCACTTCTCCACTCATCTCCCAAAGATGAGAGAGGCCTGTAATTTTCATCATAGGTATACCTCAACTATGAGAGACATAATGAGAAAGAAAAATCCATAAATTTATTTGCAAATGATGGTGGAAAATAAGTATTTGGTCACCTACAAACAAGCAAGATTTCTGGCTCCCACAGACCTGTAACTTTTCTTCTTTAAGAGTCTCCTATGTCCTCCACTCCTTACCTGTATTAATGGCTCCTGTTTGAACTTGTTATCAGTATAAAAGACACCTGTCCGCAACCTCAAACTGTCACACGCCAAACTCCACTATGGCTAAGAACAAAATTGTAGACCTGTGAAAGGTTCTCTGTCTACTCAGTACCCCAGTACCAGGTCCAATTTGGCTTAAGGCTTGTACTGGTGCCAGGAGAGTGTCTTGTCGGGTGTGGAAAGAATACAAACACACAGGATATCGTCTAAGATCGCTCTGTCTTTCTATTTACCAACGTTCATAAATATACCATAGTTGCACAATAGTTACAAGTCAGCAGAGCCCAATAACAGAATGTACGTGCACAATAGTTACGAATCAGCAGTTGAGCAAAGCAAGATGTACGTGACTTAAGGGAGTGTAACTTATGCCTTGCGGTTACAAAAAGCAGAATTAAGATATATCATACAAGAATACAGATCTGTATTATTTTATCAAGACCCTTGTATCCTTCAATCCCCTCTTAAAACCAGTTGTCACTTTAGACAACTTGGTTTTTCTTGTTTTCTATTTTCTTTTGAAAAGTCTTTATGTACGCAGTATAGCCCTCTGCTGAGTGACGGTGAAGTAGAGGGACTTGGGTGTCTCTCAAATTCATTATGCAGAGTCACCGTGGGGTGAATGAAAGTCAATAAAGTCATTAATGCAAACATCATGAGAATTAGTTTCTTCGACCCTCTGCCAGAACAAGGCCAGGGCATCAGCGGGTACATCTTTCAGTAGGCCTTCAAGGTCAGGGCGGTCTGCCCCCGTTATTACCTCCTTTGAGTGATGTTGGACGAGTTTGATCCGAGAGGCGTGGATCCAAGAAGGGCTGTCTTCCGTGAGGACTGCCGTCCTCGTCACGGCAACAACTGTGGTTGGGGGTCCAAAGGTGAAGTCTCTGGGCTTGCTTCTTTCCTTTCGACAGACTCTTAACCAGGACAGTGTATCCTTCCTGGAACTGGTGTGTTGGTTCCTGTGGGAGAGAAGGAGAATTACAGACAACTTTTTGTTCTACTCTATCAAGGGTTTGGATAAGGTCTGTGACATATTGTTCCCTTATCTGGTCGAGGTCCCCTTCTTCTGTTATAAGTGGTCGTTGGGCCCATGGAGTCGGGAAAGGCCTTCCCATGGAAATGAGCAATAAAGACTGGGGCACTGTGTTGGGGGTATGTATGGTTTCCCCTCTTTGTAGATCAATCCTGTTACAGGATTTTTCTGCAATACCGGATAACACCAATCATATTCCTCTTGTTTGGGAACAGAGGACTGGAGAGAGAAGAAGTGTTTGTGTCTTCGAGGGAAGGAGGTGTAAGAAATGGTAACATCAGTAAGGCAGGTTGTTTCGTAGCAGCCAGTTTGGCGGTGTGGTCTGCTAGAGCATTGCCCTTTGAAATGTGATCAGTCCCACGTGTGTGTGTCCTGCAGTGAATGATGACTAATTGTGATGGTAGGGTAAGTGCATGTAAATGGTGAAAGGTTTATTAGCAAAAAGTGTACAGGCTCTTGTGAGGGCGATGAGTTCCGCAGCTTGTGCGGACTTATAGGGGATGGACTGGGCTTTGAGGATAATGTCAGGTAATTGGACAATAGCATAACCGGCATGGTAAACATTGTCATTGGGGCGGGTGCATGACCCATGTGCAAAGACTTCTGGAGCATCAGGTATGGGCACTGAAGAGAGGGCTGGTCTGGGTGAGGCATCAGTGTGGATGACTTGCAAGCAGTCATGTATGCATGAATTTCCAGGCCAACTAGTGCGTTGAGTATTGGAGCAGGGCCAGATGTAGGGGAGGCATACACCATTTTCAAGGATGGATTACAGAGGAGAATTGTCTCATATCCAGAGAGCCGTTGTGCTGACATGTGGTGTGTATGAAGGCCTTTAAGGAGAGAGATAGCATCATGAGAAGTTTATAAGGTAGTGTCATGTCCTAAAGTGAGGATGGTAGCTTGTTCAATCAATCATAGCACAGGCAGCAAGAGCTCGCAGACATGCCGGAATCCCCTGTAGACAGGCATCACCTTTGAGAAAAAAGGCACAAGGACGTAGTTTACCTCCGTGAAACTGTGTCAGCACACCCGCCATGGTTTTACAATTGTCTTGTGCATACATGTGGAAAGGCAAAATGTAATCTGGGAGGCCTAGCCCTGGACTTGTCATTAAAAGCTTTGTACATTTATGAGGACCATTTGATTAGATCTGGTTTGTCCAACAGGGTAGCATCTCTCAAGATTTTATCATAATATGAGCAGTCGGGAATCCACTGCCTGCAGAAGTTAATCATACCCAAGAAAGATTGCATTTCCTTTTGGGCGTGCGGGGTGACCAGGCCCGCTACAGACTGAACTCTAGACGTGCTCAACTCCCTTTTCCTTTTGGCAGAACAAAACCCAGATATTCAACCTGTTCACAACACCATCCTCAAGGCAGGCCTCCTCAGAGAAACTACACAGTAACAAATCATCAACATATTGGAGGAGAACAGAACCCTGGGGGGCGTGCCATGATTTTAAAAAGGCTTGGAGGACAATGCTGAACACAACTGGTGAATCAGCATACCCCTGGGGCATTCTACACCAGGTTAACTGTAGTCCCTCAAAGGAAAAAACAAAAAGGAGTCTGGTCTCTTTGTCCACTGGGATCGAGAAGAAAGCATTCTTCAGATTGAGGACAGAAAAATGAGTTGCCTTTGCTGGGATTGATGACAACAGTTGGGTAACATCAGGAACTATAGGGGCAATAGGCACAATTAGTCTGTTGATGGCTCTCAGGTCTTGTACAAAACAGACAATACCATCGGGTTTGGGGACCGGATTAATTGGAGTGCAGTAGGGAGAGATAGTATGTTCTAAAACTCGAGTTTGTAGGAAATGTTTGATCATAGGGCGGATATGTTCGAGTTTGTAGGAAATGTTTGATCATAGGGTGGATACCTTTGATTTTTTTTTCTACCATTACTTTTGGTAGACTGGGAGAATGTCAGGTTTGAGTCTTGCCTTGTATGGTGTACAGTCAATGTGTCCCACATCATGATCTCCATGTGATCAGACAATGGGGTCTACCTCAGGTGGGACCTGGGCCGGGGACATAACAGGATAATGTCCAGCAGGACAGTACCCTGCAGGTGTGACTATGGGTGTGAGGTCAGACGTGACATGTAACTTGGACGGGGATGCAGTGATATGTAATTTGAGTTTACATGTGAGGTCTCTTCCCAGGAGGTTTACAGGGCATTCAGGTATGATACGAAAGGAATGGAAGGTTAAATGGTCACCCTCGGGGCATTGTATATACAGGTACTATGAACATACTCAATTTCAAACAGTAGACATATATATATATATATGCATACATACATATATATCCCCTGAAAAACAAA
The DNA here is from genome assembly GCF_029499605.1 of Hyla sarda. Classification (NCBI taxonomy): domain Eukaryota; kingdom Metazoa; phylum Chordata; class Amphibia; order Anura; family Hylidae; genus Hyla; species Hyla sarda. The sequence continues at coordinate 342,334,042 of NC_079189.1, read as the reverse complement.
ATTACACCAGATCCGAAGAAGAAGAGGCTGTCATGCTCCCTGTAAACCCCGCCTTACTCCTCCCAAACCTCTATGTCACAAGTCACCTCCCCTTTGAGTCTGGCTTCTTGTCTTTCCCCAGTTCTGGTCAGTCACCATGAAACGTCTAGTATCACATTTGTTACTGACTGTGTTACTTTACATCAAGAGACATACAAGAAACATGTAACATGTAACAATACCGACATTTACAAATACAAATACTTAACGTACAACACACAGGGCCCACATTCTCACCAAGAATGTAAAAAATAAAAGTGTTCACTGCTCTCTCCAAAATTTGAAAAATAATTATCTCCAATGCGCATTGTTTATAATCCAGTAAACCATTAGCTTGATTTTAAATGCCTAAAGTAATACAGTGACCCCCCGACCTACGATGGCCCCGACATATGATGAAATCGACATATGATGGCCTCTCAGAGGCCATCGCATGTCGATGTCAGCATCGACATACGATGCTGATAGCAGCTTAATGTTCCCCGTGTGGTGCGGTAAGTATTACTTACCCCTCCACGATGCTCCGGGGTGCCCTCCGGGTCCAGCGCTGGTCTTCCGGTGTCTTCTCGGCCCTCTCCGATGACGTCAATACGCTGCTGTACACGTCATCCAATAGGAATGGCTTATGCAGCGGCGTAATGAAGTCGCTACGCAGGCCCAGTAAGGCCTTGCGGAAGACAGAAGAGGACCGAAGAAGACAGAAGAGGACCGGAGAAGACAGCAGAGGACCGGAGAAGACAGCGGAGAGCCCAGCGGAGGCTGGGGTCACCATCGGGAGCGGCGGGGACACCATTTCGAGCGGCGGGGACAGGTGAGTACAGCTTCTTATACTTTACATTGCACGAATCCCTCAACATACGATGGATTCGACAAACGATGGCTCGTTTGGAACGAATTACCATCGTATGTTGAGGGACCACTGTATTTATCAATCAAATAGTGATCACTTTTTTTTATGTATTTTATATCTTATTTTATTCTTCTTGGCCAAATTTCTTCTCTTATTACTCCTGTAATATAATCAGACAATTAATCGCATTTCCTGATACATTTAATTTTTTGGCATCAACCCTGTGTTACTGTGAAGACAAGAAATTAATGAAATATCATCAAATAGTTCAATTTAATACCACGTGAATATTTTTTTCTTATAACACCATTTTCATTCCAACACAACAGCTGTACAGGGAAAACATTCACTGGTCATATTCCATACACTCCTGATTTATTAATACATCTCACACATATACAACATACTTTATATCATAAGAACCATCCTATAAATGCCATCATATGACTACATACACAGGGCTTTCCTAGCGATTTACCATATCACTGCATTCCATAGCACTGAACACTCATCTTCACTTCACTTATTCCAGCAGTTTCAGCTCTGCTCATCCTACATTCCTCACGCTGCTTCACATGCTTTCTCCTTCACAAATCGCCTGCTTTTCCACCAAAACGTTGAGTCTCTATTTCTGACAACAATCTCTAATCCTATCAAACAATTTACACAACCCTGCCTCATAACGCCAACATGCTGTGAACCTTTTCCAAAATTCAGTAACAGTTTCACCTAGTTTTTGTTTGCATGCCACAGCAATGGGCAGTGATGACTTTTGTTTGAAAACTTGGTTAAGTTCCTCTTCTAATTCTCTGCATATACGCTCTCTACCCTTCCCGAGATTACAAATTTAGTTGTTAGTGTGGGGGTCAGGTGGTATTTATCATTGGCCCCCTCCCTTGGGAATGGGCTGGAGTCCTCCATGAATTCTGACCAACCAGCTATATCATCTACCCACGGATTCACTAAGTTCCATCCTGTAGGGCTAACTCGGGCCACATAATGTTTACATGTTTCACCGGGAAGGGGAGCAGGATATGACTTAGATGATTTGGAACCCATGTTCTGTAATTGGTGCAAAACCACAGTCTCTGGAGTGGCTGTACTGAACTGTGAAGGCTCCGACAATTCCTCTCAACAGAGTAAGGATTCTCTGATTTAATTGCACCAATCACTGAGCATGCGTGGTATCTCTGAACAAACTGTCACTTGCTTTCACCACATCCCGGGTCAACAAGTTACCTCTAGCCATGAGAGTGGGGGCGTCTTACAGATGTTCTGAGAACCAGCAGATTATTATTATTATTATTAATATTATTATTATAACAGTTATATGCACCTTATACTCTATACATTAAGGCAATGGTTAGTATACTCACGTTTCTTCTTAAGCTTAAGGGGAAAAATGGAAGTTAAAAGAGAATTTATTAACACACTAAACAGAAGTGCTAGAAGTTTCTTAAGCATTAAGCCAAATTAGACAACAATAACAATCTCCCTGGATTGTCAGATTAGTCTTAGTTTCTCATTTGCCTGTTCCCTGAACCGAAGTCAATATTGTGTCCCAGACACGATATGAAAGTAAGTAACTGTTATACTTACTGGGATCGAGACGTGGCCAGTGCCCACCGGGTCAACAATACCACACAAGGATATGGTTCTTACCGGTCCGGAGGATGACCCTCTCGACCGCAGACTGAGCCCCCAGCTGAAAGGTTCTCTGTCTACTCAGTACCCCGGTACCAGGTCCAATTTGGCTTAAGGCTTGTACTGGCGCCAGGAGAGCGTCTTGTCGGGTGTGGAAAGAATACAAACACACAGGATACCGTTTAAGATCGCTCTGTCTTTCTATTAACCAACGTTCATATATATATATATATATATATATATATATATAGATAGATAGATAGATAGATACCATAGTTGCACAATGGTTACAAGTCAGTAGAGCGCAATAACAGGATGTACGTGCACAATAGTAACGAATCAGCAGTTGAGCAAAGCAAGATGTACGTGACTTAAGGGAGTGTAACTTATGCCTTGCGGTTACAAAAAGCAGAATTAAGATATATCATACAAGAATACAGATCTGTATTATTTTATCAAGACCCTTGTATCCTTCAACCTGCACCAGGCTGGGAAGACTGACTCTGCAATAGACAAGCAGCTTGGTGTGAAGAAATCAACCATGGGAGCAATTATTAGAAAATTGATGACATACAAGACCATTGATAATCTCCCTCGATCTGGGGCTCCACGCAAGATCTCACCCCATGGTGTAAAAATGATGACAGGAACGGTGAGCAAAAATCCCAGAACCACAAGGAGGGACCTACTAAATGTATTGTGAGATTTTGAATGAAAACCTCCTTAAATAAGCAAGGGCATTGAAGATGAAACGTGTCTGGGTCTTTCAGCATGACAATGATCCAAACACACCGCCCAGGCAACAAAGACATATTTCAAGGTCCTGGAGTGGCCTAGCCATTCCCCAGAACTCAACCCCATAGAAAATCTTTGGAGGGAGTTGAAAGTCTGTGTTACCCAAGGCAAAATATCCCTCCTCTAGAGGAGATCTGCATGGAGGACTGGGCCAAAATAACAGCAACAGTGTGTGAAAACTTAGTGAAGACTTTTGGCCTCTGTCAAATGTCTGAAAACTTTGAAAATGTTTGACCTCTGTCATTGCCAACAAAGAGTATATAACAGAGTATTGAGATGAAGTTTTGTTATTGACCAAATACTTGTTTTCCACCATAATTTGCAAGTAAATTCTTTAAAAATCAGACACGGTGATTTTATGGATTTTTTTTCATCATTATGTCTCTCATAGTTGAGGTATACCTATGATGAAAATTACATGCCGCTCTCATCTTTTTAAGGGGGAGAACTTGCACAATTGGTGGCTGACTGAAAACTTTTTTGCCCCACTGTATATAGGTGCTATTCATAAATAGTGTTGAGCGGCATAGGCCATATTCGAATTCGCGATATTTCACGAATATATGGACGAATATTCGTCATATATTAGCTAAATTCGCATATTCGGAATATTCACGTTTTATTTTCGCATATGCGACAATGTGCATATCCAAAAATTTGCATAAACGAAAATTCGCACATGCGAAAATTAGCATATGCGAATTTTCACATATGCGAAAATTCGTACGCCAGTCTCACACAGTATTATTAGAGCCTTCTTTACACCACACAAGCTGGAAGCAGCACTGTGATGTGTACTGTGGAAAAATAAAAAACGAACAAAAACGATTCGTAATCGCTAATATATAGTGCGAATTCGTGAATATGCGATATTTGCGAATAAAATTTGCATTGCGAATATTCGCGAGCAACACTATTCATAAACAGTGGTGTAGATGAACGTCTTTTACTCCATTAATTTATATGGTGGAAACTGTGTTGCTGCACCAAATTTATTACATAAATCTGGTGCTGATCACATCAGTACTCCACTTTGTATGTTGTATTTTTGTGCAACTTTTTGTGAGACTTTTTAGCCTGTGAGACAATTATGCAACTTTTTAAAATTGCTGTCCACGGTTAGTTTTAATGCTGTTTTTTATTTGGTGGTGTTTTCCTCCCTTTTGGGTGTTCTGCACCATATTATGTAACTTTAAAAAAAAAGTCAGTTTCATAAATTCATGACCACTGCAAAAACTTATCTCAAAACACGTCTACTACAGCAAAACACAGGAATGCACGTACATGAAAAGTTACACAAAAAAGTATGTCAAATTTACCAGGAAAACAAGGGTAAAAGGCTTCATAAATACCTCCCTATATCTTTTAAAGAAGTACTCCGGGTTAAAAAAAAAACGTATCCCCTATCCTAAGGATAGGAGATAAGTTTCAGATCGTGGGAAGTCTGACCACTGGGCCCCCCGCGATCTCCCGTATGGGGCACCAGTAGTCAGTGGCAAGAGGGCGTGCCCAACTACCGCATGATGCGGCAGCTGACACGCCCTCTCAATACATCTCTATAGGAGAGCCGGAGTGCTGCATTCGGCAGCCTTTAACTCTGCCATAGAAATGTAGTGAGGGAGCATGTCGGCCAACGCGTCATGCGGTAGTCGAAACGCGCTGTTTCGGCAAACAGCGCAACCCCTTAACGACCAGGCCCATTTTGGCCTTAAGGACCAGACCAATTTTATTTTAGCATTTTCATTTTTTCCTCCTCGCCTTCTAAAAATCATAACTCTTTTATATTTCCATCCACAGACCCATATGAGGGCTTGTTTTTTGCGTACCCAATTGTACTTTGTAATTACATAATTTATTTTACCATAAAATGTACGGCGCAACCAAACAATTATTTATGTGGGGAAATTGAAAAGAAAACCGCAGTGTAGCAAATTTTGGAAGGTTTTGTTTTCACGCTGTACACTTTCTGGTAAAAATTACATGTTTTCTTTATTCTGTGGGTCAATACGATTAAAATGATACCCATGTTATATGCTTTTCTATAATTGTACCGCTTGAAAAAAAAAACATTTTAACAAAATTAGCATGTTTGAAATTGACCTATTTTGACCACCTATAACTTTCTCATTTTTCCGTATATGGGGCGGTATGAGGGCTCATTTATTGCGCCATGATCTGTAGTTTCTATCAGTACCATTTATGCTTAGGTTTTACTTTTTATAAATGTTTTATACATTTTTTGGGAATAAAATGTGACAAAAAAGCAGCAATTTTGGACATTAAAATTTTTTTTTACGTTTACGCCATTCACCGTACGGGATAATTAACAATATATTTTAATATTTCAGACTTTTACGCATGCGGTGATACCAAATATGTGTATGAATTTTTTTTTTATGCTTTTGGGAGGAAAATAGGAAAAATGGACGTTTTACTTTTTTATTGGGGGAGGGGATTTTCCACATTTTTTTTACTTTTTATTTAACATTTTTTAAACTTTTTTTTTTTACACTTTAATAGACCCCATTGATTGCTAATACTGATCAGTGCTATGTATAGGACATAGCACTGATCAGTATTATTGGTGATCTTATGCTCTGGTCTGCTCAATCTTAGACCAGAGCAGAAGACCCCAGGAGACGGCCGGAGCCAGGTGAGGAGACCTCTGGCTGCCATGCTGGATGATCGGATCCCCGCATCAGCGCTGCGGGCGATCCGATTATCCATTCAAAGTACCGCACTGCCGGAGATGCCGCACTGCCGGATGTCCGCCATTACCGGCGGGTCCCTGGCTGCTGATAGCAGCCGTGACCTGCCGTGCATGACGTGAGCACCGCTCCGATGCACGCCCTCATGGTGGCGCGTAAATGTACGTCATGGTGCGTTAAGTACCACGGCACCATGACATACATTTACGTCCATTGTCGTTAAGGGGTTAAGGACCATGTTTTTTTCCGTTTTTGCACTTTTGTTTTTTCCTCGTCACCTTTTTAAAATCATAACCCTTTCAATTTTGCACCTAAAAATCCATTTGATGGCTTATTTTTTGCACCACCAATTCTACTTTGCAGTGACATCAGTCATTTTACCCAAAAATGTATGACGAAACAGAAAAAAAATCATTGTGCGACAAAACTACTGAAGAAAAAACGCCATTTTGTAAATTTTGGGGGCTTCCGTTTCTACGCAGAACATTTTTAGGTAAAAATGACACCTTATCTTTATTCTGTAAGTCTATATGATTAAAATGATACCCTACTTATATAGATTTCATTTTGTTGTACTTCTGAAAAAAATCATAACTACATGCAGGAAAATGTATACGTTTCAAATTGTCATCTTCTAACTTTTTTATTTTACTGTGTATGGGGCGGGATGAGGGCTAATTTTTTGTGCCGTAATCTGACGTTTTTAGCTGTTCCATTTTTGTATTGATCGGACTATTTGATCGCTTTTTATAAATTTTTTCATTATATAAAAAGTGACTAAAAATTCCTTATTTTGGACTTTGGAATTTTTTTGCGCATACGCCATTGACCGTGCAGTTTAATTAATCAAATATTTTTATAGTTTGGACATTTACGCACACGGCAATACCGCATATTTTTATATTTATTTTTATTTACATGTTTTTTTTTTTGTTAATGGGAAAAGGGGGGTGATTTGGACTTTTATTAGGGAAAGGGTTAAATGACATTTGTTAACTTTTTTTTACACTTTTTTTGCAGTGTTATAGCTCCCATAGGGGGCTATAACACTGCAAACACTGATTACCAGCCCTATTCACGGCAAAGCCATAGCTTTGCATTGATCAGTGTTATCGGCGGTTGATTGCTCAAGCCTGCATCGGATGTTATGGAGGAAGGTGAGTGACCCTCCGCTCGCGTCCTAGCTGATCGGGACACTGCATTTTCACTGCCGTGGTCCCCATCAGCTCCACTGAGCAGCCGGGAAGCTTTTACTTTCATTTTAGAGGGTTAAAAGGGTTAATAGAGGGTTAAAAGGGTTAATAGCATGCTGCACCGCGATCGCTGCCGCACGCTATTAGCCCCGGGTCCCGGCTTGAGATGTATGCCGGGACCGACCCCATATGACACGGGGTCAACGCGCCACGGGGTCAGCCGGCCAAGGGCATAAATATACATAATTGGTCATTAAGGGGTTAAGGACAGATCACAGTGGGTGTCACTCCGGACACCCGCTGCGGCCGTCCTATATAATGTATAGATGCGGGCAGCACGGCTGCTCTTCTCTGGTCCCTTGCATTGTAGTATATGCCATTTATATACACCTATTCATATTTACCGCACAGAGTTGTGATTGGCTGGAACCATCTGCAGTGGAGCAGAGAAGAGCGTCCGTGCCGCCAGCTTTTATACATTATATAGAGGATCGGGGCAATCTGTCTGTTAGTACAGGTACTACTACTCCCATAAAAAAAGTGAAAAGCAAATACACACTTTATTAAACACATTTTTAAAATACATTAAAAATAAAAAGTTTTACAAAATTTATTATAAAAATATATATATTGTTTTACATATAAATGGCCCATTTAAAAAAAAATGTATATTGCCGGCTACATTTTTAGTTCCCTGTCTGTCGACAAAAATCGATCCGTTTCAAACTTTATGAAAAGGTAGTTATAAAAATTTTCTATTTCATTAAATACAATTTTTTCCATTCGTACCGTAAATTTTATTAAAAAAGGTATCTCCATCCCTTTTTTGGATCGCTAAAAATTGCAAAAAAGAATTAAAACCGCCTGCAAATATGCCAAAGTTAAAACCCATATGGCCTTTTTTCTTGGCGTTTTTTTTACTCCCATAGACTTCTATGGGAGAAAAATGCCACGATTTCAGGGGAAAAAACGCCATAGGCTCAACATGCTGAAATTTTGAAAACTGCCAAGGAGCAGAAAAACACCAAAAAAGGTTTAAAAAGTGCCAAGCTGAGAAACACAACGTGGAAGAGGAATTTAGCAATTTCTCATTGATTTACAGCTAACGTCTGGCCACAGCATTTTTTTTTCACAGAAAAAAGCGCCATGGGGCCGTTTTGCCATTTTTTGGGGGCAAAACGCACAAAAAAAAAAACTATTCGAAACTTAGTCTAAGGGATTAAAAATTCCATAGGTTTACACATTCTTTTCTTTTATTTGCCACAAATTAGCACATTTCCTTTATATAAAAATAAAATGTATCTGTAAAATCGCAGAAATTTAAAACCTGTATTTTTACCAATAATGAGCTTTATGAAAGTATATGGGGAAAGTGGTTGTATGTTTACACAATATGTAAAAAAAATAGACATATTTTTAACAGTTGCTTTAAAGGTGTACTCCGGTGGAAAACTATTTTATTTTTTTAAATCAACTGGTTAAACAAAAGTTAAACAGATTTGTAAATGACTTATTTAAACATCTTAATCCTTCCAGTACTTTCAGCTGCTATATGCTCCACAGGAATTGTATTTCTTTCTGGAGTTCTCTTCTGTCTGATCACAGTGTCTGTATAAGGAACTGACCAGAACAGGATAGGTTTGCTATGAGGATTTGCTTGTACTCTGAACAGTTTCTGACATGGAAAGAGGTGTCAGAAGAGAGCACTGTGGACAGACTGAAAAGAAATCCAGAAAGAAATACAAATTCCGGTGGAGCATACAGCAGTTCATAAGTACTTAAGATTTTTAAATAAAAATAATTTAAAAATCTGTTTAACTTTCTAGCACCAGTTGATTTAAAAAAAAATTGTTTTCCATCGGAGTACCCTTTAAAGGGGTGCTCTGCCCCTAGACATCTTATCCTCTATCCAAAGGATAGGGGATAATATGTCAGATTGCCATGGTCCCGCTGCTGGTGACCCCCGGAATCTCCGCTGCGGCACCCCGCTATCAGCCAAATACATTTTCATTTTGCCACTAATTTGATTAGAAATATGTAATTAAATTGGTAGAATGTTATTTAATTATGTTTGAAATTATAAGTAATTTATATACAGGTTTTTTTATGAATATGTGTATGTTTGAATGTAAACAAAAGTCTGAAAATAATGTAATACGTCTTTTAAGTAGATGTTTGGTTTAACAAAATAGAGTTTTCAAGGCCCCTGGTGTTAGTAATATTTTTTTACAGACAAAGGAAATTGTAAAAGCAATTGCAAGTTATAGTATTAACCCAACATGAACTCCGACATGCAATTCACAATACCAGTAATCTTTGTTTGCTTCCTGGAATATCCTGAATATTGCTCTGCAGTTGGCTTTTAGGATCCAGTAAAATTACAGCCACACTTACAATAAAAATGAAATGTTTTCCCATAGTTTACAAAGGGCAACCACAGGATTTAGTCTGTTATCATACTTGCTGACCCTTTATGTTGTTACAAGAAAATATCTTTAGAGTTCCAACAACCTTTAATTCTCTTATGGCTTTTTCGGGGATTAAGCATATAAAATGTCATGCAGAGAAAATGATGCATGGATAAAGAATAATTGTGACACTACTTATTTGTGGTAAGAAGATGTTAAAAATAAAAAATATAGCTTTTAGTGGCCTGACACACACACAGGGTTATTCACACATACAGTGTCCTACGCATATTTGATGCGCAGGATTTGAAGCTGCGTTCAGTCATTAAGATTATATTAAAATCTGCGGCATAAAATTTGCAGCTTCAAATCCTATGCATCAAATATGCACAGGATACTGTATGTGTGAATAATCCCTTAAAGTTTTTTATTTTTTTATTTAATTTAACCATAAAATATACCTAAAAAGTGCAGATAGTATCATAAAGTTATTTTCTTAGAATACAGAAATAAAAAGAAAATTACACAAGTGATAGACAAATCAACCACCAAATCCTGAACAACCTGAACAAGGGTGCAATCTCTATTAATGGTAATATATATTTTAAGTAGCCATTTTGTTAGACTACAGAAATAAAGTTCAGAATAACTGCAGTGAAAGTTTTCGGAACAGTATTTCACATAATGGCTGTTTGTTGAGTTTCTTTGAGTGGACACAACATTAATCACTTAAAGGGTAACTCTCATTAAAACTAATTTGTGCTATTGCACTCCTTATGGTAAATAAAAAATATTTCACATATACTTTGTTTAAAAAAAGTTTTATATGCTTTATTTGTGCTTAAAAAAGCTCAAGAGCACATTTTCCCCATCTTATACACAGACTTAGGACCGAGGTCCAAACACAGGAAGTGCAGCCTGGAGTGTTGAGGGGGGGTGTGTCCGGCCTCATCCAATCATAGCTCCTCTCACACTTAACTGCCATGTGCTGTTGGTTGGACACCCCCACCCCCTCAGCCCTCCAGGCTGCACTTCCTGTGTTTGGGCTTCAGTCCTAAGTCTGTGTATAAGATGGAGGAAAATGTGATATTGAGCTTTTTTAAGCACAAATAAAACCTAGAAAACTAATTTTTTTTACCAAAGTATATAAGAAATCTTTTTTATTCACCATAAGGAGTGCAATAGCAAAAATTAGTTTTAATGAAAGTGCCCATTTAAGGACAATATGCTTACACCTTTGTCCTGCTCCCCTCTGACGTGGGCTCAGGAGCTGATCGCGGTGATGTTTGGAATTAACCCCTTAGATGCCACAATCAAAGTTGATTGTGGCATCTAAAATAAAAAATAAAAAAACATCCCAGCAGCTCAGCGGAGCTGAGGCATGACCTGAGGAAGTGACAGGATCGGCACGAAATAGCTATCGACCCACACGCTCGCTCCTGGTGCCCCGCCAGAACATGTGTTCTACCGTCACCTGAATAAAGAAGCCTGCATTGAATAAAGTACCATGAGTGCCCGCGTGCATTCTTTCTTACTGCCTTTTTGAGATTGCCTTTTTTCTACACGGGTTGTGCACTGGTTGAAGTTCACAGCTGCATGAGTTTCTACCGTATCGCTGCACCAGCCATGTAAGCCTTTTAAGTACCACATGCAGCATTTCACCAGTGCCAGCGTCTGCACCTTGTACTTTCACATTTTATAAAAAATATAATGTCTTCACGGTCAATGGCGTATGTGTAAAAAATTTGCGAAATCCAAAATTGTGTATTTTTGGTCACTTTGTGTACCCTTAAATAATGTATTAAAAGCAACCAAAGGCGTCCCATCAAAACAAAAATCATATGATAAAAACTAGAGATCATGGCAGAAAAAATGAACCCTCATATAACCCCGCACACGAAAAAATAAAAAAGTTATAGGCGTCGGAAGAGGACATTTTTTAAACATGCAGATCACACAGTACTATGCAGGTAAAACAGACTAGGTTCACTGTAGATTTGGACATTTTGCTACATATAAATAGCATAGGTGCAAATGGCATAAATTGTACTGGAAAAATCATACACCAACTCCAATTTATATCCAATTTGTCAACTTAATGAAGTTTTCTCAAAGTATTGTGGAAATACACTGAAGTTATTGCTAAAGTTTTTCATTCAATTGGTTTAAAAAACAAAATCAGTTGCTCTGATTGACTATTCCTGTTCCTGACAGTTTTTTATTGAGTTGTGTGTCAAAACCTGGGGCAAAAAATAAATCAACCTGATTTCCAAACCACAATCACCAGCCATATTGACTCACTTTGTGTTTATTGTAATGGTATACTGTGGTCAAGATATGAAAAAAAAAATAAAAAATACCAATTTAGATAAATATTTAACATTGGCCCAGACTTTGCCTATGAGGGGGAGGTCTAGGCATTATCATTTTCTGGTTAGGCCCAAACAGAAAGTTAGAAGTACTGCTTTAAAGTTATGCATCATCTCAAGGCCATTAAAGGGGTATTACAATTTAGCACATTACAGACTGCAGAAATTCTTCTGTCATGTCATCTCCTTTTGCTGTTATGTGTATTCATTTATTGACAGAAAATGTTGTTTGTTGTCAGAGGATGGGTCCATTCTGAGTTATTGCCATGCCTGGTTTAAATGAATCCTGGTTTGAGGCCATTTGTTTGTTTGTTTCCTATGCCAAGTTTAAGAGCCCTGAGAAGCTCGAAACGTGTCAGCGTTTACTGCCTGTGTGTACTTTGATGAGGCCATTTGTTGGTTTTCAGTGCTGATAATAGTGACTGACCACGTTTTTGCTGCTATAAGCTTCCTGGTATCTCTGAGTTGTCCAGTCTGTCTCAGATTGGTTATATGGTTGAAAGTGAATTGATTTTGTTTGGGTTTTCATGGATACCATGTGCTGTCTAAATCTTGTCCAGTGCGTCACATTTTAGGTTTTTAGCATTTGGTGCTAGAAGTTTTTCTGAAATATTGGTCTATGGAGTTTTCTGGTTCTGCTATTATTTAATATTCCCTTTAGTCTTTGCTGTCCTGTGGGTATACTTGTTGTTTGCATATTGTCTTGGCTCTTTTGCAAGACTACTACTCCCTGCAAAAATACTACTTCCATTGGCCACTTTTGGTGAGTTGCCCGTTGCTTTTGCTTCTAACTTTGATATGAGTTTGCATGTTTTTCAGTGCGACTGCTGGTCCCACTCTTATGTCACACCATAAGTCCTGAATTACTGAGTACTGGGAGCCTGCACTGTAAAGACTCCTCAGCATCTTAACCCTAGGACGGTAACATAAACTACACCATAGTCACCTTGCCCAGTTCACCTTGATGCTCCGGTCCCTCTCTTTAGTTCCCCTGATGATACATTCTCCCTGCACAGCTGATGACATTCCAATCACACTACAGGCTCAGTGATAGGCTGCAATGGATTCAGAATATCCTGAGCAGAGCAGAAATAGTGCATCATCAGGGTAGGTAAACAGAGGCGCCAAAGTGCTGATGCTGGACAGGTAAGTGAGGTAAGTATTGTGTAGTTTTCTATTTCACTGCCCTAGCATACTGTAATATGGTTTGTGACTAAATCTGATTACCACTTTAAGAAACATTCTGAGTACAAGGCCTTATTTACATGGTTATTTTACAAATAAGCATTGCAACCTTATAGGCCATACTGAGGCTCAGGTTTAGAGCTATTGCTTACGGTTTAATATGTGCAAAAATTTTAAAAGTCAAGAAAAATCACAACAGGACCAAAGGCATTAGATTTTCTATAACTCCTAAAATATGAATAATTTAATAATGCTCCATTTTTCTTTGCATAATTACGAGAAATACACCCTCTGTTCAGCCATCATCTACAATATGCTTAATTCTCCAGGCATCCTGTTGGAGTAAATGATAATCATTAGCATTTCAGCAAACAAATAAACAAAGAAAATGTAAGATGCATATTGATGTCAAAAATAGATTTTACGGCACTATCATTTTTAATTGTGAGTTAAATGTACAAGCATATTTTCACACATGCCTTTTATCGTTGAAAAAACAAACACATTTTAAACATTTACTAATAGTGAATTATTGTTTTCATATTGTTTCTTCCATAAAATCTGTGGATAAGGAAATAATTCTTGGCAGATTTCACAGGGGTAAAAGTATCCCACTGCCAAACAGTTTCTGTTTACAGCACACAACAAATCTTATTGCAATTTAACTTCCAAATGGCATCTTAATATATACTTGCATACAATGCTTAATTAGTTTACTTGCACAGTAACTCATTTCTTAATAAGGAATTCATTGCAAGCTTGGCAAATAAAGGAAAGAAAATAATAGATTATCTCTGCTGAGTTTCAAAGTTACACTGCTGAGCAGGATTTTTTGACACTATTAAATTACTTAATTTGTGTTTGGTGGGTGTTTTTTTTCCCCTCTGTTCGTGGTAGAACAAGTTTTTTCATGTAACATTAAAAAATAATCTGTTATAATTATTGCATGCTATCATAGATCCTTTAGGCAGGACTCAAATTAATTTTTTTTTCCATAGATATCTGATTACAGGGGTCCCGCTGCTGGGGCCTCCCCCGCGATCACCCGCAGCACCCAGCTTTCTAAACAAACTCTAGGTACCTGGTTGTGACATCATGGTCACACCCTTATGATGTCATGTCACACCCCCTCCATTCATGTCTATGGGAGGGGGCGTGTCTGGTGTGGACCCGCTATGCTACCAAGCCGGTTTGATGTTTGGCCATGCCTGTGAGTAGACTCTAACTACCCACAAGGCCTTTACCCTTTATCTCACTCCAGGCAAAATATACTCCTGTCTAGATCAAACATGGGAGGATCAGCAGGGACAGGCAAAGGTGTGGTCAGTATCAGAAAAGAAGGTCAAGGCACACAGCACAGGTTCTGGTTCAGCAATCAGGATGGGCAAAAGAGAGATGAAGTGGCACAGAAGGGATCAGGCAGACACAAAAACCAGGAAACAGGCACTGATCAATGCAAAGGAGAAAAGGATTTAAAAAAAAACAACCTTTGCAAATGGACATCAGGCAAGAGTGGAATATTGGCCCAGAGTGGATTCTCATCTTTGTCTTTTATGTTTGTTGACCATCTGTCTAATTACTCAATCTGGAAGAACTTTGACCACCCTGATCTTAACTTAAAGGGGTATTCTGGGCAAAAACACGCCCTCTATGCGTCTAACATGAGACACAGTCACTACATAGAATGCGGGTGCTGCAGGGAGATCGCGGGCTGTCCCAGCAACGGGCCCCATGCGATCAGACATCTTATCCCCTATCCTTTGGATAGGGGATACAATTTTTTTATACACATCCAGACCCGCGAAAATCAAATACACATGTGACATAAAAACAATGGTAAAATCAAGGAAAATTTGCACATTAGTATATCACATAAAAGTCTTCTGCACAAATATAGTCCGATTGTCCTGTCACGTTAATATAATGTGAAGTTCTCAAAGGAGCCAGCCGGGATGCCTGTGATTGGTGATCTTACATCACATTCATCCCGGCGGTCTCTCCGGCACAATGCACTGTCTGCATTCCGAAGTGCAACATCCCGGCGTCCTCCGCTACACGTGATAGCTGTCATGCCCCCTCCCGTTGGCTTGCATTGAGGGGCGGAGCGTGACGTCACACGGGGGGCGGAGGCGTGAAGTCACATGCCGCCGTCCCGGTGGTCGCCTGTAATCAGTCCAGGAGCGAACACGCTCCCGGGGCTGATTACAAACGGGGTCAGGCAATCAGGCATCTTATCCCCTATCCTTTGGATAGGGGAAAAGATGTGTAAGCACCGGAGAACCCCTTTAATCACAACATTTCAAATCGCATTGGCAGACTTAAAAAAGAATTAATAATAAAAAAAGCAAACAAACTTACTAGAGACAGGGATGACAGAAAATAAGGGGTGTATAGATGTTGGCAAAAAAAACAACAGTAAGAAAACACATGGAACCCCATCCCGAAGTCCCTTATGCACCAACGGATGGAGTTACAATTTCATCCAAGGAGAGACCAAAGGAATATCCCCAGAACACCAAGGTACCCCAAAGATATGGGTCTTCAAACAGATCCTACATACCCCCAAGAGGGACCTTCAAACCTAGAAATGTGTGGCACAACTCCAGGATGACATACAGAAACTCCCTGATCACTCCAAATAAAAATAATAATAAAAATAAGGCGAATCAGAATATCACCCCCTCCCATTCTGAGGGTGAATCCAGATGCTCACGATGCACTATTCCTCCTTTAGTCCTGGAGGACCCCCTGAAGGACTTAAGGAGTACAGTAGATCACCTAAAAAAGAAACTAAAGGAAAATATCAATCTTGATATGGAAGAAATTACACCTACTGTTTTATTTCTGTCTCCTTCTCCTTCCAAAGAGATAGTTTCATTGCAAGATGTCTCTATATGTCCTACACCTATGGCCGTTTCTATGCTATTAGCTGGAGATGGGAATGATGTAACCATGGTAGACAACACTAGAGCAGGAGTTGGAGCTTTAGTACCATTTTTGAAACCCCTCAATGAACACCAGGTACGAGAACCTACAAATACCACCACAGGGAACACAAGTAGCACAGGAGTTGCTATCCACTACCTTCAATAGAGACATCCGGATGTCCATCAGAAAGGAGACAAGATGAACAGTGCCAGGCATCCTGTCCATCCGATTCCCACTCCCCACAGACTTCCAAGTCTTTTTTAGGGGTGAGCCCCCCACGACTCAACAGGACAATCATAGACTATTTCATACCGAAGAAACCAACCAAAAGAAAACTCGACGAGGCAAAAGAGGAGGAAAACATACCAGGCATAGAAAATCACACCAAAAAAGAGAGGAAGGAAAAGACAAGAAAAACACCATAGGAGAATCATAAATCAATACCTTGATTAAAATTTTCAACCTATCCCAACACACCCTAGAGAAAGATGAATGCTCCCTCCTGCAGAAGGGATTATCCTTCTGCCCTCATTATAATCCAAAGAAATTTGACCTCTTTTTGGATTTGCACCAGTTCACCCGCCGTTTAACCCCTCAGCGACATTTCTCTTTACCGAAACATCGAAAGGATATGCTACCATCAATATCCCCAGGTGAGTCAGATCTCCCAGGCAAACATCCTGAAATACATTTTAAAACAAAGTTCTATCCAACAGAAAGACAAGGACACTTTATAAAATCATTCCATGACTTTGTGGCTAAAGAGTTTCATAACTTACCTGAGATATATCTGAAGAGACAGACTGAGGGAAAACTTACGGCAGCCCTCAAGGCCTTGCAAAGAAATAGGGACATTGTCATTCGATCTGCTGACAAGGGAGGAGGGATAGTAATTCAGAATTATGAAGATAACAACAAAGAAGCACATCGGATCTTAGAAGACAAGAAGTATTACAAAGCCATCACCACTGACCCCTTTTTCGCAATCACAGCAAGAAATTCACAGCCTGCTCAATAAAGCCTTGGAGGCGAAAATCATATCAATGGAAGAAAAAAGGTTCCTTTTCACTACCAACCCGGGGGTGCAAGAGAACACTTGCACTTACTCAGGGAGATTGTCTGGAGAAACTGGATTCTGAGTCTGGTTCGGAGGCCAAGGAGAAAGTATAAACTGAACAAAGAGGGAAACACAATTTAAACTTTATTACTATGTATTCGGCCGGCAAGAAAGACATAAAAAAAAGTACTAAGCAAACACTGGGAGATACTTCTATCTGACCCTCATTTGGGAAAAATTCTCCCAAAAAATCCGGGCATAACTTTCAGACGAGCCCCCACCGTAAAAGGTATGATTACTCCCAGCAATCTAAAACGCCACCAAGAACCCCAAAAGACTCTAGAACCACAAAAAAAGAAAATCTGGGGGTCTAGCATGTAAAAAATTGAGATGTTTGTGCTGCCAGTCAATCAACTATGGAAAAAAAGATTTTTCCAGTACCCATACAGGTGACTCATTTCCCATCAAACAACATCTGACATGTCAGACAAAATATGTAATCTATCTGATTGAATGCCAGTGCAACAAACAATATATTAGACGGACCACTCAGCCCTTGCACCTTAGGCTCAATCAGCATCGGTCCAATATAAAAAGGAAATTCATGTATCATGGGTTATCCAGGCATGTCTGCATGGCACATAACGGAGAAAGTTCTTCCATCTCCATTATGCCAATTGAACACGTTCCACCGGAGAAGAATAGATTTGAGACATTAGCCTGCAAGGAGATGTTTTGGATCTACAGCCTTCAGACTTTGCAGGCTTGCATGGCTTGAATGAAGCCACAGAACTCATATGCTAGTAATATGAGTTAAACCAACCCAGTGCTGGTAAATCTGAATACTCCCAGTCCTCAGTTGTTTCTAATACATTCTAATACATTTTATCTTGTCCCCATCCAACTTCAAATGGGCCTTACTTTACAGAACAACCATCATCAGCTCACATCCACTATTCCCCCTCTGTGTATATTTATATTACACACATAGACTCTACTACATCCATGCCTCCTATCTATTAGAGAATACATTATTATTATCTCTGTACATATCCATCCAGGGAAGCTGCTTCATACAAATTATATATATATATACTTCTGGACACACAACCACAACCAAGTACATCAATGGGCCAAATTTAAATACCCAGGACTTATTCAAAGTGTGAAATGCCCAGAACTTTTATGACGTGTAAAGCATCCAGGACCTAGGTGGTATATTATGACCATATAGAAGAGCCCTCTTCCTTTTTTCATGATTTCCTAGGAACATTGCCAATTACACCCCTTCTTTTCATCCCGATTGTAGCTAAAATGCCGTCAATACAGACAAGCCACACTTACACATCTGTTGTATGCGCTGTCCTGTTGTCCCCCCGGCGATCCTAGCCTCTGCAATCACTGGTGTGGTCAGTCTCCCATCTGCTCGGTTGCCGGGGGCGCTGTCATGTGTAGCGGAGGACCCGGGATCTTGCACTTCGGAACTCGGCTGACAGCCATGCAGACAGAGCATTGTGCCGGAGAGACCGCCGGGATGAATGTGATGTAAGATTACCAATCACAGGCATCCCGGCTGGCTCCTTTGAGAACTTCACATTATATTAACGTGACAGGACAATCGGACTATGTTTGTGTAGAAGACTTTTATGTGATATACTAATGTGCAAATTTTCCTTGATTTTACCATTGTTTTTATGTCACATGTGTATTTGATTTTCGCGGGTCCGGATGTGTATAAAAAGGACGTCACACCCAGCCACCAAGCAGAACCTGACGAAGAGGGGGTCCCTCCCCTCGAAACGTGTAGTTCCTTTGCATGTATTTGTAAATAAATTGGTTGTTATTTTTAACTAGTCTGTTCCCTGTCGGTTATTGTAATAGCCCATTCTTTGACCAAGAGGAGAGCGCCGCTGATTGCACCATCTTTTCAGGAGACTGCATCTCCCAAACCTTTGGACTACATCAGACCGTCTTCTACTAGCTAGATACGGGACCAGTGCAGGCTTCACTCCTCAATTCACCACCTAGCATGGAGACAAGCGATCTGTGGTGTTGTGTCCATAGCACAACACCAAAAGGTGAGCAAGCCTTTTTTCTATATACAATACTGTATTTCTGTCCCTTATAGGATAACTGCACTTAGATGCGCATTGGTCTTTCTGTTTTATTTCTTTCAAATTGCTGATATGAATATATATGTTACACTCTGCGTTGTCTCCCAGTGTCCCCGTCTGCTGGCGGGGCTGGGATGCGCATCACGGGACACGCCTGCATGCGAATCCCAGCCCGTCACTCACCATGCTCTGTTGCTGCCTCCTCCTCTGTGTCTCAGCTCCGACGCGCATGCCCCTGTTTCCTAGGGCATGCGCCCACACCGGAGCTCTGAAATTTAAAGGGCCAGTGTGCCTATAATTAGTTGTTGCACCTGACACTACATTATAAAGTCCCTGCACCTCCCACACTTCCCTGCTGGGTCTTTAGTGCCCCTAGCCTGAGATTAAGCATTCCATATTGCCTGTTTGCTTTACCCATGTATCCAGACCTTACCGCTACGTTATTTGACTTCGCACCTTTGCCGCCTACCTTGACCTTCTGCTATGTTGACTACGCTACAGCCTCCTCCTTCGGTACCTCGCCTTGCCCAGTTACCTGTGTGGTCAAGCAGTGTCGGGGGTAGCGACCTGGGTGTTGCCTGCTGCAGCAATCCCATCCTGCTTTGCGGCGGGCTCTGGTGAAGACTAGCGGCACCTTAGACTCCGCTCCTTGATACGGTCCGAGTCATCAGCCACACAGGTTAAAGGATCCACATCCAGCTCTGTAACAGCAAGATTCGGCCATGGATCCCGCTGGGGTTCCTCTGCCAGATAATCCAGATCTCGCTTTTATCGTGGCGCTCCAGTCAAAGCAGTTGGCCCAGCAGGCACAGCAGTTGGGACAGTTATTCGCCATGATGCAGCAGTTGCTAACTGCTCAGCAGCAACAACCACAACCACAGCCTCCTCCTTTTCCAGTGCTGCCTCTGGCTGCTGCAATCTCTGCTTGTCTCTTATGAGGGGGATCCCAAGTCCTGTTGTGATTTCGTGACACAGTGCTCCATGCACATTGAACTCATGGTGGAACAGTTCCCTATGGAACGAGCAAAGGTAGCCTTCGTCATCAGTCTCTTAACTGGAAGGGCTTTGGCCTGGGCAACTCCACTTTGGGATCGCAGTGATGCTCTCACAACCAATCTCCAGGCTTTCCTGACAGAATGTTGGGGTGTCTTCGAGGAACCAGCCCAGCCTCCACTGAGACGGCATTGCTGAGTCTTTCGCAGGGCAACTCCTCTGTGGGCGAGTATGCCATTCAGTTTCGTACCCTGGCATCGGAGTTATAATGGAACAATGAAGCTCTTTGTGCCTCCTTCAAGAGAGGTCTATCTAGTCATATCAAGGATGCCCTTGCTGCCCAGGAATTGCCATCAAACTTGAATGAACCTATACATTTAACATCCCAGATTGATATTCGATTCTCTGAGCATCATGAGGAACTTTGCCAAGATCACAGCACTTTCCTCGTCTGGCACCTGTTTTCCAGCAACCACCGCAATCTTGCAGTGGAGGCTATGCACGTGGATCGGTCTCGCCTGACCCTGCAGGAAAGAACTAGCGGACGAACTGAGAATCTATGCCTTTACTGCACCAGTGAGGCTTAACTTTTTTTGTGCTCCCTCATGGTACGTCTCCTCTCTTGCTTTGTCTACCGTGTTTCCAACTCCATGCCCCACAGTTGGATTAGAAAACTGGAGAAGTTCTTCATTGGGGACCGCATTGCATCAACCACTGTATTCAAATACGTTTGCCTGATTTTCCTTCATTCCTTCAGGACTTTGCTGATGTCTTCAGTGAAAAACAAGCTGAAGTCCTACCACCACATCGTCCCTATGACTGTCCTATTGATTTACTGCCTGGCTCCACACCTCCCCGGGGTAGAATTTATCCTTTGTCGGTCCCTGAAACTCAGGCTATGTCTAATTACATCCAGGAGAATCTTCAGAAGTGATTTATCAGGAAGTCCTCTTCCCCTGCTGGAGCCAGGTTCTTCTTTGTGGAAAAGAAAGACGGGTCTTTGCGACCTTGCATCGACTACCGAGGCTTGAATAAAATGACAATAAAGAACCGCTACCCACCACCTTTAATCTTTGAATTTTTTGATCGTCTGCTGGGTGACCAAGAAAACTGCTAATCCGAAGGTCTGGACTCCTGAGGCCAAAGAAGTATTCAAACAGTTAAAATCCGCCTTCCTTCTGCTCCTGTGTTGTCAAGACCAGTTGCAGGCAAGCCAATTATTTTGGAAGTAGATGCTTCTTCAGTTGGTGCAGGTACAGTTTTGACACAAAAATCATCCAAAGGAAGAACTGTAACCTGCGGTTTCTTCTCTAAGACTTTCTCTCCTGCGGAGAGAAATTATACAATCTGAGATCACGAACTCTTGGCTATTAAGTTGGCATTGGAAGAATGGTGTCAGCTCTTGGAGGGCTCTGTACATCGGCTTACTATTTATACTGATCACAAGAACTTGCTCTATCTACAGACTGTCCATCATCTCAAACCTCGACAGGCTTGCTTGTCTCTGTTCTTCTTCAGATTTGACTTTTTTATTCACTTCCGTCCAGCAGAGAAGAATCTTCGGGCTGACGCATTAGATCTAGACTAGATCTTCTGAAGTACAAGACCATGGATCTCTCCCTCAACATATTGTTCCTCCTGATCAACTCATTTCCGTAGCACCAAAAAGTCTTCAGCACATGCCTCTTGGGAAGACCTACATTACTCCCCACCTAAGAGTCTTGAAATGGGGTCATTCCTCTCTGTTGGCCGGTCATAAGTCCTTGCAACTCATCTCCCGACAGTATTGGTGGCCAATTCTATATATATCCCTGAAGCCATCACACTACCTGGATATGTTTCCTGTAAATTATCCTGCCATCCTTCCCTCCCCTTGCCACATGTCAACTACATCTCCCGGCTGTCAGTGTGGCTCTGCTCTGACTGCCAGCCAGCATCTTACAGCTCTCTCTGAAAGCAGCCCCACCCTCCAGCTCTGTGAACAGAGAGAATCAGTGTGTGATTGGCTGTGGCTGCACATACCTTCCAGCTCTCAGCACTAAAAGGATCATAAATAATCATTGCAGCACATAAACTATGTGGTCTGTGTCTCTCAGGAGGATAAGGGACTTGGAAAGAGACATAATGGATGGCTTGATGACATATTTGCCTTACTTCTTGCATGTAAGTGATTTCCAGTAGAGGGGAAACTGCTCTATATAGCTAAATGAAATGTATACAATTAAATAGGTTATGAGAGGGAAAGGATAGGCTATTGGTTTAGTTCCCTGGAGTACCCCTTTAAGTGGAGGGCCCTGGTATACTAAAGCTTTGCACCGGTCATAGCCAAGATACACCTTCAGATCTAATCTAACCTATGTTAACACCAGTGGATATAAGTATAATGTAGCTGGACCCTGATTAGTATTCTGGTCTGAATGATAATAAATTACTATCTTTGCATGACGTATAATCTATGAGATAACATGGAAGTTTTAAGACATTGATAAAAGTTTAGTTTGTAAATAAAACAAAACCAATTTCTCAATTACCTTCTTTTATTTTAAAGTAATTTGGAAAGGCACAGCAAATGTGTCCAGATGATAATGGAATTTGACAGTTTAAAATGTATTTATAGATGTTTCCAGCTCCATCTAAATTCTTATAGGATTATCCAGGATTTTGAGGGTTTATCACTGCAGACACACAGGATTAACAGCCTGATGAAGTCAGAAAGAATTATACCAATGCTGCTGTGTGTTTTTAAAATAGAAAGTGTTTTAACTATTCATGGCATTATCATAATACCATTAATCTAATCAGCTTTAAATAAGGTAATTACCTTTCTCTGCTGTTTAAATCTAAACATTATTTAAATGGCTCGCTGCAGAAATGTATTATTCTTCTGCCTGTCAAGTGGCCTGTACTCATTCCCAATGAAAGGGGTTGTCCAGGATCAATATATTTTCGACAGTCGTCAAATTCATTATGAGTACCATGAATTTTAAACTCAATTTGTGTGACAAAAGTTTTTCCCTGCATTGTACAGAAGTGAATGCCACTGTATAAAGATGCCATACACTGCAAAGAAAAGGTTTTCCCATTTAGACTATGCCAGATATAGAAGGGGTGACAATGTTAACATGCATCATCTTTAGACTATTAAAGAGTAATCAAACCATATTTTCTAAGATAACTTGGATTATATTCCCTAACTACTCCTAACACCCCCTCCTCCGCTTAATTCCCCCCCCCCCCCCCCCAATTTTTAAAAAGCTCTGTATCATACCTTTCCCCTTGCTCACATTGTGTGAGCTCCCGGGAGGAGAAAGTGGGTGTTCCCCAGCAGGCACAATGTCACTGAAGCCTGTGAGAGCTGTGCCTTGCCATGCCCCGCACGCACTTCCTGAGTTTGGCCTCAACCTTTATATGTTTTTAATGAGAGTGAAAAAAAAATGGCCAATAGGTGTCTCTGTTCTGTTCCCTCTTGCACATCAAACAGAACAGAAACACCTATTGGTCATTTTTTTTCAATCACATTAAAAACATATAAAGGTTGAGAATTTTAACAGAAATAAACAGCAAAGTGTCTTATAATTACATAAAGAACAATATATGAAAGTTTAGTTTGGTGACAGGCACTCTTTAACCCCTTAAGGATCCTTGACGTACACTTAAGTCATGGCACCTTGGTACTTAAGGACCCATTGTTACGCCGAGCGCTCCGGGTCCCCGCTCCTCCCCGGAGCGCTCGCTTCACTCCCTCCGCTGCAGCGCTCCGGTCACGTCCTCTGACCCGGGGCGCTGCGATCCTGCTGCCAGCCGGGATGCGATTCGCGATGCGGGTAGCGCCCGCTCGCGATGCGCACCCCGGCTCCCCTACCTGACTCGCTCCCCGTCTGTTCTGTCCCGGCGCGCGCGGCCCCGCTCCCTAGGGCGCGCGCGCGCCGGGTCTCTGCGATTTAAAGGGCCACTGCGCCGCTGATTGGCGCAGTGGTTCCAATTAGGGTTTTCACCTGTGCACTTCCCTATATTACCTCACTTCCCTTGCACTCCCTTGCCGGATCTTGTTGCCTTAGTGCCAGTGAAAGCGTTCCTTGAGTGTTCCTTGCCTGTGTTTCCAGACCTTCTGCCGTTGCCCCTGACTACGATCCTTGCTGCCTGCCCCGACCTTCTGCTACGTCCGACCTTGCTTCTGCCTACTCCCTTGTACCGCGCCTATCTTCAGCAGCCAGAGAGGTGAGCCGTTGCTAGTGGATACGACCTGGTCACTACCGCCGCAGCAAGACCATCCCGCTTTGCGGCGGGCTCTGGTGAAAACCAGTAGTGGCTTAGAACCGGTCCACTAGCACGGTCCACGCCAATCCCTCTCTGGCACAGAGGGTCCACTACCTGCCAGCCGGCATCGTGACAGTAGATCCGGCCATGGATCCCGCTGAAGTTCCTCTGCCAGTTGTCGCTGACCTCACCACGGTGGTCGCCCAGCAGTCACAACAGATAGCGCAACAAGGCCAACAGCTGTCTCAACTGACCGTTATGCTACAACAGTTGCTACCACAGCTTCAGCAGTCATCTCCTCCGCCAGCTCCTGCACCTCCTCCGCAGCGAGTGGCCGCTCCTGGGATACGCTTATCCTTGCCGGATAAATTTGATGGGGACTCTAAGTTTTGCCGTGGCTTTCTTTCCCAATGTTCCCTGCATCTGGAGATGATGTCGGACCTGTTTCCCACTGAAAGGTCTAAGGTGGCTTTCGTAGTCAGTCTTCTGTCCGGAAAAGCCCTGTCATGGGCCACACCGCTCTGGGACCGCAATGACCCCGTCACTGCCTCTGTACACTCCTTCTTCTCGGAAATCCGAAGTGTCTTTGAGGAACCTGCCCGAGCCTCTTCTGCTGAGACTGCCCTGTTGAACCTGGTCCAGGGTAATTCTTCCGTTGGCGAGTATGCCGTACAATTCCGTACACTTGCTTCAGAATTGTCCTGGAATAATGAGGCCCTCTGCGCGACCTTCAAAAAAGGCCTATCCAGCAACATTAAAGATGTTCTGGCCGCACGAGAAATTCCTGCTAATCTACATGAACTTATTCACCTAGCCACTCGCATTGACATGCGTTTTTCTGAAAGGCGTCAGGAACTCCGCCAAGATATGGACTCTGTTCGCACGAGGCGTTTCGTCTCCTCGGCTCCTCTCTCCTCTGGTCCCCTGCAATCTGTTCCTGTGCCTCCCGCCGTGGAGGCTATGCAGGTCGACCGGTCTCGCCTGACACCTCAAGAGAGGACACGACGCCGTATGGAGAACCTCTGCCTGTACTGTGCTAGTACCGAACACTTCCTGAGGGATTGTCCTATCCGTCCTCCCCGCCTGGAAAGACGTACGCTGACTCCGCACAAAGGTGAGACAGTCCTTGATGTCTACTCTGCTTCTCCACGTCTTACTGTGCCTGTGCGGATGTCTGCCTCTGCCTTCTCCTTCTCTACAGTGGCCTTCTTGGACTCTGGATCTGCAGGAAATTTTATTTTGGCCTCTCTCGTCAACAGGTTCAACATCCCAGTGACCAGTCTCGCCAGACCCCTCTACATCAATTGTGTAAATAATGAAAGATTGGACTGTACCATACGTTTCCGCACGGAGCCCCTTCTTATGAGCATCGGATCTCATCATGAGAGGATTGAACTTTTGGTCCTCCCCAATTGCACCTCGGAGATTCTCCTTGGACTTCCCTGGCTTCAACTTCATTCCCCAACCCTGGATTGGTCCACTGGGGAGATCAAGAGTTGGGGGTCCTCTTGTTCCAAGAACTGTCTAAAACCGGTTCCCAGTAACCCTTGCCGTAACTCTGTGGTTCCTCCAGTAACCGGTCTCCCTAAGGCCTATATGGACTTCGCGGATGTTTTCTGCAAAAAACAAGCTGAGACTCTACCTCCTCACAGGCCTTATGATTGCCCTATCGACCTCCTCCCGGGTACTACTCCACCCCGGGGCAGAATTTATCCTCTCTCTGCCCCAGAGACTCTTGCCATGTCCGAATACGTCCAGGAGAATCTAAAAAAGGGCTTTATCCGTAAATCCTCCTCTCCTGCCGGAGCCGGATTTTTCTTTGTGTCCAAAAAAGATGGCTCCCTACGTCCTTGCATTGACTACCGCGGTCTTAATAAAATCACGGTTAAGAACCGCTACCCCTTACCCCTCATCTCTGAACTCTTTGATCGCCTCCAAGGTGCCCACATCTTCACTAAATTGGACTTAAGAGGCGCCTATAACCTCATCCGCATCAGAGAGGGGGACGAGTGGAAAACGGCATTTAACACCAGAGATGGACACTTTGAGTATCTGGTCATGCCCTTTGGACTGTGCAATGCCCCTGCCGTCTTCCAAGACTTTGTCAATGAAATTTTTCGTGATCTGTTATACTCCTGTGTTGTGGTATATCTGGACGATATCCTAATTTTTTCTGCCAATCTAGAAGAACACCGCCAGCATGTCCGTATGGTTCTTCAGAGACTTCGTGACAACCAACTCTATGCCAAAATTGAGAAATGTCTGTTTGAATGCCAATCTCTTCCTTTTCTAGGATATTTGGTCTCTGGCCAGGGACTACAGATGGATCCAGACAAACTCTCTGCCGTCTTAAATTGGCCACGCCCCTCCGGACTCCGTGCTATCCAACGCTTTTTGGGGTTCGCCAATTATTACAGGCAATTTATTCCACATTTTTCTACCATTGTGGCTCCTATCGTGGCTTTAACCAAGAAAAATGCTGATCCCAAGTCCTGGCCTCCTCAAGCAGAAGACTCCTTTAAACGACTCAAGTCTGCCTTTTCTTCGGCTCCCGTGCTCTCCAGACCTGACCCTTCCAAACCCTTCCTATTGGAGGTTGATGCCTCCTCAGTAGGAGCTGGAGCTGTTCTTCTACAAAAAAATCCTTCCGGGCATGCTGTCACTTGTGGTTTTTTCTCTAGGACCTTCTCTCCAGCGGAGAGGAACTACTCCATCGGGGATCGAGAGCTTCTAGCCATCAAATTAGCACTTGAGGAATGGAGGCATCTGCTGGAGGGATCAAGATTTCCTGTTATTATCTACACCGACCACAAGAACCTCTCCTACCTCCAGTCGGCCCAACGGCTGAATCCTCGCCAGGCCCGGTGGTCTCTGTTCTTTGCCCGATTTAATTTTGAGATTCACTTTCGTCCTGCCGATAAGAACATTAGGGCCGATGCTCTCTCTCGTTCCTCGGATGCCTCAGAAGTTGATCTCCCTCCGCAACACATCATTCCACCTGACTGCCTGATCTCCACTTCTCCTGCCTCCATCAGGCAGACTCCTCCAGGAAAGACCTTTGTTTCTCCACGCCAACGCCTCGGAATCCTCAAATGGGGTCACTCCTCCCATCTCGCAGGTCATGCGGGCATCAAGAAATCTGTGCAACTCATCTCCCGCTTCTATTGGTGGCCGACTCTGGAGACGGATGTTGGGGACTTTGTGCGAGCCTGCACTATCTGTGCCCGGGATAAGACTCCTCGCCAGAAGCCCGCTGGTTTTCTTCATCCTCTGCCTGTCCCCGAACAGCCTTGGTCTCTGATTGGTATGGATTTTATTACTGATTTACCCCCTTCCCGTGGCAACACCGTTATTTGGGTGGTCGTTGATCGATTCTCCAAAATGGCACATTTCATCCCTCTTCCTGGTCTTCCTTCTGCGCCTCAGTTGGCTAAACAATTTTTTGTACACATTTTTCGTCTTCACGGGTTGCCTACGCAGATTGTCTCGGATAGAGGGGTCCAATTCGTGTCTAAATTCTGGAGGGCTCTCTGTAAACAACTCAAGATTAAATTAAATTTTTCCTCTGCATATCATCCCCAGTCCAATGGACAAGTAGAAAGAATTAACCAGATCCTGGGTGATTATTTGCGACATTTTGTTTCCTCCCGCCAGGATGACTGGGCAGATCTCCTTCCATGGGCCGAATTTTCGTATAACTTCAGGGTCTCTGAATCTTCCTCCAAATCCCCATTTTTCGTGGTGTACGGCCGTCACCCTCTTCCCCCCCTCCCTACCCCCTTGCCCTCTGGTCTGCCCGCTGTGGATGAAATTTCTCGTGACCTTTCCATTATATGGAGAGAGACCCAAAATTCTCTCTTACAGGCTTCTTCACGCATGAAGAGGTTCGCGGATAAGAAAAGAAGAGCTCCCCCCGTTTTTTCCCCTGGAGACAAGGTATGGCTCTCCGCTAAATATGTCCGCTTCCGTGTCCCTAGCTACAAGTTGGGACCACGCTATCTTGGTCCTTTCAAAATTTTGTGTCAAATTAATCCTGTCTCTTATAAACTTCTTCTTCCTCCTTCTCTTCGTATCCCTAATGCCTTTCACGTCTCTCTTCTCAAACCACTCATCCTCAACCGTTTTTCTCCCAAATCTGTTCCTCCCACTCCTGTTTCCGGCTCCTCGGACGTCTTCTCGGTCAAGGAAATTTTGGCTGCCAAAAAGGTCAGAGGGAAAAATTTTTTTTTAGTAGACTGGGAGGGTTGTGGTCCTGAAGAGAGATCCTGGGAACCTGAGGACAACATCCTTGACAAAAGTCTGCTCCTCAGGTTCTCAGGCTCCAAGAAGAGGGGGAGACCCAAGGGGGGGGGTACTGTTACGCCGAGCGCTCCGGGTCCCCGCTCCTCCCCGGAGCGCTCGCTTCACTCCCTCCGCTGCAGCGCTCCGGTCACGTCCTCTGACCCGGGGCGCTGCGATCCTGCTGCCAGCCGGGATGCGATTCGCGATGCGGGTAGCGCCCGCTCGCGATGCGCACCCCGGCTCCCCTACCTGACTCGCTCCCCGTCTGTTCTGTCCCGGCGCGCGCGGCCCCGCTCCCTAGGGCGCGCGCGCGCCGGGTCTCTGCGATTTAAAGGGCCACTGCGCCGCTGATTGGCGCAGTGGTTCCAATTAGGGTTTTCACCTGTGCACTTCCCTATATTACCTCACTTCCCTTGCACTCCCTTGCCGGATCTTGTTGCCTTAGTGCCAGTGAAAGCGTTCCTTGAGTGTTCCTTGCCTGTGTTTCCAGACCTTCTGCCGTTGCCCCTGACTACGATCCTTGCTGCCTGCCCCGACCTTCTGCTACGTCCGACCTTGCTTCTGCCTACTCCCTTGTACCGCGCCTATCTTCAGCAGCCAGAGAGGTGAGCCGTTGCTAGTGGATACGACCTGGTCACTACCGCCGCAGCAAGACCATCCCGCTTTGCGGCGGGCTCTGGTGAAAACCAGTAGTGGCTTAGAACCGGTCCACTAGCACGGTCCACGCCAATCCCTCTCTGGCACAGAGGGTCCACTACCTGCCAGCCGGCATCGTGACACCCATGACGTACGCCTACGTCATGGGGAATTCCAGTCCCCGCCGCACGCCGGGTGGGATCTGACCGGGATGCCTGCTGAAATCATTCAGCAGGCATCCTGTGGAAATGCTCAGGGGGGGGTCATAAGACCCCCCCCCATGTCGGCAATCACCGCAAATCGCAGGTGAATTTGAATTTGCGATTTGCGCGATTTCGGATCCTACGGGTCTATGGTGACCCGGAAAATAAGGGGGATAGGGGTTGTCCAAGACATCCATTATCCCCCTGAAGGAATCGGAGTGAGGTGGCCGGGGTGCCACCACTTCTATCCTTTCTAATGGTCGTCAAGAAGCGACGACCAATAGCAGATCGGGGGCGGGGGGATAACTTTCAGTTTCCCCGTTCTGCCCACCCACAATAGAAGATCCACTTACCCATCCGACAGCAGTGGGGGTCCCCTTGTGTGCGGTGGCGGCGACAGGAGCAGCAGGATCGGTCCCAGTGGCAGGATACAGCAGCGGCGGTCCCGGCGGCAGGATACAGAAGGAGGTGAGGCCTGTTAACCTCCTACTATTACTTAGAAACAACTCGCAGCATGCAAAGCCAAAGGGCATGATGGGAGTTGTAGTTTCGCAACAGCTGGAGTTAAAACTACAACTCTCAGCATGCCCTTCGACTGTAAATGCATGCTGATTGTTGCAGTTTTGCAACAGCTGGAGACACATTAATTGTGAAACCGAGTTTGTTACCTAACTCAGTGTTTTGCAACCAGTGTGCCTCCAGCTGTTGCAAAAATACAACTTCCAGCATGCATTGAGAGACTGTACATGCTGGGAGTTGTAGCTTTGCAACAGCTGGAGGCACACTGGTTGCAAAACACTGAGTTAAGTAACAAACGCTCAGTGTTTTGCAACCAATGTGCCTCCAGCTGTTGCATATCTACAACTCCCAGCATGTATGGTCTGTCAGTGCATGCTGGGAGTTGTAGTTTTGCAACAGCTGGAGATTTGCCCCCCCCCCCCCCCCCCATGTGAATGTACAGGGTACGTTCACACTGGTGGGTTTACAGCAAGTTTTCTCCTGCAAGTTTGAGATGCGGCAAATTTTCAATGTGAATGTACCCTAAAAACACTACACTACACCTACACAAAATAAAAAGTAAAACACTACATATACGCATACCCCTACGAAGTCCCCCTCCCCCCCCAATAAAAAAAAAAACGTCTTGTACGGTACTGTTTCCAAAACAGATCCTCCAGCTGTTGAAAAACAACTCCCAGTATTGCCGGACAGCCACTGACTGTCCAGGCATGCTGGGAGTTTTGCAATAGCTGGAGACACCCTGTTTGGGAAACACTGCCATGGGGTATTTTTGTGGCGGATTCAAATCCCTGATTTAGACCTCAAATGCACATGGCGCTCTCTCGCTTTGGAGCCCTGTCGTATTCCAGGGAAACAGTATACGGCCACATATGGGGTATCTCCGTACTCGGGAGAAATTGCGTTACAAATTTTAGGGGGCTTTTTCTCCTTTTACCCCTTATGAAAAGGTAAAGTTTGGGTCTACACCAGCATATTAGTGTAAAAAAAAATGTTTACACTAACAGGCTGGTGTTGCCCCATACTTTTAATTGGTAAAAGGAAAAAGAGACCCACAAAAATTTGTAACGCAATTTCTCCTGAATACGGAAATAGCCCATATGTGGGCATAAAATGTTCTGCGGACGCACAGCAAGGCTCAGGAGTGAGGGCGCACTATGTACATTTGTTGTCTAAATCAGTGATTTGCACAGGGGTGGCTGATTTTACAGCGGTTCTGACATAAACGCAAAATAATAAATACCCAGATATGACCATATTTTGGAAACTACACCCCTCACGGAATGTAACAAGGAGTATACTAAGCCTTAACACCCCACAGGTGTTTTACAAATTTTCGTTAAATTTGAATGTGAAAATGAAAAAAACAAAAAAATTTCACTAAAATGCTGGTGTTACCCTACATTTTTCATTTTCACAAGGGAGAATAGAAAAAAAGCCCCACAAAATGTGTAATCCCATTTCTTCTGAGTGAGAACATACCCATATGTGGATATAAATTGCTCTGCTGGCTCTGCCGGGATTTTGGAGAGAGAATGTGTCCGAAATTGAAGGCTATGTGTGTTTACAAAGCCCCCATAGTGCCAGAACAGTGCCCCTCCCCCACAAGTGACCCCATTTTGGAAACTACACCCCTCACGTAATGTAATTAGGGGTACAGTGAGCATTTACACCCCACAGGTGTCTGACAGATTTTTGGAACAGTGGTCTGTGAAAATGAAAAATTAAATTTTTCATTTGCACAGCCCACTGTTCCAAAGATCTGTCAAATGCCAGTGGGGTGTAAATACTCACTGCACCCCTTATTAAATTCTGTGAGGGGTGTAGTTTCCAAAATGCCTGCAGAGCAATTTACATCCACATATGGGGTATTTCCATACTGAGAAGAAATGGGGTTCCACATTTTGGGAGGCTTTTTCTCCAATTACCCCTTGTGAAAAGGAACATTTTGGGAGAACATCAGCATTTTTGTGAAAAAAAATCAAATTTTTCATTTTCCTGTCCAAATTTAGCAGAAAATTTTCAAACACCTGTGGGGTGTTAAGGCTCATTGTACCCCTTGTTACATTTCTTGAGGGGTGTAGTTTCCAAAATAGTATACATGTGCATGTGGCACCATAGGGGCTTCCTAAATGTGACATGCCCCCCCCCCCCCCAAAAGCCATTTCAGCAAAATTTGCTTTCCAAAAGCCAAATGTGACTTCTTCTCTTCTGAGCATTGTAGTGCAACAGCAGTGCACTTGACGTCCACACATGGGGTATTTCCATACTTAGAAGAGATGGGGTTACAAATTTTGGGTGGCATTTTCTCCTATAATCCCTTGCAAAAATGTAAAATTTGGGGGAAAACCGGCATTTTAGTGAAAAAAATAATTCATTTACACATCCGACTTTAACGAAAAGTCGTCAAACACCTGTGGTGTATAAAGGCTCACTGAACCCCTTGTTACGTTCCTTGAGGGGTGTAGTTTCCAAAATAGTATGCCATGTTGGGTTTATTTTGCTGTTCTGGCACCATAGGGGCTTCCAAAATGTGACACCCCCCCAAAAAACCATTTCATAAAAACTTACTCTCCAAAATCCCATTGTTGCTCCTTCCCTTCTGAGCCTTGTAGTGCTCCCACAGAGCACTTGACATCCACCTATGAGGTATTTCCTTAATCGAGAGAAATTGGGTTACACATTTTGGGGGGCTTATTCTCCTTTTACCCCTTGTAAAAATTCAAAAACTGGGTCTACAAGAACATGCGAGTGTAAAAAATGAAGATTTTGAATGTTCTCCTTCATTTTGCTGCTATTCCTATGAAACACCTAAAGAGTAAATACACTTTCTGAATGTCATTTTGAATACTTTGTGATGTGTAGTTTTTATAATGGGGTCATTTATGGTGTATTTCTAATATGAAGACCCCTCAAATCCACTTCAAAACTGAACTGGTCTCTGAAAAATTCAGATTTTGAAAATTTTGTGAAAAATAAAAAAATTGCTGCTGAACTTTGGAGCCCTCTGATGTCTTCCAAAAGTAAAAACATGTCAACTTTATGATGCAAATATAAAGCAGACACATAGTATGTGTGAATCAATATATAATTTATTTGGAATATCCATTTTCTTTACAAGCAGAGAGTTTCAAAGTTAGAAAATGCAACATTTTCAAAATTTTCATGAAATTTGGGGATTTTTCACCAAGAAAGGATGCAAGTAACGACGACAATGTATTACCGTGTTAAAGTAGAATATGTCACAAAAAATCTCGGAATCAGAATAATCGGTAAAAGCATCCCAGAGTTGTTAATGCATAAAGTGATAGTGGTCAGAATTGCAAAAAAAGGGTTGTGTCCTTAAGGTGAAAAAGGGCTCAGTCCTTAAGGGGTTAATGCATGTACTACAGCTCCCAGCATGGAGCAGAATATGCTACATGTTGGGAGCAGTAGTACCTGCAGTTAAGGAAAGATCACAGCTGGTGTTACTCCTGACACCTGCTGTGATCCTCCTGTATAATGTATAGATGGTCCCCTGCACTGCCGTATATATACCTATTATTTATATTTCCTGCGGAGAGTTGTGATTGGCTGGAACCATCTGGCCAATCACAGCTCTCTGGAGGAAATATGAATCTGTGATGTGAAGAACTTCACATCGCAGAACATAATGCAGGATCGCGTAGAAGAGTGGCCAGCCGCCCGAATCTATACATTATATAGGAGGATTGCAATGGGTGTCAGAAGTGACACCCAGGGCAATCTGTCTCTTAGTACAGGCACTACTACCCCCATCATAGAACAGTCTGTCCCATGCTGGGAGTAGTAGTACTACCTAAAAAATGTAAAATAATTAGAAGAAAAGTTAAAAACACACACACTTTATTATTTCGATTCGCCGCAAATTTATTCGGATCAAATCAAAATTTTTCAAAAAGTTCGGCGAATCAGCCAAATTGAATTTTTCAAAAATTCACTCATCTCTAGTGGGGTACATTGATGCAAAGTGACAGTTGTTATGTATTGCCTGTTATGTATGGCCAGTGCCACTTGATGGCACTGTAACTGGGAGGTTTTAGAAAGTATAGCAATAAGTTTTACATAAATATAACTAAAGTTTTATTGTACATACCGAACATTTTTACATATGACAGTAATGTTTTAACTATTCCTAAGAATGCTGTTACCTCCATGGCATTTGTTAGTCTGTATAGCCAGTTGTGTCTCTTTTATTTTTAGATCCCCTGACATGTTCAAGTGTTATTTTGTGTGTTTCTTATTGTTTCACCTACATTTTGAAGGGGACAGGGCAAGTGCCAACAAAGATTACTGCCTATGTAATAAATATTTGATCTCGCAACGTCTGCCAGTATTGTACCCAGGGGGGATGAGGGGTGTTGAAATTCAGGCTAGTTTGGAGTAATAGTTTCATAGGGAGGCAGATGGTAACAATGTCACAGGGCGGTGTAGCAAACCTAAGGGGCACTTGTGAGCCCAACAATTCTTTGGTCATATAAGTTGTCTCCATAGTGTGAAGTGCTGGAATGAAAATTCAGAACACCTGAATAACCTGGAAAAAACATGTGTTGAACCTTCAAATGCAACAAAGTCTTTTCAGCACAAAGTGGAGTGCTACACTTTTTCAAAGCAAATGAGTTAATTGTTCACTGTCCCTTTAAGCATTGTTTTAACAGCAAATATACTGAGTAAAAAAAAATCACACATGTAAATAAAGTTAGTTACAAGCCAATTAGTTTGTAGTCTACTGTGGAAGGCCTACACAAGTTGGCAAATATCTGTATTGTTAACTCATGGGTTTGTGGGCATATACTAGAAAACAACTGTGACATGTTGCACTAACTCCAACTGTAGGTAGCTGAAGCTGCTGTATTTGTATCATATTTAGTGCTAATCATCATATATGGTTCAACTGCTGCTCTACTTTTTTCCCCATGGACTGTGTCCAGTATTGCATCTGAATCCCATCTACAAAAACATTTTCATGACTCATTTCTAATTATGAATTAAGATAGAGGAAAAAAACATGGTCGCACATCCACAACATGCACCTTGATCTAATGCTTCTCAGCAACATTTATTAAATGAACAGGTCATTAGTGTAGCTTATGATCATGAAGTACAAGCACGCTATCCATGTCACGGCCACCTGTAAGTAGTGGGTCGCTAACATCCCTAGCATTAAATGGCGCAGCACTGAGTGGCGACCACCACCACCGCAACACCAATGCCCACAGAGTGAATGACCCCCTGGCAGAGCAGCCCCAATGCCACTCAAACCAGTCCCTGGGCCTCCCCACAGACATGGCACCATGGCAGCAATGGACACCACACAGCACTGCACCAGTGTGGACTGTGTCCGGTATTGTATCTGAATCCCATCTACAAAAACATGTTCATGTCTCATTTCTAATGTATGACACATCCGCGGACTAACATTTCTATTGTCTCATATGTGACGAAAGAATTTTGGAAAGTTTTTATATATTGATTGGCATAAACCCACTATTTTATAAGAAATTATAAGTTGTGTACTTGTTGAAATAAAAGATGCAAAATGTCTGCCAAGAGAAAAATAAATGACATTTTCAGAGCTAAAACAGATTTGTGTACAACATCATTTATTTCACTGCTTCTAAGAGCTGCACATTTTCATATAT
The DNA here is from genome assembly GCF_029499605.1 of Hyla sarda. NCBI lineage: Eukaryota > Metazoa > Chordata > Amphibia > Anura > Hylidae > Hyla > Hyla sarda. The sequence continues at coordinate 342,298,203 of NC_079189.1, read as the reverse complement.
TTATGTTTAGCATTTATTACATAGTGCCATCTTCCCTGGGCATAATTTGCTGTCTGCTGCATACATATGTATTTAATGTGTATTTGTGTGTGTTTTCAGTATTTCGGTTTTGAGAAATGGAGCTGAATTCCACACATTTTTATTAGCCTCCCTGATAGTGGTATGTTTCCACGGAAGAATTATTGCTGAAAGGCAATGTTTTACATTATCCTGTGACATGCTGACATGTCCTTGGTTATCTTGTTGGGAGAAATGGATAACATATATGAAAATTTTTAATCCCTTTAGAGCACAGAAAACAGAACAGTGTTGAAAGACATATGGCCTCTAGCAAAGAAAGACTTAAAACAATAAACCATGCCGCAATATAAAATAATGTGATTTACTTCTAGAATCAATCACAAATTGAAGACACTAACTGAGGACCAGTACATGGATACATTGTATAAAATATAGGCTTTCCGTTCAAAAGAATTAACATATGAATAGGAAAATAGTATTTCAACAACAATAACTTTAAATGCTTTGACCACACCATGTGCCCAAATCACATTGTTTGAAAAACAGTATTCTTTACACTGTCCATTCGACTATTTTGTGGGGAGGGATCTCTTAGTTGTAAGCATATCTATTTATAGGCCTGAATCCGATTAAATAGAAAAATCACTGTTGTTATATTTGTAGATTATTTAAACCAATGATGTTACATAATTGTAGACTCAGTCAGAGGATATATGCACTTCCTATGATGTAGTAGTCCCAGTCATGACTGTGTATGCATTGTAGGGCATGGTGCATGACCCCACCACATAATTACGTAGGCCATGCAGCTGATAGAGCCAAGTATACAGGCAAATATAAGAAACTTTTCAATGCATATTTGCTATTTCTTTATTCTTAATTCACTGCTAAAATACATTTTGATAGGTAATATGGATTCAGTTCACTGAAGGATCGATCACATGCTTCCTAAAGAAATGTATGGGGAGGGGAAGGCACAAGAAGGAAGAGTTACAGTAAGACATCAGCTCAGGGTAAACTGAATATTAATCCCTTAAGGACCCAGCCAATTTTCACTGTAGGACCCGGCCATTTTTTGCACATCTTAACACTGTCACTTTAAGCATTAATAACTCTGGGATGCTTTTACTTTTCACTCTGATAGGTTTTTTGTGACATATTCTACTTTACGTTAGTGGTACAATTTTGTTGACACTTGCATCATTTATTGGTGAAAAATTCAAAATTTGATGAAAAAATTTAAAATGTAGCTTTTTTTTACTTTAAAGCTCTCTGCTTTTAAGAAAAATGGATATTCCAAATAAATTATATATTGATTCACATACACAATATGTCTACTTTATGTTTGCATCATAAAGTTGACGTGTTTTTACTTTTGGAAGACATCAGAGGGCTTTAAAGTATAACAGCAATTTTCCAATTTTTCACAAAATTTTCAAAATCGAGACTTCAGTTTTGAAGTGGATTTGAAGGGCCTTCTTATTAGAAATACCCCATAAATGACTCCATTATAAAAACTGCACCCCTCAAAGTATTCAAAATGGCATTCAAAAGGTTTGTTAACCCTTTAGGTGTTTCACAGGAAGGAGAAAATTGAAGGAGAAAATTCAAAATCTTCCTTTTTTACACTGGCATGTTCTTGTAGACCCAGTTTTTAATTTTTACAAGAGGTAAAAGGAGAGAAATCTTCCTAAAATGTGTAACACAATTTCTCTCGAGTAAGGAAATACCTCATATGTGTGTCAAGTGCTCTCTGGGTGCACTAGAAGGCTCAGAAGGGAAGGAGCGACAATGGGATTTTGGAGAGTGAGTTTTTTCAAGAAATGGTTTTTGGGGGGCATGTCACATTTAAGAAACCCCTATGGTGCAAGAACAGCAAAAAATAAACCCCATGGCAATTTTTTGGGGAAACTACACCCCTCACGGAACGTAGCAAGGGGTACAGGGAGCCTTGACACCCCACAGGTGTTTGACAACTTTTCGTTAAAGCTGGTTGTGTAAATGTATTTTTTTTTCACTAAAATGCTAGTTTCCCCCAAATTTTTTATTTTTACAAGGGGTAATAGGAGAAAATGCCCCCCAAAATTTGTAACCCAATTAGTTAAGGAAATACCCCATGTGTGGATGTCAAGAGCTCTGCTAGCGCACTACAATGCTCAGAAGAGAAGGATTCACATTTGGCTTTTGGAGAGCAAATTTTGCTGAAATGGTTTTTGGGGGGCATGTCGCATTTAGGAAGTCCCTATGGTGCCAGAACAGCAAAAAAAAACTCACATGGCCTACTATTTTGGAAACTACACCTCTCAAGGAAAGTAACAAGGTGTACAGTGAGCCTTAACACCCCACAGGTGTTGGACGACTTTTCATTAAAGTCGGATGTGTAAATGAATATTTTATTTCACTTAAATGCAGTTTTTTCCCCAAACTTACCATTTTTACAAGAGGTAATAGGAGTAAATGCCCCAAAATTTGTAACCCTGTTTCTTCTGAGTATGGAAATACCCCATATGTGGATGTAAAGTGCTATACCCCTCAAGGAATGTAACAAGGGGTACAGTGAGCCATAACACCTCAAAGGTATTTGATGACTTTTTGTTAAAGTTGGATGTGTAAATGAAAAACAAAATGCTGGTTTTCCCCCAAATTTTACATTTTTATAAGGGGTAATAGGAGAAAATGACCCCCAAAATGTGTAACTCCATTTCTTCTGAGTATGGAAATTCCCCCTGTGTGGACATCAAGTGCTCTGCTGGCACACTACAATGCTCAGAAGAGGAGGAGCTCCATTGGGCTTTTGAAGAGAAAATTTGTCCGGAATTGAAGGCCACGTGTGTTTACAAAGCCCCCATGGTGTCAGAATAGTGGACCCCCATTTTGGAAACTACACACCTCACAGAATTTAATAAGGGGTGCAGTGAGCATTTATACCCCACTGGCGTTTGACAGATCTTTGGAACAGTGGGCTGTGCAAATGAAAAATTCCATTTTTTATTTTCATGGACCACTGTTCCAAAAATTTGGCAGACACCTGTGGGGCGTAAATGCTCACTGCACCCCTTATTACATTACATGAGGGGTGTAGTTTCCAAAATGGGGTCACATGTGGCCTTCAATTCCGTACAAATTTTCTCTTCAAAAGCCCAATGGAGCCCCTTCTCTTCTGAGCATTGTAGTGCACCCACAGAGCACTTTACATCCACATATGGGGTATGTTCTTACAAATTTTAGGGGGCTTTTACAAGGGGGTTACAAATTTTTTTCATTTTCCCATCACACTTTAATGAAAATTCTTCAAACACCTGTGGGGTGTTAAGGCTCCCTATACCCCTTGTTACATTCCATGAGGGGTGTAGTTTACAAAATGGGGTCACATGTGGGTATTTATTTTTTTGCGTTTATGTCAGAACCGCTGTGCAAATCACCTATTTAGGCCTCAAATGTACATACTGCGCTTTCACTCCTGAGCCTTGTTGTGCCTCCGCAGAGCATTTTACGCCCAGATAGGGGGTATTTTCGTACTCAGGAGGAATTGCGTAAAAATTTGGGGGATATTTTTTTCCTTTTACCGCTTGTGGAAATAAAAAGTATGGCAGCAACCACGGTACGGTCCTCGCCCGGCGGGGACCAAAATTCCCACGGGCGTACAGGTACGCCCTGGGTCCTTAAGTACCAGGGTGTCAAGGCGTACCTTTAAGCCCTGGGTGCTTAACAGGTTAAAGGCAGACTCTACCATCGGTTTTTTTTCAGTATGCATGAGGATCTTCATTAGGGAGTTCAACAATCTAAAGTAGCCAAGTACAATTATTTATACAATTATTTGAATCATTCCCATTATAAAAATAATCTTAAGGGTTTATTCACAAGTTAGGTATCTTGCGCACATTTGATGCGCAGGATTTGAAGCTTTGTTTAATAATTTATTTCACATTGAAATCGGCAGCATAGAAGCTGCAGCTTCAATTTCTGTGCCTCAAATATGCATAGGATACTGCATGTGTGAATACCCCCTAAATCTCAAAATTATTGTCTTAAACCCCTTAAGAACCAAGCTTATTTTGGCCTTAAGGACAAGGTCAATTTTCATGCTGGCATTTAGACGCCGAAATCAACTTTGATTGCAATGTCTAAAGGGTTAATTCCGGGCATCGGGTGGATCGACGATGTCCGGCATTAACCATGGTTCCTGGCTACTGATAGCAACTGGGACCTACCGAGTATGGAGAGTGCTCAGCTCATTAACATGCTTCAAACTGCTTGAACGGAACCAGGGCGTACAGGTGGGCCCTTGGTCCTTAAGTACCAGGTATGCCCTTCATCCTTAAATAGTTAACAATTTGCATTCTTACCTCCTAAATAAATTATTTCACTTAATTTGCTGTTCCCTACCTGTTATTTGGCTCAGTTCATCTCTAGAAACAAGTCATCAAGAAAGACTGCCTGAAGTCAGGGTGGGACAATGTATCTCAGACAAATTCTATCTGCTCATACAGCCAGTGTTTTAACCTGTTAAGGATCAAGGGCGTACCTGTACGTCCTGGGTCCTTTCCCTTTCTATAATGCGTCGAAATGGAAGCCCCCAAAATTTACAAAATGGTGTTTTTTCTTCAATTTTGTCGCACATTTTTTTTCCATTTTGTCATAGATTTTTTGGTAAAATTAATGATGTCATTACAAAGAAGAATTGGTGGCACAAAAAATAAGCCCTCATATGGATTTTTTGGTGCAAAATTGAAAGAGTTATGATTTTTTAAAGGTAATGAGGAAAAAATTAAAGTGCAAAAACAGAAAAAACCCTGGTCGGTTATCCAATTCACCCACACTAAACTTAATACACTGTTGTTCTTTTTAAATTGTTTACAGTCCATGCAATACAATTGTTTACAATCAATGCAATAGAATATAAATAACTGAAACCAGAGAGTGAGGAAAGAGAAATTTCAGGCTGCAATATATTTTTTTTTGCATGTCAAGATTCTAGGTCCGGCAGGTTCTTTTTGTTTCACTGTCTATTAGTGTTGAGCGGCATAGGCCATATTCGAATTCGCGATATTTCACGAATATATTGACGAATATTCTTCATATATTCGCTAAATTCACACATTCGTAATATTCGCGTTTTATTTTCGCATGTGCGAAAATTTGCATATGCGAAAATTTGCATATGCAAACATTTGCTTAAGTCAGTCTCACACAGTAGTATTAGAGCCTTCTTTACACCACACAAGCTGGAAGCAGAGAGGGATGATCACTGTGATGTGTACTGTGAAAAAAAAAATATTCGTAATTAGGAATATATAGTGCTATATTCGCGAATATTTGCGAATTAGCGAATATGCGATATTCGCAAATAAAATTTGCATTGCGAATATTCGCGAGCAACACTACTGTCTATACTTGTTTACATGTATCAATAAATTCTTGGTACTGTACTCCTGAAAAAACGTCTCCAAATCCTAATTCCCACCGAGCAGCCCCGACACCAAAGGTGTTTGCAACTTTTTCTGTTCCTCCAATATTAAGCAGAAAGAAGAACTACTTATGGACCCTACATATATTTGTTACTTTTACAGTTATAGCATACACCTAACACTTGAATGTACATTGTGCTCTGTATGTGGGTGTGTATATCGTTGCATCTGTTTATGTGTATGTGCACACATCCATGCAGAAATAAATAATTTTTCGTCCCTGTTTCAAGGAACACAACTCAAATCTCCTTTTCTGTCCTAGGGCTTGCCATCAAAGATATAACCAGGAAAATATTTTCAATAACCCCCCGAACTGCTTGTAGTGCCCCTGGTATAAGTAATAGAAGGGACTTTAGTTTGCTGCTTTAGACAACAAAATAACTGGGAATATCTCCAAATACATTTAGTGAAAAAGGAACTACAGTACAGAATTTTTGCTACATACATTACATTCTAAATCATATATTACTGTTACGCCGAGCGCTCCGGGTCCCCGCTCCTCCCCGGAGCGCTCGCTACACTTCCCTCACTGCAGCGCCCCGGTCGGTTCCACGGACCCGGGGCGCTGCGTTACCACCTCCGGCCGGGATGCGATTCGCGATGCGGGTAGCGCCCGCTCGCGATGCGCACCCCGGCTCCCGTACCTTACTCGCTCCCCGTCAGTTCTGTCCCGGCGCGCGCGGCCCCGCTCCCTAGGGCGCGCGCGCGCCGGGTCTTTGCGATTTAAAGGGCCACTGCACCGCTGATTGGTGCAGTGGTTCCAATTAGTGTTTACACCTGTGCACTTCCCTATATCACCTCACTTCCCCTTCACTCCCTCGCCGGATCTTGTTGCCCTAGTGCCAGTGAAAGCGTTCCTTGTGTGTTCCTTGCCTGTGATTCCAGACCTTCTGCCGTTGCCCCTGACTACGATCCTTGCTGCCTGCCCCGACCTTCTGCTACGTCCGACCTTGCTTCTGTCTACTCCCTTGTACCGCGCCTATCTTCAGCAGCCAGAGAGGTTGAGCCGTTGCTAGGGGATACGACCTGGTCACTATCGCCGCAGCAAGACCATCCCGCTTTGCGGCGGGCTCTGGTGAAAACCAGTAGTGACTTAGAACCGATCCTCTAGCACGGTCCACGCCAATCCCTCTCTGGCACAGAGGATCCACTACCTGCCAGCCGGCATCGTGACAGTAGATCCGGCCATGGATCCCGCTGAAGTTCCTCTGCCAGTTGTCGCTGACCTCACCACGGTGGTCGCCCAGCAGTCACAACAGATTGCGCAACAAGGCCAACAGCTGTCTCAACTGACTGTTATGCTACAACAGTTACTACCACAGCTCCAGCAATCATCTCCTCCGCCAGCTCCTGTACCTCCTCCGCAGCGAGTGGCCGCTTCTGGAATACGACTATCCTTGCCGGATAAATTTGATGGGGACTCTAAGTTTTGCCGTGGCTTTCTTTCCCAATGTTCATTACACTTGGAGATGATGTCGGACCAGTTCCCCACTGAAAGGTCTAAGGTGGCTTTCGTAGTCAGCCTGCTGTCTGGAAAAGCCCTGGCTTGGGCCACACCGCTCTGGGACCGCAATGACCCCGTCACTGCCTCTGTACACTCCTTCTTCTCGGAAATTCGAAGTGTCTTTGAGGAACCTGCCCGAGCCTCTTCTGCTGAGACTGCCCTGTTGAACCTGGTCCAGGGTAATTCTTCCGTTGGCGAGTATGCCGTACAGTTCCGTACCCTTGCTTCAGAATTATCCTGGAATAATGAGGCACTCTGCGCGACCTTTAAAAAAGGCCTATCCAGCAACATTAAAGATGTTCTGGCCGCACGAGAAATCCCTGCTAACCTACATGAACTCATCCATCTTGCCACTCGCATTGACATGCGTTTTTCCGAACGGCGTCAGGAGCTCCGCCAGGATATGGACTCTGTTCGCACGAGGCGTTTCTTCTCCCCGGCTCCTCTCTCCTCTGGTCCCCTGCAATCTGTTCCTGTGCCTCCCGCCGTGGAGGCTATGCAGGTCGACCGGTCTCGCCTGACACCCCAAGAGAGGACACGACGCCGCATGGAGAATCTCTGCCTGTACTGTGCTAGTACCGAACACTTCCTGAAGGATTGTCCTATCCGTCCTCCCCGCCTGGAAAGACGTCCGCTGACTCCGCACAAAGGTGAGACAGTCCTTGATGTCTACTCTGCTTCTCCACGTCTTACTGTGCCTGTGCGGATGTCTGCCTCTGCCTTCTCCTTCTCTGCTGTGGCCTTCTTGGACTCTGGATCTGCAGGAAATTTCATCTTAGCCTCTCTCGTCAACAGGTTCAACATCCCGGTGACCAGTCTCGCCAGACCCCTCTACATCAATTGTGTAAACAATGAAAGATTGGACTGTACTATACGTTTCCGCACGGAGCCCCTTCTAATGTGCATCGGATCTCATCACGAGAGGATTGAACTGTTGGTCCTCCCCAATTGCACTTCTGAAATCCTTCTTGGACTTCCCTGGCTTCAACTCCATTCCCCAATCCTGGATTGGTCCACTGGGGAGATCAAGAGTTGGGGGCCCTCTTGTTCCAAGGACTGCTTAAAACCGGTTCCCAGTAAACCTTGCCGTGTCCCTGTGCTTCCTCATGTAACCGGTCTCCCTAAGGCCTATATGGACTTTGCGGACGTTTTTTGCAAAAAACAAGCTGAGACTCTACCTCCTCACAGGCCTTATGATTGTCCCATTGACCTCCTCCCGGGCACTACTCCACCCCGGGGCAGAATCTATCCTCTGTCCGTCCCAGAGACTCTTGCCATGTCTGAATACGTCCAAGAAAATTTAAAAAAGGGCTTTATCCGTAAATCCTCCTCTCCTGCCGGAGCCGGATTTTTCTTTGTGTCCAAAAAAGATGGCTCTCTACGTCCTTGCATTGACTACCGCGGTCTTAATAAAATCACGGTTAAGAACCGCTACCCCCTACCCCTCATCTCTGAACTCTTTGATCGTCTCCAAGGTGCCCATATTTTTACCAAACTGGACTTAAGAGGTGCTTATAATCTCATCCGCATCAGAGAGGGGGATGAATGGAAAACGGCATTTAACACCAGAGATGGACACTTTGAGTATCTGGTCATGCCCTTTGGTCTATGCAACGCCCCTGCCGTCTTCCAAGACTTTGTTAATGAAATTTTTCGTGATCTACTATACTCCTGTGTTGTTGTATATCTGGACGATATCCTGATTTTTTCTGCCAATCTTGAAGAACACCGCCAGCATGTCCGTATGGTTCTTCAGAGACTTCGTGATAATCAACTCTATGCCAAAATAGAGAAATGTCTGTTTGAATGCCAATCTCTTCCTTTTCTAGGATACTTGGTCTCTGGCCAGGGACTACAAATGGACCCAGATAAACTCTCTGCCGTCTTAGATTGGCCACGCCCCTCCGGACTCCGTGCCATCCAACGTTTTTTGGGGTTCGCCAATTATTACAGGCAATTTATTCCACATTTTTCTACCATTGTGGCTCCTATTGTGGCTTTAACAAAAAAAAATGCCGATCCCAAGTCTTGGCCTCCTCAAGCGGAAGACGCCTTTAAACGACTCAAGTCTGCCTTTTCTTCGGCTCCCGTGCTCTCCAGACCTGACCCATCTAAACCCTTCCTATTGGAGGTTGATGCCTCCTCAGTGGGAGCTGGAGCTGTCCTTCTACAAAAAAACTCTTCCGGGCATGCTGTTACTTGTGGTTTTTTTTCCAGGACCTTCTCTCCGGCGGAGAGGAACTACTCCATCGGGGATCGAGAGCTTCTAGCCATTAAATTAGCACTTGAGGAATGGAGGCATCTGCTGGAGGGATCAAGATTTCCAGTTATTATTTACACCGATCACAAGAACCTCTCCTACCTCCAGTCTGCCCAACGGCTGAATCCTCGTCAGGCCAGGTGGTCTCTGTTCTTTGCCCGATTTAATTTTGAAATTCACTTTCGGCCTGCTGATAAAAACATTAGGGCCGATGCTCTCTCTCGTTCCTCAGATGCCTCTGAAATTGAACTCTCTCCTCAACACATCATTCCTCCTGACTGCCTGATTTCCACTTCTCCAGCCTCCATCAGGCAAACTCCTCCAGGAAAGACCTTTGTTTCTCCACGCCAACGCCTTGGGATCCTCAAATGGGGTCACTCCTCCCATCTCGCAGGTCATGCGGGCATCAAGAAATCTGTGCAACTCATCTCTCGCTTCTATTGGTGGCCGACTCTAGAGACTGATGTGGTGGACTTTGTGCGAGCCTGCACTATCTGTGCCCGGGATAAGACTCCTCGCCAGAAGCCCGCTGGTTTTCTTCATCCTCTACCTGTCCCCGAACAACCTTGGTCTCTGATTGGTATGGATTTTATTACTGACTTACCCCCATCCCATGGCAACACTGTTATTTGGGTGGTCGTTGATCGATTCTCCAAAATGGCACATTTCATCCCTCTTCCTGGTCTTCCTTCAGCGCCTCAGTTGGCTAAACAATTTTTTGTACACATTTTTCGTCTTCACGGGTTGCCTACACAGATCGTCTCGGATAGAGGCGTCCAATTTGTGTCTAAATTCTGGAGGGCTCTCTGTAAACAACTCAAGATTAAATTAAATTTTTCTTCTGCATACCATCCTCAATCCAATGGACAAGTAGAGAGAATTAACCAGATCTTGGGTGACTATTTACGACATTTTGTTTCCTCCCGCCAGGATGACTGGGCAGATCTTCTACCTTGGGCCGAATTCTCGTATAATTTCAGAATCTCTGAATCTTCCTCCAAATCTCCGTTTTTCGTGGTGTACGGCCGTCACCCTCTTCCCCCCCTCCCTACCCCCTTGCCCTCTGGTCTGCCCGCTGTGGATGAAATTTCTCGTGATCTTTCCACCATATGGAAAGAGACCCAAAATTCTCTCTTACAGGCTTCTTCTCGCATGAAGAGATTCGCAGATAAGAAAAGAAGAGCTCCTCCCATTTTTTCCCCTGGAGACAAGGTATGGCTCTCCGCTAAATATGTCCGTTTCCGTGTCCCGAGCTATAAGTTGGGACCACGCTATCTTGGTCCTTTTAAAGTTTTGTGTCAAATTAATCCTGTCTCTTACAAACTTCTTCTTCCTCCTTCTCTTCGTATCCCTAATGCCTTTCACGTCTCTCTTCTTAAACCTCTCATCCTCAACCGTTTTTCTCCTAAATCTGTTCCTCCCACTCCTGTTTCCGGCTCCTCGGACATCTTCTCTGTCAAAGAGATTTTGGCCTCTAAAAAGGTCAGGGGAAGAACTTTTTTTTTAGTGGATTGGGAGGGTTGTGGTCCAGAAGAGAGGTCCTGGGAACCTGAGGACAATATCCTGGACAAAAGTCTGATCCTCAGGTTCTCAGGCCCCAAGAAGAGGGGGAGACCCAAGGGGGGGGGTACTGTTACGCCGAGCGCTCCGGGTCCCCGCTCCTCCCCGGAGCGCTCGCTACACTTCCCTCACTGCAGCGCCCCGGTCGGTTCCACGGACCCGGGGCGCTGCGTTACCACCTCCGGCCGGGATGCGATTCGCGATGCGGGTAGCGCCCGCTCGCGATGCGCACCCCGGCTCCCGTACCTTACTCGCTCCCCGTCAGTTCTGTCCCGGCGCGCGCGGCCCCGCTCCCTAGGGCGCGCGCGCGCCGGGTCTTTGCGATTTAAAGGGCCACTGCACCGCTGATTGGTGCAGTGGTTCCAATTAGTGTTTACACCTGTGCACTTCCCTATATCACCTCACTTCCCCTTCACTCCCTCGCCGGATCTTGTTGCCCTAGTGCCAGTGAAAGCGTTCCTTGTGTGTTCCTTGCCTGTGATTCCAGACCTTCTGCCGTTGCCCCTGACTACGATCCTTGCTGCCTGCCCCGACCTTCTGCTACGTCCGACCTTGCTTCTGTCTACTCCCTTGTACCGCGCCTATCTTCAGCAGCCAGAGAGGTTGAGCCGTTGCTAGGGGATACGACCTGGTCACTACCGCCGCAGCAAGACCATCCCGCTTTGCGGCGGGCTCTGGTGAAAACCAGTAGTGACTTAGAACCGATCCTCTAGCACGGTCCACGCCAATCCCTCTCTGGCACAGAGGATCCACTACCTGCCAGCCGGCATCGTGACAATTACATTTACAATAAAATGTTATATTTGTTTACTGTTTATATTATTATGCAGTGAAGCAGTGAAAATTGTACTGAAATTAAAGACTATAGACTCTAAAATATCATATATATATATATATATATATATATATATATATATATATATACTCCAGTATTTCTGAGATATTTAAATGTACCACAAGAAATGTTCCAACTTACTTTCCCAATGGAAATCAATGCAACAGTTGTCTATATCTGTATCTAGACGTGTGAACTAATGTCATAAAACATGATAGTTTTTAGTTTTATTATGTTTTCTGTAATATCATTTTCAACATTATAATACCCTTTAAATATAGTTCTATTCTGCTGTGGATTTGACAATTTTATCATTGTCTCACCACAATCCTAGGAGAACAGACATTACATTCTATTTTCAAAAATAATATGCAACAGAAAAATAATTCATGCTTTAGTGATATAGCTCCAGAACCTTAACTACAAGATTGCTTTTCACTAGGCAGTATGAATCAGATACTCCTTTAATATTTCAGGATATTTCAGAATGTCTGTTTGCTATGTTTTGTATATCAGATCGTATTGTTTGCCTTAGATTATTCAGCTGAGTAATGGAATTTAGCACTGTACTGTCATAGCTTCTATAAGTATTTATTGAGAATGCAATGAAGTATGAAGAGTAATAATCCTTGTCGACATAGTCCAATTATTTGGATTGCATTACCCTGCTTTATGTTTTGTTCTCAAAGGGGTACTCCAGCCCTAATACATCTTATCCACTATCCAATGGATAGGGGATAAGATGTCTGATCGTAGGGATCCCACCGCTGGGGACCCCCGCAAACTGTCATTTAGCACCCACCTTTGCGAGCTCTCCGCAGCACTGGAGGCTCCGAGTCTGTAGCGTGACGACAATGGGGCCAGAGTATCGTGACATCATAATTCTCACATATTTAAAAGGGTTATCTTGGAATCATTGTGTGTGAGCATAGTTTCATTGACTTGACATACTTCCAAGATGTGCAGATGGTGGAGTAATTACAGAGGAGGACAACAGGTAATTCTTTCTTGTGCTTCTCGGATGACCCTATTAAAGGGGTATTCCAGGATTTTTTTTATTTGACTATGCTACAGGTAGTGTTGCTCGCGAATATTCGCAATTCGAATATTATTCACGAATATCGCATATTCGCGAAATCGCGAATTTCGCGAATATAGCGCTATATATTCGTAATTACGAATATTCGTTTTTCTTTTTTATTCATTTTATTTTTTTTCTTCACAGTACACATCACAGTGATCACCCCTCTCTGCTTCCAGCTTGTGTGGTGTAAAGAAGACTGTAATACTACTGTGTGAGACTGGCGTGCGAAAATTTGCATATGCGAAAATTTGCATATGCTACTTTTCGCACATGCGAATTTTCGCGCGTGTTAATTTTGTATATGCCAATATTCACTTATGTTAATTTTCGCATACGCGGATATTCGCATATGCGAAAATAAAACGAGGATATAGTGAATATGCGAATATTCGCGAATAAATGACGAATATTCGTCCATATATTCGTGAATATTCGCGAATTCGAATATGGCCTATGCCGCTCAACACTAGCTACAGGGGCTGTAAAGTTAGTGTAGTTCATAATATAGTGTCTGTACCTGTGTGTGATGGTTTTCTCATAATTCTTCTGTGATTTTCACCCCAATATTTATTTTTAACAGCATACAAAATTATGCGGCCGAGACCTGACTCACTAGTCAGCTGATGACAGGGAGCCTGTCTGCTTCAGTGGGTGGAGCAATCGCTTGGTGGTAGAGAGATCAATCTGCAACTAATGCAACAGCTGTAGGCACCCTGATTGAAAACCACAGGTCTTCTGAATGCATGCAGCTCATTTATGTTTCAATGGGTGAGGTGGCTGATGTGTGAGAATGAGGAAAATGGAATTGTGGGATTCGTGGTCAAAAAAAGAAAAGTCGAACAGGACATGCCAGTTCACAAAAAGCTTAGCCACAGTGTTATGGTAATCTCACAATATAGCCATTTAGCCCCAAGACAAGTGCAGATCCTTCCTAAGCATGTCCAGTACTGTCTGGCAGGTACGTACTAAAATCACCTTATGGTGGATAACCCCTTTAAGTATTTTTTTTTTCTTGACTCCTATACAAAAAAAAGTAATAAACAAGTTCAAGTAGGGCTTCTATGACTTACTTGAAAAATATACTGTAGGATAATCATCATTTTCTGATTGCCAAATTTGGAGTGAGACTGGATTTTTTCCTCCTAGTATGGGGCATCAGCTTCATAAGGTTTTTATTCGCTTTCATCTGATGCAACACAGTAGAGTTATAAATTGAACATGATAGAATCTTTTCTTATTTCAACCTTAGCAACTATGGGGAAGATTTATCAAAACCTGTGTAGAGGAAGAGTAGTGCAGTTGTCCATAGCAACCAATCATATCGCTTCTTTCATTTTTAAAAAGGCCTGTAAAAAAATTAAAGTAGCAATCAGTGATGTCACAGTACAGGGATAATATACACAGTGATGTCACAGTACAGGGATAATACACACAGTGATATCACAGTACAGGGATAATATTCACAGTGATGTCACAGTACAGGGATAATACACACAATGATGTCACAGTACAGGGATAATCTGCTAATAGTGCATTCACAACATATGTCCCACTGCCTGGCAGATTACTAGTAGCATCAACTATGCTGTGTATGCTATGTGTGTGACCTTTCCCTTAAGGCTAAGTTTCCACTTGTTTTTTTTGTTTTTTTTTCTGGCAGTTTTTGGAAAATTGCCACTGCAGTTTTTGAGCCAAAGTCAGAAGTGGATCCAAAAGGGAGGAGAAGTGTAAGTCCTTCCTTTATATGTCCTATTCCTTTTGAATACATTTCTGGCTTTGGCTCAAAAACTGCAGTGGCAGATCTCCAAAAACTGCCGGAAAAAGTGGAAGTGGAAACTTAGCCCAACATGCGTACTTTTTTTTTACTTCGATCCAATCACTTGCTACTAGGGTTAATAAATTATGGACAGGGAATGTTCTGTGTAGATGTAATATAGAACACAGCAATGTAAAAACATCCCAAATCCCCAGTTTAGTTAAATTAATATGAGTTTTAATCCAACAGGTCTTCTAAATTGTTTTAATCCTATTATTAAATTACAAACTTAATAAAGTTTAAATAAGTTTTAAATAATAAAGTTTTTAAATATTTAATAAAGTTCTATATTCACTGGGTTTTGAAAAAACTACTTCATGTCCCTTACTCACAAATGTACTCCTATAAGCATATGCTGCAGTTAATCCCACTGCTTTATCATTCAGTTTAGGGAACCGATATAGACAACATTTACCGTAATCTCTTTTGACAATATGAAAAAAAAAAATCATAAGCTTGATGCACTTTGCTCAGGACAGTGGAATTCATATTTAGGATGACCTAAGGGAAACATGATATCTGAAGGAAGGTTACAACTGATGATGACCTGGGCTGACTGGGCTTACTCTTTTTTAGGTCAGGCTGATGTAAGATATTAAGACAGATATGAAATATACCAGAGATTCCCAGGCAAAAAGAAAGGATTATAAACACCTATTCAGCACCCACAGTTAACATCTTTGCAGAAATGTGTGATAACATTTACATCAGCAAAGCACATGGACTAAGGGATGAAAAATTATCAATCACTCTTAAAATATTTTTACAATTAGTAGTTCATTCTATTTAAATAGTATATTGCTTATTAGCTGTAATCCAATAAATTATCTTTATAAAGAAAAAAAACACACATTTCAATCAAAACCAAGTATTTACCTGCAAACTATGCACCTCCAAAAAGACTGGGCTTTTTTTTTTAATATATATTTTGACCTACGCCAAATTTATTTTGGCCAGTCAAATTGGCAGAAACTCAAATATAAGCCAGCTATGAGCAAGTATAGATTTTCGGGAAGAAATATGAGCTATTAGTTTTTAACCTCTAGCCAGCTAATTTCAAACATCTTATACATAAAGGCCCTCATTTACTAAGAGTGGAGTGTAGGTTTCTGTGTGGGTTTTAATTCCCTACAATTTATTTTCCACGGTATTTACTAAGGTTTCCCTACATTTTGCTTTTTTTTACACAGGCTCTGATCTGTAGGGTTTTCCTCAGCTCAAATCCATCACATTTTGTGTGGAAACCTTAGTAAATATGTTGGGTTTTTGTGAAAATGTAGGGAGCACGCCCCTTTTCCGAGACCATACCCCCTTTCCCCGGTGACCACGCCCCTTTTCGGGGTTTTCCTAGCAAAATCGAGAGTTAGTTGTTTTTTTTTCAATTCTGGCGCAAAATCTGGCGCAGACAGAATTTCTGGCACAATGCAACAGAATCTGTCGCACAACACAACAAAACATGTCGGGTTTGCAATATTAAATGAGGGCTAAAGGGTTTTAGCACAATTTTTTTAAGTCAATTTGTAAACTTTTTGCTCTAAAACAGCAACCAGGGTGAATTGTAAGTACCATGATAATGTAACAGAAAAAAAACTGCCTAAAAGTTGTCTATAAATTATACATATATATATATATATATATAAATTTATTTATTCAATATTAGTATGAGCACCAAGTGCAGAAATATACACACCTCCACATCAAGGCATGCCATCAATGAGGTTTTTAATGGTTGTTAGAGGAATGTTCTCCCACACTGAGGTGTACTAGGTGCACTTGAATATAGAAATTGTCACGATGCCGGCTGGCAGGTAGTGGATCCTCTGTGCCAGAGAGGGATTGGCGTGGACCGTGCTAGTGGATCGGTTCTAAGCCACTACTGGTTTTCACCAGAGCCCGCCGCAAAGCGGGATGGTCTTGCTGCGGCGGTAGTGACCAGGTCGTATCCACTAGCAACGGCTCAACCTCTCTGGCTGCTGAAGATAGGCGCGGTACAAGGGAGTAGACAGAAGCAAGGTCGGACGTAGCAGAAGGTCGGGGCAGGCAGCAAGGATCGTAGTCAGGGGCAACGGCAGGAGGTCTGGAACACAGGCTAGGAACACACAAGGAACGCTTTCACTGGCACAATGGCAACAAGATCCGGCAAGGAAGTGCAGGGGAAGTGAGGTGATATAGGGAAGTGCACAGGTGAAGACACTAATTGGAATCACTGCGCCAATCAGCGGCGCAGTGGCCCTTTAAATCGCAAAGACCCGGCGCGCGCGCGCCCTAGGGAGCGGGGCCGCGCGCGCCGGGACAGGACCGAGGGAGAGCGAGTCAGGTACGGGAGCCGGGGTGCGCATCGCGAGCGGGCGCTACCCGCATCGCGAATCGCATCCCGGCTGGCAGCGGAATCGCAGCGCCCCGGGTCAGTGGATCTGACCGGAGCGCTGCAGCGGGGAGAGTGAAGCGAGCGCTCCGGGGAGGAGCGGGGACCCGGAGCGCTCGGCGTAACAGTACCCCCCCCCTTGGGTCTCCCCCTCTTCTTAGAGCCTGAGAACCTGAGGAGCAGACTTTTGTCTAGGATGTTGTCCTCAGGTTCCCAGGATCTCTCTTCAGGACCACAACCCCCCCAGTCCACTAAAAAAAAAGTTTTCCCTCTGACCTTTTTGGAAGCTAAGATCTCTTTGACAGAGAAGATGTCCGAGGAGCCGGAAACAGGAGTGGGAGGAACAGATTTGGGAGAAAAACGGTTGAGGATGAGTGGTTTGAGAAGAGAGACGTGAAAGGCATTAGGGATACGAAGAGAAGGAGGAAGAAGAAGTTTATAAGAGACAGGATTAATTTGACACAAAATTTTGAAAGGACCAAGATAGCGTGGTCCCAACTTGTAGCTAGGGACACGGAAGCGGACATATTTAGCGGAGAGCCATACCTTGTCTCCAGGGGAAAAAACGGGAGGAGCTCTTCTTTTCTTATCCGCGAACTTCTTCATGCGTGATGAAGCCTGTAAGAGAGAATTTTGGGTCTCTCTCCATATGATGGAAAGGTCACGAGAAATTTCATCCACAGCGGGCAGACCAGAGGGCAAGGGGGTAGGGAGGGGGGGAAGAGGGTGACGGCCGTACACCACGAAAAATGGGGATTTGGAGGAAGATTCAGAGACCCTGAAGTTATACGAGAATTCGGCCCATGGAAGGAGATCTGCCCAGTCATCCTGGCGGGAGGAAACAAAATGTCGCAAATAATCACCCAAGATCTGGTTAATTCTTTCTACTTGTCCATTGGACTGGGGATGATATGCAGAAGAAAAATTTAATTTAATCTTGAGTTGTTTACAGAGAGCCCTCCAGAATTTAGACACGAATTGGACGCCTCTATCCGAGACAATCTGCGTAGGCAACCCGTGAAGACGAAAAATGTGTACAAAAAATTGTTTAGCCAACTGAGGCGCAGAAGGAAGACCAGGAAGAGGGATGAAATGTGCCATTTTGGAGAATCGATCAACGACCACCCAAATAACAGTGTTGCCACGGGAAGGGGGTAAATCAGTAATAAAATCCATACCAATCAGAGACCAAGGCTGTTCGGGGACAGGCAGGGGATGAAGAAAACCAGCGGGCTTCTGGCGAGGAGTCTTATCCCGGGCACAGATAGTGCAGGCTCGCACAAAGTCCACAACATCCGTCTCCAGAGTCGGCCACCAATAGAAGCGGGAGATGAGTTGCACAGATTTCTTGATGCCCGCATGACCTGCGAGATGGGAGGAGTGACCCCATTTGAGGATTCCGAGGCGTCGGCGTGGAGAAACAAAGGTCTTTCCTGGAGGAGTTTGCCTGATGGAGGCAGGAGAAGTGGAGATCAGGCAGTCAGGTGGAATGATGTGTTGCGGAGAGAGTTCAACTTCTGAGGCATCCGAGGAACGAGAGAGAGCATCGGCCCTAATGTTCTTATCGGCAGGACGAAAGTGAATCTCAAAATTAAATCGGGCAAAGAACAGAGACCACCGGGCCTGGCGAGGATTCAGCCGTTGGGCAGACTGGAGGTAGGAGAGGTTCTTGTGGTCGGTGTAGATAATAACAGGAAAACTTGATCCCTCCAGCAGATGCCTCCATTCCTCAAGTGCTAATTTAATGGCTAGAAGCTCTCGATCCCCGATGGAGTAGTTCCTCTCCGCTGGAGAGAAGGTCCTAGAGAAAAAACCACAAGTGACAGCATGCCCGGAAGAATTTTTTTGTAGAAGAACAGCTCCAGCTCCCACTGAGGAGGCATCAACCTCCAATAGGAAGGGTTTGGAAGGGTCAGGTCTGGAGAGCACGGGAGCCGAAGAAAAGGCAGACTTGAGTCGTTTAAAGGCGTCTTCTGCTTGAGGAGGCCAAGACTTGGGATCAGCATTTTTTTTGGTTAAAGCCACGATAGGAGCCACAACGGTAGAAAAATGTGGAATAAATTGCCTGTAATAATTGGCGAACCCCAAAAAGCGTTGGATAGCACGGAGTCCGGAGGGGCGTGGCCAATCTAAGACGGCAGAGAGTTTGTCTGGATCCATCTGTAGTCCCTGGCCAGAGACCAAATATCCTAGAAAAGGAAGAGATTGGCATTCAAACAGACATTTCTCAATTTTGGCATAGAGTTGATTGTCACGAAGTCTCTGAAGAACCATACGGACATGCTGGCGGTGTTCTTCTAGATTGGCAGAAAAAATTAGGATATCGTCCAGATATACAACAACACAGGAGTATAACAGATCACGAAAAATTTCATTAACAAAGTCTTGGAAGACGGCAGGGGCGTTGCACAGGCCAAAGGGCATGACCAGATACTCAAAGTGTCCATCTCTGGTGTTAAATGCCGTTTTCCACTCATCCCCCTCTCTGATGCGGATGAGGTTATAGGCGCCTCTTAAGTCCAATTTAGTAAAGATGTGGGCACCTTGGAGGCGATCAAAGAGTTCAGAGATGAGGGGTAAGGGGTAGCGGTTCTTAACCGTGATTTTATTAAGACCGCGGTAGTCAATGCAAGGACGTAGGGAGCCATCTTTTTTGGACACAAAGAAAAATCCGGCTCCGGCAGGAGAGGAGGATTTACGGATAAAGCCCTTTTTTAGATTCTCCTGGACGTATTCAGACATGGCAAGAGTCTCTGGGGCAGATAGAGGATAAATTCTGCCCCGGGGTGGAGTAGTGCCCGGGAGGAGGTCGATAGGACAATCATAAGGCCTGTGAGGAGGTAGAGTCTCAGCTTGTTTTTTGCAGAAAACATCCGCGAAGTCCATATAGGCCTTAGGGAGACCGGTTACTGGAGGAACCACAGAGTTACGGCAAGGGTTACTGGGAACCGGTTTTAGACAGTTCTTGGAACAAGAGGACCCCCAACTCTTGATCTCCCCAGTGGACCAATCCAGGGTTGGGGAATGAAGTTGAAGCCAGGGAAGTCCAAGGAGAATTTCCGAGGTGCAATTGGGGAGGACCAAAAGTTCAATCCTCTCGTGATGAGATCCGATGCTCATAAGAAGGGGCTCCGTGCGGAAACGTATGGTACAGTCCAATCTTTCATTATTGAGTCCAATCTTTCACGATGCCGGCTGGCAGGTAGTGGATCCTCTGTGCCAGAGAGGGATTGGCGTGGACCGTGCTAGTGGATCGGTTCTAAGCCACTACTGGTTTTCACCAGAGCCCGCCGCAAAGCGGGATGGTCTTGCTGCGGCGGTAGTGACCAGGTCGTATCCACTAGCAACGGCTCAACCTCTCTGGCTGCTGAAGATAGGCGCGGTACAAGGGAGTAGACAGAAGCAAGGTCGGACGTAGCAGAAGGTCGGGGCAGGCAGCAAGGATCGTAGTCAGGGGCAACGGCAGGAGGTCTGGAACACAGGCTAGGAACACACAAGGAACGCTTTCACTGGCACAATGGCAACAAGATCCGGCAAGGAAGTGCAGGGGAAGTGAGGTGATATAGGGAAGTGCACAGGTGAAGACACTAATTGGAATCACTGCGCCAATCAGCGGCGCAGTGGCCCTTTAAATCGCAAAGACCCGGCGCGCGCGCGCCCTAGGGAGCGGGGCCGCGCGCGCCGGGACAGGACCGAGGGAGAGCGAGTCAGGTACGGGAGCCGGGGTGCGCATCGCGAGCGGGCGCTACCCGCATCGCGAATCGCATCCCGGCTGGCAGCGGAATCGCAGCGCCCCGGGTCAGTGGATCTGACCGGAGCGCTGCAGCGGGGAGAGTGAAGCGAGCGCTCCGGGGAGGAGCGGGGACCCGGAGCGCTCGGCGTAACAGAAATCATTAAGATCCGCTGCAGACACTTTTGATAACACATTTACTTCAAGAGTTTCCTTACTGAAACTAGGTCTTTAGGCCAAACCCTGTTAAAGGGGTACTCCGGTGAAAAACTTTTTTTTTTTATCAACTGGTGCCAGAAAGTTAAACAGATTTGTAAATTACTTCTGTTAAAAAATCTTTATCCTTCCTGTATTTATTAGCTGCTGAATACTACAGTGGAAATTATTTTTCCGTTTGAAACACAGAGCTCTCTGCTGACATCAGGAACACAGTGCTCTCTGCTGACATCTCTGTCCATTCTTAGGAACTGTCCAGGGTAAAAGGAAATCCCCATAGCAAACATATACTTTTCTGGACTGTTCATAAAATGGACAGAGATGTCAGCAGAGAGCACTGTGCTTGTGATGTCAACAGACAGTTCTGTGTTTCAAAAAGAAAAGAATTTCCATTCAGCAGCTAATAAGTGCAGGAAGGATTAAGATTTTTTAATAGAAGTAATTCACAAATCTGTTTAACTTTCTGGCACCAGTTGATTTAAAAAAAAAAAAGTTTTTCACCGGAGTACCCCTTTAAAAAACCTTATAGCATTACCCCTCTTCCACCAAACCTTATAGCGGACACAACACAGTCAGCCAGGCAATAGTCTCCTGGAATTCACCAAACCAGAAATAGATTATAAATCCCTCCACAGAACAGGTTTGCAATTCTAAAAAATCCAGTGTTGGTGTGCTTTACACTACTCAATCTGATGCTTGGTATAGTGCTTGGTAATGTTAGGCTTGCTTGCAGCTGCAGAACCAAGGAAATGTATGCCATGAAGATGCCTCCGCAAAGATTTTGTGCTGACTTTAATGCCAGGTAAGGTTTAAAGTCAGCAGAACATTGTCAACTTTTACGCACTATGCACCCCACTCTGTAATCTTTCAGTTTGAGTGGTTCCTAAATACTTCCCTTATTCAATAATACCACTCACAGTTGATGTTGGAGGACCTAGGAGGAAAGACATTTTTACAGAACAGTGGCAATATATCACAGTACCAAGCTTGAATTTAGTAAGCTCCAAAGAATGACTATTTTTTTTTCACATTTATTTGTAAAGACAGACTTCATTGGTGGGTGCTTGATTTTATAACCCTGTGGCAATGATTTCTAATAAAACACCTCAATTTCAGGATGTGTCCCAATATTTTGTACAGATAGGCCCAGATTTATCAAACTGTATGAGAGAAAAAGTGGAGAGATTTTCCCATAGAAAATAATCACAGCTCAGCTTTCACTTATCAGAGCTCATTAGCTTAGTTGTGATTGGCTGCTGTGGAAAAAAAATCTCTCCACTTTTTCTCTTACACAGTTTGATAAATCTGGGCCATAGTGTATGACTGTTTTAGTAAATAATTGTGTTCACCATTGAGTAACAATGCTAAAGAATCTTTTCTTATAATTATATTTGATGCTGTTGCAAAATTTATGAGAAATTGCATTTTCTATTTGGCTTGTGTCCCAACACAGACTGACATAGTACAATCAGTACTGACTGTGTAAGGGCGGTTCACTGACAAGGGTATCGGTAATACTAAGCTAAGGGTACGACTTAACGATACCCAATACCCAACCTTTATGAAAAAGTTAGAAAAAAAGCTCATGTCTCTACAGTCTGTTATAAAAGACACAAAAAGAGATAAGTTCCTACGAGACAAACTGGACTTTGATGCAAATAACATCTTTTATTTTGCCACCTTTAAAAGATGCCAGAAAAAGGGTAAAACCCTTTGGAGAAAAGGCGACTACTGGACTACAGAATCTGAGTCCAGTGAATCCGAAAAAGAGAAGTCACATCAATCCGCAAAGGGAAATGTAAATACATCGAGGAGAGGCCGGTGCAGAAAGTGGAGGAACGAAGAGGAAAACTATCTCATGGATACAATAAACGAACCCGAGACTCTAGCTATCATTAACCTCTCTAACTACATCCTGGATGAGAACACAGTCTCCGTTCTTTCCAAAGGGTTAAATTATTGCTTTACGGATCATTTTGACCCAGTCACTTCTGAAATTGATTTACGTAAGTCTTTACATAAGGCTAATCTCAAGAAATTCTTTCATGACAAGTTCAGAGAGCCGACACGAAGGGAAAGAGAAATACCTGTCAGCATTTGGACTTCTCAGAGAAACAGTTGGGCTTCTCAGTGCTAAATTAAGCCCCTCAGACCGAACTTTATTGGACTCTCTGATTGATTTGTTATCGGAAAATGATAATAATACTGTTTTGGGGGATGATCATGATTTCATTAGTGTCCCTGAGTTCACCGGAGGTATAAAATCAAATTTCTGTCCTCCTGTGAACCTAGGTAGCAGTATTGATTTATTCTCTAAACGAGTATTAGAAGAGAAAAAAGCTCTGAAATATCCCCCCCCCCCCAATCTTACATCAAAAGAAAAAGCTGCCCTAGAAAAATTAAAAAGAGGGACGATATCATTATCAAGAAATCAGACAAAGGGGTAATGTGGTTTTAATGAATGGAGAGTATTATCTAGCTGAAGCTGCAAGACAGCTGGGTGGCCTGAGATATTATCGTAAGCTGAGTTCCAACCCGTTACCTGTTCCCTATTAAGATATTATGTAGAGAAAAACGTATTGTCTAAAAAAAACTACAGAAAAATTGGTACCATTGCAAACAAAAATACCGAATTGGTATTTTTTGCCCAAAGTGCATAAAACGATGTTGTCCCCACTCGGGAGACTGATTTTCTCTGGGGTGGGGTTACTGACAGAACCTTTATCTACGTTTATCGATTGGATTCTACACCCTTTGCTTGCGGAGATACCAGCACTTGTTAAGGATACAAATTAATTGTTGTTTACTTTAGACGGCCTGAGATGGCCCAAAAATTGTATACTTGTATCCAAAGATATTGAAAGTTTGTTTACTAGTATCCCGCAAGCCGATGCAGTAGAATCCATTAGAGAATGCCTTTCTTTATCTGATAAAAGTCCCAATTACATTGAGTTTGTGTGTGAGGCACTAGAATTTTTTCCCACAGGCAACGCATTTAGGTTTGGGGACGAGTGGTATGCCCAAACCGGAGGCGTGGCAATGGGTACACCGGTTGCTTGTACCCTTGCCAACCTCTATGTGGCAATATTTGAGAAAAGGTAAATTTTCACTGATTCAAACCCCTTCCTTAACCCCTTAAGGACGGAGGGTTTTTCAGCTTTTGCATTTTCATTTTTTCCCCATCACCTTCTAAAAATAATAACACTTTCAATTTTGCACCTAAAAATCCATATGATGGCTTATTTTTTGTGCCACAAATTCTAGTTTGCAATGACATCAGTCATTTTACACCAAAGTCTACGTCGAAACGGGAAAAAAAATCATTGTGCGACAAAATGGAAGAAGAAACGCCATTTTGTAACTTTTGGGGGCTTCCGTTTCTACACAGTACATTTTTCGGTAAAAATGATGTATTATCTTTATTCTGTAGGTCCAATCAGTTAAAATGATACCCTACTTATATAGGTTTGATTTTGTATTACTTCTGAAAGAAATCATAACTACATGCAGGAAAATGTATAAGTTTAAAATTGTCCTATTCTGACCCCTATAACTTTTTTAATTTCTCCATGTATTTACACAGTTTTTTTTTTTGGGGGGGGGAAGGGGGGTGATTCAAACTTTTATAAGGGAAGGGGTTAAATAATCTTTATTCACTTTTTTTTTTTTTTTTTTTTTTTGCAATGTAATAGCCCCCATAGGGCATTCAATGGCAGGGATCAGTGTTATCAGCGGTTGATTGCTCAAGCCTGGATTTCAGGCTTGGAGCAATCAATCGCCAATCGGACATGCAGGAGGCAGGTAAGAAACCCTTTTGCTGCATCCTAGCTGATCGGGACATTGCGATTTTACCGCGATGGTCCTGATCAGCCCGACAAAGCTGCCTGGTAGCTTTTACTTTCGCGTTAAACACGGCGATCAACTTTGATCGCCGTGTCTAAAAAGTTAATGCCGGACATCAGCCCGATTGGCGATGTCCGGCATTAGCCACGGGTCCTGGTTGCTTATAGCAACCGGGACCCACCTGCAGAGCTCACCTGCAGAGTGGGCATCATACCTCAGGAGACACTTATGGACATTCATAAACGTCCATATGCATTAAGGGGTTAAATGTGTTGCTTGCTTATCGTCGTTTTGTGGACGACGTATTCATCGTCTGGACGGGTACTGAGTCGGAGTTCATTGAGTTCGTCACCCATGTAAACAACAGCAATAATATGAACTTAAAATCTATATATATATAAAACTCAACGTGTGTGTGTGTGTATGTATGTGTGTATGTATGTGTGTATGTTCCAGCCTCACGTCCAAACGGCTAAAGATATTAACATGAAACTTGGCACACATGTTACTTATATGTCACCAACAAACCTATAAAGTTGGTCCACAAGAATTGGAGTTTTTAGACATACTAGTTAAAATCGTAGACAATGGAATTGTGACGCAAGGATACCGTAAACCTACAGCTTGCTATGCTTTATTACATTATCGAAGTTATCACCCAGACCACGTAAAATATGCCATTCCCTATGGGTAGTTTTTGCTTTTAAAAAGGATTAACAGTAGGGAACAGGATATAACACAAGCAAATGATCTAAAAAGGCGTTGATCTTTCAGAGAGTACCCCAGTGAAGTCTTAGATAAAGCATTGGCGAGAGCCAAGGAAGTCAGTAGAATTGATCTGCTGAAAACATAAAGAGAAAAATAAATATCCAGCTAGAAATTCCCTTACTCAACATGAAAATACAAAACCAAGATTATGTTTCTCCTTTCAATACAGTCCAATGGCCGAAACTATTAAAAAAATCTATTAAACATAATGTCACGATTCGGCTGGCTGGAGGTGGATCCTCTGTGCCAGAGAGGGATTGGCGTGGACCGTGTCGGTGGACCGGTTCTAAGTTGCTACTGGTATTCACCGGAGCCCGCCGCAAAGCGGGATGGTCTTGCAGCGGCGGTAGCAACCAGGTCGTATCCACCGGCAACGGCTCAACCTCTCTGACTGCTGAGATAAGCGCGGTACAAGGGAGTAGACAAGAGCAAGGTCGGACGTAGCAGAAGGTCAGGGCAGGCAGCAAGGATCGTAGTCAGGGGCAACGGCAGGAGGTCTGGAACACAGACTAGGAACACACAAGGAAACACTTTCACTGGCACAATGGCAACAAGATCCGACGAGGGAGTGCAGGGGAAGTGAGGTATAAGTAGGGAAGTGCACAGGTGAAGGTACTGATTAAAACCTCATGCGCCAATCAGTGGCGCACTGGCCCTTTAAATCGCGAAGACCTGGCGCACGCGCGCCCTAAGGAGCGGGGCCGCGCGCGCCGGGACAGCACAGACGGGGAACGGGTCTGGTAAGGGAATCGCGATGCGCATCGCGAGCGGGCGCGTCCCACATCGCGAATCGCATCCCGGCTGGGAACATTATCGCAGCGCACCCGGTCGGCAGGTCTGACCGGGACGCTGTGAATAAGAGAACGCTGTGAGCGATTCGGGGAGGAGCGGGGACCCGGAGCGCTCGGCGTAACACATAACTGGTTTCTGTTGCAAAATGATAATGACCTCAAAGATTATACATCTAATTTTCCCTTAATAACTTAAAAAAAAATTAAGACTCTCAGAGACCATTTAGTGTCTAGTAAACTAGATACCAAATGCTCCGAGCCCTGGTAATTACAGTTGCGGCCCATGCAAATGGTGCAACTTCATCTGCATGCATAAAATGGTCAACATCGGCAGGGTGTCGAATCACATAATCTATGCGATAATATGTACTTGCAGAAGATTCTATATTGGCTGTACAACTCGAGCACTCCACACTCGGTTCAGAGAGCATATTACTTCAGTTAAAACCGGAAAAGGATCCCCAAGGTTTATTGCGCATATTAATTAAGTTCATGGAGGATCTTCTGCAGATATATCATTTTTCGGCATAGAAAAAATTGCACCGATAGAAGGTGCTGACAGAGGTAAAACCCTCTTACAAAAAGAAGCCAGATGGATTCTCAAAACCAATGCCCAAGGGGGATTAGGTATGAATGACCATCTAGACCTGAGCGTCTTTTTGTAGGAGTGGTTTTTCGGCACCCTTTACTTTATGGAGATAAAGGTGGAATGCTGACATGTTTTCATGTTGTACTTGCTTGCTACAAGAAAAAGTACTGGCTTGTTGCTATTCTGACATCTCATTGTATTTTAATTTTACTATTTTATAATGAAGATGTTAACGCCTTTACTCTGAGTCGTTACTGGTCAGAAGGTATTTACCTGGCCATTCACCTCAGGATAGGTGTGATCTGATGAAGTGCTGAGGACGAGGCGCAATATGGCTATAACTATGGCTCCTGCCTGATCCCACTCCGGCCTCCCACTTATGGACTTTTAAAGCACCTGCAATAAAGAATTCTGCACGACATCAGAACTGTGAGTGCCTTCTATTTCTTTGTCTTTATTTGGAGGTATCGGTAATGCTTTGTCATTTTATTCACACATTTCTAGAAGGAACAACTACACAATGACACAATGAGGAGTTCTAACTATGAATTATTAGCTTCACAATAATCGAAAGGATTGTACACTGAAAAGTTAATCCGCACATAATATAGAGATTGATGAGTAAGCTCTGTTTTGCCTGTGGGTCTTTTGCCAACACAACAATATCAATGCCCACTGTAACAGTATGCTTGGCCCATATCTGATCATATGTTAGATTAAGGCAGGATGTACTGAAGTTACAATAGATGATCTCTGTGTTAGTAAAGGAAATAATATCTATTCCAGGACCATTCGTATTGCATGATTAAGGGTGTGTGCATCAGTGACTTCAGAATTTGGGCCTAACTATACATCTATACATTTAGCTTTTTTAGCGGTTTCTGAGTGGAAATAGTTCTGAGGGATCTGTAACATAATTTACAAAAAAAAAAAAAAAAAAAACAACAATCTGCTAAGAAGTTGGCTAAGTGGATTATAAAGTTGTTTCATGAACCAAATTTTTTATGGTTATTTATATATCATGTAGCATGTTCATGGAAGACCTTGTTATCTTAATTTTAACAATGCAAAAGAAAGAAATCATGGGGCACTCACGGTACTTCATTCAGTGCAGGTTTCTTTATTCAGGTAGCAGACGAATACATATTCCAGCGGGGCGCCAGGAGCGAGCGTGTGGGATGATAGCTATTTCGTACTGATCCTGGCACTTCCTGGGGTCACGCCTACCTGTGAGTAAGGGGTCAGGTAAATACTTCCTGCACACCTACGTCAGAAGGTAAGGGCGTTTCCACCACTTGTACAACACACCTTTCATTAGAATTGTTAAAAAACATATGCAATGTCATTACAAAAAAACGTATGTGCACAAAATTTACGCTTACAAAAGTATTATTAATTATAAATATCTAGAAAAGGATGTTAATATAAAAATTTAAAAACATTCTTATTTATTCACTTCTGTATTAATCGCAGAAAACGCTCATATCTACACGATCGTTCAGACCAAGATTTCCTTCTGCGTGGTCTGAATGATCCAACTGGCTTCACGTTGGAGCGATTATCTTTTCCTGAGACCATATCAACCTTTTCTAAAATTAAGAACTTCAAACATTTAGTATCACCATTGTGTTCTTCCAATGTGTGTGAGATTAACCTTGGTGATCCCTTCTTAGTAGTGATGGAGCGTATATGTTCTCTAAACCTCACGTTTGCGGCCCTGATGGTGCAACCTATGTAAAACCACATGCACGGACAAAAAATAGCATATATGACATTGTTTGTTCTGCAGCATACTGCGTTTTTAGGTGGGTAGGTGTGCAAGAAGTATTTACCTTACCCCTTACTCACAGGTAGGCGTGACCTGAGGAAGTGCCAGGATTGGCACAAAATAGCTATCGTCCCACACGCTCGCTCCTGGCGCCCTGCTGGAATATGTATTCATCTGCTACCTGAATAAGGAAACCTGCACTTAATGAAGTACTGTGAGTGCCCCCGTGATTTCTTTCTTTTGTATTGTTGAGATTGCCGTATCTCTATGCGGGTTGTGCACTGGGTGAAGTTCATATTCACAGGAGTTGCTACCGTATCGCTGCACTAGCCGAGTGTACCTAGAACCACCATAGAAAGCGTGTTCACCAGTGCCAGAATCTGTATCTTGTTTTCAATATTATCTTAATTTTAATTTACCCTTTTCAGGATATGGCAAAAATAGAAAAATAGACTTTTTCATACTACTTTATCCACTTTCTGTCACAGCCTTGGCTATTTCCAATCTAATAAACTGTGCCATTTTCTACAAGGACTTAATAAACATCTTAAGTTTCTTCCTCCCACTGTGTCCAATTGCCCAAGGCTGAGCAAAGAAACAGAGTTGAGCAGAAATAATGTGAGCTAAGACATTCCAAGGGCATTTTATACAGTATGGACAGACAATTATAAAAATAAAAACATATAGAATCATGACATTGCTTTACAGTTTTTAAAGAAAAAGAGAAGTCCAGCGTGGCAGTGTTGCATGAAAGGTTATGGATTTATTCCATTAACAACACACACAATGAGATGGCAGAACAGGAAGTGACATGTTTCCGGTGTTTCATACCCTTTGTTGTACAACTGAGGCTGAGTTATACCCAAAATGTGTCACTTCCTGCTCTGCCATCTTGTTGTGTATGTCATTAATGGAACAATTCATACGTTTTCAACACTGTTACGCTCAATTTCTCTTTTTTATTGTTCTGGGTGTAATCCAACACCATCCATGGTGTGGCTGGGCAATAGTAGGTGAGCTGGACTTGCTTGTCTGATGTTAAAGAAGTAAATGAAATAAAAAAATATATGAAATAAAAAGTCTCTTAAAAGGATTTAAAAATACACAAATAGGGGCGTGGCCTGCATGGGGAGCTGAGCGAACGTGTTGCTGCCGAGGTCCTGCTCACCCTGTGAATATACCCTGTTAAATCCCCCCTAACCCACGGTACAACTTACCGTAGGGTGCCTCTGGGCTCCAGTGACACTTGTGCCTGCAGCGGTGTGGCTTGCAGCTCCATTCCGGTGCCGGAAATGGGGCACATACTCCACGTGGGACTGGGCTGCGGTGGTGAAAGTGAGGCGGATGTGTCGGGAGCCGCCGGCCTCTGAAGGGGTCCAGTGGAGTGGCGAGATGGCAGTGAGGTGCCCTGGGGGGTTCCTGCATCTGTTGAAGTCCCGGGAGGCTCCCGGGTTAAAAGGCTTGAGGCCCACCATTATTGGCATTCGTGGGCGGGGCCTCTTCTCTGGCTAGGTCTCCAGGGCAAACCCCGCTCCTTGTGCTGATGGGATGACAGTACACCAGTGCTCTGGACGCATCCTGGGCTGCAAGTGAATAAGGGAGGCTGTCGGCTGGCACCTACACATACAGGAGCAGTGAGTACCCGCACCATTGTACTGTGCATCTGGCCCTGGGGACTGTGAATCTGCCTGCTTACTCAGGACTTGCTGGGACTTATGGTGGGCTGCCTGTTGGATCACTGACTCTGCTGCTCTTTTAACTCCCTCTGTGCTGGACTGTACCACTGTTATTGCGAGTGCCCTGATAACCTTGGGTGTTCCCATACTGCTGCTGCATTCTTTACTGTGGAACTTTTTACTTTTTGCTATCTTAAGGGGAGTGGTGCACTCTGAGGGCCACAGGCTGTATTTTTCGCTTCTGGTGCCTTACTCTGCTCATACTCATCCGGATAGGTGTCTGTGTGCCACCATGGGAGGCTCCAGGGGCAAATCCAAGCGCAACAAGTCAGGAGTTGGAGTGGTTCGTCCTTCTTCAGATGATGATGCTTCTTCAGATGACGGGCACTCTGAGGCTAGCGGCTGCTCCCAGCGTGACTCTGTGGCCCAGATTCCTTTTTCTACTAAAATGGCGGCCAACGCTGCTACAACATTAAGTCAGTTTTCCAGGGCTGCGGAGCCGTCAGGCAGCGCCTTGCCTATCCAGGTTGGGTCCGTGGTGGGCCGTCCCTCTGATCCGTCACCCCCTCCTTCTGATTGGATGCAATTTGATGGGGCTCTCATGGACCTTCGCTTTATGGAAATTCTATCTACCATAACCTCCTGTCATACATCTATGATCAGTAAGGTGGATGAGCTTAGACAGGAATTTGTCATTCTACACCATGAGACTCAAAAGTTAAGAGAACGCACCACGGAGGTGGAGAACAGAGTTTCTACGGTTGAAGATACTCTCTGCCCTATCCCTCAACAAATCTCTGACCTACAGTGGCAGTTTCAGGGTATGGTGGACAGAGCTGATGACTTTGAAAACCGACTGAGGCGTAACAATGTTAGGCTGGTGGGCCTTCGGGAAAAGGTGGAGGGTGCTGATTCTGTGGTGTTCTTGGAATCCTGGCTGAAAGAGCTGCTACCTGCGGATACCTTTTCTCCCTTCTTCTCTGTGGAGCGGGCCTATAGGGTTCTTGCCAGACCTCATGTGCCCAGGGGGCCTCCATGACCGTTTCTGGCAAGGATTTTTCACTTTAAAGACAGAGAGGCTATCCTGAGATCAGTGAGGATCAAGGGAGAGGTGCTCTTTGGAGACAGCAGAGTCTCCTTCTACCCGGACTTCTCTGTGGAATTGTGAAAACAGTGCACTCAGTTGCGTTGCAGTCAGAGCCGAAGTCCGCTCCAAGGGATAACGCTATGCCATGCTGTACCCGGCTTGGCTGAGGGTGGTGGATGGCCACACTACCAAATTCTTCACCTGCCGAGGCGGTGCAGTGGGCGGAGGCCGCCCCTAGAGCGGCTCAGTCGCCAGACTGAAGTTCCTGATGGACTGCCTGCTATCTTAGTTAGATAGCGGGTAGGCTGGAAGTGTTAGCGGGCTACGGTTCGACTTTCCCCTAGGAATTCACTGATTAGGGAGTCAGGGGGTATTGACCTTAGTTTACTTGGGGGGCGGGAGGAGGGTTTTTGAATTGCTGCTGCGCTCGCCTGATACTGTGGAGCAGGCTCATAGGGTTCTTGCCAGACCTCATGTGCCCAGGGGGCCTCCATGACCGTTTCTGGCAAGGATTCTTCACTTAAAAGACAGAGACGCTATCCTGAGAGCAGTGAGGATCAAGGGAGAGGTGCTCTTTGGAGACAGCAGAGTCTCCTTCTACCCGGACTTCTCTGTGGAATTGTGAAAGCAGTGCACTCAGTTGCATTGCAGTCAGAGCCGAACTCCGCTCCAAGGGATATTGCTATGCCATGCTGTACCCGGCTTGGCTGAGGGTGGTGGATGGCCACACTACCGAATTCTTCACCTGCCGAGGCAATGCAGTGGGCGGAGGCCGCCCCTAGAGCGGCTCAGTCGCCAGACTGAAGTTCCTGATGGACTGCCTGCTATCTTAGTTAGATAGCAGGTAGGATGGAAGTGTTAGTGGGCTGAGGTTCGAGTTTCCCCTAGGAATTCACTGATTAGGGAGTCAGGGGGTATTGACCTTAGTTTACTGGGGGGGCGGGAGGAGGGTTTGTGAATTGCTCCTGCGCTCGCCAAATACTGCTTTCTCGTTTGGGGTACAGGTCTGCACTGGTTTAGTTGGTGTTAGACAGGGATTTTGTTTTGGGGATGTTTTACTGTTCTTATCTGTTTTTGCTGTTTGGCGGTGTGCTATCTTTGTTGTCTTTCCGTGTTGTCTGCTTGCCTGTGGTGTGCATAGGAGCTCCTCTGGTTGCTTGGTATTTGTATGATGGGGTAGGCCCTGTTAGTGTTTCTTTTAGGCTTCATGATGGGGTCCCTTAAGATCTTAAGCTGTAATGTCAGTGGCCTTAATTCCAAGTTTAAGAGGGCACTGTGACTGGATTTTGTTAAGAGACATTCCCCACATATTATTTGTCTACGGAAACTCACCTCACGGGTCAAAAGGTCCTGGCCCTTAAGAGCTCGTGGGTTGCGATGGGTTACCACTCTTCCTACTCATCTCTGGCTAGAGGGGTCTCAGTCCTTGTGTCTAAGTCTCTTCCCTTGATAGTCTCCCAGGTTTCCTGTGACCACTTGGTAGGCATGTGATCTTACATTTTGCGATGTCCTCCTTTTGCTTTACTCTAGTCTCTTTGTATGTGCCTCCTCCCTTTCATGTGACCTTATTGGTCTCGATTGTGGATATGCTGACCTCCTTCCCTACTGACCCTGTTCTTTTTATAGGAGACTTCAATGTTGTTCCTGACCCCCGGCTCGATCGCACCAGCACTGTGGACCCTGGATCCTCCACATTAGCTTCTTGGAATCTGGGGCTGGGCCTTACCAACCTTTGGAGGTGGAAGTACCCGGATGACTCCATCTTCTCCTTCTACTTCTTGGTGCATAGGTCCTGCTCCCGAATCGATCTTGCTTTTACTTCAGCTGACCTACTGCAAGCGGTGAGTGAGGTGTGCTATACTAGTAGAGGGATCACAGACCATTCTGCCTTAATAGTTACTTTGTCCCTAGGCCCTCGCCCCTCCTCCCCCTTGTGGAGAATGCATCCTGTGTGGCTAAAGGTGGAAGAAATTTCTTCTGCCTTGGAGGCCGCTCACTCTGACTACTGAGCTCATAATGCCTACCATCCGGATGTCCTAATCCAGTGGGATGCTTACAAAGCCATGGTTCGGGAGCATTTATGGTTGGGGTGGCTTATGGTTGGGGTGGCAGGCAGGAAGGCGTTATTGGGAGCCCGGGAGTGGGCCCTGCAATCGGAAATACGTGTTCTGGAGGCAGCAGTGGTGAGGGAACCTGCTCCGGAGGCCGAGAGGGAGTGGGCTAGGGCACAGCAGGCACTCTTGATTGTTCAGAAGGATCGGGTTCATTTGAAGTTGGCAGTGAGGGAGGCAGCCATATTTGAATTTGGGGGAAAAGGATGGTAAACTTTTGGCCTACCTGTCTAGGGAAAGCCACCCTGTGGCTCCAATACCCTGTGTTCGTGCTTGGGATGGATCTCTTAGCTCTGAGCCATCAGTCATTAATTAGGTATTTCACTCCTTCTATAGTTCCATGTATTCTTCCTCCTCGGGGGTTGGCCCTGAGGCTATACTGTCCTTCCTCAGAGAGCTTCCACTTGTCCCACTGACCTCGCTCCAGTCTTCTGGTCTAGAGGCCCCACTGACGGCTGAGGAGGTGTCCAGGGTTATAAAAGATTTGCCCTCTGGGAAGACTCCGGGGCTTGATGGATTGGTGTGGGACTGGTACAGGCTGAATGTAGAGAAATTGATCCCTATTCTACTTAATCTGTATACAGTGGCCTCAGAGTCCGGGGCCCTGCCTGACTCTATGAGAAAGGCACTAATTGTAGTACTACCTAAGCCTGGAAAAGATCCGACCTTGCCGGACTCTTATCGCCCCATTTCCCTCCTCAATGTTGGTATCAAAATTCTAGCGAAGGTCCTGGCGAATAGGCGAAGGGGGTCATTTCCTCCGTAGTTCACCCTGACCAGACTGGGTTCATTCCCGGGAGGGCGACTGATGTAATGTCAAAAGACTCCAGCTTAACATTTCTAAAGCGGATGAGGGCAGATTCCCTGGTTATGTGGTTAGCCTTGATGTCTATAAGGCCTTTGATTCGGTCGAGTGGCGCTATATTTGGTGCCTGATGCGAATCCTTTTCTTCGGACCTGTTTTTTTTAAATGGGTTAGTTTGCTGTATGATTCCCCTAGGGCCAGAGTGCGCACCAATCTGGAGATCTCTGAGTCGTTCCAGCTGGGCAGGAGCACTAGGCAAGGGTGTCCCCTATCTCCCTTTCTGTTTACTTTAGCTGTAGAACTCTTGGCGGTGGAAGTTCGCTCCTCCACCTCTATTAAGGGAATCACCAGGGGTTCCCTGACGGAGAAAATATATTTATATGCAGATGATACCTTAGTGTATTTAGCGGATGTGGAGGACTCCCTCGATGCTTTATTTTGTCTGTTAGAGAGATCTGGGGAGGTCTCCGGTCTGAGGGCTAATTGGGCCAAATCATCTATAATGTCCTTGTCCCAGGAAGGGGTTTTGCCCTCGGTATTACCTAATGGGTTGCAGGCTGTGTCCCGTTTTAGATATTTGGGAGTGAAAGTGTCCCCTAACAACTATGAGTTCATGGTCCTTAATTTAGATCCCCTACTTAATACTACACTTGCACGTTTACAGGCGTGGGACCCCTTACCCTTGTCCTTAGCTGGTCGGGTTAACATTTTCAAAATTATCTTTCTCCCCAAGTTCCTGTACCTTTTTCATATGTCACCTATTATTCCTCCCAAGGTTTATTTTGTTAAACTTAACTGGGCTCTGAGATCCTTCTACTGACAGAATAAACCTCCAAGGTTGGGACAGGCACTGTTCCAGGCACCTAAGCAGAGGGGGGGGGGGACTAGCCACCCCTAATATGCATAATTATTTTCTAGCCTCATAGCTGGTGTACGCGGCCTTGTGGATTGACCTGGACCTTTCCAATGCCTTCACGGCAGGGGCTCTCCTGGGTTCTTATGAGATGCTGACCAATACATTATACAGGTATGTTCCCTCTTTGTCTTTAAGGGCCTCTATTAAGACGGTGGCTGTGGTTTGTTCGGTGATTTCTGGGCACTTCCCTCAGCCGGTGGTCTCTCCGAGAGCACCCCTCTGGGGTAATCCACATTTGGAACACCTACGGGAGTTGGAGGCAGCTGAATTCTGGAGCTCCCAGGGACTCATATTTGCCATACACATGTTTGGAGATGACTGTGTCTTTCCTTCATTTGATGAAGTTAGAGAACGGTTTCATGTCCCTCAGGATGCTCACTTCCGGTATCTTCAGTTGCGAAATGAGGTCTCTGCGCAGTTTGGTTCCCTGGAGGTTACCCCTGTGTTTAATGAATTGGAGCTTCTCCTGGGGAGCAACTGGTGCCAGAAAGTTAAACAGATTTGTAAATTACTTCTATTAAAAAATCTTAATCTTTCCAGTACTTATTAGCTGTGGAATACTACAAAGGAATTTTTTTTTTGCTTTTTGGAACACAGAGCTCTCTGCTGAATCACAAGCACAGTGCTCTGACCATTTTAGGAACTGAGCACAGCAGCATATGTTTGCTATGGGGATTTTTTCCTACTCTCGACAGTTCTTAAAATGGACAGATATGTCAGCAGAGAGCTCTGTGTTCCAAAAAGAAAATAATTTCATCTGCAGTATTCAGCAGCTAATAAGTACTGGAAGGATAATTTTTTTTTAATAGAAGTCATTTACAAATCTGTTTAACTTTCTGGCACCAGTTGATTTTTTAAAAAAGTTTTCCATCGGAGTACCCCTTTAAGTCTTCAAA
The DNA here is from genome assembly GCF_029499605.1 of Hyla sarda. Taxonomy (NCBI): domain Eukaryota; kingdom Metazoa; phylum Chordata; class Amphibia; order Anura; family Hylidae; genus Hyla; species Hyla sarda. The sequence continues at coordinate 342,262,094 of NC_079189.1, read as the reverse complement.
ATTTTATCCCAAAATAATGCTTGCTCAATATTTTTAATTATGATCAAGTATGTGAAATATAATACTTATTGATAATGATATAAAAAAGCATCCTCAGTAGAAGTCTGGTGGCCAAATGTGTGTTGGGGTCTGAGGTGGTGTTTTTTGTACAGGTCTTGATTTTTTTAGTTATAGGTTTGTTGGTGGACCTTGATCTCCCCTACCCACTAGTTAGTACCCATGATAAGACTTAAATGTACCAATCTTGGCAGGTTGTGCTGAAATAGGCAACACTATGAAGAGTGTAATAGGAAAATCCAAGGCTACATAACCTGGTGACAACTACAGTCACCCCATAGGGAAAACAAGGTGCAGAGTTGGGACAAGGATGGTATATCGAAAACGCATATGCCCTGTGGATTTGCACTAAAGCTGAAGAGATCTGTACATACTGATTAATCAATAGGCAACACATTTAACTAGGCTCCAGCAGCAAGCTGAAATGCACTGCCTATTGATCAAATAACCGCTTCCCGATGCATGATGTACATGTACATCATGACGCGGAAGGTTTTCCCGACCTATGACGTATATGTACGTCGTGCAGATACTGGCCGCTACTTGCGGCATACCGCCGTGCCCGTTAAGATGGTGGCTATCACTAATAGCCAGCCATCTTGCCTCAGGACCTAGGGAGGTTTCGCCCCCCCCCCCCCCCTCACAGCGATTGCTCCTATCAGCTAGTCAAATCTGACTAGCTGATGGCAGCGCTTCGCACATAAAAATCCTGAGCAGCGCGTTGTGTGTGTGTCAAGGGGATCGGGACACACACACTGCTCTGCTAGGAGTCTGCAGTGTCCCTTATCTGTCCCCCTTGCCACGGTGTCCCTTACCCGCCCTGAGCTGCCGACGCTGTGCCCGCCTGCATGCTTCACTTCCGGATGAAGCAGGTCCAGTAATTTTTTTTTTGTAAAGGAGCTGTTTAGTTGTACAACAGCTCCCCCTAGAGTCCTAAACCTGTTACTGCATATGTTGTGCACTAGACACTAGGGGGAGCTGTTGTACAGAAGTAAAACATTTTTTTTTTTATAATATATGTATATATATATATATATACACACACACACACACATACAGTATATATAGACACACCTTCTCATTCAGAGTTTTCTTTATTTTCATGACTATGAAAATTGTAGATTCACACTGAAGGCATTAAAACTATGAATTAACACATGTGGAATTATATACATAACAAAAAAGTGTGAAACAACTGAAAATATATCATATTCTAGGTTCATCAAAGTAGCCACCTTTTGCTTTGATTACTGCTTTGCACACTCTTGGTATTCTTTTGTTGAGATTCAAGAGGTAGTCACCTGAAATGGTTTTCCCTTCACAGGTGTGCTGGTGTGGAGGAGGAGGTGTGATGGTGTGGGGGTGCTTTGCTGGTGACACTGTTGGGGATTTATTCAAAATTGAAGGCATACTGAACAAGCATGGCTACAGTAGCATCTTGCAGCGGCATGCTATTCCATCCGGTTTGCGTTTAGTTCGACCATTATTTATTTTTCAACAGGACAATGACCCCAAACACACCTCCAGGCTGTGTAAGGGCTATTTGACCAAGAAGGAGAGTTATGGGGTGCTGCGCCAGATGACCTGGCCTTCAAAGTCACCGGACCTGAGCCCAATCAAGATGGTTTGGGGTGACCTGGACAGCAGAGTGAAGGCAAAAAGGGCCAACAAGTGCTAAGCATCTCTGGGAACTCCTTCAAGACTGTTGAAAGACCATTTCAGGTGACCACCTCTTGAAGCTCATCAAGAGAATGCCAAGAGTGTGCAAAGCAGTAATCAAAGCAAAAGGTGGCTAGAACCTAGAATATTACATATTTTCACACTTTTTTGTTATGTATATAATTCCACATGTGTTAATTTATAGTTTTGATGACTTCAGTGTGAATCTACAATTTTCATAGTCATGAAAATAAAGAAAACTCTGAATGAGAAGGTGTGTCCAAACTTTTGGTCTGTACTGTATATACATACATATATGTATATATGTGTATATATATATATATATATATATATATATATATATATATATAATGTGTATACACACACATATATTCAAAATGTAATTGTTACTAAAAAATTTTTGATAAATGCTCATAATAATATAAGCCTTCTAATGTTGTAAAAAAGATAAAGAATGTTTAACAAATGATGCAGATAATGTAGGAAAGTAATTTTGATTTGAGGCACCTGACTAACACACCTTCAATTCAGTAGATGGCACATACATATGCGATTTCGTGGTTGACGTCGGTTCAAAATTAAAGCTGAATGTAACGGTGGTACAAGGAAACAGTAGACTGAAAATGCAAATAAAGAAGAGAGCAGACTCCTTTGACTCACTGCTAAGTCCTAAATCAGCGTAGTGGGGCTGCTATGTATAACCGGGATGGTGCGGGAAGCTCAGAGGCTAAAAAATGGTAGGTTTCGTGCAAGTGCACTGACGTCATTGCAACCCGTGATTTTGTAGGACCTATTGGTTTAAATGATAGAGTGGACCTATCCCCATTTTTGTAATTTTTTGTTACTTAATTAACTTTATTTTATATCATGAGTAATAGTTACTTTTACTATATAGTATTGATTCAAACTCACCTTTCTATTTTCCTATGTGCACCTGATTAGGTGGACGCAGACTTCCTACATAATCACGGGTTGCAATGACGTAAGCATGAGGCCAGAAAAAGTGCACCTGCATGAAACCTACCGGTTTTTAGCCTCTGAGCTTCCCGCACCATCCCGGCTATCCATGGCGGCCTCACTATGCTGATTTAGGATTTAGTGGTGAGTTGCAGGACTCTGCTATCTTCTTTATTTGCTTTAACAATGATGCCAGCATAAAGTAGACATGTTGTGGATGTGAATTAATAACAACATTTATTTGGCATGACTATTTCTCTTACAAGTAGAGAGTTTCAAACAGAGAAATGAAAATTTTTCCAATTTTTCACAATATTTTAGAGTTTTTCACAAAAATTGCTTCATGTATCAACAAAAATTTAGCACTAATATAAAGTACAATATGTCTCGAAAACACTATCTCAAACACTTTGCCAGGTAAAAGCAGTCCAAAGTTATTATCACTTAGAGAGACACGTCACATTTGAAAAAATGGACTGGGTTATGAAGGCCAAAACTTGCTGGGTCATGAAGAGGTTAAAAGTAAAGTTAAAGGGGTTACATAGTTACATAGTTAGTACGGTCGAAAAAAGACATACGTCCATCAAGTTCAACCAGGGAATTGAAGGGAAGGGGTGTGGCGCGATATTGGGGAAGGGATGGGATTTTATATTTCTTCATAAGCATTAATGTTATTTTGTTCCAGGAATGCATCTAATCCTGTTTTAAAGCTATTTATTTTTCCTGCTGTGACCAGTTCCTGAGGTAGACTGTTCCATAAGTTCACAGTTCTCATGGTAAAGAAGGCGTGTCGCCCCTTGAGACTAAACTTTTTCTTCTCCATACGGAGGGAGTGCCCCCTTGTCCTTTGGGGGGGTTTAACCTGGAACAGTTTTTCTCCATATTTTTTGTATGGGCCATTAATATACTTATATACGTTTATCATATCCCCCCTTAAACGTCTCTTCTCAAGACTAAACAATTGTAACTCCTTTAATCGCTCCTCATAGCTAAGATGTTATCCAGGAAAAAACTTTTTTTTATATATCAACTGGCTCCAGAAAGTTAAACCGATTTGTAAATTACTTCTATTAAAAAAACTTAATCCTTTCAGTACTTATGAGCTTCTGAAGTTAAGGTTGTTCTTTTCTGTCTAAGTGCTCTTTGATGACACATGTCTCTGGAAACGCCCAGTTTAGAAGCAAATCCCAATAGCAAACCTCTTCTGAACTGGACATTTCCTGAGACACGTGTCATCAGAGAGCACTAAGACAGAAAAGAACAACCTTAACTTCAGATGCTCATAAGTACTGAAAGGATTAAGATTTTTTAATAGAAGTAATTTACAAATCTGTTTAACTTTCTGGAGCCAGTTGATATATATATATAAAAAAGTTTTTTCCTGGAATACCTCTTTAACTTCAGTCAGTGTCTGTGCACTGGTAAGCTACCTTAGGATATGGTAAAAGTTGTCTAGGGGTGGAGTTCCCTTTGCATATTCACACCACATTGAAGTTTCCTTAGTTTGCTATGTATCACCCGAATCTTGTCTGGCACTCTGTATTTAATAACAATTTATTATCGTTGTACTTGGTTTTTTATATGTTTAAACAGTTTACAGGAGTATTTTAGTAAGTTATTGTATTAGGTTTTTATAAATTTGGCACTACCTGATTTAGTAGGTGTTGCAATTCCTACTACAATGTTGAAAAAAGCCCAATCAAGTTTGGTTCATAATGTTTAATCAAGAAAAGATTGGAATGTTTTGTTTGGTTTAGATAATATGTTGAAGTCCTACAATAACTGGATGTATAGGATTTCCCTGGTAAGACTTTCTCTACACCTTGCAAAAGGCAGACCTTAAAGGGGTACTCTACTCCTAAACATCTTATCCCCTATCCAAAGTATAGGGGATAAGATGTCTGGTCATGGGGGTCCCGCTGCTGGGACCCCTGGGATCTCAGCTGCGGCACCCCGCTGTCATTACTGCACAGAGCAAACTCACTCTGTGCGTAATGATGGGCAATACAGGGTCCGAAGCATAGTGACGTCACTGCTCCACCCTTTGTGATGTCACGGCCCGCCCCCCTTAATACAAGTCTATGGGAGGGGGCGTGGTGGCTTTCACGCCCCTTCCCATAGACTTGCATTAAGGGGGCAGACCATGACGTCATGAGGGGCGGAGCCGTGATGTCACGATGCTCCGGCCCCTGTATCGCCCGAGTGAGTTTGCCCTGTGCAGTAATGACAGTGGGGTGCAGCAGCCAAGATCCCAGCGGTCCCCAGCAGCGGGGGATGTCCAGGGGTAGAGTACCCCTTTAAAGGGGTTCTCCGGTGCTTAAACATCTTATCCCCTTTCCAAAGGATAGGGGATAAGATGCCTGACGTCACGCTCCGCCCCACAATGCAAGCCTACGGGAGGGGGCGTGATAGCTATCACGCCCCCTCCCGTAGGCTTGCATTGATGGGCGGAGCGTGACGTCACACGTCGCCCGCCCTGTAGTCGCCCATAATCAGACCCGGAGCGAACACGCTCCGGGGACTGATTATAAACGGGGTGCCGTCTGCATGATCACGGACGTCCCCAGCTGCGGGACTCCCGCGATCAGGCATCTTATCCCCTATCCTTTGGATAGGGGATAAGATGTTTAAGCATCGGAGAACCCCTTTAAATCAAACTCAAGCATGAATTTTGACTCTAGAGTATGACTGCTAGAAATAGTGTAATGCATGCTTATATATATATAAATATGGTGGTCCCTTTGCCATATAAGCTTATTGTAGGAGCTCCTAAAGGGGTACTCCCACTGCTCAGCATTTGGAACTAACTGTTTCGAATGCTGGAGCCGGTGCCGGGAGCCTGTGACATAATAGCCCCACCCCCTCATGACATCATGCCCCACCTCCTCAACGCAAGTCTATGGGAGGGGGCGTGAAGGCTCCTACAATAGGCTGATGGCGTTCACGCCACCTCCCATAGACTTGCATTGAGGAGGTGGGGCATGACGTAATGAGGGGGCGGGGATATGACATCACGAGTTCCCGGCGCCGGCTCCAGTGTCAGAACAGTTTGTTCCAAATGCTTAGCAGCTGAGTACCCCTTTAACGGAAGTATGGGAAAGGTCGGCACTCGAGTCTGTGGTGGTGCACGTGGACTGCTGCAGAACAAGTAGAAAAAGAAATCCCTGCACTCACGGTAATCATCTGTCAAATGATGTGTGTTTATTTACACAGTGCAAAATACAAAGGACGCGTTTCGGCCAAAGCCTTATTCAGACTGACATGCAATACAAGGGATACATCACAGTATATACACAGAAGCTCCTCCTACGTCCGGTTTCAATGGAAACCAATTTGTTTATAGACATATCTGACTATATCAGAATGATTGCTACCACATAATCAGTTGACCATATCACATGTAAATTAAATAAGTAAATAAATAAATATACTGATCTCCTATGGCTTGCATATTCTGTTCTGATTCCTCCCATCATTGATGAATCTATAAACAATAAAAGAAATACAAAAAAATTATAAAACCAAATTTTCATTTCCTTACAAGGAAGAAGAGAGTTCATAGTCCCTAATCAATCCCCTTGGTTCCAGGGTAGACAGTCGGTGAATCCAATAGATCTCCTTTTTACGTAACAAAATTTTGATATCACCTCCCCTCCTTGAACATTGTGTATGGTCTATGACTTGATATTGTAACTGTGAGATATGATGGCCAGCTTTGTCAAAATGATATGGAATGGGGCATAAAAGGTTCTTGCATCTGATGGTTGATTTGTGTCTATTTATGCGGTCTCCTACATGCTGGGTACCCTCCCCAACGTATAGGAGACCGCACGGACACTTGATGACATAAATTACGTTCCTTGAGTCACAGGTACTCAAATGCTTTAGTTTGATGGCTTCTCCAGTATGTGGATGTAATACACTATCGCTCTTAATGATATTGCTGCACTGCGCACAATGTAGGCATGGGTAGGTGCCCTTCTCACTGGAGAAGCCATCAAACTGAAACATTTTACTACCTGTGACTCAAGAAATGTAATTTATGTCATCAAGTGTCCGTGCGGTCTCCTATAAGTTGGGGAGGCTACCCAGCATGTAGGAGACCGCATAAATAGACACAAATTAACCATCAGATGCAAGAACCTTTTATGCCCCATTCCATATCATTTTGACAAAGCTGGCCATCATATCTCACAGTTACAATATCAAGTCATAGACCATGTACAATGTTCAAGGAGGGGAGGTGATATCAAAATTTTGCTACGTAAAAAGGAGATCTATTGGATTCACCGACTGTCTACACTGGAGCCAAGGGGATTAAATAGGGACTATGAACTCTCTTCTTTCTTGTAAGGAAATGAAAATTTGGTTTTATAATTTTTTGTATTTCTTTTATTGTTTATAGCTTAATCAATGATGGGAGGAATCAGAACAAAATATGCAAGCCATGGGAGATCAGTATATTTATTTATTTACTTATTTAATTTACATGTGATATGGTCATCTCATTATGTGCTAGCAATCATTCTGATATAGTCAGATATGTCTATAAACAAATTGGTATCCATGGTAACCATTGAAACCGGAAGTAGGAGGAGCTTCTGTGTATATATACTGTGATGTATCTCTTGTATTGCATGCAGTCTGAATAAGGATTTGGCCGAAACGCGTCCTTTGTATTTTGCACCGTGTAAATAAACACACATCGTTTGGCAGAAGATTACTGTGAGTGCCGGAATTTCTTTCTCTACGAGTACCCCTTTAACTGCTGATCCTTGCATTATCAGATTTTACCTTAGAAATTATGTCCAAATTAAGGCTAGGTTCAGACTACGGAATTTCAGACAGAAATTCAGTCGTAAAATATCCGTCCGAAATTCCGCTTGCTAAAATGTCTAGTGTAGTGAATGGGTTTCCGTTCACAAATTCACACTTCGGAATTTGTGAAGCGGAAAAGCCGCTTAGAAAATCCGCTTAGAAATTTCCGCCTGAAGAAAGGCGGTGCTCTTTCTTCAGGCGGAAATTCGCGCGGATCACATTGCAGTCTATTGGACACTGCAGTGTCCGCGCGGTCCTAGCGCCGACTGATTCAGCCGGCGCTGGCTGCACTCGGAATCTCCGGGCGGAAATTTTCTGCCTGGAGATTCTGTAGTCTGAACCTAGCCTAAATGTTAGCTCTATACTGGATACATTACTCAATTTCAATAAAGTGCTGTCCTTTTTTTGCTATTAATACACCAAATAACAAAAAGTTCAACCCATAAAACTAAATCTAGATATGAATGACAAAGCTAATGAAATGTTGCTTTTTTATACAATTAGTGTCCTATATTAAGCTTCATCAAACTTTGTATTTTGAGAGGAGAATTGCATTCAACTTGAATTATATTTGAGTCACAGATTTCTGTGTACTGTTCAAATGTATCATTATTATTTTACCATATCATTAAACTATGTTCTGAACACGAATATGTAAGGGGGGAATTAATAAAACCTTGTGAAGGAAGTAAATGCACAAATAAATGTAGTCACATAACTAGGTAACAAAGAGGATCAGTCAGGGAGGTTTGGAGCTGCCAACAGCTTCATCAATCCATAAGCCCTTTGGTTTTTGTGTCATTAGAAATCCTGCAGAGAAAAAGATTTACATTGATTATAAAAAGCCATCATGATTTAGAAATTATAGTACGGCATGCATGCAAAGTTATTATCAATTTTCATGCTAACAGTATTCAGCATTTAGTTAGTACATAAATGCTACATAGACAACAAAGTAATTGCAGTAAAAGATTACTGCTCTCAATACCTTTTGACAAGATAGTTATTTGGCAAGGGAGACTTTTTGTGGTTAATAATAAGATTATGTTTCTTTACAATGTTTATAAATTATTATTTCTAATTATTAACCACTTAATGATTAGCAATGTATATTTGCAGTTCTGCCAACTGGGCATTAATGATGAGCACCCTATATCTATGGAGCCAATTGCTACTAAACTATGCTATGAGCAACTGGCATTCACCATTAATCGTTGATGTTGGCCATTAACCTTTTAAATGCTGTGACCATCTGCCAGCATTCTGATCAGCACCCTTTCAATGTGGCTGTGGAGTGCTGATTGATTTCAATGGCAGTCGGAGACCTTTTAAAGGCCTCTGTGATGGCCATTGGCTGATCTGGCACTATAATCTGTCTCAGGCAGGGCACCTATCTAGGGCCACATTAAAGGTGTCTAGGATATGGAGCAGTTAGTTTATTGGGGCCCCTAAACTTTCTTAAGGATCTAAACAAATTCCAGGCAAAAAAATTTTACAGCAATTTTACAGCAGCGATTCACCTCAAGCCCAAATCCAGTCTAGAAGCACTGATAGGGAAGGGAGAGCGATTGAGAGAGAAAGTGCAATTGTGGGTGTATTACAGCAGCGATGCACCTCAAGCCCAAATCCAGCATGGAAGCACTGATAGGGAAGGGAGAGAGATTGCAATTTTGGGTATAGTACACAGCGACTGTGTGCTGCAGCACTGGTGTGTACAACAACTAAAAATATAATAGTAGCCAGCCAGTTAGGGTGAGCAGAGCACTAAAAGCCATAATTACCTGCTATTAATGCCTAATACTGGTCTAGTAGCGGAGCGTATTGTCCTCTATTAAGTGTAACCTGTGCGTACATAGGTGGTGTACCCTTTTGTTCCTGTTAAAATCTTAAGGGCCTAGTAACTGTGAAATAGAAAGAAGGAGGATCCCGGCACTCGTGAATTGCTGAACATACTTTGTTTTTATTACAGCTTCATAGCAGGCACACTGAGGCGGTACACGTTACAGCTGTACCAGCCTTTCTCAACCGCATAATGAGAACAGGTTAACACGTGTAATTTATGCAACATCTGTCTCATCAAAACTATGTCACATCAATAACCATAAACAAAAGAAATCAATTCTCAACAAAGAAAAAGAGAACAGGTACTTGTGTCTTTTAATTCCATGGCATCCCTTCGTCAAGGATCTCAGGTGGGCTCTACGAAGTGAAGGTATATTACATAATCGCCAACTATACAAACTCAAAATAGTTGTGTTCACTCATAATCGCTATTTAACCCCTGCCAGAGTGCCAGAGTGTCCAAATGGTGCATCCAGAAAGCTTGTTTTTAAAGGAGCAAATTTTTTTTGATGTCTCCCCTGCGTCTAGGTAGGAGTACCTCATCTATCACCTGATATTTTAACTGTATGATAGAATGACCCTTTTCCTTAAAATGTTGGGGGATCGGTAATAGTAAATTGCAGCATCTAATGCTAGATTTGTGTTGATTGGGTAGTTTCTCCAACGTATAGGAGACCGCATGGACATTTTATAAGATAGAAGACATTACGAGACTGACGTGTAGAAACCTACAATTGGAAATCTCTTTCCACCATGTGGGTGCATAAAGGAATCACCTCTGATGACATTAGTGCATTGAGCACAGCTCAAGCAGGGAAATGTCCCACATTTTTTGGTACTCAGGAATGTTTGGCGGCTCTTTTGTTTAGTACACACATCTGCCATAACAAAACGATATTTTAAATTTTGCGATCGTTTGTTGCAGATCCGTGGAGGATTTTTCAATTATTTTATAGCTGGGTACGATCTTTCTAAAATTCTCCAGTGTTCTATCACTATCTGGTAAATTTTTTCTGGTGAGGGGATCATATGTCCACACAAAGGGGATCACCTTTTTATCCTTCTCTCTTATTTGTCTCTCTTGACTAACTCTATCAGGGGATAAGATTTTCCGAGGTAACCTCTTTCCCTGAACTTCTCGTCCAGCTCATTTAGTCTCACCTCTCTCTTTTCAGGGTCCGTTACAATTCTTTGGATCTTCTGTCTCTGTGAGTTAGGAATTGCCCATTTTGTGGATGGAGGGTGGGCACTGGTGTAGTGTAAGAGGCTGTTTTTATCAGTTGGCTTTCTAAACAAGTCTGTACAGAGAACCCCCCCCCCCCCCCTACTGTCTTTTTCAATCAGAGTATCCAAGAAACTCACCCTTGTCTGATCTGCTGTTATGGTGAATTTAAACTCTCCCCTGATAGAGGTCATGTACTCGAAAAATTCTTGTAAGGATGAACATGGCCCCTCCCATATGCACACTTTGTGGTCTGTAAATCTCTAATGTTGCTGAAAGAGGTTATGATGAAAAATATGCTGCTCCTCATAGTGTGACACATAAGCATTAGCATACGGGGGGCACATTCTCCCCCCCCCCACCCCCCATCGCCGAACCTTGGCCCTGCAGGTAAAAGGTGTCCTTGAATAGGAAATAATTGTCATCTAGAACAATATCCAGCATTTCAAGAAAAAAGTTTTTTTGAAATCACTCCTTTCTAAAAGCCACTATAATGTCTGTTTATTTGTTTTTTGTATTTTTCTGTTTAGGTGTGTATTCACACACTAGTTTGTTCAGAGCAGTTTGCTATTTTACCTGGATAGGGAATAGTTAATGCTCTGAACGAATGAGAATTGGGGTGGAGTTATTTAGCCAGAGTTCTCCTGCATTCTGGTGCTGGTTATTGAGTGCAATACTACTATATCTGTTTGTGCTATATTCTGACTATGATTGCTTGAGCATTTACCTGGCATTTATCTTGTCGTTGTATCTGGGTTTTTAGCCATGGTTATATAGCATGCTCCTTGTATTTTAGTCTGTGTTACATTAGTTGGTTTTAGGATTATGTTTGTTCATTCTGCTCTGTCTGTGTTCACACTGTGTCTAACTTGTACTATGTGCTCTGTATGTTATATTCCTGTTTGGTATTCTGGAGTCTATTCAGACTCATCCGGTTCTAATCTAGGGTTTCATGTATTATATTTCCGTTTCTTACTGGGTCAGGATTTTGTCCACACGGTGGAGTGTGTCCGCTGGCCAGTAGCCTATTTGGCTTTATTATTAATGGCTACTCCTATAGTGGAGTGGGGAGTCCAGATTGTATGTTCTGTGACCCAGTGTGAACAGTGTCCTATATTTATATCCTGTTTGGTATATCTGGTTGTCTGGTAGTTTTCTGTTTCAGTTCTGGTCTGTGACCGACTATGTATATTATGTGTATTTACACCACTGCACTTTAGTGCAGGAAGGGACGGGCACCCAGTTGTCGATCCATCGTTTAGGACGGATGGGCAAGTAGGCAGGGAGAGATGTTATAGGGTCAGTTAAGGGCTCACTCTCCCTGTCCCCACAGTCAGTCATGACAGCCACCTTGTAGCCGCAATACCTTTTTGGTGCTCTATCGACGTATAAAGGCTTACTACCTCAATAGTAACCAGCCATGTTTCCTGAGTTACCTCCCTAACTGTTGTTAACACCTCTAAAAAATCGGAGGTGTCCAACAGAAAAGAAGGGGTTAATATGCGGTTGAGAAAGGCTGGTATAGCCGTAACGCTTACGGCCTAAGTGTACCTGCTATGAATCTGTATTAAAAGCAAAGTTTGTACAGAAAGTCACAGTGCCGTGATCTCCTTCTTTCTATTTGGATACTCCCTGATCCACGGGCACCACCAGAGTGCAGTGCCGACCTGCCTTGACATTCTCTAGTTACTGTGAAAGGCCAGCCAAAAGTACACACTTGCTACTGCTCTAGACAAATACTGTTTTAAGCATAGTGGAGCGCACTGTATTCTCCACTTAAGTGCATACCACGTACATACATCTAAGTGGTGTACCATTTTGTTCCTGTTAAAGTCTTAAGGTCCTAGTTGCTGTGAAAGGCCAGGCAAAAGTACACACCTGCTGGTTTTGTAGTCAAATACTGTTTTAAGCATAGTGGAGTGCATTATACTCCCCTTATAAGTGCATACTATGTATGTACATCTAAGTGGTGTACCATTTTGTCTTAAAAAGGGCAGCCCCCACACAGGAACCTCTCCCTATTTCCACCTAAAAACCCTGGGAAATGGAAGGGTTTGTATGTGGAAATAAGGAGAGGTTCCTGTGTGGGACAGCTCTTTTTAGGGTGAGTAACACTTGCCAAGAAGGAACTTAATAATGTGAGAGTAGGGCGGGTTACAATGAACCATATGTTGTTTCCTTCCACCTTTTAGAGGTCTTTGCATCACATCAATACTTGATGGTGTAGGTGGCACATGGTGTTTGTTGCACACCTTTCCTTTTGTTTGATTTAAAAATAAATTTGGGTACATATATTATATCCTAAGAATATTATTAAAAGTAAAAGGGGTACTCTGCCCCTAGACATCTTATCCCCTATCCAGGGGACCGAGCAGCGTGACGTCATGACTCCGCCTCTTGTGACATCACTGCCTGCCCCCTTCATGCAAGTCTATGGCAGGGGGAGTGACGACCGCCTTGCCCCCTCCCATACACTTGTATTGAGGGGGCGGGCCGTGACATCACGAGGGGCGGAGCCATGACATCACGATGCTCCGGCCCCTGCATTGCCCGTCATTACGCGCAGAGCGAACTCGCTCTGTGCAGTAATGATAGCTAGGTGCCGCAGCGGAGATCCCGGGGGTCCCCAGCAGCGGAACCCCGGCGAGATGACATCTTATCCCTTATCCTTTGGATAGGGGATAAGATGTCTTGGGCCGGAGTACCCCTTTAAGATTACCTAATGCATATCCTCAATACTTACTTGTGCACACTAAGGCTTCTTTCACACTACAAAATCCTCCGTTTTTAAACATCCGTAGGAAGATCCGTGTGAAAATCAGCTGAAAACGGCAGTAACAAAATCCTATACGTCAGTTAGAAAATCCCATTATAGTCTATGGAACTTTCTAATATCCGTATGAATCCGTTATTATCCGTTATTGATAACGGACATTAGTTTGTTACGGAAAATAGTTACGGAAGAAATAGCTCATGAACTATTTCTTCCATAAATATCTTCCGTAACAAACTAACGTCCGTCATCAATAACGGACTATAACGGATTCATACGGATATTAGAAAATCCCATAGACTATAATGGGATTTTCTAACGGACGTATAGGAATTTGTTACTGCCGTTTTCAGCTGATTTTCACACGGATCTTCCTACGGATGTTTAAAAACGGAGGATTTTGTAGTGTGAAAGAAGCCTAACACAAAAGAGATCCTTTTCTTCTGCCTATTAGCCTACAATTCTGATCCTGCCACCCACCAAATGCCACACATCTGATGCCAAGTTCTCCTTTTTTTCACCCACCTTCGTCACCGGGTACTGGTATTGCCACCCATCGCCCCACTATGTCACCGGGTCACTTCCACGGGAAGCGTATTGGATTTTGGTTCTAGATACTCGCTTCCCGCATGGACTCAATTTTAGACACGACCTGAGTTATATCTACTAGAAGTTTCTATGTATATCTTATTTTCTTATGTATAATGACTCTCCAGCATATACCATCTGTTATGCATTATCCATGTCTTATTTTACCTCTTGCCACGTGCTCACCTGATCTCAGAGGGTGACGTCACCAGATGTAATAATATATAAGGTATCAGTTCATATGAGAAGTAGCAGTTCATATGAGAAGTAGCACGGCACTGCGGTATTGGTGGAAATAAACGTGTTGGATATGCGTTGATGTAGCTAGATGCTGCTGGTGGTGCTCTGACACAATGAGATATTCATATATTCCAAGAGAAAAGAAAGAAATCGGCAACTCACCATTCAGCTGGTATATTCTTCTTTTATTGAAGCATACTCACATGAATATAACAAAGGGAGAGGGTAGTGGGGGGATAGTGATATGCGACCGAGCTCCTGTTTCGCACACTAAGTGTGCTTCCTCCGGCCGGAGGAAGCACACTTAGTGTGCGAAACAGGAGCTCGGTCGCATATCACTATTCCCCCACTACCCTCTTCCTTTTTTTATATTCATGTGAGTATGCTTCAATAAAAGAAGAATATACCAGCTGAATGGGGAGTTGCCGATTTCTTTCTTTTCTCTTGGAGTATATAAGGTATATCTGTTGTCTGAAGCATTGACCATGATTAAGACTTGTTAACAAGTCGAAACGCGTTGGTGCGTTTCGTTTGTGCTTTTAGCCATTTCCTTTTTTTCTACGTTGGATTTTAATATGATTCATTAAAGTTACAAACTTTTATCCAGTCTTGGGAGCTGCATTTTCCTCATTTTTGTTTCATCTGATGTACCTGGGAACACGGCCCTTGCTCATTCCGTGGCTTCCGCTGGAGGGTGTGCTGAGTTCACTGTGATCTGGGTCTGCATGCTGCTAATGGTGAGCTGAACCTTTACCCACTTTTCTGGTCACTTCCAGGACTCCTGATGCTGCTGATGCCACCTCCAGGCTGTCTCATACTGCCACCATATGTTCTCCTCATGCTGCCGGCTGCTCCTGGCTGTCTCATACTGCCACCATATGTTCTCCTCATGCTGATGCCAGCTCCAGGCTGTCTCATACTGCCACCACATGTTCTTCTCATGCTGATGCCAGCTCCAGGCTTTCTCATTCTGCCACCATCTGTTCTCCTCATGCTGATGCCAGTTCCAGGCTGTCCCATACTGCCAACATATGTTCTCCTCATGCTGCTACCAGTTCCAGGTTGTCTCATACTGCCACCATATGTTCTCCTCATGCTGATGCCAGCTCCAGGCTTTCTCATTCTGCCACTATCTGTTCTCCTCATGCTGCTGCCAGCTCCAGGCTGTCTCATACTGCCAACATATGTTCTCCTCATGCTGCTACCAGCTCCAGGCTGTCTCATACTGCCAACATATGCTTTCCTCATGCTGCTACCAGCTCCAGGCTGTCTCATACTGCCACCATATGTTCTCCTCATGCTGATGCCAGCACTAGGCTGTCTCACACTGCCAGCATATGGCAGCATATGCTGAGTTCACTGTGATCTGGGTCTGCATGCTGCTAATGGTGAGCTGAACCTTTACCTACTTTTCTGGTCACTTCCAGGACTCCTGATGCTTGTCTCATACTGCCACCATATGTTCTCCTCATGCTGATGCCAGCTCCAGGCTGTCTCATACTGCCAACATATGTTCTCCTCATGCTGCTACCAGCTCCAGGCTGTCTCATACTGCCACCATATGTTCTCCTCATGCTGATGCCAGCTCCAGGCTGTCTCATACTGCTACCATATGTTCTCCTCATGCTGCCGGCTGCTCCTGGCTGTCTCATACTGCCACCATATGTTCTCCTCATGCTGATGCCAGCTCCAGGCTTTCTCATTCTGCCACCATCTGTTCTCCTCATGCTGATGCCAGCTCCAGGCTGTCTCATACTGCCAACATATGTTCTCCTCATGCTGCTACCAGCTCCAGGCTGTCTCACACTGCCACCATATGTTCTCCTCATGCTGATGCCAGCTCTAGGCTGTCTCATACTGCCAGCATATGCTCTTCTCATGCTGATGCCAGCTCCAGGCTGTCTCATATTGCTACCATATGTTCTCCTCATACTGCTGCCACCTCCAGGCTGTCTCATTCTGCCACTATATGGTCTCCTCATGGTTCTGCCACCTCCAGGCTGTGTCATTCAGCCATTATATGGTCTCCTCATGCTGCCGCCAACTGCAGGCTGTGTCATTCAGCCACTATATGGTCTCCTCATGCTGCCGCCACCTCCACTCTGTGTCATTCAGCCACTATATGGTCTCCTCATACTGATGCCACATCCAGGCACTGTCATTTTGCTGCTCTGAGACAGTGATTCTAATAGCGATGCCTCTAATCTGCTTGTCATACTCAATAACAGTATTATTTCACTAACCCAGCACACACCTTATGCGTGTTACAGCAAGGCTAAGTGTTCTACACCTCTATTAAGGCTCTCTTTAGGCCAGAAATAGCTGTTTTTATAGAGATTCGCAGCAAATAAAATTGGAACAAACAGAATTTTATCGGAAAATTCGGCGAATCGTCCGAATTCAGTTTTTCAAAAATTTGCTCATCTCTAACTATTATCACCTACAGTAACCAAAGATATGTGACCAAAGTTGCTTTTCAACTCGAAAAGTAAATTGCGTTTGGTGCAAAACACTTTAGTAAACCTCCTATCAAATAAATGCACCAGACGTGAAAATATAAATAAAATAACAAGCTTTATTAGACACTGATAATAATAAAAATAAAAAACATAAATAATGAGAATCAGCAATAGCCAGAAAAATGTGTAATGATCTAATAAGGACTATTCTCTTAAAGGTTTGCCATTACCAATTAAACATATACTGCAGAACAGCACTGCGACATTAAGCACACATAGAGAAGGCAAACAAAAAATAATAAATGATAATAAGAGAAGAGAGACAACGTGTACAGGTGATCTATTGGTGCACTGTGGGAGCCTGAGAAACCTAGAGAAAAAAGTGTGTTGGTATGAGACCTGAAAAGATTAACAAGTACATCAACAGCAACATCACTGCACTAGGAAAATACACCAGCCCTCGGAAGGGAAGAGAGGATAAACACGCTGCCACAGTGCATCCGGAGTCACCACGTTATACTCACATAAGAGATCACACACAACCCCTACGCCGTTTCGCTACCCGCTTCGTCAGGGAGTATATGGGTAGTAGCTGGGTAAACTATTTATATAACAGAGGACCAATCAGATATTTGGAGTGAAAATTACCTGGATAGAAGCAGCTGTGTTCCGTACCGCCAGAGCTCATAGCTGCCGGCGCCATCTTGGGCTCTCGGGCGCACGCGCACAGCGGAGAGGCGACGTCTGTGCACCAACGTCACCACACACTTAGTCGGCGCGTGCGCACAAGAGTCCACAAAGTAGATGGTAAGTGAAAGTATTTGGCGCATGCGCAGACAAACTGGAGTCCGCTGTGACACGGAGCCAGGTCTGGGCATGCGCATAAACATAGACATGGAGAAAAGAGGCGATTGCACTAACATTGGTGTGCATAGTGAAACCCTAGGGCACCGATATAAAGAATTTAATGTAGAAAGAAAGTTTTAAAATAAAAAGCAGAAAAAGCGTGGGGTGCAGGTGCAAAAATAAAAACAAAGGTGAACACACGTGAGACATGCAAAGAAATTTTATATATGTATATTATATACAAAGCATACAAAAAATTGAAATTTTTTTTTTATAATAATAATATATCCCTATATTAGTCATAGTGTGCTAATGAGCAAACTCGTGAACAACATGTAGATGTGACAATATGTAGATATATATATATATATATATATATATATATATACAGACATGCATACATATATATATGTGCTCGTGTAGAATAAACTATCAATTATAAAGAATATATGTGAAAAAAATATATTTGATGGATGTGTAAGAAAAATGTTTATAAAAAAGTGTAAAAAAAAGTGTAAAAAAAAAAAAATTTTAATGAACAAAATTGATAAGTATAACTATCAATCGTTGTTACTTATAATCATACAGTGTACTGAGATAAGATGCTATATAGATAGACTGTTATCAAAAAAGGTGCATTAAAATAAGTTGCAATATATAGAAACAACTATAATAGATATAAATACATATACTGATCTAGCTATAAAATTGTTATCATGAGAGTAAGTGTGATAAAATTTTTATATATATAAGGCATGCCCCACCCATCATACCCCTAGGGGTATCATACTAAATATTAAAATGGGACAATCAAGGCCATATTATGACACACTCAGTAGGTCATCTTGCCATAAAAAGGTGCTTCACTAGTGCCTTCGGGTCCACGTAAAGCTGACACTTCTTCCAGGAACTAAAAGACACACAGACCGAACTACAGACAGACGGACAACAAACGGACAAACAGGTAAACATAAAAAATGAAGACAAACAGAAAAAAAAAATCGAGAACCCCCCGGGTCGTCCCATCGTTTCAGGGAATAACTCTCTAACGGAACCTATTTGCAAATATGTTGATCATTTTTTGAAACATATTGTAGAAACCCTACCCTCACATCTGAAGGATACAACAGATGTATTGAGAAGACTCGATGGTATACAATTGGATGAAGAGGCAATTCTTGTGACCTGTGATGTGGAAAGCCTTTATACAGCGATTAGACACTGTGACGGATTGGAAGCAACTAGAGCCTTTTTGGAAATGACTGATCTGGATGCGGCATTGGGTGAGTTCATTGTCCAACTTCTTGAATTTGCTTTGACGCATAACTTTTTATTTAAGGACCTCCTCTACCTACAGCTCCAGGGGACAGCTATGGGGGCGTCTTGTGCACCCTCATGTGCAAATCTGTTCCTGGGGCTGTGGGAGAGGAGGATCTTTATGTTGGACCCTATTGAACTCATTGAGAGGGTGTCATTGTGGGGGAGATTTATTGATGACATCTTGTTTGTATGGCATGGCTCGGTAGATGAATTGAAATCCTTTATGGCTCAATTAAATAACAACCCCTATAACATCAAATTGACATACAAATGGGGACGGTCTGATATGGATTTCTTGGACCTGTTACTAAGTGTCGATACCGAAGGATATATCATGTCTAATATTTATCGGAAAAAGACATCTACTAACTCTGTCTTACACGCAACTTCCTCTCATCCGAAACTCCTTGTGGCTAATATCCCCGTAGGCCAATTCCTGCGATTGAAGCGGATTTGTTCATCACCTTCCTTCTTTGAAGAGCAAGCTGCAGACTTAAAAAATCGCTTCAAGGAGAGAGGATACAACAAGAAGGACATCCAGAGAGGATATCTCAGAGCCAAGGAAACATCTAGAACCAATCTACTGGCCCACACAACGAAGAAACCTGCTGACGATCAGGTGAGGTTCATCAGTACATATAATACTAGATGGCGTCAAATACAGAGGGCCTTACAAAAACACTGGGCTATCTTACGGATGGACCCGGTGCTATCTAAATATGTACCTGAAAAAGCCGCAATAACTTACCGACGCTCCAAAAATTTGAGAGACATCTTGGTTCACAGCCACCACAGGGACAAAAAGACACAAAATGTGTTTGGTACAAAAGGCCCCAAATGGGGCAGTAAACCCTGTGGTGGCTGTGTAGCATGCCCCAACATGGAAAGAACTTTCGACTTCAGGGACTCCAGTGGAGCCAGGAGTTATAAAATAACACAGGCAATTAATTGTTGCACTCCAGGGGTTGTCTACTGTGCCCGATGCCCTTGCAACTTGATGTATATAGGCCTTACTTCTAGGGAGCTGAGAAGACGCATCCGGGAATATGTCTTGGGCATTGAAGCTGCTAAAAATGAAGATGACATGAATCTATTGAAGACAATACCAAGACATTTTAAGGAGTACCACTCATGTGACAGTAGTCTTCTGAAGGTAAGGGGGATTGACAAAGTTATGGTGGGCCCTAGAGGGGGAAACTGGAAAAGAATATTAGCACAGAAGGAGGCACGTTGGATTTTTGACTTAAAAACCATTACCCTGTGGGGACTAAATGAAAATAATAGTTATACATCCTTTCTGTGATGTATTTGGTGTATAATACATTGTAATCTGTTCTGTATATATATTTTAGTTTTGGGTTTTAGTTTTATTTTAACAGGACATTTTATCATAGACAGTTAGGACCTAGCAACTTTACACACTTACTCATTTTTGTTGTTGTTGTTGCTTTTGTTTTTGTCTCTTGGTTGTTTTTTGTTGTTTGTGTTTTTCTTGTTTTTTTGTTGTGTGTGTCTTTTGTCGTTTGTTTTGTGTGTGTTGTTGTTGTTTTTTGTTTTTTGTTGGTTTTGGTTTTTGTTGATTGTGTCTTTTGTGTTTGGACCCCCTTTTCCTTTTCCTTTCCCCCCCCCCTTTTCCCTCCCCCCCTTTTCCCCCATTCCCCCTTTCCCCCCCGTCCTCCCCTTTTTTTCTGTTTGTCTTCATTTTTTATGTTTACCTGTTTGTCCGTTTTATGTTTACCTGTTTGTCCGTTTGTTGTCTGTCTGTAGTTCGGTCTGTGTGTCTTTTAGTTCCTGGAAGAAGTGTCAGCTTTACGTGGACCCGAAGGCACTAGTGAAGCACCTTTTTATGGCAAGATAACCTACTGAGTGTGTCATAATGTCACGATGCCGGCTGGCAGGTAGTGGATCCTCTGTGCCAGAGAGGGATGGCGAGGGCCGCGCTAGTGGACCGGTTCTAAGCCACTACTGGTTTTCACCAGAGCCCGCCGCAAGGCGGGATGGTCTTGCTGCGGCGGTAGTGACCAGGTCGTATCCACTAGCAACGGCTCACCTCTCTGACTGCTGAAGATAGGCGAGGTACAAGGGAGTAGGCAGAAGCAAAGTCGGACGTAGCAGAAGGTCGGGGGCAGGCGGCAAGGTTCGTAGTCAGGGGAGATAGCAGAAGTTCTGGTACACAGGCTTTAAACACACAAAACGCTTTCACTAGGCACAAGGGCAACAAGATCCGGCAAGGAAGTGCATGGGAGGAGGATAGATATAGTCAGGGACCAGGTGGAAGCCAATTAAGCTAATTGGGCCAGGCACCAATCATTGGTGCACTGGCCCTTTAAGTCTCAGGGAGCTGGCGCGCGCGCGCCCTAGAGAGCGGAGCCGCGCGCGCCAGCACATGACAGCAGGGGACGGGAACGGGTAAGTGACCTGGGATGCGATTCGCGAGCGGGCGCGTCCCGCTGTGCGAATCGCATCCCCAACGGCCATGACAGAGCAGCGCTCCCGGTCAGCGGGACTGACCGGGGAGCTGCAGGGAGAAAGACGCCGTGAGCGCTCCGGGGAGGAGCGGGGGCCCGGAGCGCTAGGCGTAACACATAATATGGCCTTGATTGTCCCATTTTAATATTTAGTATGATACCCCTAGGGGTATGATGGGTGGGGCATGCCTTATATATATAAAAATTTTATCACACTTACTCTCATGATAACAATTTTATAGCTAGATCAGTATATGTATTTATATCTATTATAGTTGTTTCTATATATTGCAACTTATTTTAATGCACCTTTTTTGATAACAGTCTATCTATATAGCATCTTATCTCAGTACACTGTATGATTATAAGTAACAACGATTGATAGTTATACTTATCAATTTTATTCATTAAAATTTTTTTTTTTTTACACTTTTTTTTACACTTTTTTATAAACATTTTTCTTACACATCCATCAAATATATTTTTTTCACATATATTCTTTATAATTGATAGTTTATTCTACACGAGCACATATATATATGTATGCATGTCTGTATATATATATATATATATCTACATATTGTCACATCTACATGTTGTTCACGAGTTTGCTCATTAGCACACTATGACTAATATAGGGGTATATTATTATTATAAAAAAAAAATTTTAATTTTTCTATGCTTTGTATATAATATACATATATAAAATTTATTTGCATGTCTCACGTGTGTTCACCTTTGTTTTTATTTTTGCACCTGCACCCCACGCTTTTTCTGCTTTTTATTTTAAAACTTTCTTTCTACATTAAATTCTTTATATCGGTGCCCTAGGGTTTCACTATGCACACCAATGTTAGTGCAATCGCCTCTTTTCTCCATGTCTATGTTTATGCGCATGCCCAGACCTGGCTCCGTGTCACAGCGGACTCCAGTTTGTCTGCGCATGCGCCAAATACTTTCACTTACCATCTACTTTGTGGACTCTTGTGCGCACGCGCCGACTAAGTGCGTGGTGACGTTGGTGCACAGACGTCGCCTCTCCGCTGTGCGCGTGCGCCCGAGAGCCCAAGATGGCGCCGGCAGCTATGAGCTCTGGCGGTACGGAACACAGCTGCTTCTATCCAGGTAATTTTCACTCCAAATATCTGATTGGTCCTCTGTTATATAAATAGTTTACCCAGCTACTACCCATATACTCCCTGACGAAGCGGGTAGCGAAACGGCGTAGGGGTTGTGTGTGATCTCTTATGTGAGTATAACGTGGTGACTCCGGATGCACTGTAGCAGCATGTTTATCCTCTCTTCCCTTCCGAGGGCTGGTGTATTTTCCTAGTGCAGTGATGTTGCTGTTGATGTACTTGTTAATCTTTTCAGGTCTCATACCAACACACTTTTTTCTCTAGGTTTCTCAGGCTCCCACAGTGCACCAATAGATCACCTGTACACGTTGTCTCTCTTCTCTTATTATCATTTATTTTTTGTTTGCCTTCTCTATGTGTGCTTAATGTCGCAGTGCTGTTCTGCAGTATATGTTTAATTGGTAATGGCAAACCTTTAAGAGAATAGTCCTTATTAGATCATTACACATTTTTCTGGCTATTGCTGATTCTCATTATTTATGTTTTTTATTTTTATTATTATCAGTGTCTAATAAAGCTTGTTATTTTATTTATATTTTCACGTCTGGTGCATTTATTTGATAGGAGGTTTATTATCACCTACAGGTGAAACCAGAAGTTTACACACACTATATAAAAAGAAACATATGCATGTTTTCTCACTATCTGACATGAAATCAGAATAAACCTTACCTGTTTTAGATCAATTACTTATATTTACCAAATGCCAGAATAATGAGAGAGAGAGAGAGAGAGAGAGAGAGAGAGAGAGAGAGAGAGAGAGAGAGAGAATTATAGCATTTGTATTACTTTCTGCAAAGTCAAAAGATTACATACATTTTATTAGTGTTTGGTAGCATTGCACTTAAACTGTATGACTCTGGTCAATTGTTTTGGATATCCTTCCACAAGCTTCTTACAATAGTTGGTAGGAATTTAGGCTCTTTCCTCCTGACAGGACTGGTGTAACTGAGCCATTTTTGTAGGTCGCCTTGTTTGCACCTGCCTTTTCAGCATTGCCCATAAACTTTCAATAGGATTGAGATCAGGGCTTTGTGATGGCCACTCCAAAACATTGACTTTGTTATCCTTAAGCCACTTTGTAACCAGTTAGGAAACTCAGTTCCACCCAAGCTTTAACTTTCTGGCTGATGTCTTAAGATGTTGTGCATTTACAGAAACAAATATGACCCCTACCATGTTACCTTTGTTAGAGTCCCAAGATGGCTTGATCTTGAAAAGGCAGTCAAACGTGTGAAACTCAGGTAGGACACACAGACTTAATTAATTGGCCTAAATGTGCTTGCAAACATTCTGAAACATTGTTAAGTTTTGTACAATGAAAAAATGTATTGTACCAGATATTTTTGCAGCAAATGTACAAGAAGTTTACCCTACCAAATTAACAATCATTTGGTAACCACAACATTTGAAGGAAAACTGACAGCCAATGTTATCTCCCTAAACCTAATACACAGAATTATAGAGAGAGTGAACCAGCTGACAGTTTCCCTATCATAATATTTGATAAGAACATTCATTTTATAGCTAAACCAAAAGCATAATTAAAAACATCAGTTCAATGTTCTATGTTAAGCAGGCTAGCATGGATCTATATAAATAATAAGGATATAATTAGATATGAGCGAATCTAAGCTGACGAACCTGAAAAATTTAATTTGCAACAAATGCTAATATCGACGCAATTCTATTGCGCAAACCGCTTTATTAAGCTCCATTTAGGGTCGTCCAGGCTCCAGGGCATTTAAAATGGTGGATCCACATGTCAGTACATGGGGTAAGGAATGCTGGGAAGGGAAGGAGGGAAGGCAGGTAGGCAGGATGACCCTGAATGCAGGATGCAGCCTATCAGCAGCCAGTCACCCCTGTGATGTCACAGCCCTATAAAATCAACAGCCATATTGTGGCTCGTCACTTCATTCATTACACTGCAGAAAGATAGGACGGACAGCCTGTGTGTGTGTGTTACACAGTAAAGCTTATTACAGCAGCGTATCACCTTCTAGTCACATTAGCGTTCTGGTGGACAGAGAGCAGTGCTTTTTTTTTCTTCACTGAAAAGGATTTTTACTGCAGCCATTAACCTCCCAGTCACTTTCTACCGCATTGTATTAAAGAAAGGAGCAGAGAGCTGTGTGTTGCCTCATACATTTCAACCAGCTGCCTCAACTTGATAAACCTTAGCAGAGGAGGCAGGAATAATTTTTAAGCGCAATTCTGTGTCTTTGTTCCACAACAAATCTGCTGGTTATACTAGTCTGTAGACGGCATAGTACCCAACAGTCCATTCCTAATAGTCTGTGAGAGAGTGCAATTTTGGGTTTAGTACACAGCGACTGTGTACTGCTGGTGTTGTGCTAAAATATTTATTTTAAGAGTACTGTAGCGCATTTTTCTGCCCTCAAAAGTGCATACCACATACCTACATCTAAGTAGTGTACTATTTTTGTAGCTGTTAATCTGTCAAGGGCCTAGATACTGTTAAAGGTCAGCCAAAAGTACACACCTGCTGCTGTTCTAGACAACTACTGTTTTAAGCGTAGTGAAACGTATTGTACTCCCCTCATATACGCACTAGGTATGTCAGGCAGAGAAGTGCCAGGTAATGCACAGAGGATTGGCAGAGGCCTAAATTCATCAGGCAGAGGTTGCAGCAGACTAGGGTTAAGTGGCAGCAGGAGTCGCAGCGAGAGGCCTGAGCTCCCGGAATCAGCTAGCGGTCGTGTCTCGACTAGCAACCCATCTGCCGTCATCGATCGGTTAACACGGTATCCACTTCTTTACAAAAGACATCTGATACCCCCAGTCAACAGTCGGTCAGTCGGCATGGCCCGGGAGCAGTCCCTGTCCTCCCATTGCCTCTGTCCTATGCCATTTTCTCCCCTACAGAAGTATCTTATGCTGTGGGTTCAGCTCCACTATTCAGTGAGGACGATCTAATAGAGAACAGTCAGCAGCTACTGCCCAGCCTAAAAGTCGAGGAGACATCCGCCGCTTCCCCCACTAGGCGGGAAAGTAGTGATGAGGAGAGTGACGTGGGAGGCGGTGTTGCCAGCGTTCATGGTCCTGAAGCAGACACTGTTGAGGAACCTGAGGAGTACATCAGTAACATGCAGACACTTGTTGATGATGATGAAGCCGATCACAATTGGGAGCCAGGTGCAGAAGGGGCTTCAACATCACCAGGAGAAGAGAGTTGCAGGTTGCCTGTGAGGCAGCAGCTGAGCCAGCAAAGTAGTAGCATGGTTGGCAGTCAGCATGGTTGGCAGTCAGCATGGTGGCAGAAGTGGAAATTCTAGAGCCAAACAGGCCTGAAGGAGACCACCTGCTTTGCGGCAGCCTAACTTCCCGGGAGGGGTTCCTGGAGACGGCAACAGTAGCAGTCAATAAGTGCGGAATGTTGGTGGGAAAATAAGGTACTCGGAGGTGTGGCAGTTTTTCATCAAGCATCCGGAGGAGGTTCACATGGCCACATGCAAGATATGTCGGCAGAAGGTGAAGCATGGCCAGGGTCCCAATGTTGGCACCAAGGCCCTGCATCAATATATGCTGCGCCACCATAAAGCAGCCTGGGAGAACCGTGGCTCCGATGTAATGGTCCAGCCTGCTGCATCACCCAGTGGCACGCCGCTCCCTCTTTCAGCCAGTCAAACCTCCACCACCTCACCCGAAGGGAGCTGTGTGTCATACCCTCCTTCTGTCGCTCCAGATGCTCCTCCTACTTTTAGTCAGTCATTCCGCCAACAATTGATCGGCGAAGCCATGTCCAAGAGACAACAGTATGCGCCCACTCATCCAACATTGCAGAAGCTGAATGTGCTCCAGTCTAAGTTGCTGGTGCTGCAGTCCCTCCCTTTTCAACTGGTGGACTCTGCACCTTTCAGAGAACTGATGGCTTGTGCCGAGCCATGGTGGAGAGTACCAAGCCATCATTTCTTTGCGAAGAAGGCAGTACCAGCCCTGCACAATTTTGTGGAAGAGAAGGTAGGCCAGTCCTTGAGCCTGTCGGTGTGTAGTGCAAAGTGCACGGTAGCGCCGACGTCTGGAGCTGCAACTATGGTCAGGGACAATATATGTCCTTTACAGCTCACTGGGTGAATGTGGTTCCTGCACAGCCACAACACCAACTTGTACAGGTAATGCCGCTTCCTCCTCCACGCTCTCAGGCCATTGGTCCTGTGACAGTGTGCGACTCTGCCTCCTCATCCTCCACCATGTCCTCAGCCTCCACTGCCCAGACAAGTCTCAGTGGCCCTTCAAAATACCATGGGTGCAGGGCACGGCGGTGTCATGCTGTTCTTCACATGGTTTGCCTTGCGTATGGAGTCACACAGGGGAGGAACTGCTAAAAGTCATTCGTAAAGAAATAGGAGCATGGCTTACTCCACAAAAACTGGAAATGAACACCATGGTGATTGACAATGGGAAGAACATCTTGCATGAGCTGCGACTGAGAAGGCTGAGCCATGAGCCCTGCATGGCACACGTGTTCAATCTGATTGTGAAGCTGTTCCTGAAGTGTTTCCCCCATTTGCAAGACATCCTAACAATGGGAAGGAAACTTTGCATGCACTTCAACCACTTGTACACCGCAAAGCACATCCTCCTTGTGCTGCAGCGTCAGAACGATATCCCCAACATAGTCTGATTTATGACGTTGCCACATGTTGGAATTCCTCCCTCCATATGTTGTACGAACAGAGAAAAGCCATCACCGATTTCTTGATGATCCAAGTGGATAGGGGTATTTCCCTGTGTAACTTTAATGTGAATCAGTGGCAGCTAATACATGACACCTGACATTTGCTCAGGCCCTTTGAGGAAGCCACGTTATTAGTAAGTTGCCAGGATTACAGGATGAACTACGTTATTCCACTGCTTCATTTCTTACAACCCGTGTTGGAAACTATGGCTGATCAGAGCACTGGAGATGTGGCGCCTACATCTCATGGCCACATGAGCCCTGTGGGGGCTGAACTGGAGGAGAAGGAGGAGGGGGAGGGGCACAGTGGAGCATAGTTTAGGTTTCGCCAAATGGGCATCTTAAATTTCAATGGTCTCCTCATGCTTCTGCCAACTCCAGGCTGTACCATTCAGACACTATATGGTCTCCTCATGCTTCAGCCACCTCCAGGCTGTGCCATTCAGACACTATGTGGTCTCCTCATGTTTCAGACAACTCCAGGCTGTGCCATTCAGACACTATATGGTCTCCTCATACTTCAGCCACCTCCAGGCTGTGCCATTCAGAAACTATATGGTGTCCTCAAGCTTACGCCGCCTCCAGGCTGTGTCATTCAGCCAATACATGGTTTACTGATGCTGCTGGGCATGGGACATTACCTACAAATATTTAATGGTAGCACTAGCTAACATAATTCTTCAATTTCAATTTTAAAATTAATCTTTTAATCTTAGGGATTGTGAAGCCCTAGTGCCTACTCATGCTGCCGCCTGCTCCAGGCTGTGTCATTCAGCAACTATATGGTTCAGTGATGCTGCTGGGCCTGGGACATTACCTTAAATTTCAATTCCAGGCTGTGTCATTCTGCCAGATTATAGTCTCCTCATGCTGCTTCCACTTTTAGGCTCTGTCATTGTGCCGTCATGTGACTACTTGTTAGATTGGGTTTTGTAGTCATACAATATTAGTTCAAAGTAAACACTGGTACATTACACTTTGGAATATAATATAGATGTTAAATTTTTAAAAATCGATATATTCTTTTCAAGACTGAGGCCCTATGGTCGTCGATGTCATATTACCTGTGGAATTATCACAAGAATCCAATAAAACAGCTTGGAGCAATAACAATGAACCATAACTGATTAAATGAAACATTTGCACTTTCATAGTCAGGGGGGTGCTGAGGGGCAGGGGCTGGAACAGGTGGTATATTGCCTGGCGGAGGACCGCCAGCTCGATGCTCACCAGAATGAATACTCCAAAAACTTAAATAAATTTTAAGTAAATTAAATAAAAATGACATGAAAAAAACTCTTTTTCCTCTTCAATTTTGACACCAAATGGTCTCCCTGCTGCCACATCGACGCTCTGCAGCAGTGATTCTTATAGCAATGCCTGTAATCAGCATGTCATACTGAATAACAGTATTATTTCACTAACACAGCACACTCCCTATGCATGTTAGAACAAAGCAAATTGTTCTACACCCCTATTGAGGCTCTCTGTAGGCCAGAAATATCCATTTTTAATACAGATTCGCCACAAATAAATTTGACCGGAAACTAATTTTTGGGGAAAATTCGGCGAATCAGCTGAATCAAATTTTTCAAAAGTTTCCATTTGCTTTGATTCAGAATTGATATAAGCTTGTCTTTTTTCCTGTGCAACTGCTAATTGGTCTCACTATTCTGCCTACCATAAGTCCTGGGGTATCTGAGTACTGGGAGCCAAAAAAGGAGACTGCTATGAAGCCTGGTTAAACTGTCTACTGACCCATCAGCATCATAGCATACATGCAGCAATGCTCATTTGTTGTAGCAATCAATTTATGCTAAAATGCCAACGATTTTACCAG
Source organism: Hyla sarda (assembly GCF_029499605.1). NCBI lineage: Eukaryota > Metazoa > Chordata > Amphibia > Anura > Hylidae > Hyla > Hyla sarda. The sequence continues at coordinate 342,233,143 of NC_079189.1, read as the reverse complement.
CGCATAAGCAGAAATATACATGACACTAAGTGCTGGTGAGCGCTCTGCTCTCTGTGCACTCACTGAAGACTTCATTAGCGTATTAATAAAGTGGGCAGGCCAATGGGTAACAAGATGGAGACAGGGGAGCTCGGCCACCCAACTCCCCGCCTCCAATGCGTGCTGGGGCGCATTAGGAATTAAACAACCTACAAGCATAATGCAGCACCTAACCAACAGATTTCAGTAAGTAACCCCTCATTTTCCATCTCTTCACCCACACTATAACCCAGTGTGGGTGAACAAGCAATCAGATTCTTTTAAAGGGGTACTCTGCCCCTAGACATGTTATCACATATCCAAAGCATAGGGGATAACATGTCTGATCGCAGGGGGTGCGGCCGCTGAGACCTCCTGAAATCTCTTGGCTGATGCCGCAGCATTTATGATTTACAAATAAGTTAAAAATAACAAATGCAAGAAGGTTACATATACCCTCCTTGATCCACCACCATCCATGTCTCAATCCCAAATGCAAATCACTTCTTTTTTTGGGTGTCAGCTCAAGGACCTTCTTGAACAGGCAATCAGTGGCCGCAGGGGTGTCCCATCTCAGCCACTGATTGAAAAATCCTTAAGCTAACACTGATGCAATAAAGTGCTTTGCAACGGGGACTAACACTAAGACAGCAGCAGCAATGGTTATTTTTTGAATTTTTTTTTTGAACTCTGGGCACTCTTAGATAAAAAAAAAACTATTTAGCTGACTATCGCTTTAACATAATTATTTGAAAGCAAAATCTTATATATAGCTAAAAAGGGGTGGTATGAGGAAAATATTTAAACTTAAATGTTGCCATGTTGTATGGGGTAAAAACTATAAAAGAACATTTACTTACCCACCATGATCTCCCACTCCCACCCTTCTGCTGTAGATTGGTCCAGCTGTGCAGCACTTTCTGTTTTCAGTCTTAAAACAAAGAAGTGGGCGCTCAGCCAGTCTGGCTGAGGCATAGGCTCAGGGGAGCTTCAAGCTATATGGAAGGGATGCTATGCAGTTTAAAGATGCTCATATATGTAGAAGAAAAAAGAGAGACAAAGCGACCAACCTTGTGCCGTTACCCAGGTTAAAAAATGGTATGCAAAAAAGGCTCTTATTTATGCACTCACCTGGGGGCGTTATGCTAAGGGCACAACACCTGGGAGGACATAGGGGCCCAACTGATGTGGGTCAGGCGTGGAAGTGCTGCAAGGATCCGCCCGAACGGGATGGACTCGCCGCCGGTCTTGTGCAGTGAAGAGGAGGAGAAGAAAGGATCCTTTATGGCGCTCTTCATAGAAGAAATGGTGAAATTAAGGCCGTATTAACAGCATTAAATTATAAAACTGGTTTGTTAAAGCGCTCGTGGACAACTCGTTTCAAAGGGTAGCCCCCTTTTTCATCAGGTCCAGTGAATCACTGGGCCTGATGAAGAAGGGGGCTACCCTTTGAAACGCGTTGTCCACGAGCGCTTTAATAAACCAGTTTTAGAATTTAATGCTGTTAATACAGCCTTAATTTCACCATTTCTTCTATGAAGAGCGCCATAAAGGATCCTTTCTTCTCCTCCTCTTCTATGCAGTTTATAGGGGATAGTGGTGGGGAAATTAACACTTTCTGCCGAATTTTCTCACAGATTGTAGGTGGTCACTGGCTTCACCTAGCAGCAGAAACCCTGTCATCCTTAGACAACATGGGTTGTCTAAGGATGACAATCCATTTGACCATAAACTCACCTACTAAGAGATCATCATGTGAATCTTACCTAGAAAAAAATTAAGAACACGGAGCAGTAGCTCAATTCAAATGAATCTGTAGTAGCTGTTTTTTTTTTGCAGCATTTATACTACTTAACCACATAATTGAAAATATTCGAAGTATTTAAGCAACTAGAATAAAAAACAGATTTTAAAGTTTTTGTCCTTTTATGAATCCTAGTTTTCTGTGTTCATGGTACATGCCGTTCCAATCCTGGTTATGATCCCTGTGTAGCTTCCAAACTACCATCTTTACCCTGGCTTGTTGCATTCTTACTATTTTGATGGATACAGCCTTAGCTATGCTACTGCTACCAAACTTTGACCCAGGGATTCTCCTGAAGCAGGAGTCCACACCAGCTTGTGGGAGGATAAAGGTGAAGATCAGGGAATTCCCAATTATTAATAAATAACAGCTCAGAGAAATGTATGCTCCAGTGACCTAACAAAAGATCACTGAATACAGAGTTTAAGCATTATCTAAGTACTAAATACTGTGGTTAAATATATTAAATATGTGGTTTTATGTTCTAAAACTAAACTAACGCTGTAAAGCACAAATATTTAGTACATTTCTTTCAAATATTATTAAAACTATTAGTTAATTTTACATTTTTAATCCATTTTTCCCTTTTACTAACATAATTTTGACCTTGAAAACCATATTATCTGCTTCATAGTGAAGCCTCAGAACAAAGAGAATCATTTCCATTCCATCACTATGGTTACACTTTTTTCTAGTCTAGCAACAGCACTGGAAGTGTTGAATATATAGATTCCTCAAGAGGGGAAGGAGAACTTTGTACAGCATTTAGTTTTCATTAAACCATTTAATACTGGAGTGTCCCGAAAGACCAGTGCACAAAAGGATGTCTTTCAAAAGCATAATTGTTTGACACATATACACAAAAAAAGCAATACGTATACATAGAAATGACCAAGCAGAATGAATTACATAATGTGCTTTAATATCAGTTAAACATTTAGCATGTGCTTTAAAATGATAGTGTTGGCTGTAATGATTTACATCCAATAAGGTCCTTTTCTTGTACAGTAACCCCCCGACATGCTGTGGCCCCGACATATGATCAAATCGACATACGATGGCCTCTCAGAGGCCATCGCATGTCGATGTCAGCATCGACATACGATGCTTTTTTATTTCGGGGCCATCGCATTAACTGCTATCCGACAGCGCAAAATGCTTAAGCTGCTGTCGGATAGCAGTTTAAGCATCCCGGACAGGTTCACTTACCTATCCCCGCTGCTCCGGGTCAACTTCGCGATCCTCTGGCGTCTTCTGCATCTTCTCCGGGGTCCGGGCCTCGCTTTCCGGCGTCGTTATTACGTCGCTGCGCACGCCGTCCCAGCGCAGCAACATAATAACGTCACCAGAAAGCGAGGCCCGGACACCGGAGAAGATGCGGAAGAAGCCGGAGAATCCCAAAGAAGATGCCGGAGCAGCGGGACAGCATCGGGAGCCCCTGGGACAGCATCGGGAGCGGTGAGGACGCGGTCCGGAGCGGCGGCGATAGGTGAGTATTAAATGCACTTTTTACATTGCACGAATCCCTCAACGTACGATGGATTTGACAAACGATGGGTTGTTTGGAACGAATTACCATCGTATGTTGAGGGACCACTGTATAGCGTTTTGCATTCAAAGCTTGCATCATACCCACATAGTCCCTGCTGCTATCAGCAGCTGGGGGCCATGGCTATTGCTGGACATTGCTGATCAGGGGGATGTCCAGCATTAACCATTTAGACGTCGCTATCAAAGTTGATCATGACATCTAAAAGTACCAAAATCCGTACCCTGCTGCTCAGCGGAGCTGAACGGGATCATCGCAGGAAAATTGCAATGTCCTGATAAGCTGTAAGGACAGAGAGAAGTCTCTTTCCTCCTTCCCTGCTGTCTGATCTGTGCTCCTCTGCGGCAGCCAGTCATTGCAGGCTGCAGCAATCAAGCACCAATAACACTGGTCAATGCTATCCTGTGGAGCAGCATTGATCAGTGTATGCAATCTGAAGCTTGAATGTAATAATCTCCTATGAGAACTAAAACATTTTGAATAAAGTGTTCAAACAAAGTTAATAAATATGAATTAACCCCTTCCCTAAGAAAAGTTTAAATCACCCCCCCCCCTTTTCCAAATGTTTTAAGTAAAATTATGTAAACAAAAATAAATATAATCATATGTGGTATCGCCGCATGCATACATTTCTGAACTATTAAAATATAATGTTAATTTAACTGCACGGTCAATGGTGTAAACATAAAAAATACCAAAGTCAAGAATTGCATATTTTTGGTTGCTTCTTATGCCAGAAAGAGTAAAAAGTGATCAAAAATACCCATCAAAACAAAAAATGGTATCACATAAGACTTAAAGGGGTATTCCGGTGGAAAACTTTTTTTTTTTTTTTTAATCAACTGGTGCCAGAAAGTTAAACAGATTTGTATATTACTTCTATAAAAAAAAAATCTTAATCCTTCCAGTACTTATTAGCTGCTGAGTACTACAGAGAATTATTTTATTTTTGGAACACAGTGCTCTCTGCTGACATCATGAGCACAGTTCTCTCTGCTGACATCTCTGTCCACTTTAGGAACTGTCCAGAGCAGCATATGTTCGCTATGGGGATTTTCTCCTACTCTGGTCAGTTCTTAACATGGACAGAGATGTCAGCAGAGAGCACTGTGCTCGTGATTCAGCAGAGAGGTCTGTGTTCAAAAAAGAAAATAAGTTCCTCTGTAATATTCAGCAGCTAATAAGTACTGGAAGGATTGAGATTTTTTTAACAGAAGTAATTTACAAATCTGTTTAACTTTCTGGCACCAGTTGATCTAAAAAATTTAGTTTTCCACCGGAGTACCCGTTTAACACCATGTCGCAAAAAATGAGCCCTCATACATCCTCCATCTGCATAAAAATAAAAAAGTTATAGGGGTCAGAAAAGGACAATTTTAAACATACAAATTTTCATAAAAAATTAATTTTAAGTAGAAAAATAAAACCAAACCTATATAAGTTGGGTATTGTTCTAATCGTATGGACCTAGAGTATAGCTATAACATGTCACTTGTAACGAAAAGTGCACTGTGTAGAAACGGTAAGCTGGTAATCACTAGTGTTGCTCGCGAATATTCGCAATTCGAATTTTATTCGCGAATATCGCATATTCGCGAATTCGCGAATATTCGCGAATATAGCACTATATATTCGTAATTACGAATATTCATTTTATTTTTTTTGTTTTTTTTCACAGTACACATCACAGTGATCATCCCTCTCTGCTTCCAGCTTATGTGGTGTAAGAAGGCTCTAATACTACTGTGTGAGACTGGTGCGCGAATTTTCGCATATGCAAATTTTCGTTTGTGCTAATTTTTGTATATGCAAATTTTCACATATGTTAATTTTCGCACACGCGAATATTCGCATATGCGAAAATAAAATGAGAATATTACGAATATGCGAATATTCGCGAATATGACGAATATTCGTCCATATATTCGCGAATTTGAATATGGCCTATGCCGCTCAACACTAGTAATCACTCACATTGGTTTTTGTCCCTACTGAGATGCACAATCTAAATTCCAAATTAACCAATCAGTATGTTTTGGAGTGTGGAAGGAAACTCATGTCAACATGGGGAGTATTATCTACTGAGCCACCATGCTGCCCTTGAGTTCTTTCTTGGTACATAAAGTATATTTAACAGCTTTATTCTGTGCCTAATTCTTTTAAATGGGCACTGTCAAATTGAAAAGCTTTTTATATGTTGCACATCTTGGCAAAACATTAAAGGGGTACAATTCTTTTAAAAACAACTGGTGCCAAAAAGTTAAACATAAAAGTTAAACAGATTTGTAACAATAGAGAGCACTGTGGTCAGACAGAAAGGAACTATACAACTGTCTCTGTAGTATGCAGCAGCTGATAAATACTGGAAGGATTAAGATTTTTATATAGAAGTTATTCACAAATCTGTTTAACTTTCTGGCACCAGTTGATTAGAAACACCTCTTTGCAGGTGTTGATACATTTCCCCCCATGTGTATAACTAAACCTAGAAATAGAGTGTTAAAACTCAGTCCCCTAATGAAGACTTACCACTCATAATCCTCTTCTCTCTAATATGAGCAGGAGAGAAAAAAAAGGATGAGGTTACAGAGCAGCCTGTAGTGATGGATGAAGAGACCTAGCACAGCAGACTCAGGAAGGAAGTGAATGCATGGTGAGTTGAGGGCGGGCTCAGTACTTGGCTTGGACATGCCCCCCCCCCCTGAGTAGTAAATCTCAGAATGAGTAAGCAGCAGAACAGAGGCTTATGTGAGCAAAATACAGAAGCTAGACACATGTGAGCAACATATAGAAGCATTTTTTCTGTGATATTATAGATACACTTTAAATACTAATAGCTGGGTTTCTGTGAGCATATTGGTTTCCTTCCACATAAATCAACAAAAAATATTTGTAGGTTTATTGGCAAATGGAACAACAATAAAAGTGGCCAAATATGAATCTGATGACTTGGCCATTGAAAGCTGTAGTCTGCATACAGTGGAGGTCAAAAGTTTGGGCACCCCAGGTAAAAAAAATGTATTAATGGGCCTAAAGAAGCCAAGGAAAGATAGAAACATCTCCAAAAGGAATCAAATTAAAGATTAGACATTATTATAATATGTCAACAAAAGTTAGATTTTATTTCCATCATTTAAACTTTCAAAATAACAAAAAACAAAAAAATGGTGTCTGCAAAAGTTTGGGCACCCTGCAGAATATATAACGTGCACTGTCCCCTTTGCAAAGCTGAGACCTGCCAGTGTCATGGATTGTTCTCAATCATCATCTGGGAAGACCAGGTGATGTCAATCTCAAAGCTTTTAAATGCCCAGACTCATCTGACCTTGCATAAACAATCAGTACCAAGGGTTCTTCTAAGCAGTTGTCTAGAAATCTGAAACTGAAAATAGTTGACGCTCAAAATGCTGGAGAAGGCTATAAGAAGATAGCAAAACGTTTTCAGATGTCAATATCTGGAAGACCAAGAAAAATATCATACAGAACAGCTCGCAGGATTGTGAGAAAAACAATTCAAAACCCACTTTTGACTCCACAATCCCTCCAGAAAGATGTGGCAGACACTGGAGTTGTGGTACACTATTCCACTATAAAGAGATACTTGTACAAATATGGTCTTCATGGAAGAGTCATCAGAAGAAAACCTCTTCTACGTCCTCACCACAAAAATCAGCATTTGAACTTTGCAAATGAACATATAGACAAGCCTGTGGACAGAATTTAATGAAAAGAACCTCTGTCCAACTGTTAAGCATGGGGGTGGATCAATCATGCTTTGGGGTTGTATTGCAGCCAGTGGCACAGGGAACATCTCATGAGTAGAAGGAAAATGGATTCAATAAAATTTCAGCAAATTGTGGATGCTAACTTAATGCCATCTGTGAAAAAGCTGAAGTTAAAGAGAGAATGGCTTCTACAAATGGATAATGATCCTAAACACACCTCAAAATCCACGGGGGATTACATGGCCTTCACAATCTCCTGACCTCAAGCTAATTGAAAATTTATGGATAGAACTTTAAAGAGCAGTGCGTGACAGACAGCCCGGAAATCTCAAATAACTGGAAGACTTGTGTAAGGAAGAATGGGCAAAGATACCTTAAACAAGAATTGAAAGACTCTCGTCTGGCTACAAAAAGCATTTACAAGCTGTGATACTTGCCAAAGCGGACAGTACAAGATATTAACTCTGCAGGGTGCCCAAACTTTTGCAGACGCCATTTATTTTTCTGTTATTTTGAAAGTGTAAATGATGGAAATAAAATCTAACTTTTGTTGACAAATTATAAGAATGTCTAATCTGTAATTTGATGCCTTTTGGAGATTTTTTCATCTTTCCTTGGCTTCTTTATGCACATTAATACAAATTTTTACCTGGGGTGCCCAAACTTTTGATCCCCACTGTATATTAGTGCTGTGGCTGACTGGGACAAACCCATGGTTACACTTTTAGGTCTTATAGGACTCTAGTCTTCCCTTGTAGGTTAACGGAAGAATCCATTTTTTCAGGCAACCTGAGCTCTAATTTATGCAAATGAAAGTAATCAGCAGAAAAAGTGGTCAGGTTCAACCGCAGTTACTGCAGTTCTGCTTAACACAATTATTGGTTTCCTATATCACCTTAGTGTGTATGTGTGTCTGGGATAGGAAAATTACATTGTGAGCCCCAGTGGACTGATGTAAATGGTGACAATTTCTGTATAGGACTACAGTATATATTGGCTTTATAAGCAACCAAAATAAATACTGCATTTTCTTTGATTCTTTTTACACTATATAATTTCATTAGTTAGAGCTCATCCTTCTTTTGTAAATTCAGTGTATTGTAGCTGTCAAATCTTCCACTTGTTGTCCAAGCAGTTTAGACCTCATGTTGTCCAAGACATGCTCCAATAAGAAACAGAACCGCATGCTCTGTGAAGTAGCATACATTATATGCCTCAGGATATGGTTTGGTAGCTATTTAAACCTCCGTGTGACATGATACCAGTGCCATGACTAAGAGCACTAGCTTGAAACGCGTCGGAGTTTCACTCGTTTTTAGAGTGACATGTCACTTGCCGCTTATGTGGCAACCAGTTTTTAACATGTTTTGAATTAAACGTTAAGTTTTACTCCATTTCCTGGGAGCTGGATCCTACCTACTTTCTACATTATATAAGGTAGCAGTACAACTCCCATGAATTATGTGATTATATATGTTTCCCGAATTTGCAATGCTACAACTCTTAAAGTAGGCAATTCACTAGGTTTAAATTAGAGAAAAGAACTATAGACTTGTGAGTCCAACATCAACACTGGCTATAAGAATATTTACAGTCCTACATTTAAGGTGAAAGCAGCATTACTATTGAGAAACTAGTGGCAGATTAGTATTACCTGTTACCTGCCACTTCCCCTCTCCCTATCTCCAAACTAACTATTCTCTACAAAGGTCTTCTGGACAGTTAAACAATACTTTACCATTATGCTTGTCTGGCGGCAGGATGCATGGGACTTCCGGTACATCTCTTTATCTTATCACATTACTCTTAGACTATATATATATATATATATATATATATATATATATATATATATATACAGAGCATCCAACATTGTCCAGTCTTCCTACCTAAACCTTGTGGGAGGAGAAAAGCAACAATGATGCCCTTGTCCTCAAATGCAGACCTTATACCCCATCCTCATGTTTTGACCTCCTATCCCATCCTCAGGTTGAAATTGAAAATAAAAGGGGATATGACTATGCGGGGAGGGGTAGGGGGTGGACATAGTGGGTGGAATTTATTTCCACAGCCACAGTAGACTCTCCAGAGCTTATTGCTCCAAGGCTTACAGTACACTTAGCCTATAATACTTTAGAGGTGGTACTCGTAGAACACTGTAAACTACTCTCCTCCATGACCAGAGTTTCCAAGCATCAGAATGAAAACAAACACTTTACTAGCTCAATATCAACTTCACCCCTTAAAGACTGGCTCCTCACACTACAGGTGACCTTTTTAGGATTTCTTTACACAGGCCCATGAAATGTTTCCCAGTCTCCAATCCACAGAATCCTATCTCTCCTTTAAAGGAACGAGCTTACTTTTTAAGATATAAGTCTCAGGCCTACTCATCCATTACAGACAATAAACAAAACCTCCAGTGGTATGCCTAAAGAAGCGGTTAGTCCATGAAATGCGTTGTCTTATGGGAAATTTAAGTTGTTATTACTCAAGAGACTCCCAGCGCCTGATTTGATCCTGCCTACCACCAGAAATTTTGTCTATTTTCTGCTGTCTATGCGAGGCTAGGAATGGCTACAGGAGGTCTGTGCCTCCTGTAGCCATTCATACGATCTTATCCAAAGTAGTACTTGGTTTGTGCATCCAACCTCGGTAAGCACTGTCTTAAAGAGGTTACTACCATTTTGTCTACGATATCACACCACCAAGCGCTTTCTGTTTGTTTTTAACATCCATTACAGAGGCCATGATGCTGTCGAATAGAACCTCCCAAGAGCTGTGGAAACTCTTCACGCTTGGCACCGCCTCTAAGCCTTTTAACATCTCCCCAGATGTACATACATAAAAAGGGATATGTTACTCAGTACCTAACCCTGATCATTTACATATCACTTTTATGTGTCTAGGAACTATATATCCCCAACAAATAGCATTTCCATGTTGCTCACTTGCTTTGTGTTCTTGCCTTCTGGAGTCCATCTCTCTGCCTCACTGTGGATGTCTCAACTGCTCTGAGTCTGGGGAAGCCTGGCAGTCTGCAAATCACTGCCCAGTAGTTTTTATGCATACATTTTCTATCTGTTCCTAGAAAAGCTGGATGCTAATCAACATAGATGTCACTATGTGTGTCATTCAGCTTTCACAGACTCCTGAATGTCTGATTAGCTTCTTTGTCATTCAGGAGTCAGAGAAAGCTTTGGCTATTCAAGCATGCCTGAAGTTTTGCATTGCAATAGCTGGAGCTGCAGTGTTTATAACGCAGTGTGTTAGAGCAGTGTTGCCTTTAGCTGTTGCAAAACTACAACTCCCAGCATGCCCACACAGCCTTTGTCTGTAGTTTTTCAAGAGCTGGAGGCACACAGCTGGAGAATACACAACTCTAAAACAGAGTTTTACAAAGATTGTACCCCCAGCTGTTGTAAAACTACAACTCCAATCATGGGAGTTGTAGTTTAGGAACAACTGAAGGCTGCAGTGGTGCAATGGCGATCTCCTATACTGGATACCAACACACTTTTTGGCCGGTATCCAGTATGCTGCAAAATACAGAGTAGTCTATCTACATAAAGACAGATGACCCCCTAGTGGCGGCTATTTCTGTTACGCCGAGCGCTCCGGGTCCCCGCTCCTCCCCGGAGCGCTCGCTTCTCTCTCGCTACCGCAGCGCTCCGGGCAGCTCCACTGACCCGGTGCGCTGCGATACCGTCTCCAGCCGGGATGCGATTCGCGATGCGGGTAGCGCCCGCTCGCGATGCACATCCCGGCTCCCGTACCTGACTCGCTCTCCGTCTGTCCTGTCCCGGCGCGCGCGGCCCCGCTCCCTAGGGCGCGCGCGCGCCGGGTCTCTGCGATTTAAAGGGCCACTGCGCCGCTGATTGGCGCAGTGGTTCCTATTAGTGTGTTCACCTCTGCACTCCCTATTTATACCTCACTTCCCCTTCACTCCCTCGCCGGATCTTGTTGCCATTGTGCCAGTGAAAGCGTTTCCTTGTGTGTTCCTAGCCTGTGTTCCAGACCTCCTGCCGTTGCCCCTGACTACGATTCTTGCTGCCTGCCCCGACCTTCTGCTACGTCCGACCTTGCTTCTGTCTACTCCCTTGTACCGCGCCTATCTTCAGCAGTCAGAGAGGTTGAGCCGTTGCTAGTGGATACGACCTGGTCACTACCGCCGCAGCAAGACCATCCCGCTTTGCGGCGGGCTCTGGTGAAAACCAGTAGTGACTTAGAACCGATCCACTAGCACGGTCCACGCCAATCCCTCTCTGGCACAGAGGATCCACTACCTGCCAGCCGGCATCGTGACAGTAGATCCGGCCATGGATCCCGCTGAAGTTCCTCTGCCAGTTGTCGCCGACCTCACCACGGTGGTCGCCCAGCAGTCACAACAGATAGCGCAACAAGGCCAACAGCTGTCTCAACTGACCGTGATGCTACAGCAGCTACTACCACAGCTTCAGCAATCATCTCCTCCGCCAGCTCCTGCACCTCCTCCGCAGCGAGTGGCCGCTTCTGGTCTACGACTATCCTTGCCGGATAAATTTGATGGGGACTCTAAATTCTGCCGTGGCTTTCTTTCCCAATGTTCCCTGCACTTGGAGATGATGTCGGACCAGTTCCCTACTGAGAGGTCTAAGGTGGCTTTCGTAGTCAGCCTTCTGTCTGGAAAAGCTCTGTCATGGGCCACACCGCTCTGGGACCGCAATGACCCCGTCACTGCCTCTATACACTCCTTCTTCTCAGAAATTCGAAGTGTCTTTGAGGAACCTGCCCGAGCCTCTTCTGCTGAGACTGCCCTGTTGAACCTGGTCCAGGGTAATTCTTCCGTTGGCGAGTACGCCGTACAATTCCGTACTCTTGCTTCAGAATTATCCTGGAATAATGAGGCCCTCTGCGCGACCTTTAAAAAAGGCCTATCCAGCAACATTAAAGATGTTCTGGCCGCACGAGAAATCCCTGCTAACTTACATGAACTCATCCATCTTGCCACTCGCATTGACATGCGTTTTTCCGAAAGGCGTCAGGAGCTCCGCCAGGATATGGACTTTGTTCGCACAAGACGTTTTTTCTCCCCGTCTCCTCTCTCCTCTGGTCCCCTGCAATCCGTTTCTGTGCCTCCCGCCGTGGAGGCTATGCAGGTCGACCGGTCTCGCCTGACACCTCAAGAGAGGACACGACGCCGCATGGAGAATCTCTGTCTGTACTGTGCCAGTACCGAACACTTCCTGAAGGATTGTCCTATCCGTCCTCCCCGCCTGGAAAGACGTACGCTGACTCCGCACAAAGGTGAGACAGTCCTTGATGTCTACTCTGCTTCTCCACGTCTTACTGTGCCTGTGCGGATATCTGCCTCTGCCTTCTCCTTCTCTACTATGGCCTTCTTGGATTCCGGATCTGCAGGAAATTTTATTTTGGCCTCTCTCATCAACAGGTTCAACATCCCAGTGACCAGTCTCGCCAGACCCCTCTACATCAATTGTGTAAACAATGAAAGATTGGATTGTTCCATACGTTTCCGCACGGAGCCCCTTCTAATGTGCATCGGACCTCATCACGAGAAGATTGAATTTTTGGTCCTCCCCAATTGCACTTCCGAAATCCTCCTTGGACTACCCTGGCTTCAACTCCATTCCCCAACCCTGGATTGGTCCACTGGGGAGATCAAGAGTTGGGGGCCCTCTTGTTTCAAGAACTGCCTAAAACCGGTTCCCAGTACCCCTTGCCGTGACTCTGTGGTTCCCCCTGTAACCGGTCTCCCTAAGGCCTATATGGACTTTGCGGATGTTTTTTGCAAAAAGCAAGCTGAGACTCTACCTCCTCACAGGCCTTATGATTGTCCTATTGACCTCCTCCCGGGCACTACTCCACCCCGGGGCAGAATCTATCCTCTGTCCGCCCCAGAGACTCTTGCTATGTCGGAGTACATCCAGGAAAATTTAAAAAAAGGCTTTATCCGTAAATCCTCCTCTCCTGCCGGAGCCGGATTTTTCTTTGTGTCCAAAAAAGATGGCTCTCTACGCCCTTGCATTGACTACCGCGGTCTTAATAAAATCACGATAAAGAACCGCTACCCTCTACCCCTCATCTCTGAACTCTTTGATCGCCTCCAAGGTGCCCACATCTTTACCAAACTGGACTTAAGAGGTGCTTATAATCTCATCCGCATCAGAGAGGGGGATGAATGGAAAACGGCATTTAACACTAGAGATGGACACTTTGAGTATCTGGTCATGCCCTTTGGCCTGTGCAACGCCCCTGCCGTCTTCCAAGACTTTATTAATGAAATTTTTCGTGATCTCTTATACTCCTGTGTTGTTGTATATCTGGACGATATCCTGATTTTTTCTGCCAATCTAGAAGAACACCGCCAGCATGTCCGTATGGTTCTTCAGAGACTTCGTGACAATCAACTTTATGCCAAGATAGAGAAATGTCTGTTTGAATGCCAATCTCTTCCTTTCCTAGGATACTTGGTCTCTGGCCAGGGACTACAAATGGATCCAGACAAACTCTCTGCCGTCTTAGATTGGCCACGCCCCTCCGGACTCCGTGCTATCCAACATTTTTTGGGGTTCGCCAATTATTACAGGCAATTTATCCCACATTTTTCTACCGTTGTGGCCCCTATCGTGGCTTTAACCAAAAAAAATGCCAATCCCAAGTCTTGGCCTCCTCAAGCGGAAGACGCCTTTAAACGGCTCAAGTCTGCCTTTTCTTCGGCTCCCGTGCTCTCCAGACCTGACCCATCTAAACCCTTCCTATTGGAGGTTGATGCCTCCTCTGTAGGAGCTGGAGCGGTCCTTCTACAAAAAAATTCTTCCGGGCATGCTGTTACTTGTGGTTTTTTTTCTAGGACCTTCTCTCCGGCGGAGAGGAACTACTCCATCGGGGATCGAGAGCTTCTAGCCATTAAATTAGCACTTGAGGAATGGAGGCATCTGCTGGAGGGATCAAGATTTCCTGTTATTATTTACACCGATCACAAGAACCTCTCCTATCTCCAGTCTGCCCAACGGCTGAATCCTCGCCAGGCCAGGTGGTCTCTGTTCTTTGCCCGATTTAATTTTGAAATTCACTTTCGGCCTGCCGATAAGAACATTAGGGCCGATGCTCTCTCTCGTTCCTCGGATGCCTCGGAAGTCGAACTCTCTCCGCAACACATCATTCCTCCTGACTGCCTGATCTCCACTTCTCCAGCCTCCATCAGGCAAACTCCTCCAGGAAAGACCTTCGTCTCTCCACGCCAACGCCTCGGAATCCTCAAATGGGGTCACTCCTCCCATCTCGCAGGTCATACAGGCATCAAGAAATCTGTGCAACTCATCTATCGTTTCTATTGGTGGCCGACTCTGGAGACGGATGTCGTGGACTTTGTGCGAGCCTGCACTGTCTGTGCTCGGGATAAGACTCCTCGCCAGAAGCCCGCTGGTTTTCTTCATCCTCTGCCTGTCCCCGAACAGCCTTGGTCTCTGATTGGTATGGATTTTATTACAGACCTACCCCCATCCCGTGGCAACACTGTTGTTTGGGTGGTCGTTGATCGATTCTCCAAGATGGCACATTTCATCCCTCTTCCTGGTCTTCCTTCAGCGCCTCAGTTGGCTAAACAATTTTTTGTACACATTTTTCGTCTTCACGGGTTGCCCACACAAATAGTCTCGGATAGAGGCGTCCAATTCGTGTCAAAATTCTGGAGGGCTCTCTGTAAACAACTCAAGATTAAATTAAACTTTTCTTCTGCATATCATCCTCAATCCAATGGACAAGTAGAAAGAATTAACCAGGTCTTGGGTGATTATTTACGACATTTTGTTTCCTCCCGCCAGGATGATTGGGCAGATCTTCTACCATGGGCCGAATTCTCGTATAACTTTAGAGTCTCTGAATCTTCCTCCAAATCCCCATTTTTCGTGGTGTACGGCCGTCACCCTCTTCCCCCCCTCCCTACTCCCTTGCCCTCTGGTTTGCCCGCAGTAGATGAAGTGACTCGTGATCTTTCCACCATATGGAAAGAGACCCAAGTTTCTCTTTTACAGGCTTCATCTCGCATGAAAAAGTTTGCCGACAAGAAAAGAAGAGCTCCCCCCATTTTTGCTCCCGGAGACAAGGTATGGCTCTCCGCTAAATATGTCCGCTTTCGTGTCCCCAGTTACAAACTGGGTCCACGCTATCTTGGTCCCTTCAAAGTCTTGTGCCAAATTAATCCTGTCTCTTACAAACTTCTCCTTCCTCCTTCTCTCCGTATTCCTAATGCCTTTCATGTCTCTCTTCTTAAACCACTCATCATCAACCGTTTCTCTCCCAAATTAGTTTCTCCTACTCCTGTCTCCGGTTCTTCTGACGTCTTCTCAGTGAAAGAGATACTGGCCTCCAAGACGGTCAGAGGAAAAAAGTTCTTTTTGGTGGATTGGGAGGGCTGTGGACCTGAAGAGAGATCCTGGGAACCTGAGGACAACATCCTAGACAAAAGTCTGCTCCTCAGGTTCTCAGGCTCTAAGAAGAGGGGGAGACCCAAGGGGGGGGTACTGTTACGCCGAGCGCTCCGGGTCCCCGCTCCTCCCCGGAGCGCTCGCTTCTCTCTCGCTACCGCAGCGCTCCGGGCAGCTCCACTGACCCGGTGCGCTGCTATACCGTCTCCAGCCGGGATGCGATTCGCGATGCGGGTAGCGCCCGCTCGCGATGCACATCCCGGCTCCCGTACCTGACTCGCTCTCCGTCTGTCCTGTCCCGGCGCGCGCGGCCCCGCTCCCTAGGGCGCGCGCGCGCCGGGTCTCTGCGATTTAAAGGGCCACTGCGCCGCTG
The DNA here is from genome assembly GCF_029499605.1 of Hyla sarda. NCBI lineage: Eukaryota > Metazoa > Chordata > Amphibia > Anura > Hylidae > Hyla > Hyla sarda. The sequence goes on along the minus strand of NC_079189.1, from coordinate 342,217,245 downwards.
ATTGGCGCAGTGGTTCCTATTAGTGTGTTCACCTCTGCACTCCCTATTTATACCTCACTTCCCCTTCACTCCCTCGCCGGATCTTGTTGCCATTGTGCCAGTGAAAGCGTTTCCTTGTGTGTTCCTAGCCTGTGTTCCAGACCTCCTGCCGTTGCCCCTGACTACGATTCTTGCTGCCTGCCCCGACCTTCTGCTACGTCCGACCTTGCTTCTGTCTACTCCCTTGTACCGCGCCTATCTTCAGCAGTCAGAGAGGTTGAGCCGTTGCTAGTGGATACGACCTGGTCACTACCGCCGCAGCAAGACCATCCCGCTTTGCTGCGGGCTCTGGTGAAAACCAGTAGTGACTTAGAACCGATCCACTAGCACGGTCCACGCCAATCCCTCTCTGGCACAGAGGATCCACTACCTGCCAGCCGGCATCGTGACAATTTCATTTTTAATTCTTTTAGTGAAATTGAAATTTTTTCAAATAAATGTATACTTATAAAAGTCATTTTATCAGTAGTGCTACAAAATATAAAAAGTTTTTCATAATGACAGTGCCTCTTTTGAAGAACATGATGTAGGGCTAGCTTGCTTACAAAATAACCACAGCAGATGGTAGTTTTGAGTTATCAGAGGTATAAGAATTGCATAGAAATTGGATGGGCAGTTGTCCTACACAGTAGAATTCTAGTGGAATGATTACACATAGTTTTGGAGACAGATTGGATATGGTGGAAAGGAAACAGATTTATGAATATTGCTAAAGTTTAGTTTTGTAACACTGCAAATAATCTAAAGGTTCACTGATCCACCTGTGCTGACATAAACAAATATATTAAAAGTGTATTCCATATTCAAAAAGGGGATAGGAGATAAAAGCTGATCAGTAGGGGTCCCACTGCTAAAATGCCCACCAATCATGAGAATAAAGGGAAATTGACACTTGCATGAGCGAATCACAGAGCACAGCATGGCCAACCTTTGGATGGGGATACCTTTTTGAGTTAGGAATACCCCTTTAACCATTATTAAATCAAACTTACCCAATGAGCCATTCTTTTAATGAAATTTACCTTTTAACCTACTGGCTTATATAATCACATGTGTTTTTCATTGAGCCTCTTTTGCTGTATTTCCCTGTGACTTTTTTTTATCGGGTGGTTTGGAGTTGCTCTGAATAAACTCAATAATGATGATAACTGCCAATGATCAATTCAGGATCCAAACTGGGTATCTCGTCAAAATATGGAAACCACAAAACATTCTATAGAACGACTATTTATTAATAATAAATGTGTATAGTATTGTTGTTTCATGGAATGATTAACCTGTACGTCCTGAGTCCTTTCCCTTTCTATAACGCGGGGCCATGACGTGGCCTCGCGTCATAGCGGGCCGGGCCCGGCCTCTAACAACGGCCAGGACACGTGGCTAATAGCGCTCGGCAATGATAGCGGTGCTGCGCGGTATTAACCCTTTAGACGCAGCATTCAGCAAAGAGAAAGTAAATCACTGCCGGTTAGCTCAGGGGACTGTTCGGGATGCCCGCGGCAAAATCGCAGCATCTCGAACAGCTCTGGGACACGAGGAGGGTCTCCTACCTTTCCTCCTGGTGTCCGATCGCCAAATGACTGCTGAGGGCCTGAGATCCTGGCATGAGCAGTCAAGCGGCAGAATCATTGATCAATGGTTTCCTATGTGAAACCAATGATCAATGTAAAAGAGCTATAAAATTGCAAAAAAAAAAGTGAATAAAGATCATCCCTAATAAAAGTTTGAATCACCCTCCTTTTCCCATAAAAAAAAAAAGTGTAAATAAAAATAAACATATGTGGTATTGCTGTGTGTGGAAATGTCCGAATGATAAAAATAAATCATTAAAGGACAACTGCAGTGGTATGACACTTATCCACTATCCACAGGATAGGGGATAAGTGTTTGATGGTGGGGGGTCTGACCGCTGGGACCCCCCTCGATCTCCCTAACGGGGTGACTCCATTAGCACTGTTAGTGACGTAGCGTCGACCTAGAGGTCGACGGTGACGCCCCCGCCTCTCCCATAGAGATGTATGGAGGAGGCGTGCCGGCTGCAACTTCATGCTGCGGCTGGCACGCCCCCTACACAAGACAGCCGCGGCCCCGTACAGGAGATCACAGGGGTCCCAGCGGTTGGACCCCCTGTGGATAGGGGATAAGTGTTAATCACGCTGGAGATGTCCTTTAATTAAACCGCACAGTCAATGGTGTAGGCGCAAAAAAATTCCAAAGTCCAAAATAGTGTATTTTTGGTCACTTTTTATATCATAAAAAAATGAATAAAAAGCAATCAACAAGTCCGATTAATACAAAAATGGTACCGCTAAAAACTTCAGATCATAGTGCAAAAAATGAGCCCTCATACTGCCCCATATGCAGAAAAATTAAAAAGTTATATGGGTCAGAAGATTTTTTTCAGAAGTACGACAAAATCAAACCTATAAAAGTATGGTATGATTTTAATCGTATGGACCTACAAAATAAAGAGAATGTGTCATTTTTACCGAAAAATGTACTGCGTAGAAAGAGAAGCCCCCTAAAGTTACAAAATGGCGTTTTTTTTCTGTTTCGTCGTAGATTTCTGGGTAAAATGACTGATGTAATTTCATAGTAGAATTGGTGGCGCAAAAAATAAGCCATCATATGGATTTTTAGGTGGAAAATTGAAATAGTTATGATTTTTTAGGTAAGGAGGAAATTATGAAAGTGCAAAAACGGAAAAAACCCTGGTCCTTAAAGGGGTACTCCGGCACTAAGGATAGGGGATAAGATGCCTGATCGTGGGGGTCCCGCCGCTGGGGACCCCCGTGATCTTCCACGCCACACCCCGTTAGAATCAGCTCCCGGAGCGTGCTCGCTCCGGGTCTGATTACTGGCGATCACGGGGACGGAGCATAGTGACATCACGGCTCCGCCCCCATGTGAATTCACACTCCTCCCCCTCAATGCAAGCCTATGGGAGGGGGAGTGACAGCTCTTTGTGAAAACCGACAAACGTTTTGTGCCTTGTTAACATGTCTCTGTAACCATCAAATATTAGTGCCTCTAGAAAGTAAAGCTATCTTTAGTCCTGAATAAAGAAAATAAAAATAAACTTTTAGCTAATCTTGCTTTGCCATGTCTTCCAATGTGGCTGTCAGCATTAGGCCCCATGCTATATCATCACAAGCCATCAGTAGCTTAACTTTCCTGCCCTTTGAAACCTAAAAGAAAAAAATAATTATGTCATGTTGTTCAATAGGCTACATTATGGAGACATTGGGGGAAATTCATCAAAACCTGCCCATATCAACCAATGAGATTGCTTCTTTCGTTTTTTCACAGGCCTTTTCAAAAATGAAAGAAGTGATCTCATTGGTTTCTATGGACAACTCAGCAACTTTTCCTCTAGACAGGTTTTGATAAAATAAAAACATGTGTTTATTGTGAGAGATACACCCTGAAACCAAGGATGGTCTCATTGAGCCATATATATGATGGTAATGTAAATACTTTGTCTCATTTGTTTGTCCCCCAGCAGGGTGTCTGTATGTGGACTGGGTCTATTATTTTAATTGTAACTAGCTGAATACCCGGCATTGCCCGGTTTTTCCTTCCTAATCCTTGTTGGGGAGGAAAATAAACAAAGGAGGAAGTTTTTGGCTTCATATCCAGTCCACATATATTGTTTTCATATCCCAACCCCATCCCGTCCTCATGTCCCATCCTCGTATCCTGATCTCATATCCTGACCTCCTATCCCGACCTCCTATCCTGACCTCCTATCCCGTCCTCCTATCCCGACCTCCCATCTCGACCTCCTATCCCGTCCTCCTATCCCGACCTCCTATCCCGTCCTCCTATCCAGTCCTCCTATCCCGTCCTCCTATCGCGACCTCCTATCGCGACCTCCTATCTCGACCTCCTATCTCGACCTCCTATCTCGTCCTCCTATCCAGTCCTCCTATCCAGTCCTCCTATCTCGACCTCCTATCCCGACTTCCTATCCCGTCCTCCTATCCCGTCCTCCTATCCCATCCTCCTATCCCATCCTCCTATCCCATCCTCCTATCCTGGTCCTCCTATCCCGGTCCTCCTATCCTGGTCCTCCTATCCCGACCCGTAATATGTGTACCACGTGTTGAAATATCTCCAGACGTACGGAAGTCGTGTTGAAATATCTCTAGATGTACGGAAGTTATGTGGGAACATACATTTCCCATTGATTTGCATGGGACTTTAAACAAAAACCCCAACCCTCACCCTCACCCCGACCCTCTCCAGCCGTTTGGAAGTTATGCAGTAACATATATTTCCCTTTGACTTGTATAGGATTTAAACATAAACCCCGCCCCTGACAAATAGGGGTGAGTAAGGGTTAAATAACCTATCCTATGTTTGTTGTTGACATATAAGTAACATGTGTACCAAGTTTCATGTTAATATCTTTAGCCGTTTCAGACGTTTTTGTGGAACATACATACATACATACACACACACACACACACATATTGAGTTTTATATATATAGACTAGCTGAGTACCCGGCGTTGCCCGGTTTTTCCTTCCTCATCCTTGTTGGGGAGGAAAATCAACAGAGGAGGAAGCTTTTGACTTCATATCCCATCCCCATATATTGTTGTCATATCCCAACCCCATATCCTGTCCTCATACCCCGACCTCCTATCCCGACCTCCTATCCAGTCCTCCTATCCTGTCCTCCTATCCCTTCCTCCTGTCTTGACCTCCTATCTCGACCTCCTATCTCCACCACCTATCTCCACCTCATATCCTGAATTCCTAACTCAACCTCCTATCCCACCCTCCTATCCCATCCTCCTATCCCATTCTCCTATCCCCTCCTCCTATCTCGACCTCTTATCCCGACCTCCTATCTCACCCTCCTATCTCGACCTCCTTTCCCGTCCTCCTATCCTTCCTCATATCCCGACCTCCTGACTCGACCTCCTATCCCGACCTCCTATCCCGACCTCCTATCCAATCCTCCTATCTCGACCTCCTATCCCATCCTCCTATCCCATCCTCCTATCTCCACCTCCTATCCCGTCCTCATATCCCGACCTCCTATCCCGACCTCCTATCCTGTCCTCCTACCCCGTCCTCCTACCCCGTCCTCCTATCCAGTCCTCCTAACTCAACCTCCTATCTCGACCTCCTATCCTGACCTCCTATCCCATCCTCCTATCCCGTCCTCCTATCTCGACCTCCTATCCCGTCCTCCTATCTCGACCTCCTATCCCGACCTCCTATCCCGTCCTCCTACCCCGACCTCCTATCCCGTGCTCCTATCCTGTCCTCATATCCCGACCTCCTATCCCGACTGCCTATCTCGACCTCCTATCCCGTCCTCAAATCCCATCCTCCTAACTCGACCTCATATCCCGACCCGTAATATGTGCACCAGGTATTGAAATATCTCCAGCTGTACAGAAGTTATGTGAGAACATACATTTCCCATTGATTTGCATGGGACTTTAAACAAAATCCACCACCCTCACAAATAGGGGTGGTTAAGGGTTAAATTAACTATCCTATATTTTAAGTGGACATATAAGTAACATGGGACCAAGCATTATCGAAATATCTCCAGCCGTTTGGAAGTTATGCAGTAACATATATCTATATATATAAAACTCAATGTGTGCGTGTGTGTGTGTATGTTCCACAAAAACGGCCTAAAGATATTAACATGAAACTTGGCTTCCTCCATCTGTTAATTTTCCTCCCCAACAAGGATGAAGAAGGAAAAACCGGGAAACGCTGAGTACTCAGCTAGTTTCCCATAAAGTTGTATGGGACTTTAACCCCTTAAGGACCAATACAAATAAACCTGTACGCCCCTGAAAGACCAGGCCTGTTTTTTCAAATCGGGGATGTCTGTCTTTATTAGAGAATAACTCTGGTAACGTTCTGCCAATCACGATAATTCTGACATTGTTTTTTTGTCACAAGTTGTCCTTCATGTACATAGTAAAAGTAAGCCGATATCATTTGTAGTTTTTTTTTTACAATGCAAAAAATCATGAAAGTTTTACAAAAAATTATGATTTTTTGCAATTTTAACACTAATAGGTTGCATATATTTATACTTACTGGCCAAATAGTTTATGAAACTTATACTTTCAGATGTCTACTTTATTTTTTTGTTTTTAATTAACATTTAAAATTAGTTAGAAGCCTAACAATTTAACTTGAAATTGAAAAGTACATATTTTTTAATGCGCTATGCAAGGTTTGCAGAAATTTGAAGGTGGTAGAACATAGGAACAACCCCCAAATGACCCCATTTTAAAAATTAGACCCCTCAAGGTATTCGCTAGGGGGTAAAGTGAGTATTTTAACACCATAGTTTTTTGGCAGGAATTATTACAAAATCAGTGTTAAAAATTCAAAAATTAGCAATTTTTCACAAATGCATCATTTGTAGGACATATTTTTTGTACATCACTTCTGATATTGAAAGAAATACACCCTATATTTTATTTAGCTGCTTGTCCCATGTTCAGAAATACCCCCGCTTAGGCCATACATGGTTCCTTGGCCGTGTGGTAGGACTCAGAAGGAGAGGAGCGCCATTTGGCTTTCAGGGAAGAACAGTACCCCTACCCCCACAAGTGACCCCATTTATATACCGCACCCCTACAAGTTATTGGCTGGACCAGGGTCCTCTCTGATTGGTCCTTGGTCGGTTGGCAGTATAACGCGTCTGTCTGTGACAATTAAGGCTCCTGATGGATATATACGCCATGTTGTGGGAATAAGCACCCGCTCATGGCGAATATATCCATCACTGCTGCGGATTGGTGTGTCCGCTCATGACTGCCAGCGGGAAATCCGCCGCTATGAGTGGACACACAAAGCTACCCAGCCGCAGCAGGGATCTCATTACCGTGACTGCTACATAATGTGTAGGATCACATGGTGGACATCCGCAGCATATTACATGCTGCGGATGTCCGCCAATGCGATCCTACACATTATGCATTTTTTTTATTAGATTCATTTAATAAATGTATTTAAAAAAAAAATTTTTACACTTTTATTAAATTTTTGTTTATTTTATTTATTTATTTATTTTTACACTTTTTAATGCTTTGGAATACTTAGTATTCCAAAGCATTGCAGTTATATGCTGCCTGCCAGTTTTCACTAGCAGGCAGCATATTAGGACGTGTCTCTGGCACGTCCTTTCAGGCAATACCCAGGGCAGTCCTGGGGGTCTTTGTAGGACCCCCGGCTGCCCAGGTATGGAGCAGCACCCCGCGATGCTCCGGGGTACCGCAGGAGAGACAGAGGGAGCCCCCTCCCTCTGTCAGAACTCCTTACAGCACGCGGTCACTTCTGACCGCGACTGTAAGGGTTAAACTGTCGGGAGTGAAGAGAACTTCATTCCCGGCAGTGCGGCAGCTCCCTCCCTCTGTCATAACACTTACAGCCTGCGGTCACTTCCGACTGCGGCTGTAAGGGTTAAAACTGCCGGGACCGAAGTTTACTTCGGTCCCGGCAGTGCAGCAGGGTCCCGGCTGTGTGATACAGCCAAGTCCCTGCCGCGATCTCGTGGGTGCACTGGGCAGCACCCACGAGAATAATGGACGAGTATAGACGTCCAGGTGCCGGAACGCCCGGCAACCTGGACGTCTATACTCGTCCATGGTCGTTATCGGGTTAAACATAAACCTCGCCCCTGGCAAATGGGGGTGAGTAAGGGTTAAATTACTTATCCTATGTTTGTTGTTGACATATAAGTAACATGTGTGCAAACAACAAAAAACGTGTTCTCAAATGGCTGGAGGTGCTCAAACCCAAATGCGGTTGTGCATTTATACTGGGGGAGCAGATCCTGCTCTTGTGGTCCGTTGCTAAGGGCGATCCCCAGCATAAAAATGCATACAATGGAGGATGCCTGCAGCAGACCACAATAGAATACTACACCAGATAAACAGTGTGGATGTGTAACAATTAGAATACAATAAAGTAAAGTTACGTTTTAGCAATGAATTCATCATGCACAAGCCTACATAACAGGATTGTCTGGAATAGTCAAGACATCCTAAAGGGGTACTCCGGTGGGAAACTATTTTTTTTTTTTATAAAATGGTGCCAGAAAGTTAATCAGATTTTTAAATTACTTCTATTAGAAAATCTTAATCCTTCCAGTACTTATCAGCTGCTGTATACTACAGAGGAAGTTGTGTAGTTCTTTCCAATCTTACACAGTTCTCTATGCTGACAGACATCTCTGTTCATGTTAGGAATTGTCCACTAGGAGAAAATCCCCATAGCAATCCTCTCCTTTTCTGGACAGTTCATCTCTGCTTCCCTGTATGAACCCCGTGCATTTCTGCTTCCCTGTATGAACCCCGTGAATCTCTGCTTCCCTGTATGAACCCCGTGCATCTCTGCTTCCCTGTATGGACCCCGTGCATCTCTGCTTCCCTATAAGGACCCTGTGCATCTCTGCTTCCCTGTATGGACCCCGTGCATCTCTGCTTCCCTGTATGAACCCTGTGCATCTCTGCTTCCCTGTATGAACCCTGTGCATCTCTGCTTCCCTGTATGAACCCCGTGCATCACTGCTTCCCTGTATGAACCCCGTGCATCTCTGCTTCCCTGTATGAACCCCGTGCATCACTGCTTCCCTGTATGAACCCCGTGCATCTCTGCTTCCCTATTTGAACCCTGTGCATCTCTGCTTCTCTGTATGAACCCCGTGCATCTCTGCTTCCCTGTATGAACCCCGTGCCTCTCTGCTTAACTGTATGAACCCCGTGCATCTCTGCTTTCCTGTATGGACCCCGTGCATCTCTGCTTCCCTGTATGGACCCCGTGCATCTCTGCTTCCCTGTAAGGACCCTGTGCATCTCTGCTTCCCTGTATGTACCCCGTGCATCTCTGCTTCCCTGTATGAACCCCGTGCATCTCTGCCTCCCTGTATGAACCCCGTGCATTTCTGATTCCCTGTATGAACCCCGTGCATTTCTACGCCCCTGTATGAACCCCGTGCATTTCTACGTCCCTGTATGAACCCCGTGCATTTCTATGTCCCTGTATGAACCCCGTGCATCTCTGCTTCCCTGTATGATCCCCGTGCATCTCTGCATCCCTGTATGAACCCCATGCATCTCTGCTTCCCTGTATGAACCCCGTGCATCTCTGCTCCCCTGTATGAACCCCGTGCATCTCTTCTTCCCTGTATGGACCCCGTGCATCTCTGCTTCCCTGTATGAACCCCGTGCATCTCTGCTTCCCTGTATGAACCCCGTGCATTTCTACGTCCCGGTATGAACGCTGACATAGAAATGTACTGGGTTCATACAGTGATATTCATGTCCTGTACAAACCCCGTGCATTTCTATGTCCTTTTTATGGGGCTAATGAACACCCCATGAAAAAGCGGAAACCAGCCCGTGCAGTTCGTCCTCCCCTTGCAGCCTGAGGAAACCTGCGTTATACACAGCACACTAATATATATATATAAAGCGTTATACACAGCACACTAATATATATATATATATACAGCGTTATACACAGCACACTAATATAACTCAGCACTGGTTGGGATACACACACAAAAGGGACTACAACTCCCAGCATGTGTCATTTAGGAGTCTTCAGTCTGTGCTATATCACCAGCAGCTGCCTCTGTAGTCTCCTGGGAGTTGTAGTTCACCACACCGATACAGGGCATACACCAGTGTTTCCAAACAAGGGTGTCTCCAGGTGTTGCAAATCTACAACTCCCAGCATGCCCTGGTGGGGAAACAAAGGCATACACACACATAACAGGGACTACAACTCCCAGCATTCCATGGTTGGGAAACACTAGCATACACACACCTAACAGGGACTACAACTTCCAGCATACACACACCTAACAGGGACTACAACTGCCAGCATACACACACACATTTAACAGGGACTACAACTTCCAGCATATGCACACACACACACCTAACATGGACTACAAACTCCCAGCATACACACACCTAACAGGGACTACAACTCCCAGCATACACACACACCTAACAGGGACTACAACTCCCAGCATACACACACCTAACAGGGACTACAACTCCCAGCATATACACACCTAACAGGGACTACAACTCCCAGCATACACGCACACACCTAACAGGGACTACAACTCCCAGCATACACACACCTAACAGGGACTACAACAACCAGCACACACACACACCTAACAGGGACTACAACTTCCAGCATACACACACACACCTAAAAGGGACTACAACTCCCAGCATACACACACACCTAACAGGGACTACAACTCCCAGCATCCACACACACCTTACAGGGACTACAACTTCCAGCATACACATACACACACACCTAACTGGAACTACAACTCCCAGCACACATGCACACACCTAACAGGGACTACAACTCCCAGCATACGCACACACCCACCTAACAAGGACTACAACTCCCAGCATACACACACCTAACAGGGACTACAACTCCAAGCATACACACACCTAACAGGGACTACAACTCCCAGCACACACACGCACACCTATCAGGGACTACAACTCCCAGCATACACACACACACCTAACAGGGACTACAACTCCCAGCATACACACACGCACACACCTAACAGGGACTACAACTCCCAGCATATGCACAAACCTAACAGGGACTACAACTCCCAGCATACACGCACACACACACCTAACAGGGACTACAACTCCCAGCACACACACGCACACACCTTACAGGGACAACAACTCCCAGCATATGCGCACACACACCTATCAGGGACTTCAACTCCCAGCATATGCACATACCTAACAAGGACTACAACTCCCAGCATACACACACCTAACAGGGACTACAACTCCCAGCACACACACACACACCTATCAGGGACTACAACTCCCAGCATACGCACGCACACCTAACAGGGACTACAACTCCCAGCATACACACATGCACACACCTAACAGGGACTACAACTCCCAGCATACGCACACACCTAACAGGGACTACAACTCCCAGCATATGCACACACCTGACAGGGACTACAACTCCCAGCATATGCACACACACGCACCTAACAGGGACTACAACTCCCAGCATACACACACCTAACAGGGACTATAACTCCCAGCACACATACCTAAAAGGGACTACAACTCCCAGCATACATACACAGACACACCTAACAGGGACTACAACTCCCAGCATACATACACACACCTAGCAGGGACTACAACTCCCAGCATGCACACACACCTAAGAGGGACTACAACTCCCAGCATACATACACACACACACCTAACAGGGACTACACACACCTAACAGGGACTACAACTCCCTGCATACATACACACACCTAACAGGGACATCAACTCCCAGCATACACACACCTAACAGGGACTACAACTCCCAGCATACATACACACACCTAACAGGGTCTACAACTCCCAGCAAACATACACACACCTAACAGGGACTATAACTCCCAGCATACACACATACACCTAACAGGGACTACAACTCCCAGCATACACACACCTAACAGGGACTACAACTCCCAGCATACACACACACACACCTAACAGGGACTACAACTCCCAGCATACACACACAAACCTAACAGGGACTACAACTCCCAGCATACACACACACACACCTAGCAGGGACTACTTCTCCCAGCATACACACAGACCTAACAGGGACAACAACTCCCAGCATACACACACACACACCTAACAGGGACTACAACTCCCAGCACACACACCTAACAGGGACTACAACTCCCAGCATACACACACACCTAACAGGGACTAGAACTCCCATCATACACACACCTAACAGGGACTACAACTCCCAGCATACACACACACCTAACAGGGACTAGAACTCCCATCATACACACACACCTAACAGGGACTACAACTCCCAGCACACACACACACCTAACAGGGACTGCAACTCCCAGCATACACACACACCTAACAGGGACTAGAACTCCCATCATACACACACACCTAACAGGGACTACAACTCCCAGCACACACACACCTAACAGGGACTACAAACACACACAAACACATAACATGGACTACAACTCCCTGCATACATACACACACACCTAACAGGGACTACACCTCCCAGCATACATACACACACCTAACATGGACTACAACTCCCAGCATACACACACACACACCTAACAGCGACTACAACTCCCAGCATACACACACACACCTAAAAGGGACTACAACTCCCAGCATACATACGCACACACACCTAACAGGGACTACAACTCCCAGCATACATACACACCTAACAGGGACTACAACTCCCTGCATACACACACACACACCTAACAGGGACTACAACTCCCAGCATACACACACCTAACAGGGACTACAACTCCCAGCATACACACACATAACAGAGAACCCCTCCTCCTCACATAGAAATCATCCCCAGGCAGAGATTTATTCCCAGTCCCTGCAGTGTATGAATCCCCAGACCTGCTCCTCTCTCCCCTGCTCTGGCTTTCCATGGAGATCTGCGTCCTCAGCTCGGGGAGAGGAAGGAGGGGGCCTGTACTACTCCCCGTGGAGATCTGCATCCTCCGGAGCTTGGGGAGAGGAAGGAGGGGGCGTGTACCTCCTCTCTCCCCTTGCTCTGCTCTCCCCCAACTCTAGCCCTGCTGCTTCTATCTAGCAGAGCCACAGGTTTGAATTATTCACCTCACAATGGCAGAGTCGGGAGCGCGCCCTGCAGGGATGCGCGCACATCACTCGTTCCCGTCTGTCTGATTGACAGATGGGGAGCTGCGTGAGTATGCAATTTTGGACTCAGCTGCCAGGCCGGCGTGAGTCCGAAATCACTAAAAAAGGGACTCCTAGGGAGACCTCTAGTGGACAAAAGTATAAACACAAAAAACACATAAAAGTATACATTTTTTTGAAAATAGAACCCAATTAGAAAATTAATCTATACATATTAAACTATAAAATAAAAAACTATTTTTTTGATGAGAGGTACTCTTTAATAATGAGGTGTTTATGGCATTTCCAGCCCCTGAGGTGGAAGTAAAATAATGAATGAAAAGAGTAGAGCAAAAAGAGGTAACATGAGTGGTGGCTGTTGAATGTTGTGGCTGTTCCTGTTAACAGGATTTCCGAGTAGCAGATTTATATGATAGTTGCAGTTGGGAGAGCATGAGACTTGGTGCAGGTATGTACAGATCAGGTACCAAAATATAATCCGCCTGTAGTCAAAGCATGTTGCCACCTTCTCTCGCAGAAAGTGCACCATTGCTTGTGCTATATGTCCTAGAGAGAGAACCCAGTAGATAACTGAATGTAAGAACAAAGAGATAGAGGATAGCACTCACCACATCTTCTTATGCATAAACCGTCTTTATTCCAAGCAACATCATGGTGCACGATGTGATGTACAGCATACAAGTGCAGGAGGCAAGGACACTGACAACGTTCACAGGTGCGACAGCTGTTTCATGCGCATGCAGATATTCTGACAGATTAAGTACGTGCATGCGTACGAAACTGCAGTTGCACCCATGAACGTTATCGCTGTGCTCATCTCCTGCACTTGCATGTTGTACATCACATCCTGCTCCATGCTGTTGCTTTGAATCAAGACAGTTTTTGCATAAGAAGACGTGGTGAATGCTACCCACTGCCTCTTTGATGGAGATTTATTCAAACCTGTCTAGAGAAAAGTTGCCCAGTTGCCCATAACAACCAATCAGATCACTTCTTTCATTTTTCAGAGGTCTTTTCAAAAATGAAAGCAGCGATCGAATTGGTTGCTAAGGGCAACTCAGCAACTTTCTCTAGACAGGTTTTGCTAAATCTCCCCCAATAATTATTTTAACCCTATCAGATACTTTGCCCCCTAAATATAACCCTGCTGAACATCATGTTTGTTCTTACGTTGATGCCAAGCGCTATGTGCATAATTGGGTTATGCCTTAAAGTCATTTGCTAACCATCTATCTATTGAGAGCGGTGTACTGACTCTGGCAATAGAGTGAGGATGGGAGTTGATGGTTGGATTGCAGTGCCGAATACTCTTTTTATCTTGCGAGGATATAACTAAATGTAACATACACCACCACAAACAACGATAATCTCAAGGCTAAAGAATGGGACTTTTCAATAACCCTGCACTGTATACCTGAAAGTCCATCAGATCCATTAAAGGTAACTTTCTCTTATCGGAAGACAGAGGGTTAAGACACTCTAGCAGTGTTTATTCTTGGAGACCTAAAACCCACACAGTAAAACAATCGACTGAAGTGTAAGGCAAGTATTTTTCTAAAGTGTTATACCCTGACCTAAATCAGTCTTTCCCTTTGAATCAGTTTATGTTACCAGTTATTTAGCAGATTGATTGCTGCTATGGCAACTGCACAGCCTGCTGTATAGACACTAGCATTAGTCCTTGATTTTTTCTACTGCTTATGTTGTCTCTCAGACCACATTTGGCGTAAGCTGAAAATTAGAAAACATAGAGGGAATTAATTTGCTTTGACATTGCTGATACCGAGCTTGCATGTGTATATGCTCGCAGAGATAAAACAAAACAGTAGGTGCTTAAGCATTCATGTTTGTTTATCCCTCCCCAAGTGATCTAAAATATACATCTCTTCGAAGGTGGCTGAGGCATCATTGCCTATTATTACGCACACATCAGAGATTATTAGGTTGTTGGAACGCATTACAGGCTCGGTCCGTCTTGGAAGCTATTGAAACATCATTTTATCTGCTCTCTTAAAGTCAGACAGAAATGTCCCCGAAACCTAGGCATCTGCTGCCCGGTTCTGCTGATATTTGAGATGAGACGCATGATTCTTTCCCTTAGGGCTCCTTCTAGTCTCTCAGAAATGCAGAGCCATTTATGAAGGTCAAATGACGAGACATCCGTGTAGCTTGCCCCCTCCTGAAGTACAGTAAATTAGACAGGAGCTCTCTGGTGAATCATCTTTTCTCACTGTATTTTAGTTGGATGCAACCCTGCTCATCGGATGTCACTAGAAGACAATAAAGATGGGGGTGAAGCATTTGCATAATAGTAAAGTTCATTTTAAGGATCATGTGGGAGTCTCTAAAATGTTTTTAGCAGCTTCACAGGAACAACAACAGCACATCAGTAACTGCTGTTATATAACAGCTAAGATTTATACACGGTCTTTACATTTGATCACAGTCACACTAAATATAGATTCTGCATAGCACTGTACCTTGCACCATGTCAATGATACTTTAGCATACTGTACATTTTACTAATTCATAGTTACAATGAAGTTAAAGTGTTCTTTTAATAATTCTTGCACATATGAAAAACCATGGAATTATCTGCCACAAGATGATGTTGAAATGGTAGATTTATTAAATGGATTTTCCAAGAAAAAAAAATGGATGGCCTATCCACACCAGACACCCCCATCAATCAGTTGTTCTGCAAAGCCACAAGTGCCTAGATGTAAACAATGTGCACGAGCTGGAGGTGTCGGCCCCATACATTATGGCCCTCATTTACTATTCTAAACCCGACCTCTTTTGTCAGGTTTTTTGTTGCATCTTTGTCTGCGCCATGTCGCAGACATCATGCGCCAGTCTGCGACACGATGCAACATTTTTTCCCGACAGACCCGATGTGGATTCTCCCAAACCCGAAAAAAGGGCGTAACCCGACATTTCTGAGCTTTCCCACGTATTTATAAAGGTTTCCAACCCGAATTTGTTGAATTGTTGTGGATTTTTTCCCGACAGCTCAGAGGAGTTGGAAACCAAAACCAACAAAACCCACGTGCGACAAACAGGATGCGACATAATAATAAATATCAGGGGAAAAAAGCAATCGGGTAAGAAAGCAACATAGACTTACAACCCCATTTTCATAGTAAATGAGGGCCTATGTGGTGGTGGCACCAGGCTGCTGCAGCACAGCTAGTCCTGTTCTGTGGATAGGCCAGCAATGGATCTGTTTGTCATTCCGGGATTCAACAGAGCCTGTTTGCCTTTCTAGAATGATGTAATTTTACAAGTTAGATTATTGGATGATTGTTGATTAAAAAATTTATTTGAACATGTTATTTGAAATTGAGGAAGATAATCCTGCTGCCGAGAGCCTGTCTATAGGGCAAAAAAGTAATGTAAACTGCATATGCAAAAGTGACTAGCGCTGTAGAGGATATCAATGGTAAAAGTGCCTAGTGCTTACAATACATATATATATATATATATATATATATGCTTTAAAAGTCTGCATAGGCAGCTGAAACGTTGCATTGGTTTTGGATATGGAATAAAGCCACCTATTTTTGTCAAGCTTTTGAGTGCTGCAGTAATTCTTTATTTTGTATACCTGCATTGGCTTTTGACCAGATGATGATGATTATTCTTCTCCTTCTCCTTCTCCTCCTTCTCCTTCTCCTTCTTCTGACACTTGTACCTGGGTACCATTATACAGCTCGCACTTGGTCAGTCTTTTTTATTCAACCCCTTAAGGACTCAGCCCATTTGGGCCTTAAGGACTCAGACAATTTTTTTTTACATTTTCGTTTTTTCCTCCTCGCCTTCAAAAAATCATAACTCTTTTATATTTTCATCCACAGATGAGTATGAGGGCTTTTTTTTTTTTGCATGACCAGTTGTCCATTGTAATGCCATCACTCACTTTACCATAAAATGTATGGCGCAACCAAAAAAATACTATTTGTGTGGGGAAATTAAAAAGAAAACTGCAATTTTGCTAATTTTGGAACGTTTTGTTTTCACGCCTTACAATTTACAGTAAAATTGACATGTGATCTTTATTCTTTGGGTCAATACGATTAAAATGATACCCATGATAATATAATTTTCTATTACTGTTGCGCTTAAAAAAATCGCAAACTGTTTATCCAAATTAGTACGTTTAAAGCCCCCTATCTATTTTGAAGACCTATAACTTTTTCATTTTTCTGTATAAGCAGCGATATGAGGGCTCATTTTTTGGGCCATGATCTGTACTTTTATTGATACCATATTTGCTCATATAAAACTTTTATTACTTTTTTAATGAATTTTTTTTTGAATAAAATGTTATAAAAAAGCAGCTATTTTAGCCTTTTTTTATGTTCACGCCGTTTACCGTACGGTATCATTAACATTTTATTTTAATAGTGGGGATATTTACACATGCGGCGATACCAAATATGTATATAAAATATTTTTTTTACACTTTTTGGGGGTGAAATAGGAAAAATGGGACAATTTAAGTTTTTATTGGGGGAGGGGGATTTTCAAATTTTTTTTTTACTTAAATTTTTTTACTTTTTTTTTTACACTTTAAAGGGGTAGTCCAGTGGTGAAAAACTTATCCCCTATCCTAAGGATAGGGGATAAGTTTGAGATCGCGGGGGGTCCGACCGCTGGGGCCCCCTGCGATCTCTCTGTACGGGGCCCCGGCTCTCCGCCGAGATAGCGGGTGTCGACCCCCGCACGAGGCGGCGGCCGACACGCCCCCTCAATACATCTCTATGGCAGAGCCGGAGATTGCCGAAGGCAGCGCTTCGGCTCTGCCATAGAGTTGTATTGAGGGGGCGTGTCGGCCGCCGCCTCGTGCGGAGGTCGACACGCCCCCTTCCAGCGGGCTGTCGGGGCTCCGTACAGGAGATCGCGGGGGGCCCCAGGGGTCGGACCCCCCGCGATCTGCAACTTATCCCCTATCCTTAGGATAGGGGATAAGTTGCTCACCACTGAATCACCACTGGACTACTCCTTTAATAGTCCCCATAGGGGATTATTTATAGCAATCATTTAATTGCTAATACTGTTTAGTGCTATGCATAGGACATAGCACTGATCAGTTTTATCGGTCATCTTCTTCTCTGGTCTGCTCGATCCCAGTCCAGAGCAGAAGACCCCGTGAGACGGCCGGAGCAAGGAGAGGGGACCTCCGGCCACCATGCTGGATGATCGGATCGCCGCGGCAGCGCTGCAGGCGATCCGATCATCCATTCAAAGTACCGTGATGCTGCAGATGCCATGATCTGTATAGATCACAGCATCTGAGGGGTTAATGGCGGACATCAGCGCGATTGCGGATGTCCGCCATTACTGGCGGGTCCCTGGCTGCTATCAGCAGCCGGTACCTGCCACGCATGATGTTTTTTTTTTTCTTCTGTACTTCTTTTCCTCCATCTTCTTCCCACGATCCCCTCGACATCCAGGGGTGGGCAGAATGGGGGGTTGCCATGACAACCCACTGTCCTGCTCTGCCATTGGTCAGAATCGGTTCTGACCAATTGCAGGGGATAGTAGGAGATCTCAGCTCTGCGACCTCACTCCTAGCCCTCAAGATGATCGGGGCTGTCCCTGACAGCTCCGATCATCGCTATTTTCCGGGTGATCGGGTCACCAGAGATCCGATCAGCCCGTAATAGCAGAAAATCGCATGTCTGAATTGACATGCGGTTTTCTGTGATCGCCGACATGGGGAGGTCTCAGGACCCACCTGGGCGATGTGCCGAGGTGCCTGCTGAATGATTTCAGCAGGCATTCCGGTCCGGTCCCCAACCGGCTAGCAGCAGGGACCGGAATTCCCACGGGTGTATGCATACGCCCCACGTCCTTAAGGACTCGGGATGCAGGGCATATGCATACACCCGGCGTCCTGAACAGGTTAAGGACCAAGCCCATTTACACCTTAAAGGGGTACTCCAGTGGAAAACATTTTTTTTAATCAACTGGTGCCAGAAATTTAAACACATTTGTAAATTACTTCTATTTAAAAATCTTAATCCTTCCAGTACAGCAGAGAGCACCGTGGATGTTTTCCACCAGCATACCCCTTTAAGGACCAGGCAAATTTTAGTTTTTGCACTCTCGTTTTTTCCTCCTCTCCTTCTAAAAATCATACTGCTTTCAATTTTGCACCTACAGACCCATATAAGGGCTTGTTTTTTGCACCACCAATTGTACTTTGTAATGATATCAACCATTTAATAACAAAATCTACTGCAAAACAAAAAATATATATATTTGTAGAGTAAAATAAAAAAAATGCCATTTTGTAATTTTGGGGGCTTCTGTTTCTACACAGTGCATTTTTCGACAGGGATACCCAATTTATTTAGGTTTTATTTTATTTTACTACTTTAAAAAAAAATCCTAACTACATGCACCAAAATTAGTATGTTTAAAATTGTCATCTTCTGACCCCTATAGCTTTTAAATTTTTTTGCATACAGGGCTATATGAGGGCTAATTTTTTGCGATGTGGTCTGTAGTTTTTATTCGTACCATTTTCGTTTTGATGAAACTTTTTGATTGCTTTTTAATGTTATATAAAGTGACCAAAAATGCACAATTCCGGACTTTGGTATTTCTTTACGTGTACGCCATCGACTATACGGTTTATCTAACCATACATTTTAATAGTTCGGACATTTACGCACGCAGCGGTACCACACATGATTATTTTTATTTTTGATTACATTATTTTATTTAAAAATTTGGGTAAAGGGGGGTGATTTAAACTTTTAATAGGGAAGGGGTTAATTCACTTTTATTAACTTTAATTGTTACACTATAACACTATAAGAGGGCTATAACATGCAATCTTCTGATTGCATATACTGGTCAATGCTATGCCATAGGATAGCATTGATCAGTGTCATCGGAGTTCTGCTGCTCTAGCCTGTTGGAAGTAGTAGTCTAAATAAAAAGCTGGTAGAGACCAGTGTTCTTAACCCCTTAAGAACGGACCGATTTTTTTGCCTTAATGACCAGGGTCTTTTTTTTTTAAATTTGACTGGGTCTCTTTAAATGATAATAACTTTAGAATGTTTTTTCTGAGTGGAGCGATTCTGAAACTGTTCTTTTGGGACATATTGTGCTTTATATATTTATATATTTATTCTGTTGGTCAGTACGATTATTTCGTTTTTTTTTTTATTTTAATTTTTTTACGATGTTCACCGTGTGGGATAATTTATATTATAGTTTTTTAGTACATGTCATTATGGATGTGGCAATACCTATTATGTATTAGTGTTGCTCGCGAATATTCGCAATGCAAATTTTATTCGCGAATATAGCACTATATATTCGCAATTACGAATATTCTTTTTTTTTTTCTTCCGCATCACACATCACATTGATCATCCCTCTCTGCTTCCAGCTTGCGTGGTGTAAATAAGGCTTTAATACTACTGTGTGATACTGGCGTGCGAATTTTCGCATATGCGAACTTTCGCAAATGCAAGTTTTTGTATATGCTAAATTTAGAATATGCTAATTTTCACATATGCTAATTTTCGCATATGCGAAAATAAAACGCAAATATTACGAATATGCAAATTTAGCGAATATATGACGAATATTCGTCCATATATTCGCGAAATATCGCTAATTCGAATATGGCCTATGCCGCTCAACACTATTAAATATATGATTTGTGTTTTTGATCTTTTTTTATGACAATACAGGGTTTTATTGGGAAAGGGGCTTTATTAAAAAAAAATGTTACACTTCATTTTATTTTTCACTTTTTACATTTGTACTGCCCTGTATGACCTGATGAGCTGCACACACTACAGCCTGTGCGATCCAGCCTCTGACTGGATCTCACAGGCTTCCGTGGCAGGCAGACTGGAGGTCATCATCTGACCTCCTACTGCAATAGCAACCATCGGTGACCCACGATCGTATCACGGCACCGCCATTGGTGAACAGAGGGGCGATCATGGCCCGGGCAGCTGCAGTGGATCCCCGGCTTTGATTGACAGTCGGGTCCTGCCGCCGATCTCCTGCGCTGCCCACGGCAGTGCAGGGGGTCGCTAGGACATATGCACACGTCCCAGTGTGCGAACGTGTTGGGTGCTGGGGCGTATGCATATGTTCTATAGCTGGAAGGGGTTAATATGGAAATGATGAGAAATAAGTGAAGTACTATAAATGTGTGGTTTATTGTCTGTCATTTTACAATACAATGTTATTGCTTTACTGTATATTCGTAGTCCTTGTGTACAATTATATATTGCCTACACATAAAATGTCCTAATCAAATTCAAAATATTTCTTTATTTTTATAGAGGGAATCAGTACTTTTCTCTTTTACCTTCATATTTTGTAATATTTTTGCAGTGCTATAGTGTAAATTCAAGATACAGTTCATGGCTTTCCTTAGCAACTTCCACATTTGTCTGTCGCCCACATTCCTTCCACCCACACATTCACATTATTAATATGTAATTATATACCCAAATACAAAACACTTGATACTGATTTTTAAAGAACAGGTTTACTACAGAACAGCTATCATAAAATGACACTCAATGAAAACAGACAATTATGGAAAGTGAATTCTCTGCATTGACAGATGCCTAGAAAACAGCACTCAATTAAACCTATGGATGTCTGCTTCAATAACATGAAAGATGTGACTAGAATTGTAAGGTTCCTCTCTGATTTTCAATATGTATACAATATTTCATTTTTCTTTCTGCAAAACAGAATACTTAATTTTATACTATTGATTTTATATCTGCAGGAAATACAATCCAGCAGACAAATGCAGTACTTGAATGCAAAAATCCATGTCTGTACTATACTGTGAAACAGGGACCAACATAGACTCAAGCATTTTAGACCAAGCAGCCCATTTTTTTGGTGGGAGTCCAGCTCCAGGGACCCCCAATGATTACCTGGGTTCAAGTGGTTCTCCAGCTGTTGTAAAGCTATACCTCCCATTATGCATGAAGAGCCTCAGGCATTATTGTAGATATAGTTTTGCAACAGCTGGAGAGTCCCAGATTGGGATACATGTACTGCAATACTTACAAATGACTACAGCACTGAAGGGACATAGGCAGAGTACAGGTTTTTAATAATAAGGTTTTTATTAACAAAATCTCTTTACTTTGCCCCATTGAGCTTTCCCTCAACCCTGACCAGTCTGACTGTCCCAGCCACTAAAAAGTGCCACCACAGCATGAGTGTGCCTCCACCATGATTTACTGTAGGCATGATATTGATCAGGTTAAGGAACAGTGCCTGATTTACTACAGAAATGTCGCTTAGAATTTAGTCCAAAAAGTTAATTTATGGTTTCACCTGACCTGGGAATCCTATTTCTCACATTCTGAGAGTCTTTTGGGGCTTTTTTTTTTTTTTTTTTTTGCATACTCCACATGGGCTTTCATGTGTCTTTTACCAAGGAGAGGCTTATTTCTGGACACTCTGCCATAAAGCCCAGATTGATGGAGTGCTGCAGTGTTCTGGAAGATATTCCCGTCTGCACACAAGCTCAGTCAGACCATAATCCCTGATTACTTAGCTTTGTAAGGCACCCACTTCTAGGAAGAGTTCTGGTTGTTCCAAATTTCTTTCATGTAAGAATGATGGAGGCCACTGAGCTCTTGGGAAATTTCAGTGCAGCAAACATTTTATTGCACCTTTCTGAGCTCTACAAGCAATTCCTTCCACCTCATGGCTTGATTTTTGCACAGATATTCATAGTCAGCTGTGAGACCTTATACAGACAGGGGTGTGTCTTTTCAAATCAGTTTACCACAGGTGACATGTAAAAACATCAATGCAAATGATCTGATTACTTATCTACATACAAAATAAAAAAATTATTATATATTTTTTTTAAATAGCAAACATTTCTGTTTTTACAATATGACTATGGGGTGTTGAGTGCAAAAAAAAAAATGAAATTGGCTGAAGACTTTCTGAATGTTTTGCAGTCACATTCATGTATAAAAAGTACTACTTTCATAATGTGCTATGGAGTGTCCAAAATACAGATGCACAGGGCCGGCTCTGCCTATAGGCAAAATAGTCAGCCGCCTAAAGTGCCCTTCTAATGATATATTTCTAATTACTTTATAGTAGATTGCAGTGCAGTAAAACACTGTGCTGCAAAGTATTTTACTGCACCACGCTCTGCTATAATCTAATATGCCCTATTCTGAATACTGTGAAACCACTCTAAAATTTGCAAATATTCCCACACACTGAGGGAGAGTTATAAAAACCTGTGCAGAGGAAAAATGGAGCAGTTGCCCATAGCAACAAATCAAATTGCTTCTTTAATTTTTAAGAAAGCCCCTGAAAAATGAAAAAAGCCATCTTATTGGTTGCTATGGGAAACTGCTCCATTTTTCTTCTGAACAGGTTCTGATAAATCTTCCCCACTGAGCATACAGACTTGTCTCCACATAACCTGTTAGAGCAACCTGACAAACATTTTAGGCTCCTTTCTCCAGCACAATGTCCACCTCTATATAGTTGTCGACACCCCTCTGTGTCCTCATATATAGTTGTACATCTCCTCTGTGCCCCCATACATCGTTATAGGCCCTCTTTGTGCCCCCATACATCGTTATAGGTCCCCTTTGTGCCCCCATACATCGTTATAGGCCGCCTTTGTGCACCCATAGGTAGTTCCAGGTCCCCTTTGTGCCCAGATAGGTAGTTATATGCCCTATTTGTGCCCCCATAGGTAGTTATAGGCCTTTTGAGACCCCATAGGTTGTTATAGGCCCCCTTTGTGCCCCCATAGGTAGTTATAGGCCCCCTTTGAGCCCCCATAGGTAGTTACAGGCTCCTTTGATCCCCCATAGGTAGTTATATGCCCCCTTTGTGTCCTTATAGGTAGTTATAGGCCCCTTTGAGCCCCCATAGGTAGTTTTAGGCACTTTGAGCCCTCATAGGTAGTTTTAGGCCCCCTTTGAGCCCCATAGATAGTTGTAGGCCACCTTTGAGCCCCCATAGGTAGTTATAGGCCCCCTTTGTGCCTCCATAGGTAGTTATAGGTCCCCTTTAAGCCCCCATAGTTATAGATCCCCTTTGTGCCCCTATAGGTAGTTATAGGTCCCCTTTGTGTCCTCTTAGGTAGTATAGGCCTCCTTTGCCCCCATTAGTAATTACAGGCCCCATGTGCCACCACAGACATACTGCTTCCAGTCATACACAGTATATGGCTGGAGGCTGTATGTCTGTGCTCCGACCACTGCTCCTCCAGTTAGGGGCCCATGGGCCAGCACAGTAGGCCCCTGGACTGGAGGAGCACTGGACAGAGCATTGCAGGCAGCCTTCTGTGGTTACCTTCTCAGCCAGCCAGTCCGTCACGTGTCTTCCTGGCTACTCCTCCGCTCCGGCTCTTCTTCAGGGCCCTGCTCTCCTCTGATTTCAGGGCCAGCGCGCTTCGTCATAGTGCGGCAAACGTGTCTATCCACGGCAGGTTTGTTGCACTTGTACAGCAAGTTTTAAATGGGCAGTGGACGCCGGCCACAGAGGTATGTGCTGCAGGCCCGGGACAGACTGGCTGGTTGAACAGAGTGCAGTCAGTCAGTGTAAAATGATGCCCCCCCACCCCAGCGGTCAGTGAGTGACAGTCACAGAGCTGATTGGTAGAGAGCTGACCATGTGACCTCCTAGCATAGCAACGCGTCCAGGGCAACCAGCCCGGCTTCAGAGCTCACTGCTATTGACGTGCTTCTCACACAGGAAGTGCCTTGGTTACACTGTTCACATGCTGCGGCTGACAGCTTCCGGCCCACTGCGATTCTCCAGCAGTTGCTAGTCATGGTCCAACACATAACCTGACCTTATATTACCACAATTTGTAATTGTATTGCTTCCTAATGTATATTCATACTTTATATTATATGTAAGGGCTGTTTCTGTTCCTGTACTTTGATTTTCAAGTTTGGATTGTTACTCCTCCCATGTGTTTTTGGCGCCCATTTTCGGGCTATATAAACCTGCTATTGTTGTACTGTCCTTATCCTGATGTGAGGAAGGGAGGGATCCTCCCGAAACGCGTAATCTTGTCCATTTTATTGCTTTTTTAATAAAATGTCCTGCTGAGGACTTTCCTATTACCTTTGGCATCCGCCTCATCTGTCTACAAGAGTCTGCAGCGCCATACCTGAGGGTTTTTTCCTGCTCTACTTCTAATATTGACTCCCAGGACGACTTGTTTCCTCCTGCAACCCATCGGCATAGCAGCGACTCGTACTGCAGTACCCAGATTATATCGTGGGTGATATGCTTTTTTGCATAGATCTCAAGGTGAGCGGCCATCTATAAGCCCCGTGGGGTTGCCCCCCCATCCACCACCCGATCTATTGAGGGTAAATACACGAGGCGCCATCCGTCGGTCCTTTCTTTTCTTTTCTCTACAGATTCTATGCCAGGAGAGGTTTAATAACTACCCCCTTAGTTTTTGTACAAAATAGGGAATTTTTGGACATAGAGCCAAAGCAAATACAGTAGTCATGGTAGTTACAAATTCTCTCTAAATTTCTAAATCATGGTGTACACTTACTCTGTAGTAACATCAATTTACCAGGGACCTTAAAGTGTATGTTTATAAACAAAGGCACAGTAAATTATCATTAAAACATGAAATAGGAAAGCTGCTTAGAACACAAATGTTGGTGCTTCAAAATAATTGTTTTTATTCAGTTTTTGGCAAAAAAAAGGAAAAAAAATAACATATTTAAATGGTTATTTATCAGTTGTAACTTTACATCTACCTCTATAAGACCAAACCTAAGCATGAAAGGGCAAATAGGCCCAGATTTATCAAAGAATATCTACGGTAGAGCTACTTTCCCATGTTTATTTGGGTGGTGGGTTTGACTAGCGTGCATCTTATTTATCAAGAAGGTGCAGCAGGATGATGAATTTTGTGCAGCTCTGCTGCGGTGGGAAAAGCTCTACCACATACCTCCACAAGAGGTTAAAGGTTGAATTGTGGAAGGTAGAAATTATTCTCACGCCTACTGGTAGGTGGTGTAGCTTTGTGCCTAAAAAGTACCTTTGCACACAAAATAGCGACTTTTGACAAAAGTGGCAAATGATAAATACGTGACCATTGCATGGTCAAAAAGAAAAAGTTCTACGGGTAGGCAAAAAGAGTAAAACTGTCTATATCAAAAGGCGCATAAAAGTCTCAAGATATTCTGCTTGCGCCTGAACTGCACCTAAACATAGACAAAAAAAATGCACCAAAAGCAATGATATATCTCCCCCATAGAGTCCGTCCAATCATAAGGTCAAGGGGTCCAAGTCAAAGGAGGTTCTGTGTGATTATGAGGTCTTTAGGGTTTTGTTTTACCAATACCCAAAGAATGCAGAGACAAAGTTAAGATAGTAATAGGATGTGTAATGCAATAAATTTCCATCTATCTTCCAGTTTTTTACTGCTATATTGTTACGATTCGGCAGGCTGGATGTGGATCCTCTGTGTCAGCGAGGGATTGGCGTGGACCGTGTCGGTGGACCGGTTCTAAGTTGCTACTGGTTTTCACCAGAGCCCGCTGCAAAGCGGGATGGTCTTGCTGCGGCGGTAGCAACCAGGTCGTATCCACCGGCAACGGCTCAACCTCGCTGACTGCTGAGAAGGCGTGGGACAGAAGGACTAGACAGAGGCAAGGTCAGACGTAGCAGAAGGTCGGGGCAGGCGGCAAGGTTCGTAGTCAAATAGGAATAGCAGAAGGTCTGGAACACAGGCTTTGGACAACACTAAACGCTTTCACTGGCACAAGGCAACAAGATCCGGCAAGGAAGTACAGGGGAAGTGAGGTAATATAGCCAGGAAGCAGGTGGAAGCTAATTAGGCTGATTGGACCAGGCACCATTCATTGGTGCACTGGCCCTTTAAATCTCAGAGAGCTGGCGCGCGCGCGCCCTAGAGAGCAGAGACGCGAGCGCCAGAACATGACAGCCGGGGACTGGGACGGGTAAGTGACTTGGGATGCGATTCGCGAGCGGGCGCGTCCCGCTATGCGAATCGCATCCCCGCCGGCAATGTCAGTGCAGCGCTCCCGGTCAGCGGGTCTGACCGGGGTGCTGCAGAGAGAGAGACACCGCGACCGCTCCGGGGAGGAGCAGGGACCCGGAGCGCTCGGCGTAACAGTACCCCCCCCCCCCTTAGGTCTCCCCCTCTTTTTGTCTTCTTGTCCCTTCAAAAGAGACGAGAACATAGGGGACGCCTCTTGAGTCTCCTTCTGAAAAAAGAAGTCCTGGGTAGCTATACCAGCGTCAGGTAGTTCAGAAGAAGTGGGAATGGGGAGGGGGGGCAGAGTGTCACCAGGACAGGGGCTATGAGGAGGAAGCAGGTGGAAGCTAATTAGGCTGATTGGGCCAAGCACCAATCATTGGTGCACTGGCCCTTTAAATCCCAGAGAGCTGGCGCGCGTGCGCCCTAGAGAGCGGAGCCGCGTGCGCCAGAACATGACAGCCGGGGACCGGGACGGGTAAGTGACTTGGGATGCGATTCGCGAGCGGGCGCGTCCCGCTATGCGAATTGCATCCCCGCCAGCAATGTCAGTGCAGCGCTCCCGGTCAGCGGGTCTGACTGGGGCGCTGCAGAGAGAGAGACACTGCGAACGCTCCGAGGAGGAGCAGGGACCCGGAGCGCTCGACGTAACAGTACCCCCCCCCCCCCCTTAGGTCTCCCCTCTTTTTGTCTTCTTGTCCCTTCAAAAGAGACGAGAACATAGGGGACGCCTCTTGAGTTTCCTTCTGAAAAAAGAAGTCCTGGGTAGCTATACCAGCGTCAGGTAGTTCAGAAGAAGTGGGAATGGGGAGGGGGGGCAGAGTGTCACCAGGACAGGGGCTATGAGGAGGCACGGCACAGTCCAGATAGGCCTTGGGGAGACCAGGCACAGGAGGAGACACTGAGGCCCGACAGACGCGACTGGGAGCAGATGTGAAGCATTTCTTACGGCAAGCAGAACCCCAATTCTTGATCTCCCCGGTGGTCCAGTCAAGGGTGGGAGAATGATGCTGGAGCCATGGCAGACCGAGGAGGACTTCAGAGGTGCAGTTGGGAAGGATGAAAAATTCAATCTTTTCGTGATGGGGTCCAATGCACATTAAGAGGGGTTCTGTGCGGTAACGCACAGTACAGTCCAACTTCACTCCGTTGACCGAAGAAATGTAGAGCGGCTTGACGAGACGGGTCAGCGGGATGCAGAACTTATTCACCAAAGAGTCCAAAATAAAATTTCCAGAAGCACCAGAGTCAAAGCAGGCCACGGCTGAGAGGGAGGAGTTGGCAGAAGGAGAAATCCGCACGGGCACAGTGAGACGTGGAGAAGCAGATTTCGTACCAAGGGACTCCACACTCACGTGAGCTGGGTGCGTGCGTGCGTTTCCTAGACGTGGAGGACAAATAGGGCAATCCACCAAGAAATGTTCGGTACTAGCGCAGTACAGACAAAGATTTTTTTCCCTACGGCGAGTCCTCTCTTCATGGGTCAGGCGAGACCGATCCACTTGCATAGCCTCCTCGGTGGGAGGCACAGGGGTAGCTTGCAAAGGATACTGTGGGAGAGGTGCCCAGAGATCAAGGTCTTTTTCCTGGCGGAGCTCCTGGTGTCTCTCAGAAAAACGCATGTCAATGCGGGTGGCCAAATGGATAAGTTCTTGCAGTTTGGCAGGAATCTCTCGTGCGGCCAGCACATCCTTGATGTTACTGGATAGGCCTTTTTTAAAGGTCGTGCAGAGAGCCTCGTTATTCCAAGATAATTCGGAAACAAGAGTACGAAATTGGATGGCGTACTCGCCTACTGAAGAATTACCCTGGACCAGGTTCAGCAGGGCAGTCTCGGCAGAAGAAGCTCGGGCTGGTTCTTCGAAGACACTACGGACTTCAGCGAAGAAGGACTGGACTGTGGCTGTGGCAGAATCATTGCGGTCCCAGAGCGGTGAGGCCCAAGACAAGGCCTTTCCAGAAAGAAGACTCACTACGAACGCCACCTTAGACCGTTCTGTAGGAAATTGGTCCGACAACATCTCCATATGTAGGGAACATTGAGATACGGCAGAGTCTAGAGTCCCCATCAAATTTGTCCGGCAGGGACAAGCGGAGGCTAGGAGTGGCCAGTCGCTGCGGAGGAGGTGCAGGAGCTGGCGGAGGAGATGGTTGCTGCTGTAGCAGTGGCAGAAGTTGCTGTAACGTGGCGGTCAACTGCGACAGCTGCTGTCCTTGTTGGGCAATTTGCTGCGATTGCTGAGCGACCACCGTGGGTAGGTCAGCGAGACTTGGCAGCGGCACCTCAGCGGGATCCATGGCCGGATCTACTGTTACGATTCGGCAGGCTGGATGTGGATCCTCTGTGTCAGCGAGGGATTGGCGTGGACCGTGTCGGTGGACCGGTTCTAAGTTGCTACTGGTTTTCACCAGAGCCCGCCACAAAGCGGGATGGTCTTGCTGCGGCGGTAGCAACCAGGTCGTGTCCACCGGCAACGGCTCAACCTCGCTGACTGCTGAGAAGGCGTGGGACAGAAGGACTAGACAGAGGCAAGGTCAGACGTAGCAGAAGGTCAGGGCAGGCGGCAAGGTTCGTAGTCAAATAGGAATAGCAGAAGGTCTGGAACACAGGCTTTGCACAACACTAAACGCTTTCACTGGCATAAGGCAACAAGATCCGGCAAGGAAGTGCAGGGGAAGTGAGGTAATATAGCCAGGGAGCAGGTGGAAGCTAATTAGGCTGATTGGGCCAGGCACCAATCATTGGTGCACTGGCCCTTTAAGTCTCAGAGAGCTGGCGCGCGCGCGCCCTAGAGAGCGGAGCCGCGCGCGCCAGAACATGACAGCCGGGGACTGGGACGGGTAAGTGACTTGGGATGCGATTTGCGAGCGGGCGCGTCCCGCTATGCAAATCTCATCCCTGCCGGCAATGTCAGTGCAGCGCTCCCGGTCAGCGGGTCTGACCGGGGCGCTGCAGAGAGAGAGACGCCGCGAGTGCTCCGGGGAGGAGCAGGGACCCGGAGCACTCGGCGTAACATATATCATCCATATTGGTGAACTCTTGCTTGAGGTCACCCATAGAACATAGGAAAATCCTTAATAATTCAACATCCTGTGTTGCTGTAGAAGACGGTGAGTGGACAGACATGCATTGAGTAAGACTGGAAAGCAACTATAGCTTTATGCCTGTGAAATATTTGACAAGATAAAAAGCAATCATAGCAAAAAAATTCCTAAAGACTGAGAAGGTGGGAGTCTTAGTAGTCTACAAGCTCTGTCAAACACCAAATGGGAGGCCCCTGAATCTTCAAATAGAGCTTATTAACTGGAAGGCCCCTGAGCCTTCAAATATAGCCTTTAAAGGGGTACTCTGGCGCTAACCAAAGGTCAGAGAATAAGATGCCTGATCGCGGGGGGTCCCACCGCTGGGGACCCCTGCATCTGGGGACCCCCGTGATCTTGCACGCAGCACCCCGTTGTAATCAGTCCCCGGAGCATGAACACTCCGGGTCTGATTACTGGCGATCACACCCTCAATGCAAGCCTATGGTTACTGATTACAACAGGGTGCTGCGTGCAAGATCACGGGGGTCCCCAGCAGCGGGACCCCCGCGATCAGACATCTTATCCCCTATCCTTTGGATAGGGGGTTAAGATGTCATAGCGCCGGAGTACCCCTTTAACCCCTTCATGACCCAGCCCATTTTCACCTTCATGACCTGGGCATTTTTTGAAAATCTGACCACTGTCACTTTAAACATTAATAACTTTGGAATGCTTTTACTTATCATTCTGATTCCGAGACTGTTTTTTCGTGACATATTCTACTTTATGTTATTGGTAAAATTTTACTGATATTTGCATCCTTTCTTGGTAAAAAATCAAAAAATTTCGCATTTTTCTAACTTTGAAAGTCTCTGCTTGAAAGGAAAATGGATATTCCAAATAAATTACATATTGATTCACATATACAATATGTCTACTTTGTGTTTGCATAAAAAAATTGACAAGTTTTTACTTTTGGAAGACACCAGAGGGCTTCAAAGTTCCGCAGCAATTTTCCAATTTTTCTCAAGATTTTCAAAATCGTAATTTTTCAGAGCCCAGTTCAGGTTGGAAGTGGATTTTAAGGCTCTTCATATTAGAAATACCCCATAAATGACCCCATTATAAAAACTGCACCCCCCCAAAGTATTCAAAATGACATTCAGTAAGTGTTTTAACCCTTTAGGTGTTTCACAGGAATAGCAGCAAAGTGAAGGAGAAAATTCGAAATCTTCATTTTTTACACTCGCATTTTCTTGTAGACCCAATTTTTGAATTTTTACAAGGGGTAAAAGGAGAGAAATCACCCTAAAATTTGTAACCCAATTTCTCTCGAGTAAGGAAATACCTCATATGCGTATGTAAAGTGTTCGGCGGGCGCAGTAGAGGGCTCAGAAGGGAAGGAGCAACAATGGGATTTTGGAGAGTGAGTTTTTCTGAAAGGGTTTTTGGGGGGCATGTCCCATTTAGGAAGCCCCTATGGTGCCAGAACAGTGGACCCCCCCCACATGTGACCCCATTTTGGAAACTGTACCCCTCATGGAATTTAATAAGGGGTGCAGTGAGCATTTACACCCCACTGGCGTTTGACAGATATTTGAAACAGTGGACTGTGCAAATCAAAAATTTTATTTTTCATTTTCACAGACCACTGTTCCAAAAATCTGTCATACACCAGTGGGGTGTAAATGCTCACTGCACCCCTTATTAAATTCTGTGAGGGGTGTAGTTTCCAAAATGGGGTCACATATGGATATTTATTGTTTTGCGTTTGTCAGAACTGCTGTAACAATCAGCCACCCCTGTGCAAATCGCCTCAAATGTACATGGCGCACTCTCCCTTCTGGGCCTTGTTGTGCGCCCCCAGAGCACTTTGCGCCTCATATGGGGTATCTCCGTAGTCGGGAGAAATTGCGTTACAAATTTTGGGGGTCTTTTTTCCCTTTTTACCTCTTGTGAAAATGAAAAGTATAGGGCAACACCAGCATGTCAGTGTAAAAAATTTATTTTTTTACACTAACATGCTGGTGTAGACCCCAACTTCACCTTTTCATAAGGGGTTAAAGAAGAAAAAGCCCCCCAAAATTTGTAAGGCAATTTCTCTCGAGTACGGCGATACCCCATATGTGTCCCAAAACTGTTGCCCTGAAATACGACAGGGCTCCAAAGTGAGAGAGCACCATGCGCATTTGAGGCCTGAATTAGGGATTTGCATAGGGGTATTCTATGCCAATGATTCCCAAACAGGGTGCCTCCAGCTGTTGCAAAACTCCCAGCATGCCTGGACAGTCAATGGCTGTCCAGCAATACTGGGAGTTATTATTTTGCAACAGCTGGAGGCTCCGTTTTGGAAACAGTAGCGTACCAGACGTTTTTCATTTTTTGGGGGGAGGGGGGGTGTGTAGGGGTATGTGTATATGTAGTGTTTTTTACTTTTTATTTTAGTGTTAGTGTAGTGTAGTGTTTTTAGGGTACAGTCACATGGGCAGAGGTTCACAGCAAGTTTGCCGCTGGAAGTTTGAGCTGCAGCGCAAAATTTGCGCCATCTCAAACTTGCAGCACTCACTGTAAACCTCCGCCCATGTGAGTGTACCCTGTACATTCACATTGGGGGGGGGGGGGCAAACATCCAGCTGTTGCAAACTCCGAGCATGCCCTTTGGCTGTCCGTGCATGCTGGGAGTTGTAGTTTTGCAACAGCTGGAGGAACGCTGGTTTGGAAACACTAAGTTAAGTAATAAACTTTCAAGTGTTTTGCAACCAAACTTAGTGTTTCCAAACCAGTGTGCCTCCAGCTGTTGCAAAACTACAACTCCCAGCATGCATGGTCTGTCAGTGCATGCTGGGAGTTATAGTTTTGCAACAATTGCAACAGCTGGAGGCACTGAGGTAGGAAACGGACAATGTTTCCCAACTAGTGTGCCTCCAGTTGTTGCAAAACTACAACTCCCAGCATGCCCAGACTGCCCAGGCATGCTGGAAGTTGTAGTTCGGCAATATCTGAAGGATCAGATGTTGCCAAACTACAACTTCCAGCATGCTTGGGCAGTCTGGGCATGCTGGGAGTTGTAGTTTTGCAACATCTGGAGGTCCACAGTTTGGAGACCACTGTATAATGGTCTCCAATCTGTGCTCTTCCAGATGTTAGAGAACTACAACTCCCAGCATGCCTGGACAGACTGAGCATGCTGAGATTTGTAGTTTTGCAACATCTGGAAGAGCACAGATTGGAGACCATTATACAGTGGTCTCCAAACTGTGGACCTCCAGATGTTGCAAAACTACAACTCCCAGCATGCCCAGAAAGCCAAAGGCTGTCTGGGCATGCTGGGAGTTGCAGTTTTGAAACTCTCAGAGGCAGCAGTGAGATCGCTTTACGGCGATCTCACTGCTGCCAATGAAGATGCCGCACTGCTGCCGGAAACTCACCTCCGGGACGCAGCGCAGCCAGGACCGCATGGAGGACGCCGGGACCGCCGGGACCGCTCGGGACACCGCTCGGACGGGTAAGTGACGCCGGGGGACGGGTCAGGGACACTTAGCAGAGCGGTGTGTGTCCCGATCCCCGTGATCGGGACTCACACACCGCGCTGCTAAGTATTTTCATAGCGAAACGCTGCTATCAGCTAGTCAGATTTGACCAGCTGATAGCAGCGATCGCTGGGGGGGGTGGGGGATGAAACCCCCCGTGGTCGCACGGTAAGATGGCTGGCTATCAGTGATAGCCACCATCTTTCCGGGCGCTGCGGGGTGCCGCGAGTAGCGGCAGTAATGTTCATGACGTACCTGTATGTCATGGATCGGGAACACCTTGCCACCCATGACGTACAGGTATGTCATAGGTCGGGAAGGGGTTAATGAATTCTGTGAAAAGAAGAATTTTTAAAATGGAAACAGAGTTAGAAAGAATCAAGGAAGTTTCTCTGAGGACGGAGGGGTAGTTTTTTTTTTTTTTTTTTTATAGAAGAAGCCAACATTCTTTGTTGACTGAATTTAAGACAGATGTTTATAGATGTTAGAGCTCTATGTTACTGAGACAAGGCTCTAAAAACCCTGCCTGGATTTACACAGCTACACAATTTTACACAACAATTGCTTGCTTTCTGCAGACACAACTAGAGGGAGCTTGAAGCGGTTATCCAGCATAAGGTGATTTTAGTATGTACCTGGCAGACAGTAATGGACATGCTTAGGAATGATCTGCGCTTGTCTTGGGGCTAAATGGCTATGTTGTGATATTACCATAATACTGTGGCTAGCTGTTTGTGAACTAGTTTTTCTTGGTTGACTTTTCTTTTTTTTTTTTTACTACAAATCCCACAATTCCTTCTTCCTTCCTCCCTCACATCAGCCACCCCACCCATTGAAACATAAATGAGCTGCATCCATTCAAATCAGTGTGGTTTTCAATCAGGGTGCCTACAGCTATTGCATTAGTTGCAGATTGATCCCTTCACCCATTGAAGCAGAGAGGCTCCCTGTCATCAGCTGACCAGTGAGTCAGGTCTCGGCTGCATTGCAAGCTGGGAAAAATCTGAGACAACAGTCATTTTGTATGCTGGTAAAAATAAATATTGGAGTGAAAATCACATAAGAATTGTGAGAAAACAATCACACACAGGTACAGAAACTATATTATGAACTACACTAACTTTACAACCCCTGTAGCATAGTCAAATAAAAAAAAAATCCTGGAATACCCCTAGAAAGGCTTACTGGAGACTGATTTATAATTGAGTTCAATGAAAGTGTATACACAAGTCTTCACTAGGATCCACCTAGTGACAAACACAGTGATTGGCTGAATAGCTGTGTGACATATTGGTTTTGGCACCAGGAAGAAGACTGGGGCCTGGGCTCAATCTGTCATTTTACCGCTCAGACAATCACTGGCAGGAAACCACTTCAGTCAGTAATTAGTTGAGCTGCAGCATGACATGTCGGGCCCCAGAAGTCGGAAGAAGACCACACCAAGGACCGAAGTAGGCAACATACTTATACATTTCTCCCCTCCCCCAGATAACTCCATTAAGCAGATTCTGAACTTATTAGAAAATCTAGAATGTTTTAAACGGAGACCATTTTATTCCAGTAAACAGAAATAAAAGACACTGGGGAAAACAAGTGAATGCTTAGCTGAACTATTCAACAGGAAAAAAAAAACAAATAGAAGTGAAATACTGTAAGAGCAATAATAACAACAGATGTGTACGAGAATCCACCACAGACAAAGCTACGGCTCAAAGTAATGATTCAATGAATTTTGCAACTCAAACATAACAGTTTTTTCCAACAAACAACCAATTTTCTTTTTCTTTAAGGCAACACATATGGTCAGCAGGATATAGTTTATAAAGGCAGCATACGTTTGCAGGAGAAAGCACAGCAAACTAATATCTGTGCTACTATTTGTCACCCAGGGAGTCTTAAACTTCCACATGATGTTATATTGAGAAATAGCATGCCTTATGTTCGATCAGCAGGTATGTGCTCAACAAGACAGAATAGTGCTTGGCTAGATCTCTTACTATTCAATTATCAATGTCTAATACCCATCTGCTAAAGAACAACATTTCTTTAGTCTTTACAAATACAGAAACCATCTGCCATATGTGTGCAAAGCTAAGTAGACATTATATTTGTTGGTTGAAACTGTAATCACAACTTTTCTATGTTATATTTGTAAGTGCACTAATATGTCCTAGGAGCAAGTCGAATGCCTCTCTGAAGAGGTACTTATATAGAGAGGCCCATGATATACAGTATGAATGGAAACAAAATGAAAAGGATCTGGAGCACTCACCAGGAACTCTTGAAAATCTTGTCTTTATTGAAAATATTCCACATAGGTAAAAGATCTGTAGCAGTGTGTAATAGGAGCAGAGGCAATAGCGTGCACCGAGCGATGGCAGCCGTTTCACAGATAGGGGCGTGTCATCAGCCCCATCGGTGCATCAGGCCCATCAGTTCACTGATGGGCCTGATGACACGCCCCTGTGCATGAAACTGCCACCATCGCTCGATGCGCGCTACTGCCTCCACTCCCGATTACACACCGCTACAGATCTTATACCTATGTGGATTATTTTCAATAAAGACAAGATTTTCAAGACTTCCTGGTGAGTGCTCCAGATCCATTCACGCTATTGGAGTTGTTTTTCCTTCTGTGATGCACCGCTGATCTATTTGTGCCACGCGGCTCGACTGTTTTTTTGAGTATTGCTGGACAGAGTTCACATTGTATCCAGTGCCAGGTATATTTTTCCTTTTGGCTATTTTCCATGATATGTAGTAGTTAGTCACTGAGATCTTTGGCTTCCTAAATACCTTATGACTAATGATGTTGCTTATACCTGGCACCAGGCGCACAGGTCCTGGATCATAAGACCATGTATTTTGTCTACCAACACTCCGGCAAGTAACAATCTAATTCTTGTTGAATCGCTTAAAATTACATTAGGCTAGTTGAGTCATGCCACAGAGAAAGTATCAGTTCAAATTCTCATGGGCACTCTTCAGAGTTTTAAAATCCCCAGAGGTACATCAAACTTTTAAAAAGAGAAAAAGTTCTGTGATAGACAATGACGACAGCAGGTCTCAAAGCTTTACTGACTCTCGGTTGATGTTTAAAGCGTACCTGTCAGATGCCACAAAAAAAATAAAAAATGAAAAGGTTACTCAGTACCTAATCCTGACCATGTGCGTCTACTTTTTATGCCTCTATTACCTATATTTATTATAAAAATACCTTTTTTCATTAGCTCACAGTGTTAGAAATCCTCTCAGGGGAAGAGGACATGACCTTCTCTTGTGGTGGTGGGTGGTGATTGGTGTGTCTGCTTCTTTAAAGTATTATTGTCATTAAAAACTACTTTTGCGCTCCACTCCCCAGCCAGCTGAGAGAGCTGTCCATTTTCTCTGCATTGACTTGAACGCAGAAAAATGAATGGATCTCGATATTGCTCATATTGCATCTCTGTTCCATTGAAGTAAATGATTAAATTTTTTAAATAGACAAACCTATAATACTACTGAGTGTTTGTTCGATTCAAATTCTATACGAATATGATACATTGTTTTGTAATGTTCTTTTGGCTGTGTTTTGTTTTCTTTGGCCAACATTTCTTGTTGTAAAAATGTTCTCAAAAAACAATAAAAATCATTTAAACCATGAAGTAAACGGAACCAAGTTGTAATACCACACTCAACCTGAGGACAGGTGATGTGCTGTTTTTGGAAGAAATTAGCTCTTTTTTTCTATTCTTGGATAACCCATTTATTAAATGCCCTTTTTGTGTTTTATGCAAAAATATGTCAATAGGCACAGCTGTAATGGCAATTGGGGTGCAAAGAAATGGTAAAAAAAAAAAAAGGACAATATGTACAACAAAGAAAGAGCTAGGGGTCAAAGTATTGCACGCTACGGGGGGAGACTTATCAAAACCTTTTTTCATTTTTCAGAGGGCTTTTCAAAAATGAAAGAAGAAATCTGATAGGTTGACATGGGGGACTGGTTGACTTTTCTCTGTACAAGTTTCGATAAATCTCCCCCTACATGTATAATAGAAAGATAGCCAATTTTATTATACACAGAGAAAAAGCACAATATATTTAAAAACTTTTAAAATATACATAAATGTAGTGGACGCATATAATCCTAAGCCTTCTGAGGAAGCCACTTTGTTGGTGGCGGAACGTGTGGGATCTAAGTTCCTCTGTGGGTCCCTATACCAGTCACATCATTCTGGCTCTCTAAGGTCCTATTTTTTTTTTTTGTTGTTGCTAACATTCAGCAACTATTTCTTTGCTACATGTCTTATATTTATCTTTATATATTTTTTAAACTGTAAATTTTTATTAGGTTTTTCCAAAAGTAAAAGGAATACATAATCCAACAGCTGATAAGGGAGTAAGAACCCCTTAAATCAGTAAAAAACAAATGGTCTTTGAAAAGCAAGAAGTGACAATGAAACACGACTCATTAATGCAAATGAAGCCAAGGAGATCAGGGAGAGTAGTTCCAATCTACAGCACATTTAGGGAGGAGACCACGAGGGAAAGGAGGGTGGGGTGGGGAAGGGGACACAAGAGGACTGACCAACAGCACAAGAAGAGTGACTAAAGGGAGAAGACACTAGGGAAAAGAGAGAGAAAAAAGTAGAGAAGAGAAGGGAGGAGGTCCGGAGGAGGAGAAAGAAAGCGGAGAGAGCTCATGGGGGCTGTCTGTCTATGAATCTATCCCACAGGTCCCATATAGACAAAAATGTCAGAATGGTGTTGTTCAAAGAGGCAGTAAGAGACTCAAGGGAGCGAATCTCACATGTCCTAGCTAGAAGTTCATCCTCTGACGGGGGTAAGGTCTGCTTCCAATGCTTGGCAATTGTCACGATTCGGCTGGCAGGAGGTGGATCCTCTGTGCCAGAGAGGGATTGGCGTGGACCGTGCTGGTGGACCGGTTCTAAGTTGCTACTGGTATTCACCAGAGCCCGCCGCAAAGCGGGATGGTCTTGCAGCAGCGGTAGCAACCAGGTCGTACCCACCAGCAACGGCTCAACCTCTCTGACTGCTGAAGATAGGCGCGGTACAAGGGAGTAGACAAGAGCAAAGTCGGACGTAGCAGAAGGTCAGGGCAGGCAGCAAGGATCGTAGTCAGGGGCAACGGCAGGAGGTCTGGAACACAGGCTAGGAACACACAAGGGAACGCTTTCACTGGCACAATGGCAACAAGATCCGGCGAGGGAGTGCAGGGGAAGTGAGGTAAAAGTAGGGAGTGCACAGGTGAGAATACTGATTAGGCCTGCTGCGCCAATCAGTGGCGCAGCGGCCCTTTAAATGGCAGAGACAACACGGGGAACGGGTCAGGTACGGGAGCCGAGATGCGCATCGCGAGCGGGCGCGTCCCGCATCGCGAATCGCATCCCGGCTTGGAGTAATATCGCAGCGCACCCGGTCAGCAGGTCTGACCCCGGGGCGCTGCGAATGAGAGAACGCTGCGAGCGCTCCGGGGAGGAGCGGGGATCCGGAGCGCTCGGCGTAACAGCAATGAGGGTTTTAGCCGCTTGTACAATATGCAAGAAGAGCTTAAACTTTTTTTGGCCAAAACCTTAGTAGACAGGGGCAGCAGGAAGACCAAAGGGTCAGGGGTAACCACAACTCCCAGAACTGTATGGACTAATGCACCTGAATCCAATAAGGAACTATCAATGGACAAGACCAAAATACGTGGAAAACAGTATCCAAACCCACACCACATCGCCAGCATTGGGGAGGGATAGCAGGATTCAGCCTTTTGAGTAAAGCCGGTGTATGATACATCCCATAAGCATCTTAAATTGCGTCTCTTTGTATGCTGTGCAGATAGAAGCCTTGGAGGCCCACTCCCGTATCAACCGCCATTAAGGGATAGTAATAGTAGTGTTGAGGGCCTCCTCTCTATGGCTCATATAGCGATGGGAGGGGGGGGGACCATCCAGGCGAGACAATAAAAAGGAGTATATACTGGAGAGTAGTCGCCTCGTCTGAGGACCACCCTTACACAACCTCTCAAAACCTGTAGATAGGGAGACAGTCAGCGAGCTCCGTCAAGAGGAAAAGTAATGACGAAGTTGTATGTAATGGGTTTCCTCAGAGGCAGGGAGACTCCAACGAGCAGCCAGTTGGCCAAAGGAAGGAAACGAGCTAGTACGGGGATCAACCACGTCAGCCCAGCAATAAAGACCTCTAGAGCCCCATTCCCAAACCATACAGGGAGCCAAACCAAGGGGGAAGTCAGAATGATAGAGAAAGGATTGTAAAGGAGAAAAAGCAGAGAGAAGTCTAAAACGTCTGAAGCAATAGGTCCAGACAAATCAAGAAAACGGCACTAGGCATAGAAGCGGACGTTCAGGGGAGGGGAGCGGAACCGTCCACAGGAGACAGTTAGGATGAATAGGGGCCATTCAGAGGCGTAGCGTGGGGGGGCACATGGGGGGCCGGCCGCACCGGGCGCAACATCTGGGGGGTGCGCTCGCACTCGCAGCTCTCTGCCCCTGCCTGGCTCACTCACTCTCTCTGCAGTGCTGGCTGTGCGAATCCAATCCGAGCCGCTGGGTCGCTGCCAACTGTGGAGGCAGTGGCGGATCCAGGGGGTGGCAACGGGGCAATTGCCCCTCCCCCCGAGATTGTTGCCCCTCTTCCTGAACTATCGCATGGTGGAGGGGGAGCTGTCGGCTGTCCTGCTCCACCACCCCTTTCTCACGCCCATCACCTTGCTATCACACGCCGCGGCTGCTCCATTCCTGCAGTCAATGAGAGCCAATCACGGCAGGCTGGCGCGATGACATCACATCATCGCGCTGGCGCCCGGAGATCACGTCCCCGCGGTTCTCACTGACTGCAGGAATTGAGCAGCCACAGCGTGGGAGAAAGGGGACGGGTGTGAGAAAGGGGAGGGGGAGCAAATTATAAGTGAGAAAGGTAAATGATGAGTAAGGGGCACATGTCAGGGGGGCATTATATGTGGGGGCACATGACAGGACCCCCCCCCTGTCATGTGCCCCTCATATATAATACCCCATGTCCTGTGCCCCTCACACATAATGCCCCCCCTGACATGTGCCCTTCACATATAATGCCCCCTGTCCTGCCCCCTCAGGGAGCATTATATGTGAGGGGCACATGTCAGGAGGGCATTATATGTGAGGGGCACAGGACATGGGGCATTATATGTGAGGGGCACAGGACAGGGGACATTATAAGTCAGGGTCACATGTCAGGGGGGTATTATATGTGGGGGCACATGACAGGGGGCATTATATGTGAGGGGCACATGTCAGGGGGCAATATATTGTGGGGCACATGACAGGGCCCCTGTCATGTGCCCATATAATGCACATATAATGCCCCCCTGACATTTGCTGCTTACTTATAATACCCAAAGTCATGTGCCTTGGATCATCTCCAGGGTATGGTTCCATTTTGATGTTTAGTTTTTGTTCTTGATATTTTTTGTCATTTACGATGGTTGTGAGACGACATATAATAGCATGGCCCATGCTAGGTTTCTACATTTGTAGATTTGTATTCATAGACTTGCTGAAAATGTGGAGAATGTGTAATGGATGTTCGCACTCAATAAAGTGTTTGAAAATAAACTTGTATTTAGATGCAATTACATCAGTATTTTCATAACAAACAATACATGTGCTTAGGGAGTAAGGGTTTCTTTAACTAATCTAGTGGAAGAGACTCGAGTGATAAAATCCATGGGTTAGGGGGCACAAATTACTTGCCTTGCCCCGGGTGCTGACAACCCACGCTACGCCACTGGGGCCATTTTTAAATAACTTTTTCAATTGCTCACCTACATGGTGATTTACTCTACCTCTACCTTCTTTAGTGATGTGCATGAATTTCCTCCTCTAGTGATGTGCATGATTCACTTATTATATATACATTAATATTAGGGACTCCTGGGCATTATCTTTTTGTAGAAGGCTTAGAACTATATGCCTCTACTCCGTTTATGTATATTTTAAATGTTTTTAAATGTCTTGTGTTTTTTTAATGTGTATAATAAAGTTGGCCATATTTCTATTATACAGGAAGTGTGCAATACTTTATGATTGCTAGCTTTCTCTTTGCTGTATATATTAGCCTTTGTGTATTAGATCTTGCCCTTTTTTTTTTTTTGACGTTGCCCTTTTTCAATGTTTATCTATGGCAGATCCAGAAAAGTTTACTACAATGCAAGTGGATGGGGAAAAAAAAGCTTCACAGATTTTAGCACATACTGCAAATCTACGGCATGCCTGCGGTCTCACAGATTTGTAGATTTGAAGCACATATTGATTTTCCCAAAGATCGGTGTTCTGATCAACATATTTACCATAGTAACCAATAGAAAACATCTGCCTTCCACTAGCTAGAGGATTAGCGATTGTTAGTCCACATCAAACCCTTTAAAGCGCCACATGAGATGCCCTCCGATAGCATCTTGTAATAATGTCAGAAAATAAGCAAGAACCTTATTGAATGCAATTACTACTTCTCAGCCCTAATAGTGTAATTAAACCAGCCTCAATGATATCCACACTCCTAATTGGTAGCGCTGACACTAGGAAACAAGCAGCGATCATTATCTGCAGTATCCACACATATGGAATGATACAAATACAAAGGCCACAGTAATTACTAGAAGAAGACGACAAGTAAAGATGCCTTATCAACAAATGATATCAGAAGAGACAGGTAAATAAGTCTGAGATGTGTGTAGGCTGACCTAGCAATGCATGTATCTTATGTTTATCACTAAAAGATCATTTAATGGCAGACAAAACAAACAAAACTTATTGGTAACAAATAGCTAATGAGAAGTCTGCCTCTGCGATTTTCCATGGAGTTTCCTGTGATTTACTAGCGATGAAATTCTGAAGCTGCTAATAAAACAAAAACCTGCATTGATGCGTAAGAATCTGTTTTCCTGACATATAGCCAAATATATCCATAGCCTAAAATGGTCCAACATATGGTAGAATAATATCCACTGTATCCTTATCTTCCGTTTTTAAATTTAATAGTTGCTGACATAAAGATTGAGTTATTTTGCTTTGTTTATTTATTTTTAATAGAAGAATGGATCCATGCCAGATTTTAGATGTATCTGGCTGTTGGTGTGGTTTATTTAAGTAACAATTTACTTCTGTGGGAATATTGCTTTGCTATCCAGTCTGTCTGTGCATTCTGTCTTGCTTGTTGGTGTAGCCAGTATCCAGTTTTAAACCCTAGTCCCAATGCTTCCTCTGGTCTATATGTTGTCTTAGATTTGTGTTAGCTAGCAAATGTTTCCTTCATTAGTGATGTGCATGAATCAGTCTGAGAGTACTACAAACACTATCATTTGCAGTGATCCTAAGAGAGTATCTACTTAAAGGGGTACTCTGGCCCTAATACATCTTATGATACATCTTATCCCCTATGGCCGCCACACCCCCTCCCATAGACTTGCATTGAGGGGGTTTGGAGTGACGTCACACTGGGGCGGAGTCGTGACATCACAATACTCTGGCCCTGTGGTCATCACGCTTCACACTCGGTGCCTCCAGCGCTGCAGAGAGCTCACAAAGGTGGGTGCGGAATGACAGATTATCCCCTATCTGATAGGGGATAAGATGTATCAGGGTCAGAGTACCCCTTTAATTATCCTGCAAGTTATCTGCTTCTGTCTGTTGGGTCACTGGTTACTTAAAGGAGTACTCTAGCACTGACTATTTCTCCTCCGGTGTGCCTGGGCTGAAAAAATAAATTAAAACAAACTTTCACTCACCTTCCGGCATTTCCCCAGAGTGCTGCTACAGCTGATTGATCCTCTGGTCCCGTCTTATGCCTTCTTCCGTGTGCATGGATCATCACACGGCGCTCAGCCTATCACCGGCCGCAGTGATGTCCCGCTTTGGCCGATGATAGGCTGAGCACCGTGTGATGATCTGTGCACAGGAAGAAGGCAGAAGAGGGGACCGGAGGACCGATCAGCTGTAGCAGCGCTTGGGAAAACACAGGAAGGCGAGTGAAAGTTTGTTTTCCTTTTTTTTTTTCAGCCCAGGCACACCGGAGGAGAAATAGTCAGCGCTAGAGTATTCCTTTAACCATCCAGTAGGTTTTACTGCTCCAATCTGCTGTAAATACCCTGGTAGATAGTACCCATTATTTCTGACTTGAT
Source organism: Hyla sarda (assembly GCF_029499605.1). NCBI lineage: Eukaryota > Metazoa > Chordata > Amphibia > Anura > Hylidae > Hyla > Hyla sarda. The sequence continues at coordinate 342,173,707 of NC_079189.1, read as the reverse complement.
ATAATCTTTTGTGTATTTCTTGTGGATAGGTTTACTAGTGAGTATTTGTATGCTGCTCTACCATTAACACCTTGGGTCATCTAATTACAATGAGCCATTATTCAGACCTCAAAAAAGTGGCTGCTTTAGGTGAAGTTTGGTTCTACAGCCCAGTGATCTGTTTTTTCTTTAGTCACTATTGGGGATCCAGCAAAAAACATAAATCATGCAGTATACAACTTTTTCAATAAGAGTAAATTAGCTAAATATGCAATTGTAATGCATACAGATGCATATCTCAGGCTTTTCATCTGCATATATATTTGGAGATTTTTACTGAATACAGCATATACACTGTATAGTATAATGTGAAAACAAGATCAAAACGGAACCTTATATAACAATGGGGTTCCTATAGTCAAGCTTACTAAGACTTTTTATAACTAGGCAAATACAAACTAAGGAGCAATCTAGTATTATCAGGATGGGAAAGGTCATGGTCAAGGGTCATAATTTTTGATGATCTGGACCCAACATTGCCTGGGACATTGGGTAATAACACTGGGTTGTTAGCTGTTTTATGGGCTAACACAAAGCTCCAGTTTAAAATGGACTTCATCTATCACGTGGCTCCTCTACTAAGCCATCAGATGGCTCCTCTACTAAGCATGTATAATGTGAATAGCTCTGACCCAATGAGGCATGGACTCCACAAGACATCTGAAGGTGTCCTTTAGTATCTGACACCAAGAGATTAGCTGAATATTCTTTCTGCAGACTCCGCACGGGAATGCATTGCAGTCTATGAGACTGCGCATTCCTAACTGGTCCTAGCACCGGCATGTCTGGCTGACGCTCGCAGTCTGCAGAATATCTGCTCTAAGTGTTTCCGGCATTCTGACATGTAAACATAGTCTAACACTTGTCCATTTTTCCTGCTTCCAACACATCAACTTCGAGAACTGACTGGTAACTTATTGCAACTGACTTGGACATACTAATGAATATTTCTGTTATTATTAACTTGCACATCAAATTATTTGTTAGATCATTCATATACAGGATATTTGTATTCTATGAAAAGCGACCTTGGATTACCCAGTTACATATCTACATACCAGTATACGTAAATACTTTCCTTCTTTCTCCTTCACATCGTTTTCCTTCCATGTTTAACAATACCCTGCACGTTATTCCTTCAGCTATGCCATTCTGTGCCTACTCCTACACTAATGGAGACACATTATCAGTAAACAATGGTCATGTGTATCATCTTGATGAGGCTACGGCTGCTGCATGAGGACAAGACCAGGCCTACATATAGTGGTCAATTACCAAATGACTTTCCTGATAAAACAGTGGTATTACCAGGAATATTGGCAACCTTTGATGACTGCTTGTTAGTGTTGCATGTGAAGTGCGTTTTTTTGTCGAAACTGTTCGAAATGGCAGTAAAAATTGTGCATTTTGCTGTGATTATATTATGTAAATTTTGGTAAAATGCATAATTTCTAAAGCAATTTCGCATGCGATAATTAGTCAGGGTGGTACTAATTAGTTGCACCGTGTGAACACAGCCTGAATATAATTTGCAATGCCATTAAAACTATTGAGTGTTGTAATGATGTATTGAAAGTCACACCTGTAAGACACCTTGCACAAATAACTGGTTGAACGGTAAATGAGAAAAACAATATTTTGTTTTACTATAATAATGGCAAGTTAAAGCAATGGGGTGGCAGAATATTCAGCTTGGAAGGATTATTCATGTTTATTGTGGTTGTGCATCCTTGGCATACAGGATCACTTATTACCATGATTATAATTAAAGATACATTAACAGGAGTAATGAAAAGTTAGAAAAATGAGCAAGTAATGAGTTCACGGTGCCTCACACATTTGGGTAGCCAAGTCTTGTAAGGAGTGGGTGGATATATTTAGAAGTATCTGTTAATTAAAATCATTTCCACTCACCTTCCACAACACATCTGAATGACAATGATCCTTGACATGAAAATAAGGTGTAACCTATTATCTACATACCATCAAGACAGCATTTCCCCAGCAACTAGTTCTGTAAAAGGTGTCATCTGAAATCAATGCTTATGCTCAGAAAAAGAACACATGAACCATAAAACGAGCTAGGTAGATAGATCGATAGTTCGATAGATAGATAGATAGATATAGGATGGATACATAGATAGATATGGAAAGGATACATAGATAGATAGTTATGGGATGGATACATAGATAGATACGGGAGAGATAGATATGGGATAGATAGATACAAATGGAAATGGAAAAGATAGCAGCACACGTAAAAATTCCATAAAGTGCAAGTGTTTATTGTGTCCTTACAACATAAAGTGCAACGTTTCTGAGGCCTCTCACCTCCTTTCTCAAGCATAGTGTGTGAATCAAATGGGGGGGTTTAAAAAGCCCCTAAACAGTGTACAGTCAATATATCAATCAAGTACAAATATTACAATGTAAACACATCAAAGTATAAAATTATACATCAAAATATAAAATGTGCAAAAGTATATCAAAAGTGCCAAATTGAAGAGGAGCAATACTCCATAAAAGTGCCTGTGCATAGTGTAAGATTAAAAACATTCTTAATTGATGCTCTAGTTATTAAAGATAGGGGCGGACACTCACCACTGTACCCGTAGTATAATACATATGCAGCAACGTTAGTGTGGATAAAAAACACTGTGCAGGCATTGGGTAAAAGACCCGCGCCAGCATCAGGAGAAGGCCAGATCACCACAGCCAACAGGAATACCGCATCACGGTAACCATGGTTATTGTGTACCTCATTCGTTCGCGCATGCGCCCACACCATCTGCTCTCGTATGTGACATCCTGCTGTTGGACATCGGCTTCATTATGGGGTAACTCAGGACCCAGGATTATTTCATATTAGCCGCACCTTCTGTTGTCCAAAAGTGGGTATGTGTCCATACTTCAGCATACTTGGATGCCTGGACACCGGCATGCCGACTTCAATCCAAATCGGGCGACCGCTCTACACACAGAGCCGTCGTCCATTGGACTGTAGGGCTCCCACCCTATTGGTCCCCAATTCGGGGGAGGTTCCGCTGCTGATGACCTGGTCTATAATGTAATCCACACATACCGATAATAGCGCCATAGTAAAATAATAATGAGCGATCCGACTTCGACCTGATTTAAAATACTTTTCCAAAGAGAAAATTGTGTGGGCCAGTGCGAAAGTGATCTCCAAGTGAGTGACAAATACCTATAAATAAATGACAAAAAAACAAATATTAAAATTATGACATAATAGAATTCATTCAATCCGTCAATCCATATATAGATACTGTTTGTACACCAGAATTACCAACCACACTTTGGTAGGTGCCTATTTGAACATCTTGGGATACGTTTTGAATTCCACGTTCAAACCCTTAGGCCTGAGCGTGTCAAGGGTATAGATCCATTTTAATTCAATTTTTTTTAAGTTTCTATCTCCACCCCGTGGTAATGGGGGTACCTGATCTATGATCATCACCTTAAGATCTTTCTCTTTGTGATTAAAATCTAAAAAGTGTTTAGAGACCGGTAGGTCCTGTCTGACCTTGTGAATACTGTACTTGTGTTGGTTTAATCGTGTACGTAAATCATATGGCTGCATATATATTATTCTACGGGTACAGTGGTGAATGTCCGCCCCTAGCTTTAATAACTAAAGCATCAATTAAGAATGTTTTTAATCTTACACTATGCACAGGCACTTTTAAGGATTATTGCTCCTCTTCAATTTGGCACTTTTGATATACTTTTGCACATTTTATATTTTGATGTATAATTTTATACTTTGATGTATTTTCATTGTAATATTTGTACTTGATGGATTTATTGATTGTACACTGTTTAGGGGCTATTGAAACACCCCCATTTGATTCACTCACTGTGCTTGAGAAAGGAGGCGAGAGGCCTCAGAAACATCGCACTTTATGTTGTGAGGACACAATAAACACTTGCACTTTATGAAATTTTTACGTGTGCTGCAATCTTTTCCATTTGGATTTATGTTGGATTCCTTGACCAGGAACCTGATGATGGAGTGCACCTTATGCCTTGGTCTTTTGGGCGGATGTGCTGCTTATTATAATAGATAAATAGATAGAGTTAGATAGATTAGATAGAATAGATAGATAAATAGATAACCATAAACATAGATAGACAGACAGACAAACAGATAAAGTGGGACACAAAAGTATTTAGTCAGCCACCAATTGTCCAAGTTCTCCCACTTAAAAAGATGAGAGGCGTGTAATTTCCATCATAGGCATACCTCAACTATGAGAGACATCATGAGAAAAATAATCCATAAAATCACATTGTCTGATTTTTAAAGAATTTATTTGCAAATTATGCTGGAAAAATAAGTATTTGGTCAATAGCCAAAGTTCATCTCAATACTTTGCTATATACCCTTTGTTGACAATGACAGAGGTCAAATGTTTTCTGTTATTCTTCACAAAGCTTTCACACACTGTTGCTGGTATTTTGATTCATTCCTCCATGCAGATCTTCTCTAGAGCAGTGATGTTTTGGGGCTGTCGCTAGGCAACACAGATTCCATCCAAAGGTTTTCTATGGGGTTGAGATCAGGAGACTGACTATGCCACTCCAGGACCTTGAAATGCTTCTTACGAAGCCACTCCTTGGTTGCCTGGGTGATGTGTTTGGGATCATCGTCATGCTGAAAGACCCAGCCACATTTCATCTTTCATGGCCTTGCTGATGGAAGGAGGTTTTCACTCAAAATCTCAAGATACATGGCCCCATTCATTCTTTCCTTTACACAGATCAGTCGTCCTGGTCCCTTAGCAGAAAAAAATGCTCCAAAGCAAGATGTTTCCTCCCCCATGCTTCACAGTGGGTAAGGTGTTCTTTGGATGCAACTCAGAATCCTTTCTCCTCCAAACATGACAAGTTGAGTTTTTACCAAAAAGTTCTACTTTGGTTTCATCTGACCATATGACATTCTCCCAATACTCTTCTGGATCATCCAAATGCTCTCTGGCAAACTTCAGACGGGCCCGGACATGTACTGACTTAAGCAGGGGGTCATGTCTGGCACTGCATGATTTGAGTCCCTGGTGGCATAGTGTGTTACTGATAGTAGCCTTTGTTACTTTGGTCCTAGCTTTCTGCAGGTTATTTACTAGGTCCCCCGATGCAGTTCTGGGATTTTTGCTAACTGTTCTTGTAATCAAAGGGTGAGATCTTGCATGAAGGGAGGGAGTTTATCAGTGGTCTTGTATGTCTTCCATTTTCAAATAATTGCTCCCAAAGTTGATTTCTTCACACCAAGCTGCTTGCCTATTGCAGATTCAGTCTTTCCAGCCTAGTTCAGGTCTACAATTTTGTTTCTGGTGTCCTTCAACAGCTCTTTGGTCTTGGCCATAGTGGAGTTTGAAGTGTGACTGTTTGAGGTTGCGGACAGGTGTCTTTTATACTGATAACAAGTTCAAAAGGGTGCCATTAATACAGGTAATGAGTGGATGAAAGAGGAGACTCTTAAAGAAGAAGATACAGGTCTGTGAGAGCCAGAAATATTGTTTGTTTGTAGGTGACCCAATACTTATTTTCCACCATAATTTGCAAATAAATTCTTTAAAAAATCAGACAATGTGATTTTATGGGTTTTTTTTCCTCATCATGTCTTTCATAGTTTAGGTATACCTATGATGAAAATTACAAGCTTCTCTCATCTTTTTAAGGGGGAGAAATTGCACAATTAGTGGCTGACTAAATAAATGTTTTGCCCCACTATAGATAGATAGATAGATCGATAGATAGATATGGGATAGATAGATAGCTAGATAGATAGATTTTAGAGATAAGCAAATTTAAGAAAAATTCAATTTGGCAGATTTTCCGAAAAAATTTGGTTCGGTCCGAATTTATTCATGGTGAATCTCTATTATAAATGGCTATTTCTGGCCTACAGGGAGGCTCAATAGGGATGTAGAACACTTTGCCTTGTCCTAACATGCATAGGGAGTGTGCTGTGTTAGTGAAATAATACTTTTATTCAGTATGACATGCAGATTACAGGCATTGCTATTAGAATCACTGCTGCAGAGCATCTGGATGTGGCAGATTTTTTTATGCAATTTTTATTTAATTTAATTTGAATTTATTTTAATTTTTTGATTACCCATTCTGGTGAGCATCAAGCTGGCGGTCCTCTGCCAAGCGCGATACCACCTGTCCCAGTCCCTGTCTCTCAGTGCCCCTCTGACTGTGAAAGTGCAAATGTTTCATTTAATTAGTTATGGTTCATTGTAATCACTCCAAGCTGTTTCATTCGATTCTTGTGATAATTCCACAGGTAATATGACATTGACAACCATAGGGCCTCAGTCTTCAAAAGATTACATAGATTTTTTTTAATTTAAGATTTATTTTAAATTCCCAAGTTTAATGTCCCGGCATTTACTTTGAGCTAATACTGTATGACCAAAAAATCCAATCTAACAAGGTGTCACATGGCGGCACAATGACAGAGCATAGAGGTGGCAGCAGCATGAGGAGACCATAATCTGGCAGAATGACACAGCCTGGAATTGGCGGCAGCAAGAGGAGACCATATAGTGGCTGAATGACACAGCCTGGAGTAGGCGGCAGCATGAGGAGACCATAGGACCTCACAATCCCTAAGATTAAAAGATGAATTTCCGAACTTAAATTGAAGATTCATGGTAATTAGTGCTATCATAAAAATGTTTAGGTAATGTCCCAGCAGAATGAGGTGACCATAGGGCTTCACAATCCCGAAGATTAAAAGATGAATTTCAAATTTAAATTGAAGATTTATGGTAGCTAGTTTTACCATAAATTTTTTTTAGGTAATGTCTCAGCAGCATGAGTAGACAATATAGTGGCTGAATGGCACAGCCTGGAGTTGGAGTCAGCATGAGGAGAACATATAGTGGCTGAATGGCACAGCCTGGAGTTGGTGGCAGCATGAGGAGAACATATAGTGGCTGAATGACACAGCCTGGAGGTGGTGGAAACATGAGGAGACCATATAGTGGCAGAATGAGACTGCCTGGAGGTGGCAGCAGCAGCATCAGGAGTCCTGAAAGTGACCCAGTGACAGAGTGGTGCGGTGGGTGGCAATACCAGAACCCGTTGACGAAGGTGGGTGAAAAAAGTTCTGATGAGGAGGAATGTTTGTAAATGCGGAGCAGCGCCTTAAATCTGTTTGGCACTATCCATATTTATGAAGTCTTAGTGTGGCACCATGGTCAATCTACTCTGATGCATCAGGCATTGGTGGGTGGAAATCCTGGCTGATCCATGCCTGATTCATCTTAACAAAGGTCAGTCTCTCCACATTTTCCATGAACAGACGAGTTCTCCTTGGGGTGACTATGGCCCCTGCTGCATTAAACATCCACTCTGATGGCACACTACTGGCCCAGCAGGACAGCTTTTCCAGGGCAAACTTTGCTAGTTGCGGCCACAAATCAAGTTTGTATGCCCAGAAGTCCAGTGGATCTTCAAGGTGTCTTGGCATGGGCATGTCAAGGTATGCCTCCACCTGCTGGTTCAATTCCTGCTCCAGGTCTACCTGCTGCTGATGAGTTGCAGCACTATGCGGTTGAAGAAAGGTACTCATCAGTGACTGTAGACTCTAGGCTGATGCTGATGGAGCTGGTACTGCTCCGGCCACCCCACCCCTCCCCAGCAGCCATGGCAGTGGAAGGAGAGCGCAGAGGGCCCTCCGAGTCAGACCTGTGAGAGGATGGACGAAGGTGCCAATAGGCATCGGCCAACTGACTACGTAAATGTCTCTGTAGTAGGTCAGTTTGTCCTCCCTCTCAGTCAGTGAAAAAAAGGCCCCCATTTTGTGCCGGAAGCTGCCCATATCGTGAAACCTAAACTGTGCTCCACTGTGCCCCTCCCCTTCCTTCTCCTCAAGTTCAGCCCCCACAGGGCTCATGTAGCTGTGAGATGTAGGCACCATGTCTCCAGTGCCCTGACCAGCCATCGTTTCCAACCCATTTTGTAGTAAATGAAGCAGTGGAATGATGTTGTTCATCACGTAATCCTGGCAACTGACTAATAATGTGGCTTCCTCAAAGGGCCTGAGAAGACGGCAGGTGTCACATATGAGCTGCCACTGGTTGGCATTGAAGTAACACAGGTGAGTCCCCCTATCCGCTTGGTTCATCAAGAAATTGGTGATGGCTTTTCTCTGTTCGTATAGTCGGTCCAACAAATGGAGGGTGGAATTCCAACATGTGGCAACGTTGCAAATCAGACTATGTTGCAGGATACCGTTCTGACGCTGCAGCTCAAGGAGGGTGTGCTTTGCGGTGTATGATAGTGATGAGCAGCAGGGGCCATATTCGAATTTGCAATATTTCACAAATATATTGACGATTATTTGTCCTATGTTCAAGAAATTCGCATATTCGCTCTGTTCATTCACTTTTTTTTTCCATGTGAAAATTCTCATGAAAAATGTGCATAAAAATTTGCATGTGAGAAAAAAACCTGAAAATTTGCATGAAAAATTATTTCTGAATATATTGCACTATATTCTAAATATTTACGAAATCGTGAAGTGGCGATATTCGCAATAAAAATTTTCACTACGAATATTCATGCTAAACACTAGTATACGAGTGGCTGAAGTGCATACAAAGTTTCCTTCCCATTGTTAGGATGTCTTGCAAATGGGGGGAACACTTCAGGAGCCGCTTGACAACCAGATTGAACACGTTTTCCATGCAGGGCGCATGGCTCATTCTTCCTTGTCGCAGCGCAGACAAGATATTCTTCCCATTGTCAGTCACCATGGTTCCCATTTCCAGTTTTTGTGGAGTAAGCCATGCTCCGATTTCTTTATGAATGATTTTTAGCAGTTCCCCCCCTGTGTGACTCCGTTCGGCAAGGCAAACCATGTGAAGAACAGCATGACACCACCGTGCCCTGCACACATGGTATGCTGAAGGGGCACTGAGACTTGGGCTGGGCAGTGGAGGCTGATGACACGGTGCAGGAGGAGGAGGCGGAGTTGCACACTGTCACAGGACCAATGGCCTGAGAGCGTGGAGGAAGAAGCGGTGTGACCTGTCCAAGTTGCTGTTGTGGCTGTGCAGGAACCACATTCACCCAGTGGGCCGTAAAGGACATGTATTGTCCCTGATCATAGTTACAGCTCCAGATGTCGGCGCTGCCATGCACTTTGGTACACACTCAAGGACTGGCCCACCTTCTGTTCCACAAAATTGTGCAGGGCTGGTACTGCCTTCTTTGCAAAGAAATGACAGCTTGGGACTCTCCACCTCGGCTCAGCACAAGCCCTCAGTTCCCTGAAAGGTGCAGAGTCCAGCACTTGAAAAGGGAGGAACTGCAGCACCAGCAACTTGGACAGGAGCACATTCAGCTTCTGTGCCATTGGGTGAGTGGGCGCATACTGTTGTTTCTTGGACATGGCTTCACCGATGGATTGCTGGCAGAATGACTGACTCAAAGTATGAGGAGCGAGAGAATCTGGATCGACAGAAGGAGGGTATGACACACAGCTTGCATGGCGTGCCACTGGCGGATGCAGCAGGCTGGGCCAGCACATCTGAGCCACAGTTCTCCAAGGCCTTTATCGTGGCACAGCATATGTTGATGCAGGGCCGTGGTGCCGACATTGGGACCCTGGCTACGCTTCACCTTCTGCCGACACATCTGGCATGTGGCTATGTTAAGCTCCTCTGGATGCTTGATGAAAAACTTCCACACCGCCAAGTAGCTGATTTTCTCACCAACAGTCCACACTAATTTACTGCTACTGCCGCTGTCTCCAGGAATCCCTGTTCCACTACCTCGCTGCTGGTAGGTAGGCTGCTGCGAAGCAGGTGGTCTCCCTTGGGCACGTTTGATCCAGAATTTCCATTTCTGTCACCGTGCTGACTGCCAACCATACTGTCACCTTGTTGGCTCAGCTGCTGCCTTATGGGTAACCTGCAACCATCTTCTCCTGATGATGATGAAGCCCCTTCTGCACCCGGCTCCCAATTGCAATCGGCTTCATCATCATCAACAAGTGTCTGCCCCTCACTGATGTCCTCCTAAGGTTCCTCAAAAGTGTCTGCTTCAGGACTCTGAACGCTGGCAACACCACCTCCCACATCACTCTCCTCATCACTGCTTGCCCGCTTAGCGGAGGAAACGGCAGATGTCTCCTCCACTTCTTGGCTGGGCAGAAGCTGTTGACTACCCTCACTGAATAGAGCTGAACCCACAGCATAAGATACTTCTGTAGGGGAGGGAACAGCATAGGACAGAGTCAATGGGAGGACAGGGACTGCTCCCGGGCCATGCCAACTAAGGGTTGTGTCTGAGGAACCCACCGACTGTTTACTGGGGGTAGGAGATGTCACTTGTGATGAAGTGGATGGACCATGTTAACTAATCGATGATGGCAGATGGGTTGCTATTCCAGACACGACTGCTAGCTGATCCCGGGAGATCAGGCCTCTCGCTGCGACTCCTGCTGCCACTCGTCCCTAGTCTGCTGCGACCTCTGCCTGCGCCTGATGAATTTAGGCCTCTGCCACTCCTCTGTGTACGTCCTGGCACTTCTCTGCCTAACATACTTGCGTATGTGAGTGGTGTACAATATGCTTCACTACACTTAAAACAGTATTTGTCTAGAATGCCAGCAGGTGTGTACTTTTGGCTGGCCTTTTACAGTAACTAGGCCCTTAAGACTTTATGAGGAACAAAATGGTACAACTCTTAGATGTAGGTATGTGGTATGCACTTATGAGGGCAGAAAAATGCGCTACGGTAGGCTTCAAAAAGTTTTTGTGCACAACACCAGCAGTAGACACAAGTGCTGCAGCACACAGTGGCTGTGTACTACACCCAAAATGTCACTTTTTCAATCTCCCTCCCTTCCGTATCAATGCTTCTAGGCAGGATTTGTGCTTGAGCTGAATTGCTGCTGTTCTTCTGTGCAACACACAGCTCTCTGATCCTCTCTATAATAGAACACTGTAGACAGTAACTGGGAGGTGAATCGCTGCAGTAAGAATGCTTTTCTGTGACAAACAAACTCTGTCTGTCCAACAGAACGCTGACTTGACTAGGAGGTAAATTGCTGCTGGAAAAAGGTTTTCTGTGTAACACACAGGGCTGTCTGTCCCTCTCTACCCCTCTGCAGTGTAAGGATGAAGTGACTGGCCGCAATATGGCTGCCGATTATATAGGGCTGTGACATCACAGGGGTGTCTGGCTGCTGATAGGCTGCATCCTGCATGTGATTGAGGGTCATCCCCTCTACCCTTGTTCCCGCCTTCCCAGGATTCCTTGCCCCGTGTCCTCACATGTGGATCTGTCATTTTTGATGCCCTGGAGCCTGGACCGCACTAAATGGAGCTTAATGAAGTGAATCGCGGCGATATTCGCATTAGCTGCAAAACAAATTTTTCCTGACATTGCAGATTCGTCAGATTCGATTCGCTCATCTCTAATAGATAGATAACCATAAAGATAGAATGATCGAATAGAACACTGCACTACAAAAGTTGTGGAAAAATGTGGGTAGCTTTTATTCCATTATGGTAAACAAGGCAACTGACAGTTGAGCCTGTTGCTGCAGTGCGCCTGTGCGCACAATCCTATGCGCCAGTACTTAGCATGTCTGTGCGTACTTCTGTTTAGCGCTCAGCGTGCGCCTGTCACATTGTGACGGCGCCGACGGCGCTTTTGCCTCCGTCATGCAGTACCCGCCCAGAGCCTCCACGAGTTTATATATTGCTATTTCACTTTGCTTGTACTATGTTACTGTATATACACTAGCTTCTCTATACTTGTTGTATATATGAATGCATTCAACTGTATTGTAATTTCATATGATTATTGCACTGATCCCTACTGTTTGCACTTGTTCACATTTGTTATTACTCCAATGCAAATGAGTGATGGAATTGATGATTTATACCTCTTCATTTGCACTGTGTAATTGCTTGAGAAAGGCTGCGTGCCAGCAGCTGAAACGTTGCCTTGTTTACCATGATGGAATAAAAGCTACTCACATTTTCCCTCAACTTTTGGAGTGCTGCAGTGTTCTATTGGATTTATGTGAACTTTGGAGTAGTGTGACCTGGGATCCCCACTGAGTTGCCCCCACCTTTTCCTTTATCTGACGGTGTGCTGCTACCTTCTTGTTTATCTACATGAAGATAGATAGATAGATATGAGATAGATATGAGATAGATATGAGATAGATAGATAGATAGATAGATATGAGATAGATAGATATGAGATAGATAGATAGATAGATGTATAGATAGATAGATATGAGATAGATAGATAGATAGATAGATATGACATAGATAGATAGATAGATAGATAGATAGATATGAGCTTGATAGATATGGGATAGATAGATAGATACTAAATAGACAAAAAAGACAAAAAAAAAGTTGCGCAGCAATGTGCCGTTACTCTGGTGGGGTGAAAGAGTAATGTGAGGTAATCACAGTCTGCTCACCTATCACCTGTTTTCAGGGTAGTATGCCGGGGTGCAGCCAGGAGCTCTCCCATCTGGAGTAAGTCTCAGGTCGGTCAGGCAAAGTGAGTTACGATCCACATCTGTGGGTAGAAAAGGTGCTATAGTCGGCGCATTTCGAGGGGAGGGACCCCTCAACTGGACCTGACGAAGAGGGGGTCCCTCCCCTCGAAACACGTAGTCCTAGCGCTTTTTATGTGAATAAATGTTATTGTTTTTCCATTACTCGATGATCCGTGTCCTTTTATTTTAAACCAACTTCCTTGGAAATCACGGGAGAAGCGCCGACTGGAGAACCTTTTCTACCCATAGAAAGATAGATGTGAGATAGATAGATAGATATCTATATACTCATGTTTTATCTATATACTCATGTTTCATCTATATCTTTGTGCTGGCAGTGTGCTGCTGTATTCTCCTGTTGCTAGATAAATAGAGAGATAGATAGAGGAAAAATAGCGGAGGGCAGCACACCAGTCACTATCTTTCTTGTCTAGATAGATAATGGAATAGATAGATAGATAGATATGAGATTGATAGATATGGGATAGAAAGATAGATATATATGAGATAGCTAGATATGGAATAGATAGATAGATAGATAGATAGGAGATAGATAGATAGATATGAGATATCTAGATATGGAATAGATAGATATGGGATAGATACATATGAGATAGATAGATAGATAGATACATATGAGATAGATAGATAGATAGATATGGGATAGATAGATAGGAGATAGATAGATAGATAGATAGGAGATAGATAGATAGATAGATATGGGATGGACAGATAGATAGATAGTAATCCAAAGAGAAATAGCACTCCCTTGAGCTCAATATCCGTGGGTGCACGCAGAACCAGACCTTGGTCAGGGGTCCCAATTCACAGAAAGTTCATATAAATCCGCAGCACACAGGTCCAATATGGTGAAAAAGAAAAAACTTTATTCCATCATGTGAATGTCATACAGCGACATTTCTGCTGGCTCTCCCAGCCTTTCTCAAGCTCATACAAGTGTTCCAAATCACCCATTTTATAATGGCAACAATTACAAAGTCAATTACAAAAAAATCAGTGAAAAACATAAAATACACAAAGTAAGGTATACATCATACAATCCATAGTATACATAAATATGTGCTCATTATAACCATATATAATATTCACCTACATAGTGAAGTGATAACACACCGTTCTACTATATCCTTAATAAGGTTCTGATTGCAGTCTCAGAACATATGTGCACGTGTATTAAAAACAATTAAAATCAATACTTGCAGGCTATAAGGGAATCTACACTCACCGCTATGTATATGTAAATCAGCGTGGAGGTATTCTACGGCGCATATGCGCCGGAAATGTGTAGTTTCTGAACGAGGGTTGGGAATGCGGAAGTTGCCATAGGTATACCAGACGCTGCGTTCCACTCATGGACGTCACGCTGTGCACGCGCACAGTCGGCCCGGCCATGATTTTCATGCGGACAGCGCCAGCATCACCATGGCAACTCAACTTCACCAATATACAAAAGGTAATTCTTAGCAAAAAATAGATAAAGACAATAAAGAGTGACAAATAATAAAAGAAAAAAAGAAAAATAATAAAATAAATAAAATCAAATCAGAACTGCCCGGATTTGAACTCACAGTATTTGCAGTGGCACCACGTTCATACACTCCTCTCCTTCTGCTCTGTGCTATTCAGAAAACCACTGACAGGCACAATGAAGTGTCCAGCCTTGGTTCCCATGTGGTCCTGTCCATGCCGAAATCCATAGTCTGAGGACTTCAGCAAGTCCTGGCCACTAGTGTGCACAGAGCCCTACAGAGAATTGGAGATTTAACCCATATCTAGGGATAATATTGCACTCAGTACACCGGCTTATGTCCACAAATCAAATAAAGTCATAATGAATAAATGATGTAAAAGTAAAATTAAAAATTAAAAATGAAATAACATAAAAAAAAAAAAATGTAAATAAAAAAATGAAAAATTATTTTTAAAGAATAAGATTGAAGGTGAGAAAAATGAAAGTAATCCAATAGTCAGAGGCTACTGATGATATTCGTGAGGTGCACTCCCATATCCCCTCTGAAACATATACACATGCAAAAAATATGAATAATAATCATAATTTATTAGATCAAAGCAAAACAATATGTCTTGTGTTCAGTGAGTGACGAAGTATTCCCATATGGCCTCTGCAAGACAAAGGAAGAGAGAAAGATTATTAGTTATTATGTCTTTAACAGTAAAGATGTAAATAGCACACTTGTAATAACCACTCTGATGCTAGTTAGTCCCCACCCTCAGGCTGAAGCATAGGGTACCTCATCTCCCAACCACCCTCTGTGGTGTTTTAAATTCAACGTTCAATCCAGATGGTTTTAAGGTGTTCAGATCATAGATCCATTTCAGTTCCAGTCTCTTCAGTCGGCCCTGTCTATCCCCACCTCGTCTCATGGGTGGCACATGGTCAATGACCATGAACCTCAGGTCTCTCTCACCATGGTTCAGTTCAGTGAAGTGTTTAGATACTGGGAGATCCAGTTTCTTTTTGCGAATCGTATATCTGTGTTGATTCAGTCTTGTCTTGAGGTCCCATGTGGTCTCCCCAACATACAGGAGACCACATGGGCACCACAAGACATAGACCACATGAGATGTGTTACATGTTAGGTAATATCTGATTGGGTAAGATTTTCCCGTGGCCAGATGTGTGAATCTCTCACCTTTACACATCAGGCCACAGTTAGTGCATGACCTACATGGGAAACTTCCTTTTCTGATTGTAGTAAGGTATTGTTGACTGTCACTTTTTCTCAAAGAAATGTCAGCCCTCACCAACTTGTCCTTAAGGTTAGCTGAACGCCTGTGACTACATATACATATAGTGAGATATCCCCAGAGATTGGTAAAGTCATCCGCAAGCACTGGCACATATTGGAGGGCCTCACAAATATCCCTGAATTTAGATCCCCACCAACCATATCATATAAGCGTTCAGCTAACCTTAAGGACAAGTTGGTGAGGGCTGACATTTCTTTGAGAAAAAGTGACAGTCAACAATACCTTACTACAATCAGAAAAGGAAGTTTCCCATGTAGGTCATGCACTAACTGTGGCCTGATGTGTAAAGGTGAGAGATTCACACATCTGGCCACGGGAAAATCTTACCCAATCAGATATTACCTAACATGTAACACATCTCATGTGGTCTATGTCTTGTGGTGCCCATGTGGTCTCCTGTATGTTGGGGAGACCACATGGGACCTCAAGACAAGACTGAATCAACACAGATATACGATTCGCAAAAAGAAACTGGATCTCCCAGTATCTAAACACTTCACTGAACTGAACCATGGTGAGAGAGACCTGAGGTTCATGGTCATTGACCATGTGCCACCCATGAGACGAGGTGGGGATAGACAGGGCCGACTGAAGAGACTGGAACTGAAATGGATCTATGATCTGAACACCTTAAAACCATCTGGATTGAACGTTGAATTTAAAACACCACAGAGGGTGGTTGGAAGATGAGGTACCCTATGCTTCAGCCTGAGGGTGGGGACTAACTAGCATCAGAGTGGTTATTACAAGTGTGCTATTTACATCTTTACTGTTAAAGACATAATAACTAATAATCTTTCTCTCTTCCTTTGTCTTGCAGAGGCCATATGCAGTGGCGTTGCGACCCGGGTGCGGGGGGTGCGGCCCGCACCGGGTGACACCAACCTAATGGGGTGACACCAAGACGCTCCGTAGCCGCACCCCCCAAGCTACACAGACACCACCTCCCCCATCTGTGCCCGACCGGCCTCCCATCCGTCAGCACAACCCCCCCCCCCCCCGCGCTGTGTGTGCCCGTCCATCAGCAACCCCCTCTTTCTCCTGCACTGTGCGCCCGTCCATCATCACACTCCCCTCACCTTCACCAGCATTGTGCCCGGCCTCCGCTCCCACGTCTGCGCCGGCCTGACGTCACACCGTATGGCCGCGCAGGAGGACGTCAGTTAAGTCACTCGCACGGCGCCCGGTGAGAAGGAGCGCTGCGCTGAATGGGTGAGTGTGTGTGTCTGTCTCTATCTATGTTTGTGTGTGTGAGACTCTGTGTGTGTGAGACTCTGTGTGTGTGTGACTCAGTGTGTGTATGAGACTCTGTGTGTGTGTGACTGTGTGCATGTGTGTGTGACTGTGTGTGTGTGTGTGTGTCTGTGAGTGTGTGTCTCTCTGACTGTGTGTGTGTGTGGGGGGGGGGGGGGGGTGGTGGTATAACCAGCGATCTATTGTGGGGAGACTTTGACCCATTGTGGGGAACCTGCAACGGAACCTGCGGCCTAATGTGGGGAAACTACTACCAAGTGTGGGGAGTCTATGCTACCTTGTGTGGGGAGTCTATGCTACCTTATGTGGGGAGTCTATGCTACCTTATGTGGGGAGTCTATGCTACCTTATGTGGGGAATCTGTGCTACCTAATGTGGGGAAATTGCTACCTAATGTGGGGTAACTGGTACCTACCTAATGTGGGGGAACTGGTACCAAATGTGGGGAATCTATGCTGCCTAATGTGGGGAATAGATGCTACCTAATGTGGGGAAACTGCGACCTACCTAATGTGGGGAATCTATGCTGCCTAATGTGGGGAATAGATGCTACCTAATGTGGGGAAACTGCGACCTACCTAATGTGGGGGAACTGCTGCCTACCTAATGCTCCCCCCCTGGCAGTAGCACCCTCATCATCCACCAGCAACACCCCCCCCCCCCCAGCAGCACCTCCATCAGCAGATCCTGATGGTGGATGATGGAGGTGCTCCTGCCAGGAGGATGATCCTGCCGATGGATGATGGGGATGATACTGCCAGGGGGGATGGCCAGTAGCACCCTCATCATCCTCCAGCAACACCCCCCGAGTAGTAGCACCCCCATCATCCACTAGCAACACCACCAATACCCCCCTCCCGTCGTAATAGCATCAGCTAACGGATGTTGAGGGGAGTTACTGCGGTTGTGGTATTATATTCAGAGGGTGCACTGTATGGCAACGTTATATTCAGAGGGCGCAGTTTGTGGTAGTATTATATTCAGAGGGCGCAGTTTGTGGTAGTATTATATTCAGAGGGCGCAGTTTGTGGTAGTATTATTAGAGATGAGCGAACTTACAGTAAATTCGATTCGTCACAAACTTCTCGGCTCGGCAGTTGATGACTTTTCCTGCGTAAATTAGTTCAGCCTTCAGGTGCTCCGGTGGGCTGGAAAAGGTGGATACATTCCTAGGAAAGAGTCTCCTAGGACTGTATCCACCTTTTCCAGCCCACGGGAGCACCTGAAAGCTGAACTAATTTATGCAGGAAAAGTTATCAACTGCCGAGCAGAGAAGTTTGTGACGAGTTGAATTTACTGTAGTTTGCTCATCTCTAATTATTATATTCAGAAGGCGCAGTGGGTGGTAGTATTATATTCAGAGGGTACAGTATGTGGCGGTATTATATTCAGGGGTACAGTATGTGGCAAATTTATATTCAGGGGTACAGTATGTGACAGATTTATATTCAGGGGTACAGTATGTGACAGATTTATATTCAGAGGTACAGTATGTGGCAGATTTATATTCAGAGGGTACAGTATGTGGCAGATTTATATTCAGAGGGTACAGTATGTGGCAGATTTATATTCAGAGGGCGCAGTTTGTGGTAGTATTATATTCAGTGGGTACAGTGTGTGGCGGTATTATATTCAGGGGTACAGTATGTGGCAGATTTATATTCAGAGGGTACAGTATGTGTTGGTATTATATTCATAATGTACAGTGTGTGGTAGTATTATATTCAGAGGGTACAGTGTATGGAAGGTTTATAATCAAAGAGTATAGTGTATAGTAGTATTATATTTAGAAGATACAGTGTCTCTCAGGTTTATAATAATAATTGTTTTCATATAGAGGATGAGAATGCGCTGACATAGAGAGGAGACGTCTGGACATCACATTCTGCAGAGAGAAGTTTTAGCTGGAACAAATCCTGGCGGTATGTACCATCTGAATTAGATAAGGGAAGACTATAGAGAAGACGTCACCTGTAATCACTGATATCATTGTGTATTCTCCTCACTATAGAAAAGACGTCACCTGTAGTCACTGATATCATTGTGTATACTCCTCACTATAGAGAAGACGTCACCTGTAGTCACTGATATCATTGTGTATTCTCCTCACTATAGAGAAGACATCACCTGTAGTGACTGATATCATTGTGTATTCTCCTCACTATAGAGAAGACGTCACCTGTAGTCAGATATCATTGTGTATTCTCCTCACTATAGAGAAGATGTCACCTGTAGTCACTGATACCATTGTATATTCTCCTCTCTATGTCCTATCAGAGCTGTAGTCACTTGTCAGTTCTACAGTTAGGTCAGTGAAACTACAACTCCCAGCATAACCTCACCACTGCTCAAAGGGGTACTCTACTGGAAAACATTTTTTTTAATCAGCTGGTGCTACAAAGTTAAACAGATTTGTAAATTACTTCTATTTAAAAATCTTAATCCTTCCAGTACTTATTAGCTGCTGTATAAGTGATTCACAGGAAGTTATTTTCTTTTTTAATTTCTTTTCTGTCTGACCACAGTGCTCTGTGCTGACACCTCTGTCCATGTCAAGAACTGTCCATAGTAGGAGCAAATCCCCATAGCAAACCTATCCTGCTCTGGACAGTTCCTGACATGGACAGAGGTGTCAGCAAATAGCACTGTGGTCAGACTGGAAAGAACTACACAACTTCCTGTGGAGCATACACCAGCTTATAAGTACTGTAAGTATTAAGATTTTAAATAGAAGTAATTTAAAAATCTGTTTAACTTTCTGGCACCAGTTGATATAAAAGTAAATGTTTTCCAGTGGAGTACCCCTTTAAGTAATTCTGGGAGCTGTATATTTCAATGGTGAAAACTTCTTTAACACTTTCCCATTCCGTGGCAACTGGTATATCTGATTATTATACTGGAATTTCTCACAATGCGCTACAACAGTGGTGTCTGTCACAACAGGCTAAAAACTTACTGAGGGGGGGGGGGGGGGGGGGTAGGTATGGGGGTGACACCATTTTCTACCGCACCGGGTGACACCAACCCTAGCAACGCCACTGGCCATATGGGAATACTTCGTCACTCACTGAACACAAGACATATTGTTTTGCTTTGATCTAATAAATTATGATTATTATTCATATTTTTTGCATGTGTATATGTTTCAGAGGGGATATGGGAGTGCACCTCACGAATATCATCAGTAGCCTCTGACTATTGGATTACTTTCATTTTTCTCACCTTCAATCTTATTCTTTAAAAATAATTTTTCAGTTTTTTATTTACATTTTTTTTTTTTTGTTATTTCATTTTTAATTTTTAATTTACTTTTACATCATTTATTCATTATGACTTTATTTGATTTGTGGACATAAGCCGGTGTACTGAGTGCAATATTATCCCTAGATATGGGTTAAATCTCCAATTCTCTGTAGGGCTCTGTGCACACTAGTGGCCAGGACTTGCTGAAGTCCTCAGACCATGGATTTCGGCATGGACAGGACCACATGGGAACCAAGGCCGGACACTTCAGTGTGCCTGACTGTGGTTTCCTGAATAGCACAGAGCAGAAGGAGAGGAGTGAATGAGTGTGGTGCCATCACAAATACTGTGAGTTCAAATCCGGGCAGATCTGATTTGATTTTATTTCTTTTATTATTTTTCTTTTTTTTCTTTTATTATTTGTCACTCTTTATTGTCTTTATCTATTTTTTGCTAAGAATTACCTTTTGTATATTGGTGAAGTTGAGTTGCCATGGTGATGCCGGCGCTGTCCGCATGAAAATCATGGCCGGGCTCACTGTGCGCGTGCACAGCGTGACGTCCATGAGTGGAACGCAGCGTCTGGTATACCTATGGCAACTTCCACACTCCCAACCCTCGTTCTGAAACTACACATTTCCGGCGTGCAAGTATTGCCAGCAAGTATTGATTTTAATTGTTTTAATACACGTGCACATATGTTCTGAGACTGCAATCAGAACCTTATTAACCTCCTGAGCGGTATTCCCGAGCGTGACTCGGGGTTAATTTTCCCTGCCAGGATCGGTAACCCCGAGTCACGCTCGGGGTAGAATTACAGAGTTCCCGGCCGGGCTGCACGATATATCGCAAAAGCAATGCGATATAGCTATGCGGCCCCCCGGGAAAACATGCGATTATCTGCTCTGGTCCGCTCCCGTTGCGGGGGCAGGCCAGAGCAGGTAAAGAAAAATACTAAAAGTCAGTGTTTCCCTACCAGGGGGCCTCCAGCTGTTGCAAAACTACAACTCTCAGCATGCCCGAACAGCCAAAGGCTGTCCGGGCATGCTGGGAGTAGAAGTTTCACAACAGCTGGAGGCCCCCTGGTAGAAAAACACTGAGCTAAGTGTAAAAGGAAGAAGTAGTAAAATAAAAAAAACCTTTTGCTCACCTAGTCCCGGTCCCTGCAGATGCCGTTCCCCTCCGTGCGCTCCGGGGTGTCCTCTCTTCACTATTCATCTTCTAGGACCTTTCACTTTTCAGCCAATCACAGGCTGCAGTGGTGTAAAGCCTGTGATTGGCTGAAGGGGAAAGGGCTTGTTCTGCAGCAAATACACTAGGTTTGAAATCTGCCCGGCAAACCCAGTGTATTTGCTGCAAGACAAGGTGAGAAGGGGGGGGGGATGTGACAAAGGGGGGAATGTAACAGGGGGGGAATGTGACAGGGGGGGAATGTGACAAGGGGGGAATGTGACAAGGGGGGGAATGTGACTGGGGGGAATGTGACAGGGGGGGATGTGACAGGGGGGGAGGGGAATGTGACATGAAGGGGGGATGTGACGGGGGGGGGGATGTGACATGAAGGGGGGATGTGACAAGGGGGGGGGATGTGACAGGGGGAGGGGAATGTAACATGAAGGGGGAGAATGTGACAAGGGGGGGAATGTGACAAGGGGGGGAAGAATGTGACAAGGAGGGGGGAGAATGTGACAAGGAGGGGGGAGAATGTGACAAGGAGGGGGGAGAATGTGACAAGGAGGGGGGAGAATGTGACAAGGAGGGGGGAGAATGTGACGGGGGATGTGACAAGGGAGAGGGGAATGTGACGGGGGAGATGTGAAATGGGCGGAGGGAGATGTGAAATTCAGTTAAAAAAAATTGTACCGCTTTTGGTACACATTTCCAGACAGAATCATACCGCCAGGGAGGTTAAGGATATAGTAGAACGGTGTGTTATCACTTCACCATGTAGGTGAATATTATATATGGTTATAATGAGCACATATTTATGTATACTATGAATTGTATGATGTATACCTTACTTTGTGTATTTTATGTTTTTCACTGATTTATGTATTTCACTGAGATAGATAATAGATTGATATGAGATAGATAGATAGATAGATAGATATGAGATAGATAGATAGATTGATATGGGATGGATAGATAGATAGATAGATAGATAGGAGATAGAGAGATAGATAGATAGATAGATATGAGATAGCTAGATATGGAATAGATAAATAGATAGATAGATGATAGATAGATAGATAGATAGATAGATAGATAGATAGACAGAGAGATAGATAGATAGATATGGGATAGATAGATAGATAGATAGATGATAGATAGATAGACAGAGAGATAGATAGATATGAGATAGATAGATATGGAATAGATAAATAGATAGATAGATGATAGATAGATAGATAGATAGATATGAGATAGATAGATAGATAGATAGATAGATAGATGATAGATAGATAGACAGAGAGATAGATAGATATGAGATAGATAGATATGGGATAGATAGATAGGAGACAGATCGAGAGATAGATAGGAGATAGATAGATAGATAGATAGTCTAAAATAAAAGCGGCACATCCACAAAAAGATTAGATGCAGATTGAGTGCAGGCACAAATGGAGCCTCGGCGTTCTGGGTCCAACTTGTAAATAATAGATAAGAGGCAGAAAATAATAGATAAAAGGCAGAAAATAAACTTAGTGTTTTATTCCATGATGTAGACAACGTTTCAGCGGTCTCTCACCGCCATTTTCAAGTGAAAATGTTTTTGTTTTGTTTCACTTGAAAATGGCGGTGAGAGACCACTGAAACATGGTGTACATCATGGAATAAAACCCTAAGTTTATTTTCACCATAACTGGAGTGCTGCCTCTTATCTACTTATTAGATAGATAGATAGATAGATAGATAGATAGATAGAGATAGATAGATAGATAGATAGATAGATAGATAGATAGATAGGAGATAGATAGATAGGGGATAGATAGAGAGATAAGCACATAGACGTTCAATGCAGCATTCCGCGGTGTCATAAAAAAGTGGGAACATTTATTCCTTAAAAGCAATGTGTACAGCAGTAACGTTTCTACTCACTCACTCACAATAGATAGATAGATAAGAGATAGATAGATAGATAGATACAACAGACCTATATAGAAGATTCTATCTATCTATCTGCCAAGTTCTGAAACATACTGATCATCAAAATATGGAACTGGAATAAGATATTCCATCAGAAATGTTTTCTTAGAGCTATAGGCTCCATTATGTTTAGCCTCGATCAACAATAGTGCATGCATTACACAGAAAAAAAAGGTGCAAATATTTTCTTTAAGGCTTTTCTCTGTGTCAGCACCACTCCTGGTTATGTAAAAATACAAATTAAATTTAGGCCCCAAATAAGGCTCAGATATTGTTTGTTAATTTTTTTTAACCAAAATAATGGTGCCATGTTCGATCAGATAACTCTGTAATACACAGCCCCATAACATAAAAGATTTCTGAAGACTTAACCCCTTAAGGACTTATGAAGTGACCAAAAATTCCCAATTTTGGACTTTGATATTTTTTTTACATGTACGTCATCGACCATGCGGTTTAGCTAACCTTATATATATATTTTTTTATCATTATTTTTTATTCAACGCTTACAGAAAAAAAATACAAGTTCTTACAAATACACCCACAATGGCAGGAAAAAAGAAAAAAGAAATTTGAAAATATCTTGTTTTTTCCGCACCTCTCTCTGGAAATTCCGGAATCATCCTAATTATCAGTGTCCCATAGACCCCACTTTTTCTTCCATATATCAAACATTTTTTCTGACTTTTTGCTTAAAATTTTTTCAAAACCTTTAACCCTTTGCAACTCTAGTTTCCATTCTAGACTACTCGGGTTTTTGTTAGAAATCCATTTCCTCATTATAATCAACCTCCCTGTACTCAATGCATTCAAGATCAACTTCTTTTTGGCCACAGGTAGGTTAGGGATTAGACCAAACAGGAAAACTCCTGGTTTCCACTCCAAACTAACACCTATTTTTCTTTTAATCTGTTTTTTAATTTCAAACCAAAAATCGTTTATAAATGGGCACTCCCACAGCATATGAAGCAGATTCGCTTCGGCCCTTCCACATTTTGGGCAGTCCGCATGGGCACAAATTTTTTCATTTGCATAGATCTTTAGGGGTATAATATAGTCTTTGCAATAGCATAAACTGAGAGGTTTGAAATTTTTCATTTTCTGACAACTGGACCAGACTCGCAATCATTCCCTTCCAAGTGGTCTCATCCGACAGCACTCCTTCTTTTGCCCACTCTGCTTTACTTTTAACTTTCATCCCCTCTAGTTTCCCTAATCGAAGAATGTCCGATTGTATAGCATTGACAAAAATGGTGGCTCTGCCGCAACTTTTATACTATTTAACAGCATCCCCGGTAATTATAGGTGAAGTATGGTTCAGAAAAATTGATGGTTTGGTGAATACATTAATTTGGGGTAAGAAAAAGGTTAGGATTAGATTAGACACATTCACGCTGCCCAGAGATAGGGGGGGGATTAGGGGTTCCAAACTGTAGACTGTATTACTGGGCGGCTCGGCTATCACAGCTCACGGGTGACCAAGGTCAGTTGATTCATGACCTCTTAAAATTTTAACATAAAGTGTATAGGAAGCACGTGTTTGAAGTATTGGAAAATAATTTGAAATTTAATAAGAAGGATACAATTGGTGCACAGGTAAATTGGGTGTGGAGGAAAGTTAAAAGAGTTTTAAACATTATAGGAAGTGTGAAATTTACTCCACTGTGGGAAAATAATAATTTGAATGAAATAAGTAAAATTGAGCATTATGGTTTATGGTTAAGAAAGGGGATAGTATATGTTGAGCAAATGTTCAGTGAAGGAAAATTAAAAAATTTGAAGATCTGCAGAGGGAGTTTGGGTTAGATGATAAATATAAATTTGGTTTCCTCCAACTAGAACATGCTGTAAAGTATACTAAGGATACAAGGCCTCTTAGTATTCAGAACCATCCCTTGATTGAATTGGTGGATGGGGGTAGGAAATTGGGGTTGTCTGCAGTATATACAATTCTTCGATTAGGGAAACTAGCTAACCTTATATTTTAATAGTTCGGACATTTACGCACGCGGCGGTACCACATATGATTGCATGGAGCAGTAGATCGCCGATCGGACGACAAGGAGGCAGATAAGGACCCTCCTGTCATCCAGTAAGCTGATCGGGACATTGCGATTCTGTCGCGATAGTTCCGATCAGCTCTGCCGAGCTGCCGGGATAGTTTTAGTTTCAGTTTAGATGCCGAAATCAACTTTGATTGAAACGTCTAAAGAGTTAATGCCGGGCATCATCCCTATTGGTGGTGCCCGGCATTAGCCGTGCGTCCTTGCTGCCAGTTGCAACTGGGACCCACGGGGTTTAACCTGTTCTCTGCTCGTGAAAATGGTTTAAACCCCGTTAGTGGGACTCAGGATGTACAGATACGCCCGGAGTCCTTAAGGACTCGGGGGCGTACCTGTATGTCCTGCGTCATTAAGTGGTTAAAGGTTATCTACAAGTCCTACTTTTCAGTGATGACTTTCATGAGTATGAAAATGAGCTGAAAGCTTTATGGACAGAAAAAAACGATTTTCACTCCTACAGTTTCACAATGTCTGGAATCTCTGAAAGCAATTTCAATATAACACGCTATTTTGCTTTTTTTTTTTACTTGGTGGGTAGTGGAGAAAATTGACTTCATTCTCACTGGGAACAGCGAACCAGTGACTTTATTGTGGATTTATACAAGAAAAAGAAAAATTCTTTGTTCCAAAACACAATTCTATTGGGAATAACAGATGTGATTTAAGCTTCAATTTAATTGCATATAATAAATTCACTTTGAGGTGAACTCTATAATCTCTAGCAATTACATGACTTCTGAAAGTACTGAGTGCCATGACTGGAGCAATGGATAAAAAATGGTCTTCTTTCACAATCTATTAGGGATCATTCACATGGGTGGTTATGAGGTGGTGGCAGCAATTGTTATAACAAATTTATAGTAATGACAAGCTCCATTGGTTTAGAGCTAATACAGAAAGCTGCTTCCTTACATAATGAAAGACATTTGTAATCATGACAAATTACTTTAAGATTGTACTTTAACCATGAAGAATAACAATTTCCAGTATGCACAGTACATACATCACTAAAGCGGCACCCTTCCCCTTGGTGCAAGTGGGTAGAAATGTGGAAGGGAGTTTCACAGAGCATTTGAAGATTCTGCCTTGCCCTCCTTCTTCTACCTATGAAACTTTTAGTTATCCCCACTTTGCTTTAAAAGCTGCCAGGCAATCCAGTCTTGTGTTTTAATATATTGGAAAGGCCCCTTTGTGGTATTTTTTTAGACCAAATAGTAAGACTATACCAAGTTCTGGAGAACACTTTTCCTAAATCACCTACAGTATAATTGTTGGGTAAAATGCTAGGGGAGCTTAAAGTGTACCTTTAATTTCAGATGACTTTTAATCCTGTGTGTATACATGAGTGGCACAATTTGTAGCCAATATATAACTTTGGCCACTGTGCATACCACCCTATGTTGAGCTTGTACTTTTTGTAACCAATATATAACTTGTATGTGGTATTTTTCAGCAGATTCAGCTTTATCCCTATTGTGCAGTTCTCCAAGAGATGATGGGTGGAGCTCCCCCTCCACCCTCCATAGACTTGTATTGCTTGTCTTGCAGACACAGGACAAAGCTGAGCTGATTTTCAGTAAAGCAGATTTGAGCAGTAGGAGTGAGGTGGGGTGGGGGATTTTGATAAAATCCAGATATTCATGGTCAAACTCAGGATATGTGCTCAGATTGACAAAGGTGCATAAAGAAACACGGACAAAGTAACAAGTGAAATTACCAGCCAAGAGCAGCACCTGAAGAGGCCTTATATATCCTCCCAGTGCTGAAGGGCTGGAAGCATTAGATCTCACATTACCAGAGAGACATTAACACATATACTGTTCAGACATAAACAGTACGCCCCAAAGAAGAAAATACCAAAATACAGAAAAATAGACATTACAGATGCGTCTTATTTCATCTTATCAAAAATAAAGGATATATCTTATTTTAACACTGCCAGTGGACTATGCTTTATAAATAGTTGAAGATCACCAAGTTTTTTTTTGGTGTATGAAGCGAAAGCCAAAAATCCATTTATAGGTAAAAGCCGAATTTACTATCTTTAAGATCCTTTAATACATTGATGCTATATAAACTGTAAATAAAAGCAATAAACTCACTAGCAATAGACTCACACAAAATCGCAGCAGGTCCTTTCAATTTATTGGACTACACATTTGGACTATACACTGTCAATTACAGTAAAATCTCCCTTAGTGGACACCTCCCAATAGGGGCACCTCCCAATAGATAGTTTTTAATTCCATAAGATTTAAAGGGGTGGTCCCCTGGAAAAAAAATTTAAATCATCTTGTGCCAGAAAGTTAAACAGATTTGTAAATTACTTCTGTTTAAAAATCTTAATCCTTCCAGTTCTTATCAGATGCTGTATGTTCCACAGGAAGTTCTTTTCTTTTTTAATTTCCTTTCTGCCTGACCACAGTGCTCTCTGCTTTCCATTTTAGGAACTGTCCAGGGCAGGAGAGGTTTGCTAATGGGATTTGCTCCTACTCTGGACAGTTCCAAAAATGGACAGAGGTGTCAGCAGAGAGCACTGTGGTCAGGCAGAAAGGAAATTCAAAAAGAAATGACATTCCTGTGGAAAATACAGCAGCAAGTAAGTACTGGAAGGATTAAGATTGTTAAATAGAAGTAATTTACAAACCTGTTTAACTTTCTGGATCCAATTGATTTAAAAAAAATAATGATTTACAGTGGAGTACCCCTTTAATGTATTTGCACCCTCCAAATAGAGGACATTCACAATAGCGGATATAGATACCTCCAAAAGGGGACAAAACACTCCCAATAGGGGACAAAACACTACCAATGGGGGACAATAGGGGATAAAAAAAACTCCCATTAGGGGACGAATCACTCCCAATAGGGGACAACTAGGTTTATGTACCGGCCCTACCTTGTACACAGGGCCGCCGTCAGGGGGTACAGCTAATACCCCAGTAAGGGTCCCAGGCCAACGCTGCACCCCCCTGAAGAAGCAGAAGACTGCTTCTTTACATTTGCTGGCCACATCATTCACCCCCCTCTTCTCTGATCCACCCATTCTACTGTGTTTTCCCAGTGTCAAATCATCCCCCATTTTATTACCCCCTGTATGAGGTACTTTCCTCTTGATCCCTCCATGCTATTTCATTCCCCTTTATTACCCTCTGTGCAAATTCATCATCCCCTCTTTACCACCCCCTGTGCCATTTCATTCCCCCTTGATCCTCCTCTGCCACTTCATAAAGAGGGGGTGATGAATTTACACAGAGGGTAATAAAGGGAGAATGGAAATGGCACAAGAGTATCAAGGGGAAATGATGTGGCACAGGGGGTAAGGGGGCATAATTTGATACAATCCACAGGGGAATAAAGTGGCACAAGGCATAAAGGGAGGATGAAACATTTTTTATTCCCCGTGAGTGTCTGCTATTGGGAGATTCTACTGTAGTAATTATGTTTGGCCCATTTTACACATGTATACTTTTGTTATGTGGGAGTCTTGCTAAATAAACAAAATATGCTCCCATAATATCGGATATCGGAATATCGGATTGCTGCAAATCTCAGCATGCAGTTGATGATTACATGTGTGTTCTACTTAGATACTGGGACTTTTTACAAAAGGTTGTAAAAGTGCTCCCTCCACTGCCCTATAAAAAAAAAAAAAAAAAGCTCTCAGAGTCTACTTTTGGTTAATGTACTTCTTGGTGAGAGATTGTTTACTAAAGTACATGACTCTAAGCCATTCTAACCAAGCTGTTGGGAGCTGTGATTATATGAGGGCACCCACATACAAATGACCCAGACAGTAAAGTTTGATTTGCTGACTGGCATGGGACGCTCCCACAGTTTCCTTGTCACAACTTCATAACCTAATTGTTGCAAATATAATGATGGTGGGGATTACAGGAGCCTTAAACGTAAACTTCTGAATATTCCAGTGAGCACTGTTGGGAGCAATGGATAGAGGAGAAATGTCACTGTACATCACCCTAAAAACCCCATACCAACAGTGAAGTTTAGAGATGGGAACATCATGATGCAGTGCTGCTTTTAAGCAAATGGTACAGATAAACTTCACATAATTGAAGGAAGGAGGAAAGGGCAAATTTACCAGGACATGCTTGACAAAGATCTGCTGTCATCTAACTGGATGGTGAAGATAAAAGGGGGCTGGACATTTCAGAAAGAAAATTATCCCTAATACACAACCAAGGAAATGGTTTTAAAGAAAGACAATAAAGCTGCTAGAATGTCCCACCCAATCACATGACTTTAATCCCATTGAAAATCTATAGAAAGAACTGAAGATGAAGAGCAATGCATGTGCATTCTTCGTACAGGACGTGTCTTGAAGCTGTCATGACTAACAAAGGCTTTTGTACAAAGTATTAAATAAATATCAGTAAACGTGTTCAATACAGTACTTTATTCCTGTGTCATTTCACATTATTACAATTCACTTAATTTCTGAGCTTATTTGTTTTGATTTCTTTGTATATATGGATTTCTTGGGTTGATACCAACATCTCATAAAAATTTCATGTTAATAGCACCTTTGGAAATATATTTAGTGAGAAAAATAGTGGTGTGTTTAATACTTATTTAACCCGCTGTATATGGGATTGCACTGTGAATGAGTCTACATGACCTATAAACAATATTGGAACATGCTTGCCAATTTATAGGATAGATTGATTAAAGGGGTACTCTGGTGCTTAGACATCTTATCCCCTATACAAAGGATAGAGGGGATAAGATGCCTGATCGCGGGAGACCCGCCGCTGGGGACCCCCGTGATCTTGCACACGGCACCCCGTTTGTAATCAGTCCCAGGAGCGTGTTCGCTCCGGGTCTGATTACGGGCGATCACAGGGCGGGCGGCGTGTGATGTCACGCCTGCGCCCCCATGTGATGTCACGCTCCGCCCCTCAATGCAAGCCTACGGAAGGGGGCATGATAGCTGTCACGCCCCCTCCCATAGCACCGGAGTACCCCTTTAATTCCTTCCTGTAATAAGATAAAAAAGGAATGAAAACATTATGTAAAAATCTAGCTACAACAAAGTCGGGTTAGCCAAGTCTTTCATGTCACTAATTATTTCTTTTTATGTTTTACAGTAGGGAATAAAAAAGTTTGACCCCAACATAACCTCTTATAATGAAAGATCAATTGTAGAACATAGAGTATGTAATTATAAATGAGTACAAAATCCTAACTGGCTAAAAAAAAACACCTCAGACATAAAATTCAGGTAATTATTTTGCCATGTAATTCAACTAACCATTTACAAAGCCTGAAATACATTTTGTTGATTTTAACTCAATTATAAAGCATGGATGAACTAAAAGAAAGGTGATTTAACAGGTCAAGTCATTAATGCATGGCTTGGTATTACAACTAATTCTAAATTAATATGGAATATCAAAATTCATAGCAGAAACACTGTTGGCAATTTTATGCATAGCCATGCTTGTACAGCAAAGTCATTTGCAATTTTTAATTTGCTATGGACAAACACCTACATGATTACTCAACAAAACGGGAAAAGAGCATGAATAAGTCATGTGATGACTAATCAGTTTAAAGTGAGAAATGCTAGCTGTATCTATTAGGTTGAAACAATTCTGGCTTAACCCCTTAACGACGCAGGACGTATATTTACGTCCTGCGCCGGCTCCCGCGATATGAAGCGGGATCGCGCCGCGATCCCGCATCATATCGCGTGGGTCCCGGCGCTAATCAACGGCCGGGACCCGCGGCTAATACCACACATCGCCGATCGCGGCGATGTGCGGTATTAACCCTTTAGAAGCGGCGGTCAAAGCTGACCGCCGCTTCTAAAGTGAAAGTGAAAGTGACCCGGCTGCTCAGTCGGGCTGTTCGGGACCGCCGCGGTGAAATCGCGGCGTCCCGAACAGCTGATCGGACACTGGGAGGGCTCTTACCTGCCTCCCTGGTGTCCGATCGACGAATGACTGCTCCGTGCCTGAGATCCAGGCAGGAGCAGTCAAGCGCCGATAATGCTGATCACAGGCGTGTTAATGCACGCCAGTGATCAGCATTAGAGATCACTGTGTGCAGTGTTATAGGTCCCTATGGGACCTATAACACTGCAAAAAAAATGTAAAAAAAAAGTGTTAATAAAGGTCATTTAACCCCTTCCCTAATAAAAGTTTGAATCACCCCCCTTTTCCCATAAAAAAAATAAAACAGTGTAAAAAAAATAAAAAATAAACATATGTGGTATCGCCGCGTGCGTAAATGTCCGAACTATAAAAATATATCATTAATTTAGCCGTACGGTCAATGGCGTACGCGCAAAAAAATTCCAAAGTCCAAAAAAGCGTATTTTGGTCACTTTTTATATCATTAAAAAATGAATAAAAAGTGATCAAAAAGTCCGATCAAAACAAAAATCATACCGATAAAAACTTCAGATCACGGCGCAAAAAATGAGTCCTCATACCACCCCATACATGGAAAAATAAAAAAGTTATAGGGGTCAGAAGATGACATTTTTAAACGTATAAATTTTCCTGCATGTAGTTATGATTTTTTCCAGAAGTGCGACAAAATCAAACCTATATAAGTAGGGTATCATTTTAACCGTATGGACCTACAGAATAATGATAAGGTGTAATTTTTACCGAAATATGCACTGCGTAGAAACGAAAGCCCCCAAAAGTTTCAAAATGGCGTTTTTTTTTCGATTTTGTCGCACAATGATTTTTTTTTCCGTTTCGCCGTGCATTTTTGGGTAAAATGACTAATGTCACTGCAAAGTAGAATTGGTGACGCAAAAAATAAGCCATAATATGGATTTTTAGGTGGAAAATTGAAAGGGTTATGATTTTTAAAAGGTAAGGAGGAAAAAACGAAAGTGCAAAAACGGAAAAACCTCCTTAAGGGGTTAAAGGGGTACTCCGGTGGAAAACTTTTTTTTTTTTTTTAAATCAACTGGTGCCAGAAAGTTAAACAGATTTGTAAATTACTTCTATTAAAAAATCGTAAACCTTCCAGTACTTATTAGCTGCTGAATACTACAGAGGAAATTATTTTCTTTTTGTAACACAGAGCTCTCTGCTGACATCATGACCACAGTGCTCTCTGCTGACATCTCTGTCCATTTTAACAACTGTCCAGAGTAGGAGAAAATCCCCATAGAAAACATATGCTGCTCTGGACAATTCATAAAATGTAATTACATTTACATATGTTTAGCTGCTGAAGAAAGGTCCTAAGGAGGACCTGAAATGCGTCCAGCTTCAAGCACAAACAATCTAAGAGCCACATCAACCTTTTCCACAAGAATACAACAGAGAACCGCTGCAGCATCCACAGACTGAGCCCACAGCTGCCACTGCACATCTGAGATGGCCAAGTCTCTAGCAGCGCACCCTCTGCCCAGGGACTGGGACTCGTCCGGCAATCAGCGCAATCTACACAAGGTACCCATTCTGACTACACTTTTAAAGTGCAGTTCTTATTGAACTTAACACTGCCGCTGCACAATTGGGAGATGGCTGTGTCTCCAACAGTGAGCCCTCTGCATAGAGGATCCAGATTTGTTACATTCTAAAGTCAATTAATACAATTGCCACTAACTAACTTTGCACAAATCGCTGCATTCTTTATTCAAGACATTTACTATTTATTCTAACTGGTTACAAAATAATTGTGGAAATAGAGAACCAAGACTATCAGAGAAATCACTGCATTTTTACATATCGCTAAACCATTGCTTTCATTTCTATAGATGTGTGGACACTTAAAGGATTACTTTATGTGTTTTAAAAGCCATATTTTATTGTAATTACCCTTTTTATTTGCCATGATTTTAATTTTATTGTATTAACCATTTAACAACCATTTTGTGTTTCTGTTGATTCACAAGGGCCCTGTGATTCACAGTTCATAAGTATACTAACTTTATACATTATATACTGAAATAAACATACGTTCTCCTAACATTCACGGCTCTGAGCACCAATTTCTGTATTCTATTTCACATTTTTTGGCACCGTGGGAATAGGTTTTATTTGGGCAGCTTGAGTCTCAGGTTGCCAGGTCAATAGGAGCCTCTCTACCACTCTTTTTTCTAGTATTGCACTATTGCCTTTTGAAGTTTTCATTGCAGTTCAGTATCATAACAGTAACCCTGAACCCCATAGCAAATAAATAAATATTTTCTTTATTTTTATTATGTGGCATAGATGTATTTAAAGGGGTTCTCCACTGCTTTAACATTCTTTGGCCAGTTAGTTAGTTAGTACTGTGGCTATATGTCATTAACGCTTTCTTTCCTGTTGCTAATGCAACTATATGGGTTTTTTTTTAACCTTTTTTTAACAGACCCGGAAGCTGGTTAATTCCTTAGTTTGCTGGCTTGCCTCGACCACTTTTTTTTTCTCCCGCCGCCATCTTGCCATCGATACGTCACCCTGCAGGGTGTTGTGTAGGAGGCCGGCCTGCCCCTCACTCCATTCGTACCCGCCTCCTGCGCTAATGAATATTCTGCCATTATAAGCGTGCACCTCCTTACTTTCAGCTTCTTCTAAGCTGAATGCTGATTGGGCTGCTTGCGGCGAATCGGCTCCAGTGATTGGCGCATGTGCAGTTCGTCCTCGATCGTGAGGGTCATCTGCGCATGTGCCATTGTGATGTCAGCCTCGGGCCTGATGCGCTGGGGGATTGTTAACACGATATAGACACGACGACCAATAGCAGTTCGGGGGCGGGGGGGGTTTACTTTTGTTTTCCCCATTCTACCCACCCACAATAGGCGGGGCAGGACTGGGAAACCAACAGGGACCGGTGCCAAAGGTCACTTACCGATCTGCGGAGGCTGTGGGCGACTGTGATTGGCGGGCAGCGATGTCGTGTGGCTGGCTCCTTGGATCCTACGGAAGCCAGTGAGTTGCCTAGCAACATCTGGAGGGCTACAGTTTGAGAACACTATACAGTGGTCTCTAACTGTAGCCCTCCAGATGTTGCAAAACTACAACTACCAGCATGCCCAGAGTTGTAGTTTTGCAACAGCTGGAGGTCTACAGTTTAGAGACCACTGCACAGTGATCTCCAAACTGTGGCCCTCTAGATCTTGCAAAACTACAACTCCTAGCATGCCCACACAGCAGTTTTCTGTCTGTGCATGCTGGGATTTGTAGTTTTGCAACATCTGGAGGGCCACAGTTTGGAGATCACTGTGCACTGGTCTCTAAACTGTAGCCCTCCAGATGTTGCAAAACTGCAAATCCCAACATGCCCAAACAGCTGTCTCAGCATGCTGGGAGTTGTAGTTGGGTACCTCCAGCTGTTGCATAACTACATCTCCCAGCAACAGCTGGAGACACACTGGTTGGAAAATACTGAGTTAGGTAACAGAACCTAATTGAAAGTTTTCCAACCAGTGTGCCTCCAGCTGTTGCAAAAGTACAACTCCCAGCATGCACGGTCTGTCAGTACATGCTGGGAGTTGTAATTTTGAAACAGCTGGAGGTTTACAGTAAGTTTTCTGCTTGAAGTTTGAGCTGCGGCAAATTTTTCGTCGCAGCGCAAACTCCTATCGGGAAACTCATCGTAACCCGCCAGTGCGAATGTACCCTAAAAACACTAACACATAATAAAGGGTAAAACACTACACTGTCCCCCCCCCCCCCCCCAATAAAAATGAAAAATGTATTGTATGGCAGTATTTCCAAAACAGAGCCTCCAGCTGTTGCAAAACAACAACTCCCAGCATTTCTGGACAGCCACTGACTGTCCAGGCATGCTGGGAGTTTAGCAACAGCTGAAGGCACCCTGTTTGGGAATCACTGGCATAGAATACCCCTATGTCCACCCCTATGCAATCCCTAATCTAGTCCTCAAATGCGCATGGCGCTCTCTGACTTCGGAGCCCTGTTTTTTTTCAAGGAAACAGTTTAGGGCCACATATGGGGTATTTCAGTATTCAGGAGAAATTGCACTACAAATTTTGGGGGGCTTTTTCTCCTTTTACCCCTTATGAAAAAGAAAAGTTGGGGGCTACACCAGCTTGTTAGTGTAAAAAAAAAAATATTTTTACACTAACATGCTGGTGTTGCCCCATACTTTTTATTTTCACTAGCGTTAAAAGGAAAAAAAGACCCCCAAAATTTTCAATGCAATTTCTCCTAAGTACGGAAATACCCCATATGTGGGCGTAAAATGCTCTGCGGGCGCACAACAAGGCTCAGGAGTGAGAGTGCCCTATGTACATTTGAGGCCTAAATTGGTGATTTGCACAGGGATGGCTGATTTTACAGCGGTTCTGACATGAACGCAAAAAAAGAAATACCCACATGTGACCCCATTTTGGAAACTACACCCCTCACGGAACGTAACAAGGGGTATAGTGAGCCTTTACACACAACAGGTGTTTAATGAAAATTCTTCAAAGTTGAATGGAAAAATGAAAAAAAAAATACCTTAAATTTTCATTTTTCACAAAGGAAAATAGGAAAAAAGCCCTTCAAAATTTGTAACCCCATTTCTTCTGAGTAAGAACATATCCCATACGTGGATGTAAAGTGCTCTGTGGGCGAACTACAATGCTCAGAAGAGAATGAGCGCTTTTGAAGAGAAAATTTGTCCGGAATTGAAGGCCACGGGTTTTTACAAAGCCCCCATAGTGCCAGAACAATGGACCCTCCCCACATGTGATCCCATTTGGGGGGGGCTTTGTAAACGCACATGGCCCCTGACTTCCATTCCAAACTATTTTTTTTTTCAAATTCAAAAGCTCAATGGCGCTCCTTCTTTTCTGAGCATTGTTGTGCACCAGCAGAGCACTTGACGTCCACACATGGGGTATTTCCATACTCAGAAGAGATGGGGTTACACATTTTGGGGGGAATTTTGTCCTATTATCCCTTGTAAAAATTTTAAATTTGAGGGAAAACTAGCATTTTAGTAAGAAAACTAACATTTGCACATCCAAATTTAATGAAAAGTAGTCAAACACCTGTGGGGTGTTGAGGCTCATTGTACCCCTTGTTACGTGCCTTGAGGGGTGTAGTTTCCAAAATAGTATTCCATGTGGGGGTTTTCTTGCTGTTCTGGCACCATAGGGGCTTCCTAAATGTGACATGCCCCCCAAAAACCATTTCAGCAAAATTTGCTTTTCAAAAGCCAAATGTGACTCCTTCTCTTCTGAGAATTGTAGTGTGCCAGCAGAGCACTTGACATCCACACATGGGGTATTTCCATACTCATAAGAGATGGGGTTACAAATGTTGGGGGGCATTTTGTCCTATTATCCCTTGTAAAATTTTTGCCTTGAGGGGTGTAGTTTCCAAAATAGTATGCCATGTCGGTTTTTTTTTTTTTTGCTGTTCTGGCACCATAGGGGCTTCCTAAATGTGACATGCCCCCAAAAAACCTTGTCAGAAAAACTCACTCTCCAAAATCCCACTGTTACTTCTTCCCTTCTGAGCCCTCTAGTGCACCCGCCGAACACTTGACATATGAGATATTTTCTTACTCGAGAGAAATTGGGTTACACATTTTAGGAAGATTTCTCTCCTTTTACCCCTTGTAAAAATTCAATAACTGGGTCTACAAGAAAATGCCAGTGTAAAAAATGAAGATTTTGAATTTTCTCCTTCAATTTGCTGATATTCCTGTGAAACACCTAAAGGGTTAACAAACCTTTTAAATGTAATTTTGAATACTCTGAGGTGTGCAGTTTTTATAATGGGGTCATTTATGGGGTATTTCTAATATGAAAGCCCTTCAAATCTACTTCAAAACTGAACTGGTCCCTGAAAAATTTCGGCTTTTTCTTTTTTTTTTTTAAATTGGAAAATTGCTGCTATACTTTGAAGCCCACTGATGTCTTCCAAAAGTAAAAACATGTCAACTTTATGATGCAAACATAAAGTAGACATATTGTATATGTGAATCAATATATAATTTATTTGGAATATTCATTTTCCTTATTAGCAGAGAGCATCAAAGTTTAAAAAAATGCAACATAAAGTAGAATATGTCACGAAAAAACAATCTCGGAATTAGAATAAAAGGTAAAAGCATCCAAGAGTTATTAATGCTTAAAATGAAAGTGGTCAGATGTTCAAAAAATGGCCCGGTCCTCCAGTGAAAATTGGCTGGGTCCTTAAGGGGTTAAGATGACTTGTTGTGTAACTTTGCTACTTTGCTCTTACTTAACATCCACCAAAAATGCTGTATGAGCATGGAAAAAATTGAAAATAATTTTATTTTATTTTTTACCAAAAACAAAACAAATATATATATATATATATATATATATATATATATATATATTTATTTTTTTTTTTATTTTTTTTTTTTATTTAGTCACTCAGTACAACACAGTGCTAGGTCATGGAATAAATGACCATAGTCAATATAAAATGATCATCACGTAACTTTTGTGAGGTTAAAAACAAGAATTTACCAAATTTACTAACTTTTACCTGTACTTTAAAAGACAGAATCTAGGAAATTGATCAATGTTTCTTCATTCTGCCATTATAATGAAAAAAAAAATTGAATATCCTGTAGTCAGAACAGGTTTAAATAGTGTCCACAAGACAATCTTGCAAATGTGCTGTCACCATGACAACCTGACCGATTGATTCTTGAATTTCCTACTTATCACCTTGTGTACGTAGAGACAGCATTCATTCTTTATCCTTCTATAGTGACATACCTGTCTATACTGACCACAGTCAGGTTGTCACAGCCTTGGGCAATCATATTAAGCATATATTTTTTCTTATTGATACACACACAAGTTTTGAAGCCTAGTACACTGCATGTCTGTATGTTTGTAAGGTTGACAGTACCCATTACAGTTTGCCTATACTAGCACACCTTAAACTAAGAAAGTTCTTATCTGCAAAGCGTTTTGGATCAACTTACGTTTTCTCATAGAAAGATCTTGCAGAGGAATTGATTGAATTTATGCTAAAACATGATAACACATGCCATGGAAACTAATTATTTCTGACCTATAGTAACACATTTGCCAGTTAGAAAGTAATAGAAAGATATTATACTAGGATGGGATCACACTGGAGGAGATTTATCAAAACCTGGCCAGAGGAAAAGTTGCTGAGTTGCCCCTAGCAACCAATCAGATCGCTTCTTTCATTTTTCACAGGCTTTATCAAAAATGAAAGAAGCGATCCGATTGGTTGCTATGGGCAACTCAGTAACTTTTCCTCTGGACAGGTTTTGATAAATCTCCTCCACTGTGTTTTTGCTTCTGTATATACGCTGTCTGAGCTCATATTTGTGAACCATATATTTATGGTGCGGCAGCGCAGGAGGTCTAATAAGTAAGCACATACACTGCACTAGACATTTCATGATGGCTGCAATCTAAAAAAAAAAATAAAAAATTCCAAATAAATTTAAAAAAATTTAATTACCCCCTTCTTCCTTTTTTATTAATTAAAAAAAAAAAATTAAATAAACATATATTTGGTGTTGTAGCACTGGAAATTTTACGAAATGTTTAAATATGTTACTGATCCAGTGTGGTAAACAGCATAAAAAATGTTGATTTGCAGAGCATACAAAATATAGCATTAATGATTTATAATAAGTAATCAACAAATCCCAGTTACACTAAATCAAACAGCCCTGTAGATGGAAACATAAAAAAGTTATAGGGGATCAGAATAGGGCAATTTTAAGCATATTTCTTTAGTACAAAAAAAAGTTAAAATTTTTTTAAAAGTAGTGAAATAATAAGAAAAAGCTATGCAAATATGAATATTGTTGTTACAAACTGACCTTTAGGCTAGGTTCAGATTGCCGTTGTCTTCAGTCCTGCTCAATGTGAACGTGGCCTTACTGACTCTCAAACAATCCAGTACCTGTGTTTTGCCTCCACCAGCACTCCTTGTGTAACTCCATGCATGCTGAAGTATACTCTATAGGGACAGTGAGGCTGTATTCACATCACATCAAAAGTGTGGTATGGTGCCCCTTTAATACAAACAAATATATTTGCTAACTAACCCAAGCATAGTCACTAGCTATGTGGGTCCCATGTCTATCTGTACACATATATTTCCCCATCCCATTTTGACAGGTTGCATGGATGGCGCAACTGTAATATAATGCAGCCGCATTCATCAAATTACAGATATGACACAAAACAATGGCCCTGATTTACTATGAGTAGTTTATTTACTTTTCCTACGTTTTTCTTTTTTTTTTTTTACAACTGCTCTGAGGCTGAGCTGTCGGGTTTTTCAAAGCTCAAATCCACCACATTTTATGTGGAAACACGCCCCTTTTTCGGGTTTTCTGAGTAAAATGGAGAGTTAGGGTTTTTTGGATTTTCTGGTCGCAAATTCTAACACACAAAACGTGTGACACAATTTGGGTGCAAAATCCGAGAAAAAACGGTCGGGATCACATGACCTCCAATGTGTTTTTAATTTAATTAATAAGAATGTTTTTTAAGTGGAGAAAAAATTAAACAAGGCCTATGGGAGACATGGTCCTCCTGTGAGCCGCTGGCACTTTAAATGAATGAGTTGCGTGACGCGGTGCTGTAAATGATTAAAGAACATCTGTACTAATTAATTTTACATATTCCTGTGCTGCAAAAATAAACAAGATTGACTTTGACTCACCTTCCTACGTTCCCCTGTTGCTTCGGTATCGGCCTCACGGTCCTCCACTGCGATCCCCATGCTGCTTCCTGGGGACGGGAACGTCACCGAGCCGTCAGCGTATCACCGGCTGCAGCAATGTCCCGCCTCGCCCGGTGATAGGCTGAGTGCACTGTCATGTAAGGAGCTGGCCAGTGATAGGCTGAGCGCACTGTCATGTAAGGAGCCGGCCGGCTCCTTACATGACAGTGCCCTCAGCCTATCCCCAGCCAAGGCAGGACATCGCTGCGGCTGGTGATACGCTGATATTCCTGTCCCCAGGAAGCAGTATGAGGATCGCAGCGGAGGTCCGTGAGGCCGATACCGGAGCAACGAGGGAATGTAGGACGGTGAGTCAAAGTTTATCTTGTTTATTTTTGCAGCCCGGGCACAGGTATATGTAAAATTGATCAGTACAGATGTCCTTTAATCATTTCCAGTGCGGTGGCACGCAAATCATTCATTTAAAACGCTGGCGGCTCACAGGAGGATGGGGGAGCAGCGTCCAGGGGGGTCACATATGATTAGTTCCCCAGCATGGGGGGTGGGAATACCATTAACTGCCATAACTTACGAAAATACTGTGATACGCATTTTTTGTCATACCGCCCAGCACTACTCTTAATCCCTGATTTTCTTAAAAGGAATCTCCAAATCAATATCCCAGAGAGGTCTCCTCTAGCACAATCACTGGCAAAAGACAGGTCTTATAGTCAGTGGGCATAGAAGTTTATTGGCAGCAGGCAAGACAGACAGCTGGCAGAAGAATTAGTCATTATAATAAGATGAATCTGTAACAAGCAGAGGCAGCTCTCCCAATCGGCAAGTTGATACCACCTAAGGCCTCGCACTTAAGTGGGCCTTGCAGCCCCCTAACTTGCCCCCCTTAGTGAGTGGTGATGCGTATAATGTACGCATAGCAACGCTGCAGGGCCCACCAATGTCCTGGATGCATTAAACTATGAGCTCATTTTACAGATTACAGATGTTATCACTTATATGGTCTTAGAGCCTTGTAGAACTTGGGTCACCACTCTCTGTACAGTTTTGTTATTCAGTATCAGTATGGTGGTATTATCTAGTCACTATAAGATGGTAATGTGTAGAGATGAGCGAACCTTTGAAAAATTTGATTCGGTTGATTTGCCAAATTGTTCGAAAAAATATTAAAAATCTATATTAAAAACGGCAATTTCTGGCCTACAGAGAGCCTCAATAGGGGTGTAGAAAACTTTGCTGTGTTCTAACATGCATATAGATTGTGAAATAATACTGTTATTCAGAATGACATGCAGATTACAGGCATCACTTTTAGAATCACTGCCACAGAGTGGCACAATGACAGAGCCTGGAGGTGGCATCAGAATGAGAAGACCATATAGTGGCATAATGACACAGCTTGGAGGTGTTGGCAGCATGAGGAGACCATATAGTGGCTGAATGACACAGCGTGGAGGTGTTGGCAGCATGAGGAGACCATATAGTGGCTGAATGACACAGCGTGGAGGTGTTGGCAGCATGAGGAGACCACATGTTGGCTTAATGACACTGCTTGGATATGGCTGAAGCATGAGGAGACATATAGTGGTGAATGACACAGCATGGAGTTTTTGGCAGCATGAGGAGACCATCTAGTGGCTGAATGACTGTTACGCCTAGCGCTCCGGGTCCCCGCTCCTCCCCGGAGCGCTCACGGCGTCTTTCTCCCTGCAGCGCCCCGGTCAGTCCCGCTGACCGGGAGCGCTGCACTGTCTTGGCCGTTGGGGATGCGATTCGCACAGCGGGACGCGCCCGCTCGCGAATCGCATCCCAGGTCACTTACCCGTCCCGGTCCCCTGCTGTCATGTGCTGGTGCGCGCGGCTCCGCTCTCTAGGGCGCGCGCGCGCCAGCTCTCTGAGACTTAAAGGGCCAGTGCACCAATGATTGGTGCCTGGCCCAATTAGCTTAATTGGCTTCCA
This sequence comes from Hyla sarda, assembly GCF_029499605.1. Lineage (NCBI taxonomy): Eukaryota > Metazoa > Chordata > Amphibia > Anura > Hylidae > Hyla > Hyla sarda. The sequence continues at coordinate 342,131,996 of NC_079189.1, read as the reverse complement.
CTTGCTCCCTGGCTATATCTGATCTCCTCCCATGCACTCCCTTGCCGGATCTTGTTGCCTTGTGCCAGTGAAAGCGTTTAGTGTGTCCAAAGCCTGTGTACCTGAACTTCTGCTACCCATCCTGACTACGAACCTTGCCGCCTGCCCCCGACCTTCTGCTACGTCTGACCTTGCCTCTGCCTAGTCCTTCTGTCCCACGCCTTCTCAGCAGTCAGCGAGGTAGAGCCGTTGCTAGTGGATACGACCTGGTTGCTACTGCCGCAGCAAGACCATCCCGCTTTGCGGCGGGCTCTGGTGAAAACCAGTAGCCTCTTAGAACCGGTCCACTAGCACGGTCCACGCCAATCCCTCGCTGACACAGAGGATCCACTACCTGGAAGCCGAATCGTGACAGTAGATCCGGCCATGGATCCCGCTGAGGTGCCGCTGCCAAGTCTCGCTGATCTTCCCACGGTGGTCGCTCAGCAATCGCAGCAGATTGCCCAACAAGGACAGCAGCTGTCGCAGTTGACCGCCATGTTACAGCAACTTCTGCCTCTGCTACAGCAGCAACCATCTCCTCCGCCAGCTCCTGCACCTCCTCCGCAGCGAGTGGCCGCTCCTAACCTCCGCTTGTCCCTGCCGGACAAATTTGATGGGGACTCTAAACTCTGCCGTGGATTTTTGTCTCAGTGTTCCCTGCATATGGAGATGTTGTCGGACTTGTTTCCTTCAGAACGGTCTAAGGTGGCATTCGTAGTAAGCCTTCTTTCAGGAAAGGCCTTGTCTTGGGCCACACCGCTCTGGGACCGCAATGATCCTGCCACAGCCACAGTCCAGGCCTTCTTTACTGAACTCCGGAGTGTCTTCGAGGAGCCAGCCCGAGCTTCTTCTGCCGAGACTGCCCTGTTGAACCTGGTCCAGGGTAATTCTTCAGTGGGCGAGTACGCCATCCAATTTCGTACTCTTGCTTCCGAGTTATCATGGAATAACGAGGCTCTCTGCGCGACCTTTAAAAAAGGCCTATCCAGTCGCATCAAGGATGTGCTGGCCGCACGAGAGATTCCTCCCAATCTGCAAGAACTCATCCATCTAGCTACCCGCATTGACATGCGTTTTTCTGAGCGACACCAAGAGCTCCGCCAGGAAAAAGACTTAGATCTCTGGGCACCTCTCCCACAGTATCCGTTGCAATCTACGCCTGGGCCTCCCGCCGAGGAGGCCATGCAAGTGGATAAGTCTCGCCTGACCCAGGAAGAGAGGAATCGCCGTAGGGAAGAAAATCTCTGTCTTTACTGTGCCAGTACCGAGCATTTCTTGGTGGATTGCCCTATCCGTCCTCCACGCCTGGGAAACGCACGCACGCACCCAGCTCACGTGGGTGTGGCGTCTCTTGGTTCCAAGTCTGCTCCTCCACGTCTCACGGTACCCGTGCGGATTTCTTCTTCAGCCAACTCCTCCCTCTCAGCTGTGGCCTGCTTGGACTCCGGTGCCTCTGGAAATTTTATTTTGGAGTCGTTTGTTAATAAATTCAGCATTCCGGTGACCCGTCTCGTCAAGCCGCTCTACATTTCCGCGGTCAACGGAGCCAGATTGGACTGCACCGTGCGTTACCGCACAGAGCCCCTCCTCATGTCTATTGGACCCCACCTTGAGAGGATTGAGTTCTTCATTCTCCCCAACTGTACCTCTGAGGTCCTCCTCGGTCTGCCTTGGCTCCGGCTTCATTCCCCCACCATTGATTGGACCACCGGGGAGATCAGGAACTGGGACTCTGCCTGCCACAGGAAGTGCCTCTCCCCCCCTCCCAGTCCCGTCAGGCAAGCCTCTGTGCCTCCCCATGGCCCCCGTCCTGGTGTCACACTGCCCCGTGCCAGGCCTCGCCCTCTGCCCTCCCTCCCCATTCCCACTCCTGCTGTACTGCCTGCCGTTGAGGAAACCCTCCATTCTTTCCCGGTGTCCTCATCCCAGGGGAGGCAGTTACCGGACAAAGAGAAGGGGAGACCTAAGGGGGGGGGGTACTGTTACGCCTAGCGCTCCGGGTCCCCGCTCCTCCCCGGAGCGCTCACGGCGTCTTTCTCCCTGCAGCGCCCCGGTCAGTCCCGCTGACCGGGAGCGCTGCACTGTCTTGGCCGTTGGGGATGCGATTCGCACAGCGGGACGCGCCCGCTCGCGAATCGCATCCCAGGTCACTTACCCGTCCCGGTCCCCTGCTGTCATGTGCTGGCGCGCGCGGCTCCGCTCTCTAGGGCGCGCGCGCGCCAGCTCTCTGAGACTTAAAGGGCCAGTGCACCAATGATTGGTGCCTGGCCCAATTAGCTTAATTGGCTTCCACCTGCTCCCTGGCTATATCTGATCTCCTCCCATGCACTCCCTTGCCGGATCTTGTTGCCTTGTGCCAGTGAAAGCGTTTAGTGTGTCCAAAGCCTGTGTACCTGAACTTCTGCTACCCATCCTGACTACGAACCTTGCCGCCTGCCCCCGACCTTCTGCTACGTCTGACCTTGCCTCTGCCTAGTCCTTCTGTCCCACGCCTTCTCAGCAGTCAGCGAGGTAGAGCCGTTGCTAGTGGATACGACCTGGTTGCTACTGCCGCAGCAAGACCATCCCGCTTTGCGGCGGGCTCTGGTGAAAACCAGTAGCCTCTTAGAACCGGTCCACTAGCACGGTCCACGCCAATCCCTCGCTGACACAGAGGATCCACTACCTGGAAGCCGAATCGTGACAATGACACAGCGTGGAGGTGTTGGAAGCATGATGAGACCATATAGTGGCTGAATGACACAGCCGGGAGCTGGCAGCAGCATGAGTAGACACTAGGGCTTCACAATAACTAAGATTAAAAGATTAATTTTTACATTTAAATTGAAGATTTATGATAGCTATTGCTACCATAAAAAATGTTTAGGTCCAAGTCCAGGCCCAGCAGCATCAGTAAACCATATATTGGCTGAATGACACAGCCTGGAATTGGCTAAAGCATGAGGAGCCCATACAGTGTCTGAATGGCACAGCCTGGAGTTGGCAGCAGCATGAGTAGACACTAGGGCTTCACAATCCCTAAGATTAAAAAATGAATTCTGAAATTTTAACTGAAGATTTTGGGTAGCTAGTGCTACCATAACAACATTTTTATTCCCAGACCCAGGCTCAGCAGCATCAGTAAACCATATATTGCCTGAATGACACAGCCTGGAGTTGGCTGAAGCATGAGGAGACCATATAGTGTCTGAATGGCACAGCCTGGAGTTGGCAAAAGCATGAGGAGACGATTGAAATGTAAGAATTTTAAATAGAGATGTAAGATTTTGAAACTGAAATTGAGCATTTTGAAACTGAACTTTTAACTCCCAAGTTTTAGTGTCCTAGGCCTGGCGTGTGGGTACAAAGGACCAAATCTAACAAAAAGTCACATGACAGCACAATGACAGAGCCTGGAGGTGGCATCAGTAAGAGGAGACCATATAGTGGCTGAATGACTGCATGGAGTTTGTGGCAGCATAGGAAGACCATATAGTGTCTGAATGGCACAGCCTGGAGGTGGCTGAAGCATGAGGAGACCATATAGTGGCTGAATGCCACAGCCTGGAGGTGGCTGAAGCATGAGGAGACCATTTAGTGTCTGAATGGCACTGCCTGGAGGTGGCATCAGGAGTCCTGAGAGTGACCCTAATGCAAGGAATTTCTGAAACTGGGGACCAGCACCTTAATTATGTTTTGCAGTATCCATGGCAGCACAATGAGAGAGCCTGGAGGTGGTAGCATCAGCATGAGGAGACCATAGAGCAGCATAATTAGAGAGCCTTGAGGTTGCAGCATCAGCATGAGGAGACCATATGGCAGCACAATGACAGTGCCTGGAGGTGGTAGCATCAGCATGAGGAGACCATATGGTGGCACAATGACAGAGCGTGGAGGCGGTAGCATCAGCATGAGGAGACCATAGAGCAGCACAATGAGAGAGCCTGGAGGTGGCAGCATGAGGAGACCATATGGCAGCACAATGACAGAGCGTGGAGGTGGTAGCATTAGCATGAGGAGACCATAGAGCAGCACAATGAGAGAGCCTGAAGGTGGTAGCATCAGCATGAGGAGACCATATGGTGGCACAATGACAGAGCGTGGAGGTGGTAGCATTAGCATGAGGAGACCATAGAGCAGCAGAATGAGAGAGACTGGAGGTGGCAGCATCAGCATGAGGAGACCATATGGTGGCACAATGACAGAGCCTGGAAGTGGTAGCATTAGCATGAGGATACCATAGAGCAGCACAATGACAGAGCCTGGAGGTGGTAACAGCAGCATGAGGGCCAGGCCAACTGAGGGTTGAGTCTGAGGAACCCACTGACTGTTGACTGGGGGTGTCGGATTTCACTTGGGATGAAGTGGATAACCAAGTGAACCTCACTTGGGATGAAGTGGATGACCGAGTGAACCGATCAATCACTGCTGCTGGGTTGCTGGTCGCGACACAACCTCACTGCGACTCTGGCTGCCACACCCCCCCACTCTGCTGCAACCTCTTCCTGCACCTGATGAATTTAGGCCTCTGCCACTCCTCTGTGCATGTCCTGGCACTACTCTGCCTGACATACTTATTGCGTATAAGTACAATACGCTTCACTACGCTTAAAACAGTATTTGTCTAGAACAGCAGCAGGTGTGTACTTTTGGCTGTCTTTCACAGTATCTAGGCCCTTGACAGATTAACAAGTACAAAATAGTATACTATTTAGATGTAGGTATGTGGTATGCATTTATGAGGGCAGAAAAATGCGCTGCAGTATATTTAAAAAAGTATCTGAGTACACCACTAACCGGTGATTACTTTTGCCTGGACTTTCACAGTATCTAGGCCCTTGACAGATTAACAGGTTTAAAATAGTACACTACTTAGATGTAGGTATGTGGTGTGCACATATGAGGGCAGAAAAATGTGCTACAGTAGGTCTAAAAAAACTCAGTATTTTTGTAAAAAAAAAAAAAAACAGCCGGTGATTACTGTTACGCCGAGCGCTCCGGGTCCCCGCTCCTCCCCGGAGCGCTCGCTTCACTCTCCCCGCGGCAGCGCCCCGGTCACGTCCTCTGACCCGGGGCGCTGCGATTCCGCTGCCAGCCGGGATGCGATTCGCGATGCGGGTAGCGCCCGCTCGCGATGCGCACCCCGGCTCCCCTACCTGACTCGCTCTCCGTCTGTTCTGTCCCGGCGCGCGCGGCCCCGCTCCCTAGGGCGCGCGCGCGCCGGGTCTCTGCGATTTAAAGGGCCACTGCGCCGCTGATTGGCGCAGTGGTTCCAATTAGTGTTTACACCTGTGCACTTCCCTATATCACCTCACTTCCCCTTCACTCCCTCGCCGGATCTTGTTGCCTTAGTGCCAGTGAAAGCGTTCCTTGTGTGTTCCTTGCCTGTGTTTCCAGACCTTCTGCCGTTGCCCCTGACTACGATCCTTGCTGCCTGCCCCGACCTTCTGCTACGTCCGACCTTGCTTTTGCCTACTCCCTTGTACCGCGCCTATCTTCAGCAGCCAGAGAGGTGAGCCGTTGCTAGTGGATACGACCTGGTCACTACCGCCGCAGCAAGACCATCCCGCTTTGCGGCGGGCTCTGGTGAAAACCAGTAGTGGCTTAGAACCGGTCCACTAGCACGGTCCACGCCAATCCCTCTCTGGCACAGAGGATCCACTACCTGCCAGCCGGCATCGTGACAGTAGATCCGGCCATGGATCCCGCTGAAGTTCCTCTGCCAGTTGTCGCTGACCTCACCACGGTGGTCGCCCAGCAGTCACAACAGATAGCGCAACAAGGCCAACAGCTGTCTCAACTGACCGTTATGCTACAACAGTTACTACCACAGCTTCAGCAGTCATCTCCTCCGCCAGCTCCTGCACCTCCTCCGCAGCGAGTGGCCGCTCCTGGGATACGCTTATCCTTGCCGGATAAATTTGATGGGGACTCTAAGTTTTGCCGTGGCTTTCTTTCCCAATGTTCCCTGCATCTGGAGATGATGTCGGACCTGTTTCCCACTGAAAGGTCTAAGGTGGCTTTCGTAGTCAGCCTTCTGTCCGGAAAAGCCCTGTCATGGGCCACACCGCTCTGGGACCGCAATGACCCCGTCACTGCCTCTGTACACTCCTTCTTCTCGGAAATCCGAAGTGTCTTTGAGGAACCTGCCCGAGCCTCTTCTGCTGAGACTGCCCTGTTGAACCTGGTCCAGGGTAATTCTTCCGTTGGCGAGTATGCCGTACAATTCCGTACTCTTGCTTCAGAATTGTCCTGGAATAATGAGGCCCTCTGCGCGACCTTCAAAAAAGGCCTATCCAGCAACATTAAAGATGTTCTGGCCGCACGAGAAATTCCTGCTAATCTACATGAACTTATTCACCTAGCCACTCGCATTGACATGCGTTTTTCCGAAAGGCGTCAGGAACTCCGCCAAGATATGGACTCTGTTCGCACGAGGCGTTTCTCCTCCTCGGCTCCTCTCTCCTCTGGTCCCCTGCAATCTGTTCCTGTGCCTCCCGCCGTGGAGGCTATGCAGGTCGACCGGTCTCGCCTGACACCTCAAGAGAGGACACGACGCCGTATGGAGAACCTCTGCCTGTACTGTGCTAGTACCGAACACTTCCTGAGAGATTGTCCTATCCGTCCTCCCCGCCTGGAAAGACGTACGCTGACTCCGCACAAAAGTGAGACAGTCCTTGATGTCTACTCTGCTTCTCCACGTCTTACTGTGCCTGTGCGGATGTCTGCCTCTGCCTTCTCCTTCTCTACAGTGGCCTTCTTGGACTCTGGATCTGCAGGAAATTTTATTTTGGCCTCTCTCGTCAACAGGTTCAACATTCCGGTGACCAGTCTCGCCAGACCCCTCTACATCAATTGTGTAAATAATGAAAGATTGGACTGTACCATACGTTTCCGCACGGAGCCCCTTCTTATGAGCATCGGATCTCATCATGAGAGGATTGAACTTTTGGTCCTCCCCAATTGCACCTCGGAAATTCTCCTTGGACTTCCCTGGCTTCAACTTCATTCCCCTACCCTGGATTGGTCCACTGGGGAGATCAAGAGTTGGGGGTCCTCTTGTTCCAAGAACTGTCTAAAACCGGTCCCCAGTAACCCTTGCCGTAACTCTGTGGTTCCTCCAGTAACCGGTCTCCCTAAGGCCTATATGGACTTCGCGGATGTTTTCTGCAAAAAACAAGCTGAGACTCTACCTCCTCACAGGCCTTATGATTGCCCTATCGACCTCCTCCCGGGCACTACTCCACCCCGGGGCAGAATTTATCCTCTCTCTGCCCCCAGAGACTCTTGCCAAGTCCGAATACGTCCAGGAGAATCTAAAAAAGGGCTTTATCCGTAAATCCTCCTCTCCTGCCGGAGCCGGATTTTTCTTTGTGTCCAAAAAAGATGGCTCCTTACGTCCTTGCATTGACTACCGCGGTCTTAATAAAATCACGGTTAAGAACCGCTACCCCTTACCCCTCATCTCTGAACTCTTTGATCGCCTCCAAGGTGCCCACATCTTCACTAAATTGGACTTAAGAGGCGCCTATAACCTCATTCGCATCAGAGAGGGGGACGAGTGGAAAACGGCATTTAACACCAGAGATGGACACTTTGAGTATCTGGTCATGCCCTTTGGACTGTGCAACGCCCCTGCCGTCTTCCAAGACTTTGTCAATGAAATTTTTCGTGATCTGTTATACTCCTGTGTTGTTGTATATCTGGACGATATCCTAATTTTTTCTGCCAATCTAGAAGAACACCGCCAGCATGTCCGTATGGTTCTTCAGAGACTTCGTGACAACCAACTCTATGCCAAAATTGAGAAATGTCTGTTTGAATGCCAATCTCTTCCTTTTCTAGGATATTTGGTCTCTGGCCAGGGACTACAGATGGATCCAGACAAACTCTCTGCCGTCTTAGATTGGCCACGCCCCTCCGGACTCCGTGCTATCCAACGCTTTTTGGGGTTCGCCAATTATTACAGGCAATTTATTCCACATTTTTCTACCATTGTGGCTCCTATCGTGGCTTTAACCAAAAAAAATGCTGATCCCAAGTCCTGGCCTCCTCAAGCAGAAGACGCCTTTAAACGACTCAAGTCTGCCTTTTCTTCGGCTCCCGTCCTCTCCAGACCTGACCCTTCCAAACCCTTCCTATTGGAGGTTGATGCCTCCTCAGTGGGAGCTGGAGCTGTTCTTCTACAAAAAAATTCTTCCGGGCATGCTGTCACTTGTGGTTTTTTCTCTAGGACCTTCTCTCCAGCGGAGAGGAACTACTCCATCGGGGATCGAGAGCTTCTAGCCATTAAATTAGCACTTGAGGAATGGAGGCATCTGCTGGAGGGATCAAGTTCTCCTGTTATTATCTACACCGACCACAAGAACCTCTCCTTCCTCCAGTCTGCCCAACGGCTGAATCCTCGCCAGGCCCGGTGGTCTCTGTTCTTTGCCCGATTTAATTTTGAGATTCACTTTCGTCCTGCCGATAAGAACATTAGGGCCGATGCTCTCTCTCGTTCCTCGGATGCCTCAGAAGTTGAACTCTCTCCGCAACACATCATTCCACCTGACTGCCTGATCTCCACTTCTCCTGCCTCCATCAGGCAGACTCCTCCAGGAAAGACCTTTGTTTCTCCTCGCCAACGCCTCGGAATCCTCAAATGGGGTCACTCCTCCCATCTCGCAGGTCATGCGGGTATCAAGAAATCTGTGCAACTCATCTCCCGCTTCTATTGGTGGCCGACTCTGGAGACGGATGTTGTGGACTTTGTGCGAGCCTGCACTATCTGTGCCCGGGATAAGACTCCTCGCCAGAAGCCCGCTGGTTTTCTTCATCCTCTGCCTGTCCCCGAACAGCCTTGGTCTCTGATTGGTATGGATTTTATTACTGATTTACCCCCTTCCCGTGGCAACACTGTTATTTGGGTGGTCGTTGATCGATTTTCCAAAATGGCACATTTCATCCCTCTTCCTGGTCTTCCTTCTGCGCCTCAGTTGGCTAAACAATTTTTTGTACACATTTTTCGTCTTCACGGGTTGCCTACGCAGATTGTCTCGGATAGAGGCGTCCAATTCGTGTCTAAATTCTGGAGGGCTCTCTGTAAACAACTCAAGATTAAATTAAATTTTTCTTCTGCATATCATCCCCAGTCCAATGGACAAGTAGAAAGGATTAACCAGATCTTGGGTGATTATTTGCGACATTTTGTTTCCTCCCGCCAGGATGACTGGGCAGATCTCCTCCCATGGGCCGAATTCTCGTATAACTTCAGGGTCTCTGAGTCTTCCTCCAAATCCCCATTTTTCGTGGTGTACGGCCGTCACCCTCTTCCCCCCCTCCCTACTCCCTTGCCCTCTGGTCTGCCCGCTGTGGATGAAATTTCTCGTGACCTTTCCATCATATGGAGAGAGACCCAAAATTCTCTCTTACAGGCTTCATCACGCATGAAGAAGTTCGCGGATAAAAAAAGAAGAGCTCCCCCCGTTTTTTCCCCTGGAGACAAGGTATGGCTCTCCGCTAAATATGTCCGCTTCCGTGTCCCTAGCTACAAGTTGGGACCACGCTATCTTGGTCCTTTCAAAATTTTGTGTCAAATTAATCCTGTCTCTTATAAACTTCTTCTTCCTCCCTCTCTCCGTATCCCTAATGCCTTTCACGTCTCTCTTCTCAAACCACTCATCCTCAACCGTTTTTCTCCCAAATCTGTTCCTCCCACTCCTGTTTCCGGCTCCTCGGACATCTTCTCGGTCAAAGAAATTTTAGCTGCCAAAAAGGTCAGAGGGAGAAATTTTTTTTTAGTGGACTGGGAGGGTTGTGGTCCTGAAGAGAGATCCTGGGAACCTGAGGACAACATCCTAGACAAAAGTCTGCTCCTCAGGTTCTCAGGCTCTAAGAAGAGGGGGAGACCCAAGGGGGGGGGGTACTGTTACGCCGAGCGCTCCGGGTCCCCGCTCCTCCCCGGAGCGCTCGCTTCACTCTCCCCGCGGCAGCGCCCCGGTCACGTCCTCTGACCCGGGGCGCTGCGATTCCGCTGCCAGCCGGGATGCGATTCGCGATGCGGGTAGCGCCCGCTCGCGATGCGCACCCCGGCTCCCCTACCTGACTCGCTCTCCGTCTGTTCTGTCCCGGCGCGCGCGGCCCCGCTCCCTAGGGCGCGCGCGCGCCGGGTCTCTGCGATTTAAAGGGCCACTGCGCCGCTGATTGGCGCAGTGGTTCCAATTAGTGTTTACACCTGTGCACTTCCCTATATCACCTCACTTCCCCTTCACTCCCTCGCCGGATCTTGTTGCCTTAGTGCCAGTGAAAGCGTTCCTTGTGTGTTCCTTGCCTGTGTTTCCAGACCTTCTGCCGTTGCCCCTGACTACGATCCTTGCTGCCTGCCCCGACCTTCTGCTACGTCCGACCTTGCTTTTGCCTACTCCCTTGTACCGCGCCTATCTTCAGCAGCCAGAGAGGTGAGCCGTTGCTAGTGGATACGACCTGGTCACTACCGCCGCAGCAAGACCATCCCGCTTTGCGGCGGGCTCTGGTGAAAACCAGTAGTGGCTTAGAACCGGTCCACTAGCACGGTCCACGCCAATCCCTCTCTGGCACAGAGGATCCACTACCTGCCAGCCGGCATCGTGACAATTACTTTTGTCTGTCTTTTCACAGCATGTAGGCCCTTCACAGATTAACAGGTACAAAATAGTACACTACTTAGATGTACGTATACAGTATCCACTGATGAGGACAGAAAAATGCACTGCTGTACCCTTAAAAATATATATATTTTTGTAAAACACCAGCAGTACACAACAGTGCTTCAGCCAAAAAAAGCTGTGTACTAAACACAAAATTTCACTCTGTCACAGACTATTAGGAATGGACTGCTAGGTATTATACCATCTACAGGCTAGTATAACCAGTAGATGATTTTTTGTGGGACAAAGACACTGAATTGCGCAGAAAAATTATTCCTGATTCCTCTGCTAAGGTTTATGAAGTTGATGCAGCTTGTTGAAATGTATGAGGCAACACACAGCTATCTACCCCCTCTGTAATACTATGCCAAAGAAATTGACTGGGAGGTTAATGCCTGCAGCTGCAGTAAAAAGTCCTTTTCAGTGAACCATTGGCCCTTTAATAACTGGATGCTCCTGAATGCAGGAGAAAAGTAGTGACCAGGAAGGGAATACCCAGGCACCAAACAAGGTAAGTCTGCAGATTGTGGAAAAAAATTGGAATTACTCAATGTTGAGGAGAAAAACAAGGAATCGTTTACAAAAGAAGAAAATCCAAATAGTTCTTTGTTTTACCTCAGGCTTTTATGATGGTCTGAATTCTCGGAGGCCTGGACATAGATAAACAATATTCTACAACAAGCTGGTTTTATCCCAAAGAGTGGATGACAGATCAGCTTGACAGGATGAATTGGTTCATATGACCAATTTTTCTATTAAATTCTTACCTCAAATTTTCAATTGGATTAAGATGTGGACTGTTTTCTGGCCATATCATTGAGTTTCTTGAGCAAACACATTTGTGGAGAGATGCATTATCTTGCTAGTATTTGTCTTCATCATCAATAAACTTGTCATCCAACATCTCTTAAACACCTATGCACTGACGGTTGTATTGACATTTCCCCATGGCCCTTTATCTGACATGCCACCCCCAAATTCTAAACAAGTGGTCATCTTTATATGTTACATTAGAATGACATCAGACAAGAGTTACAGCATGATTTCCTTGGCCAATGCAGATTTATGATTTGTGATCTACTGTCACTTACTCTTGCATATTGCTTTATGCGTTGTTATTATTAGATATTAACTCCATTTAAACAGATATTGGTAGAGCGTATACAGGAGGCTCTGTTAGTTCTTCATGCTCTGCAGCAGTGATATCTTGTTCACTCTGGCAATGACACATATCCTGCAGGGTTAAATCAATAACAGTGAAAAGGAAGACTTGTATCTAACACAGTATAGCATTAGAGTTACAGGTGGAACTGAAGTGCTATTATGAATGTCAGCCTATGATTAAATATAGGCCAGTCATTCCATAAATAGCTGTGCACTCCGTGGAAATCACTGAATATCCAAGCTCTTGGCCTGTATTAGAGCAATCAACGTTTAACTATTGAAGGGTTAACAAGAGCAGAAATTTTACTTAAAAGAAACAATGGGGGAGATTTATCATTGCTTTTAGATCAATTTTTTTTGTCTATGTTTAGGCGCAGTTCAGGCGCAAGCAGCATATTTTGAGACTTTTATGCGCCTTTTGATATAGACAGTTTTACTCTTTTTGCCTAACCGTAGAACTTTTTCTTTGTGACCATGCAATGGTAACATATTTAACATTTGCAACTTTTTTTAAGGCACAAAGCTACACCACCTACCAGTAGGCATCAGAATAATTTCTACCTTCCACAATTCAACCTTTAACCCCTTATGGACGACAGCGTCCCACTCCCCTTCTATGACACATGCTCAGGAGCTGAGCACAGGTTCTAACTGGTTGGTCCTGGGGGCTATCTGCCACCAGGACCCATCTCTAATGTCAGTGTGGTATCCCAGTACCGCATTTCATTCGGTACTTATTTATCTATGGGTCCCCGTAGCCAGAGTCCCTAGGACTTAGTAATCTTTGTTAGTCAGTCCGCCCCTAGTCGTCTCTATTATAGTATATAGATTTCTAATTTGTCCATAGACTAATGTATATAGTATTATTTATGTATATAAATGGTTAATTACCTGTTTCTATTAGCGTTGCAGGACCTGCGGTTCATGTGACAAGGTGAACTCTATGTTTTTAGCTTAAGGACCTTTGGAGGCCCTCTTACGTCAGTAATCCCATCCCACCATGTACTGGTGAATGGCAGACGTTCGGACCAATCGGAATCGCCATGCCCCCTGCCCATATAAGGGAGCGGCAGCCATCTTCTCGCTTTCTTTCTCCTGGCTCTTGATGAGAGAAGACCTATATCGCAGTAATTGCAGTGAGTTAGGCCTGAGCCTTGCGGCAACCGCTGAATGATCTAAATTATAGAGTGTGTCATCCCCTAAGCACTCTGCAGTATCACCGGACCCAATATTTCCCCTAAATCCGGACGGTTCTGCACATCCCTCCTTAAATTCAGAGACTACAAGTTTAATGCAAGGTCCGCAACTTCTGCCAGTCGATAAGCAACCTAAGAACTGTTATATGAGACTGTTACTACGCATTGGATATTGCAAGTACTGCAGTAAAGTTATTCAAGTTCAAGTTAAATCTGCTTGTGGACCTTCAGTCATTTCATTGCACCTATCGCTTCTGGGAAGGGCGGCGATAGGCCGGAACATAGATTCAGCATACCAGCCCTCACCCTGGCGTCACGAGTGACAGGGTCAATATTAACCCCTCATATATCAACACCATACCATCCCTACCATACACCCCCCCAAGGGCTACCACATCAACATCTAAAATGCAAGTAAAAATGTCCAGGCAGCTCTGTGAAAGTAAGTAAAAACACCTAACCTGCCAAATTCAGGTTAGGTGTTTTTACTTACTTTCACATAGCTGCCTGGACATTTTTACTTGCATTTTAGATGCTGACATTAGAGATGGATCCTGGTGGCAGAGAGCCCCCAGGACCACCCAGCTTTTCCCACCACAGCAGGGCTGCGCAAAATTCATCATCCTGCTTCACCTTCTTGATATATAAGATGCACGCTAGTCAAACCCACCACACAAATAAACATGGGAAAATAGCTCTACCGTAGAAATTCTTTGATAAATCTGGGGGCCAATGATCTTATCTCTAGTAGAAAATTAAAACATGAAAAATATTAGTGTGATATGGAGACTCTTTGAAATGGAGCAGAGTGCCAGCACAACTGCTGTATTCATACACCACATTATAATAGGTCTGTGTTTGGACCTTTACCACTATCTCCATTCAGAACTATATATTACTGTTCAGGCCAACACAATGGCCCTGACTTACTAAGAATGGAGTGTAGTTTTCTTTAATTCTTTAATTTTCTTTAATTTATTTACCTACAATTTTTACTACATTTTCCTACAATTTGCACTTTTCCCTACATTTTGCTTATTTTACACATGCTCTGAGCTGTGGGGGCTTCCGCAGCTCAAATCCACCACATTTTCTGTGGAAACCTTAGTAAATATATTGTGTTTTTGTGAAAATGTCATGGACAAGCCCCCTTTTTGCCAGCTGCGCCCACTTCCCTCAATGGACACACCCCTTTTTCCTCTTTTCTCAGTAAAATGGAGAGTTAGTCAGGGTTTTTTTCAATTCTGGTGCAAATTCTGGTGCAGGCAGAATTTCTGGCACACAACCCAACAAAACAAGTCGGGTTTACAATAGTAAATCAGGGCCAATATACATAATGCACATTTTTATGTAGAAAACCAATGTATGGCATTTATTTATACCTGCACAATGAAGGCAGTTATAAAACTTAGCATTAAATACTAAAAGTTAAGTTTTGGGTTCATTTACTTTCATATAACCTCCTACCACCCTACTTTCTCTAGAATTGTATTCACACAGGGTTGTAAAATCCTTGGAAGCACACACCCTCTTTTCTTCTATAATAGTCTTCTATGAAAGTGGATTTATTGTGTGTCTCATTTTTACAAAAATTATACAGTTGTCAGTTTTTAATATAGAAGCAAGTGATAGAGCATTCTTCATAGCTCAGACTACCTGGAACATGAAGCCATCATTTGCATATGTATATCGAAGTTAAGATGGATTTTTTTAATGTGAATGTTGTATTGATATAATCATTTTACTTTAGTGGAGAAAAGCTTTTTAAGTAGAGTCAGTCTACGCTATGTGAATGATTGATCGGTAAGGCTGCAGATGACAATGAGCATAGGTCAGGTCTTTTTAAAGACATATACTTATAGATACAGAACCATATTTTTTATGCATATAGTGAATGTAAATCTTCCAGAATTTTACATCCAAACAGACTTGTTATAATCTGATTGGTTTCTTCTCTGCTTTATCTTATCATTGAAAAATACTTTCTATAGTGGAGAAGGGGCAAGAGCAGGTTCCCGCCTAAAAGCTTTCATGGAATGGGGAACGCCTCTCTGACACTTGGCAGGAAAATCAAGGTATTTTTCTACATTATTTATCTTCTAGGGAGTCTTCTCTTACACATTGCAGTGAGAATCAGTTTTAGAGAATACATTAAAATAAAGAATAGAAGAAACTATTAATAAAAAAGGAAAAAAAAAACCTTAACAACTCGATGTTTAGCAAAACTGTTGTATGAAAAATAGGTGTTGGCAAAAGGGGTTGCAGTGAGTCCTTGCTTCTCTCATTTGCGGGCAGGGCAGAAAGGTTTCTCCTGTAGTACACTGTTCCTAGTCAGAAACAAATAAGTATAGGCCTCGATGGAAAACATGAGAGGATTATTCAAACATATTTTAATAATGGATTATCATTGTAATATACCACTCAAATATAATTAAAATACTTGCCTGCACAGTAGGTTCAAATTCATCCTAAATTTAGACTTGACTTTTCTCAGAGCTTTTTATTACAATTTGAGACAGAATATGGTAATGTGAACCTTCTTTTTTCGAGTGGCCATTGCTACACCTTCCTCCCAGTCACTACATGATGTATAAGAAACAAAAAACAAAGGCCAGTGCATTTTTGCAAGCAACCCTAAAACTGAGCATATGAAAGATTATGGGGAGTTGATATTCTCAGGAAATCCCCTCATATGTTTAGTGGTATCTTCTTTGGTTGCTGTCTTTGTGGAAAAGCAATCCAGACGATACAAGATCCTGCATATTCTCCCATGTGATCATATACTCTGGCCAAGTGGACTAAAACATTGCCTATATCTACTATGGCTAGACTGAAAATGAATACTGTAAACACAACTGGGTGTAAGGTATCAAAGTGTTTTTAAATATGGTCTTCCCTATAATCATATATAATAAATATAAGGAATTACACAAAAACAACAACAAAGAAAAAAACACTTGTTATATCATTGACTTTTTTGGAGTGCCGCAGGTTGCTTAAATGTACACCTGAGGAAATGGGTAAAGCATTCTGGTATCTATTATTAAGGCTGAGATTTGTTGTTTATTTGCTTCTCATAATGCTAAACATCAGTAAGTGGGCCCTTAAAAACTTTTGATATGTTGTACATCTTGGCAAAACATTAACCTTTCTAATATACTTCATGAGAAAATTTTAGTTCCTTTTTATAGAAATCATGGCTTATAAAATCAAAGCATTGTTCAAGCTGAAGCACAGATATGGACAAAGTCCAGTAAGTGAGGGTGGGCTAGCATTCCTCTGTGCTCTCTCCTGTCTGATAGCACTCCTCTGTGCTCTCTCCTGTCTGACAGCACTCTTCTGTGCTCTCTCCTGTCTGATAGTACTCCTCTGTGCCCTCTCCTGTCTGATAGTACTCCTCTGTGCTCTTTCCTGTCTGATAGCACTCCTCTGTGTTCTCTCCTGTCTGATAGTACTCCTCTGTGCTCTCTCCTGTCTGATAGGATTTCTCTGTGCTCTCTCTTGTCTGATAGTACTCCTCTGTGCTCTCTCCTGTCTGATAGTACTCCTCTGTGCTCTCTCCTGTCTGATAGCCCTCCTCTTTGCTCTCTCCTGTCTGATAGGACTCCTCTGTGCTCTCTCTTGTCTGATAGCACTCCTTTGTACTCTTTCTTGTCTGATAGCACTCCTCTGTGTTCCCTCCTGTCTGATAGCACTCCTCTGTGCTCTCTCCTGTCTGATAGTACTCCTCTGTGCTCTCTCCTGTCTGATAGGACTCCTCTGTGCTCTCTCCTATCTGACAGCCCTCTTCTGTGCTCTCTCCTGTCTGATAGCACTCCTCTGTGCTCTCTCCTGTCTGACAGCACTCTTCTGTGCTCTCTCCTGTCTGATAGTACTGCTCTGTGCTCTCTCCTGTCTGATAGCACTCCTCTGTGTTCTCTCCTGTCTGATAGTACTCCTCTGTGCTCTCTCCTCTCTGATAGGATTTCTCTGTGCTCTCTCTTGTCTGATAGTACTCCTCTGTGCTCTCTCCTGTCTGATAGTACTCCTCTGTGCTCTCTCCTGTCTGATAGCCCTCCTCTTTGCTCTCTCCTGTCTGATAGGACTCCTCTGTGCTCTCTCTTGTCTGATAGCACTCCTTTGTACTCTTTCTTGTCTGCTAGCACTCCTCTGTGTTCCCTCCTGTCTGATAGCACTCCTCTGTGCTCTCTCCTGTCTGATAGTACTCCTCTGTGCTCTCTCCTGTCTGATAGGACTCCTCTATGCTCTTTCCTGTCTGATAGCACTCCTCAGTGCTCTCTCCTGTCTGATAGGACTCCTCTGTGCTCTCTCCTCTCTGATAGGACTCCTCTGTGTTCCCTCCTGTCTGATAGCACTCCTCTGTGCTGTCTCCTGCCTGATAGCACTTCTCTGTGCTCTCCCATCTGATAGCACTCCTCTGTGCTCTTTCCTGTCTGATAGGACTCCTCTGTGTTCCCTCCTGTCTGATAGCAATCTGCTGTGCTCCCTCCTGTCTGATAGCACTCATCTGTGCTCTCTCCTGTCTGATAGCACTCCTCTGTGCTCTCTCCTGTCTGATAGTACTCCTCTGTGCTCTTTCCTGTCTGATAATACTCCTCTGTGCTCTTTCCTGTCTGATAGGACTCCTCTATGCTCTTTCCTGTCTTATAGGACTCCTTTGTGCTCTCTCCTGTCTGACAGTACTCCTGTGTGCTCTCTCCTGTCTGATAGCACTCCTCTGTGCTCTCTCTCCTGTCTGATAGTACTCCTCTGTGCTCTCTCCTGTCTGATAGCACTCCTCTGTGCTCTCTCCTGTCCTATCAGATAGAGGAGTGCTAACCCACGCTAACTTACTGTACTTTGTCCATGCCTATGCTTCAGCTTATGAAGTATATTAGAAAGGTTAATGTTTTGCCAAGATGTACAACTTATAATTTTAAAAAAAAAATCTGACAGTACCCATTTAAGCAGGCGGAAATCAGTTTGCTATTGCTAGCTTATGCTAATTACCATTATTATTTATTTTAAAGTGCTCTTGGTTTGAAGGCACTGGATACATTAGTGAGTTAAAATACATTTCATAACATACATTTAAGTCCACCTCTCAGGGCTCTGTTGCAATGTACAGCAATACAGGATCTTTGCCACAGCGCTGCCTATTCTTAGAAACCACACAGGTGGTGATCCTAAACTTAAAATTTATTACAATACGGCATAAAACAATGTGTTTGGGAGATAGAATACCCCCTTCATCATGTGTTGTCCACGGGAGACTCGGGTCCCTGTTCTTGAGATCAGGGGACCCCTAACAGTCAGATCCTCTGCAATCAGATAGTTTTTCCCAATAGGGCATAGCTTTCCAAGATGGGAAACCCCTTAAGGACTCAGCCCGTTTTCACCTTAAGGACTCAGCCCTTTTTTGGCAATTCTGACCACTGTCACTTTGTGCATAAATAACTCTGGGATGCTTTTACCGTTTATTCTGATTCAGAGATAGTTTTTTCAAGACATATTCTACTTTAACATAGTGGTAAATTTTCGTCATTACTTGCATTCTTTCTTGGTGAAAAATCCCCAAATTTCATGCAAATTTTGAAAATTTTGCATTTTTCTAACTTTGAAACTCTCTGCTTGTAAGGAAAATGGATATTCCGAATAAATTATATATTGATTCACAAATACAATATGTCTACTTTATGTTTGCATCATAAAGTTGACATGTTTTAACTTTTTGAAGACATTAGGGGGCTTCAAAGTATAGCAGCAATTTCCAAAATTTTCACGAAAATTTCTAAATCTGAATTTTTCAGGGACCAAGGTAAGTTTGAAGTGGATTTGAGGGGCCTTTCTGTGATAAATTCCCTATAAATTACCACATTATAGAAACTACACCCATCAAAGTATTCAAAAATACATTCAGAAAGTTTGTTAACCCTTTAGCAGCAAAGTGGAGGAGGAAAAATTAAAATCTGTATTTTTTACACTAACATGTTCTTGTAGCCCCATTTTTTTCATTTTTAAAAGTGGTATAAGGGGGAAAAGCCCCCAAAATTTGTAGCCCAATTTCTCTCGAGTATGGGGTATTTCCATACTCAGAAGAAATGGGGTTACAAGTTTTGGGGGGCTTTTTTCCTATTACCCCTTGTGAAAATGAAAAATTTCGGATAAAACCAGCATTTTAGTGAAAAAAAATAAAAATTGTTCATTTTCACGTCCAACTTTAACAAAATTCTGCAAACTCCTGTTGGGTATTAAGGCTCACTATACCCCTTGTTACGTTCCATGAGGGGTGTAGTTTCCAAAATGGGGTCACATGTGGGTGTTTTTTTTGCGTTTATGTCAGAACCGCTGTGATGATCAGCCACCCCTGTGCAAGACACCTCAAATGTACATGGCACTCTCACTTCTGAGCCATGTTGTGCGCCCGCAGAGCATTTTACGTCCACATATGGGGAAATTCCGTAATTGTGTTACAAATTTTGGGGGTCTTTTTTT
Organism: Hyla sarda; assembly: GCF_029499605.1. NCBI lineage: Eukaryota > Metazoa > Chordata > Amphibia > Anura > Hylidae > Hyla > Hyla sarda. The sequence goes on along the minus strand of NC_079189.1, from coordinate 342,112,495 downwards.
TTCCTTTTACTTCTTGTGAAAATTAAAAGTATAGGGCAACACCAGCATGTTAGTGTAAACATTTTTATTATTTTACAATAACATGCTGGTCCTTAAAATAAGAGCAGCTGCACCATACACAGGCACAAAACGCAATAACAGGCTGGTGTAGACCCCAATTTTACCTTTTCATAGGGGGTAAAAGGAGAAAAAGTCCCCCAAAATTTGTTAAGCAATTTCTCCTGAGTACAAAAATATCCCATATGTGGCCCTAAACTGTTGCCTTGAAATACGACAGGGCTCCAAAGTGAGAGAGCGCCAGGTGCATTTGAGGCCTAAATTAGGGATTTGCATAGGGACGGACCCGGATGCAAGAATTTGACTTGCCTCCGATACCAAATTTACCCTACGGCAGTGTTTCCCAAACAGGGTGCCTCCAGCTGTTGCAAAACTCCCAACATGCTTGGACAGTCAACGGCTGTCCTGCAACACTGGTAGTTGTTGTTTTTCAAAATCTGGAGGCTCCATTTTAGAAACCGTGCCGTACCAGACTTTTCTCATTTTTATTGGGGGGGGGGGGGGGGGGTAACTGTGTAGGGGTATGTGTATATGTAGTGTTTTACTCTTTGTTACATGTTAGTGTAGTGTAGTGTAATGTTTTTAGGGTACAGTCACACAGGCGGGGGTGTACAGCGAGTTTTCCCCTGGGAGTTTGAGTTGCGGTGGAAAACAGACAATGGCCCTCATTTACTAAAGTCCAACCGACTCTTTTTCTCGGTTATTGCGCCAAAATTTTGGTCACAACGTCTGTGCGCCTAATTTTGCGACCAAATTTAGTCGCACAACCGACATTTTAGAAAACACTCGGAGTGGTTTTTTTTCTCACTCTGAAATGGTTGTGTTTTATGCAAAAATGGGCGTTTTACCGACAAAAAAACTAAAATACTCGGAGTACTTCCAAAATCACTCGAGAAAAAGTGTGAGTTTGCCTCACACAATAACAGACAGCCAAGAGGCCGAGTGAAATTCCCCAAATTTAGTGATTTCTAACAAGGGACTGTTTACCATTGTGTTTTGTGTGTAACTTGTTTTAAAACCGGAAAACATTTTGTACAGTTAAACACTTTTATGAATAAAGTATTTATTGTTTGGGTGATAATTTATTTTATTTTTTTTACATTATAACACCTGAATAATTTTAATTAATCAAACTGTTTATAAACAAACTAGTTCAAAACCTTTTGACACAAATACATTTTTATTTATAAATGGTCTTTAACCCCTTAAGGACACATGACGTTCTCATACGTCTCCATTTCCGAGTCCTTAAGGACACATGACGTATGAGAACGTCATGTGTTTTACCGGCCCCCCGCAACCATCTGGAGCGGAGCCGGTCCCCGATGCCTGCTGAAATCGTTCAGCAGGCATCGGGGCATATCGCCCAGGGGGGTCATTATGACCCCCCATGTCGGCGATGGCCGCAGATCGCTGGACATTTCAGTCCAGCGATCTGCGGCGGATTCCGGGTCAATCGGGTCTCCAGTGACCCGGTGACCCGGAATTATTGGCTGATCGGGGCCGTCAGAGACGGCCCCGAACAGCCATAGCCAGCAGGGGTGAGGTGGCACTGGTGCCACCTCACGATCGCCCTGATTCGTCGGCCGGATTACCGGCCGACCAATCAGGGCGCCTGCTGCGGGTGTCACTCCCGCAACCCGCTCCGCCCCTCTTCCAGAGGACGTGAGCGGGTGCGGGACGTGCACCCCGGGTGCTGGGGACCCCGATCCCCGGCGCCCCTGTTGGGATCGGGGCCCCAGGAGCAGCGGCGGCGGCGGAGACGACGAGGGACTGACCTGTGCGGCGAGGATCGTTGGAGGTGAGTGACAGCCTCCTGCTGTTGCTTAGCAACAGCTCCCAGCATGCAAAAAAGGGCATGCTGGGAGCTGTAGTTATGCAACAGCAGGAGGCAGACCACCACAACTCCCAGCATGCCCTTATGGGCATGCTGGGACTTGTAGTTTTGCAACAGCTGGAGGCACATTCTTTCTATGGAAAAGTGTACCTTCAGCTGTTGTGTAACTACAACTCCCAGCTTGCACAATCAGCTAAAGTGCATGCTGGGAGTTGTAGTAGTGCATCTGGTGGTTGCATAACTACAACTCCCAGCATGCCCGTTGGCTGTCGGTGACTGCTGAGAGTTGTAGTTTTGCAACAGCTGAAGGCACACTGAGTTAAGTAGTAAACCAGTGTGTCTCCAGCTATTGCATAACTACAATCCCCAGCATCCCCAGCCAAAGTAGTATGCCTCCGGCTGTTGCATAACTACAACACCCAGCATGCCCTTCCGCTGTCTGTACATGCTGGGGGTTGTAGCTTTTGCAACAGCTGAAGGCACACTGGTTACAAAACACTGAGTTTGTTACCAAACTCGGTGTTTCACAACCAGTGTGCCTCCAGCTGTTGCAAAACTACAACTCCCAGCATGCACTGATAGGCCGTACATGCTGGGAGTTGTAGTTTTGCAACAGCTGGATGTTTCCCCCCCCCAATGTGAACGTACAGGGTACACTCACATGGGCGGAGGATTACGGTTAGTATCCGGCTGCAAGTTTGAGGTGCGGCAAAATTTCTGCAGCAGCTCAAACTGGCAGCGAGAAACTACTGTGAACCCCCCGCCCGTGTGACTGTACCCTAAAAACACTACACTACACTAACACACAATAAAATAAAAAGTAAAAAACACTACATATACACATACCCCTACACAGCCCCCCTCCCCTCCCCAATAAAAATGAAAATGTCTGGTACGCCACTGTTTCCAAAACGGAGCCTCCAGCGGTTGCAAAACTACAACTCCCAGCATGCACTGGTAGACCGTACATGCTGGGAGTTGTAGTTTTGCAACAGCTGGATGTCCCCCCCCCCCCCCAATGTGAACGCACAGGGTACACTCACATGGGCGGAGGATTACAGTAAGTATCCGGCTGCAAGTTTGAGCTGCGTCAAATTTTCTGCCGTAGCTCAAACTGCCAGCGAGAAACTACTGTGAACCCCCACCCGTGCGACTGTATCCTAAAAACACTACACTAACACAAAATAAAATAAAAAGTAAAAAACACTACATATACACATACCCCTATACAACCCCCCTCCCCAATAAAAATGAAAAACGTCTGGTACGCCACTGTTTCCAAAACGGAGCCTCCAGCTGTTGCAAAACAACTACTCCCAGTATTGCCAGATAGCCGTTGACTGTCCAGGCATGCTGGGAGTTTTACAACAGCTGGAGGCACCCTGTTTGGGAATCACTGGCGTAGAATACCCCTATGTCCACCCCTATGCAAGTCCCTAATTTAGGCCTCAAATGCGCATGGCGCTCTCACTTTGGAGCCCTGTCGTATTTCAAGGCAACAGTTTAGGGCCACATATGGGGTATCGCCGTACTCGGGAGAAATTGGGCTTCAAATTTTGGGGGGTATTTTCTGCTATTACCCTTTTAAAAAATGTTAAATTTTTGGGAAAACAAGCATTTTAGGTAAAAAAAATATATATTTTTTTACATATGCAAAAGTCGTGAAACACCTGTAGGGTATTAAGGTTCAAATTACCCCTTGTTACGTTCCCCAAGGGGTCTAGTTTCCAAAATGGTATGCCATGTGGTTTTTTTTTGCTGTCCTGGCACCATAGGGGGTTCCTAAATGCGGCATGCCCCCAGAGCAAAATTCGCTTCCAAAAAGCCAAATGTGACTCCTTCTCTTCTGAGACCTGTAGTGCGCCAGCAGAGCACTTTTCACACCCATATGGGGTGTTTTCTGAATCGGGAGAAATTGGGCTTCAAATTTTGGCGGGTATTTTCTGCTATTACCCTTTTTAAAATTGTAAAAATTTTGGGAAACCAAGCATTTTAGGTAAAAAAAATATATATTTTTTTACATATGCAAAAGTCGTGAAACACCTGTAGGGTATTAAGGTTCACATTACCCCTTGTTACGTTCCCCGAGGGGTCTAGTTTCCAAAATGGTATGCCATGTGTTTTTTTTGCTGTTCTGGCACCATAGGGGCTTCCTAAATGCGGCATGCCCCCAGAGCAAAATTTGCTTTCAAAAAGCCAAATGTTACTCCTTCTCTTCTGAGACCTGTAGTGCGCCAGCAGAGCACTTTTCACCCCCATATGGGGTGTTTTCTGAATCGGGAGAAATTGGGCTTCAAATTTTGGGGGGTATTTTCCGCTATTACCCTTTTTAAAAATGTAAACATTTTGGGAAAACAAGCATTTTAGGTAAAAAAAAAATTTTTTTTTTACATATGCAAAAGTCGTGAAACACCTGTAGGACATTAAGGTTCACGTTACACCTTGTTACGTTCCCTGAGGGGTCTAGTTTCCAAAATGGTATGCCATGTGTTTTTTTTTGCTGTTCTGGCATCATAGGGGCTTCCTAAATGCGGCATGCCCCCAGAGCAAAATTTGCTTTCAAAAAGCCAAATGTGACTCCTTCTCTTCTGAGACCTGTAGTGCACCAGCAGAGCACTTTTCACCCCCATGCGAGGTGTTTTCTGTATCGAGAGAAATTGGGCTTCAAATTTTGGGGGGTATTTTCTGCTATTACCCTTTTTAAAAATGTTAAATTTTTGGGAAACCAAGCATTTTAGGTAAAAAAAAAATATATTTTTTTTTACATATGCAAAAGTCGTGAATCACCTGTGGGGTATTAAGGTTCACTTTACCCCTTGTTACGTTCCCTGAGGGGTCTTGTTTCCAAAATGGTATGCCATGTGTTTTTTTTTTGCTGTCCTGGCACCATAGGGGCTTCCTAAATGCGGCATGCCCCCCAAAAACCATTTGTCGCTCCTTCCCTTCTGAGCCCTCTACTGCGCCCGCCGAACAATTAACATAGACATATGAGGTATGTGCTTACTCGAGAGAAATTGGGTTTCAAATACAAGTAAAAATGTTCTCCTTTTTATCCCTTGCAAAAATTCAAAAATTGGGTCTACTAGAACATGCGAGTGTAAAAAATGAAGATTTTGAATTTTCTCCTTCACTTTGCTGCTATTCCTGTGAAACACCTAAAGGGTTAATACACTTACTGAATGTTTTTTTGAATACTTTAGGGGGTGTAGTTTTTATAATGGGGTCTTTTATGGGGTATTTCTAATATGAAGACCCTTCAAATCCACTTCAAAACTGAACTGGTCCCTGAAAAATAGTGAGTTTGAAAATTTTGTGAAAAATTTCTAAATTGCTACTGAACTTTGAAGCCCTATGGTGTCTTCCAAAAGTAAAAACTCATAAATTTTATGATGCAAACATAAAGTAGACATATTGTATATGTGAACCCAAAAAAAATATATTTTGAATATCCATTTTCCTTACAAGCAGAGAGCTTCAAAGTTAGAAAAATGCAAAATTTTCATTTTTTTCATCAAATTTTGGGATTTTTCACCAAGAAAGGATGCAAGTTACCATTAAATTTTACCACTAAGTTAAAGTAGAATATGTCACGAAAAAACAATCTCGGAATCAGAATGATAACTAAAAGCATTCCAGAGTTATTAATGTTTAAAGTGACAGTGGTCAGAATTGCAAAAAACGCTCCGGTCCTTAAGGTATAAAATGGCCTGGTCCTTAAGGGGTTAAGGTCCAAAAAAAAGTTTGTGTTATGTGTTTGGAGTTTGTGCGACACAATTGACTAGTGCGACACAAAAAAAAAACGTGAGACAGAAAAAAAACAGATTAGTAAATAAGCCTGGAAAAAAAAATGGAGTGATATAGGAAACACTCCACAATAAACACTCCACTTTTAGTAAATGAGGGCCAATGTTTCCCAACCAGTGTGCCTCCAGTTGTTGCAAAACTACAGCTCCCAGCATGCCCAGACAGCCAAAGGGCATGTTCGGAGTTGTAGTTATGCAACAACTGGAGGAGAACAGTTTGGAGACCACTGTGCAGTGGTGTCCAAACTGTAGCCCTACAAATGTTGCAAAACTATAACTCCAAGCATGCTCAGACTGCCCAGGCAGTTGTAAGGAGTTGTAGTTTGGCAACATCTGAAGGGCCACATATTGTCGAACTACAACTCCCAGCATGCCTGGGCAGTCTGGGCATGCATAGAGTTGTAGTTTTGCAACATCTGGAGTGTTACAGTTTGGACCCCACTGTATGGTCTTCACTACTGCCTCCACCGGTGCTCCACCGCCTCCTCACTGCTGCCGATCCCACTGCAATCGCCAGTCCCGCCACCTCCATGATGACCCCGTTACCCGCAGCCATCTTCTCCCCGCTCTGCCCCGACATCCAGGGGCAGGCAGAGCGGGGATTTCAACTGTAAACCCCGCCGCCCCCCAACTGCCATTGGTCGGTTAGTCCTAACCGACCAATGGCAGGGGATAGGAGGAGGTGGCACAACTTCCACCTCACTCCTATCCTTCAGGATGATTGGGGCTGTCTTTGACATCTCCGATCATCCTTATTTTCTGGGCTGTCGGGTCATCAGAGACCCGATCAGCCCGGAATCGCCACAAATCACTGATCTGAATTGATTGGTGATTTGCGGTGATTTACGACATGGGGGGGGTCTCAGGACATTTGCACGGGATACCCGCTGAATGATTTCAGCAGGCACCTTGATCCGGTCCCCGCCCGGGGACCGAAAATACTCAGGGCGTACAGGTACGCCCTGAGTCCTTAAGGACGGGGTTAATATAGTTAATCACCAGTTTTCTATAAGCACTATGCTTTGTTCATCTCCACTTGACCCTTCATGATAACCTTTCTCTGTAAAAACAGTACTCTATGGTAGTGCTAATGATGTATGCTAACAGGACATAGACAATATATGATCACAGAATTCCTACATTGAGAAGAGAAATGAAAAATACTGCTTCCATAAGAGCTGCAATAAATGACTCAGACACTTCCTTGACCTCATCATTTGAATTTTGCCTGCTTGCTTCTGCTCCGTAATTCATATGCAAATCCATCTCTGAACTGCCGAATGAGCATTACAGCTTCATATACTGAAACTAATAAAAAGCAGACAATCTGATATTGCTCTAGCTCTCACACAATAGAATGAAATTAACTGTTTATCAAGTCACCACTGTATAACAACATGCTATGAGCAATGGCTCAACACACAGCATATATTTATCATTCGCAACCCTTTCTTTTCATAATAAATAATGAAGATATATAATGAGGCTGCCGGCTATGTGAACTCCATGACCACAATTCGAGTTTTATGTCTGCAACAACTTTGAAAGCAACTACAAAGGCACATTCCTTCACATCCTTTATGTAATAAATAGCTGAGTAACCGGCGTTGCCCGGTTTTCCTTCCTAATTGGTACGCCGAGTGCTCCGGGTCCCTGCTCCTCCCCGGAGCGCTCGCGGCGTCCCTCTCTCTGCAGCGCCCCGGTCAGACCAGCTGACCGGGAGTGCTGCACTGACATTGCCGGCGGGGATGCGATTTGCATAGCGGGGCGCGCCCGCTCGCGAATCGCATCCCAAGTCAATCACCTGTACCGGTCCCCAGCTGTCACGTCCTGGCGCGCGCGCGCCAGCTCTCTAAGATTTAAAGGGCCAGTGCACCAATGATTGGTGCCTGGCCCAATCAGCCTAATTAGCTTCCACCTGCTCCCTGGCTATATTACCTCACTTCCCCTGCACTTCCTTGCCGGATCTTGTTGCCCTTGTGCCAGTGAAAGCCTTTCCTTGAGTGTTCCTAGCCTGTGTTCCAGACCTCCTGCCGTTGCCCCTGACTACGATCCTTGCTGCCTGCCCTGACCTTCTGCTACGTCCGACCTTGCTCTTGCCTTATCCCTTGTACCATGCCTATCTCAGCAGTCAGAGAGGTTGAGCCGTTGCCGGTGGACACGACCTGGTTGCTACCGCCGCTGCAAGACCATCCCGCTTTGCGGCGGGCTCTGGTGAAAACCAGTAGCAACTTAGAACCGGTCCACCGACACGGTCCACGCCAATCTCTCTCTGACACAGAGGATCCACCTCCAGCCTGCCGAATCGTAACACTAATCCTTGTTGGGGAGGAAAATAAACAAAGAAGGAAGCTTTTGACTTCATATCCCGTCCTCATATATTGTTGTCATATCCCAACCCCACATCCCGACCTCCTATCCCGACCTCCTGTCCTGACCTCCTATACCGTCCTCCTATCCCGACCTCTTATCCCATCCTCCTATCCCGTCCTTCTATCCCGTCCTCCTATCCAGTCCTCCTATCCAGTCCTCCTATCCCCACCTCCTATCCTGACCTCCTATCTCGACCTCCTATCCAGACCTCCTATCCCGTCCTCATATCCCGTCCCCCTACCTGACCTCCAATCTCGACCTCCCATCCCGTCCTCATATCCCGACCCGTACCTCCTATCCCGTCTTCCTATCTCGACATCCTGTCCTGACCTCCTATACCGTCCTCCTATCCTGACCTCCTATCCCGACCTACTATCCCAATATCCTATCCCAGCCTCCTATCCCATCCTCCTATCTCAACCTCCTATCCCGTCCTCCTATCTCGACCTCCTATCCCATCCTGCTATCCTGTCCTCCTATCCCCACCTCCTATCCTGTCCTCCAATCTCGAAACAACAAAAATCTCAGGACAAGCAGGCTATTTAGACGGGACATATTTAACTGTTTCCATCTACCTAGAACCTATAGAAATGTCCATATTTTCCAGTTATCAGATATACCATGGAACACAATGAAAACAGTCATCATAAAGTGAAAAGAATATGGCAAAACAGAGACCTTACCAAGAACTGGACGTCCCTCCACAACTGATGAAAAGACAAGAAAAAAAAACTGGTAAGAGGCTTTTTAAAGAGTCCTACTGCAACATTAAAGGGGTCCTCCAGAGAACAAAATGTTTTAAATCAATTGGAAAATGAAAGGTAAACACATTTTTATACTACTTCTATTTTTCTCAATCCTTCCAGTACTTATCAGTTGCTGTATGATCCAGAGAAAGTTTTGTAGTTCTTTCAATTCTGACCACAGTGCTCTCTGCTGACACCTCTGTCCATGTCAGGAACTGTCCAGAGCATGAGCAAATGCCCAAATCAAACCTATGCTGCTCTGGACAGTTCCTGACATGTACAGAAGTGGCAGCAAAGAGCACTGTGGACAGACGTAAAAAGGAAATACAACTTCCTCTGGAGCATACAGCAGCTGATAAGTACTGGAATGATTAAGATTTTTTTTAATAGAAGTGATTTACAAATCTGTTCAACATTCTGACACCAGTTGATTTTTTGCCTCCAGAGTACCTCCTTTAAAGTAACTGCAGAAATTTCTCGCAAATACTGGCTTTGTGCTACATGTGACAACAATCTCCCAAATTCTTCATTTGAATGGGCTATGTGATAGATTGCCAAGAAGGAAGCCTTGTCTTACAAGGGAAATCATTCAAGCCCAGCTGAAGTTTGCCAAAACCAACATCACAGATCTCTAAAGTGCGTGGGAAAATGTGTTATGGTCTGATGAAACCAGGGTTGAACTTTTTGGCCATGATTCCAAAAGGTAGAAAAGTATGCTTGGCACATATTCAGCACTGAACATTACCCTAAAAAACACCATACCCACAGTGAAGCATGGTGGCGACCACATCACTTTAGTCAGGGTGGAGGAAATTATGAACAGTTCTAAATACTAGACAATTTTGTCACAAAACTTTTGGGAACAGTTAGAAAGCTGAAGATGAGGAAAATTGATAAAGAGGAAGTTCATCTTTCAGCACAACAATGAGCTTGCATCCAAATCCTCAAATGCAAAAGCATGGCTATACCAAAAGAAGATGAACTTTTTGAAATGGCCCTGTCAAAGCCCAGACCTTATTCCAATTGAACATCTGTGAGATGATCTGAAGAGAGATGTGCACAGGAGATTAGTCCTCACAATCCTACAGATTTAGAGCACTTTTGCTACATAGATTTCTTTTTCTGTCTGACCACAGTGCTCTCTGCTGACTTCTCGGTCCATGTCAGGAACTGTACAGCGCAGTGCAAATCCTCATACCAAACCTCTCCTGCTCTGGACATTTCTTGATATGGACAGAGGTGGCAGCAGAGAGCACTGTGGTCAGACAGAAAAAGAACAATACAACTTCCTGTGGAGCAAACAGCAGTGGATAAGTACAGGAAGGAAAGATTTTTTTTTTTTATATTACAAGTAATTTACAAATCTGTTTACTTTCTGACACCAGTTGATTTAAAAATATTGTTTTCTGCCAGAGTACCCCGTTAACCCCTTCAGGACCAGGCCAATTTTGGCCTTAAGGATCAAGGCTCATTTTTTTTTTATTTGACCTGTCCCACTTTATGTTTTAATAACTTTGAGGCATGTAAAATTATCAAAATAATTCCAAGATTGTTTTTTCGTGACATTGCATTTGATGTCAGTGGTAAATTTTTGTCCCATAGAGTCAGAATTTTTGTGTGAAAGAAAGATATTCATGCCACATAAATTAGTTATTAATTCACATTTACAAAGAGCTGTAGCTAGCTCCTTTTGCGCCTGAGGCAAGCCTAGAAAATTGCACAAATACCCAGGATTAGTACAGGATAAGTAATGTAATGTATGTACACAGTAACCCCACCAGCAGACTAGTGAGTAGAGTGCTGGAGTCTGGCCACTAGAGGAAGCATCTTCCTGTTTGGGTTTGCTGTTGCATTTGGTGTGCTCGGCTCGGAGAGAGATTCATATGTCTCCCAGGAGCGACTTTCCTTTCCCCAGAAGGAGAGTTTGTTTCCTGGTATGAGCGAGGAGTGGAGAACCCCTACACCTGCCCCCAAAGGTAGGACTGCGGGGGGCAGGGGGAGCAGGCGACCAGTTGCAGAGGGACCAGCGTCATGAACTGTACCAGAGGTCTCCGGATTAAGGCGCTCTGCCAATAGATGCAGCGATGTATCTCCAGCATCTCCTGAGCCCATGGAGAAAAAGAGTAGCCGCAAGGCTGCTCTGAAAAGCAGGGAAGTTACAAGTGCTACAAGTTCTGGAAGTGCAGGTACTGTGAGAACAAGCCTGGATAATGTGGACTGTGATACTCCTCCTGGAGCAAAGCTAAATGCCCATGGAGGTGTGGAGGAGTATTGGGGAATGCCTAGGGCCCGGGAGCCTGGCGTCACCTATAGCTACCGGGTGGCAGAATACATCCGTGGGTATGAGGAAGCAAGGAGCAACTTGTATAGGCTCCAGGAGGAGGTACAGGAGGCAAAAGCCTTGATGGACACTGTGCCCAAATGCCAGAAAGCTGAGCTCTCAGCCAGGATTAAACAGATGAAAAATGATATTAGGAATCTAGAGAAGAAGAGAACCATTATTTTAGAGAACAGTGGGTCATTTAAAGAAAAACTTTTAAATGACAACCGCTTTGAAACAATGGAGAGAGAGAAGCAGAAACATCTGAGGGGGTTTCAGCCACTGGTGGAGGAGGAAGGAGACACTGCGGAGGCCGATAATGTTGAGCCGAATCCACCCGGGGGTCTGCAACATCTGACCCCATACAGTGGGCTCCTTGCAGGACAAGTGGCGGGGTCATCTAGCCATGGCTCTGGAGGTTCGGGGGATGAGAGCAGTACCAGTCACCAGGGATGGGTGCTGATGGACCAGATCCAGCTCCTGGAGTCCCCAGGTCATCTCCAGTACTTCACGTTTGGGAATGAGTTACCAGAGGAGGCACCTGGGGGAAGGAAAAAGAAGAAGCCAAAGAAAACCAAGCTCCAGGAGCAGGTAACATTTGTATATACCCCTCTCCATGAGCCCCCCGGACTGGCCGCAGGATCAGCTCACTGTGTGAACCCCATTTCTCAGCCCAGCCAGAGTTCTGTTGTGGACTCAGTGCAGGAGAGGGGGGAAGAGTATGGAGTTTAGTGTGGTGGTGAGCTCCGTCGCTGTTTGCAGTAACAGTGGTGGAGAAGACAATGTATCGGCTGTGAGGTCGGACAGTGATATTGGCCCAGCGATGGGCAGTAAAGGCTCTGGCACATTAGGTTGCTCCCTAACGGGAGGGGGGGCGGCTTTGTGCCAGAGTCGGCTGTGGGAGCTCCGGTGGCTATGAGCGTTGGCACTGTTGTTCCTTTGGAGCAGCGGTGTCATCATGAAAGAGCTGCCGGGGCTAAGATATCTTCGCCTCCCAGAAAGACTGGACTTAAACCTTTATTTTATATTGGAACTGCTCATCTGGATCAGCGGCGCCCAGGAGCAGAAAACTCCAGTATTGATGAGGTGGAGGGTACCAGTAAAAACAGGGCTGGGGCCACTAATAAACAGGCTAGACAGGCTTCCCGATCCTTGTATAAGGGACAGGTGACCTGTCATGTGGCGGTGGCTCCAGCTCTGGTACCCAATGCTGATGGTACAATATCTGCACCAGAATGCATCAGTCCAGCCAGTATGAATGAGAAGGTTAATGTTGGAGTGAATGAAGGAGTGGATGTGTTGGAAAATTCATATGTTATAAAAATCTGTCTGGGGCTTTAAATGGTGGTATGGGCTGTAGCACGGGTGGAGGTATGGGGGCACATCAGCTAAAACAGGTAATAATGGTTTGAGTATGGATTATGTGGAGGTGAAGGGGTACAGATTAGTGGTGGGGATGTTGGGCCTGGGAGGGGGGCACCTTCCTCGTCTTCTGGCTCTGGGGGAGAGCAATTTGCAGCAGCGTCTCCTGGGGGCCTTAAAGAGAGGGAAGAGATCAATTAATGTAGAGGGTAAGGAGGTTGATCTATCCTTTTGGATAGAGAGACATGGTCTTTCGGCCTTCCGAGAGGAAAAAAGGGGGGGGGGGGGGGGGAAACTGTGTGGTCCCTCCCGACAGCCGAGCCAGGTGGTCTCTGAAGGAATGTGGTTCGGCTGAGGTGGAGGCGCAGTGATACATGTCCTTCAAGATCTAAAGTTGTTGAGCTTCTGATGAAGTTGGGCTTTTCCGGGGGGTTTTCCGTTTTTTTGCATTTTCGTTTTTTGCTCCTTGCCTTTAAAAAATCATAACTCTTTCAATTTTGCACCTAACAATCCATATGATGGCTTATTTTTTGCGCCACCAATTCTACTTTGTAATGACGTCAGTCATTTTGCCCAAAATTGTACGGTGAAATGGAAAAAAAAATCATTGTGCGACAAAATTGAAAAAAAAAAACTGGTTTTGTAACTTTTGGGGGCTTCCGTTTCTACGTAGTACATTTTTCGGTAAAAATGACACCTTATCTTTATTCTGTAGGTCCATACGATTAAAATGATACCCTACTTATATAGGTTTGATTTTGTCGGACTTCTGGAAAAAATCATAACTACATGCAGGAAAATTAATACGTTTAAAATTGTCATCTTCTGACCCCTATAACTTTTTTATTTTTCCGTGTATGGGGCGGTATGAGGGCTCATTTTTTGCGCCGTGATCTGAAGTTGCATTGATGGGTCTTATTGATCACTTTTTATTCATTTTTAAATGATATAAAAAGTGACCAAAAATGTACTATTTTGGACTTTGGAATTTTTTTGCACGCACGCCATTGACCGAACGGTTTAATTAATTATATATTTTTATAATTCGGACATTTCCGCACGCGGTGATACCATATATGTTTATTTTTATTTACACTGTGTTTTTTTTTTATTGGAAAAGGGGGGTGATTCAAACTTTTAATAGGGTAGGAGTTAAATGATCTTTATTCACTTTTTTTTTTCACTTTTTTTTTTGCAGTGTTATAGGTCCCACACTGATCTTCATCATTGATCACTGGTTTCTCATAGGAAACCAGTGATCGACGATTCTGCCGCATGACTGCTCATGCCTGGATCTCAGGCACTGAGCAGTCATTCGGCGATCGGACAGCGAGGAGGCAGGTAGGGGCCCTCCTGCTGTCCTGTAAGCTGTTCGGGATGCCGCGATTTCGCCACGGCTATCCCGAACAGCCCACTGAGCTAGCCGGCAACTTTCGGTTTCGCTTTTAGCAGCGCTTTTATCAGCTCTGCGCGCGGCTAAAGGGTTAATAGCGCGCAGCGCCGCGATCGGCGCTGCACGCTATTAGAGGCGGGTACCAGCTTCACTATGATGCCGGGCCCGCCGTGATATGACGCGGGGTGACTGTGTAACCCCGCGTTATATCAGGAGAGCAGGACCAAGGACGTACCGGTACGTCCTTGGTCCTTAAGGGGTTAAGCCAGCTGACATCTACGTCTTGATACATCCTTATTGTACCCCTGAGTTTGATATCAGCTTTGTTCGGCCAGAGGGGCTTGAGCTCTTCTGGTGGAATTATGAGCTGGTAAAGAATGAGCCCGGCTGGCGAGACTTTTGCCATTCAGGCGGTGTCTCGCCAAAACAATGTCAAGAAAGTGACCGTTTTAACCCAAAACAAATCACTCTCTTGTATTGACATCATGACGTGGCTAGGTCAGTATGGAGAGGTAGGGGAGGTCCCAAAAAAGAAAAGGGATGAATATGGCATTTGGTCAAGGGCCTGGACGTTGATAGTCAAGCTTAGGCGTTCAGGAAACACCGTTACCCATATACCATCTGCGACCTTCCTTTGAAGAGATCGTATCCAGATATTCTACCAGCGTCAGCCGAAGCTCTGTCACAGATGTGGCGACCCCACACATTTTAGTGCCAAAAGTGCACTCTGTGCAGAAGTGCACTCTGTGTGGGGAAATAGGCCATCTCGCTGCATCTTGCATTAGGTTTCACCTGTGTGGTGACTTAGGTCACCCATTCAGTCACTGCCCTCATTCCTTTGTCAACGCAGTTGTTGCTCGGGTGGGAGTAAGCCATGAGGTGGATTCTGCTGGGGGGGGGGGCAGCTGGTGGGGATGAAGGGGTGCAGGGGCCAGGGAAGAAAAGCAAACAAAAGAAGCTTACCCAACTGAGGCGTCTGAAGAAGCGCCAAAGGGATAGGGAGATTTGGGAGTCACAGGAGCGTCAGCCAACTGAGGTAACTTCTGATCCTGTCCCTGCGGCCAGTCTTACTGCTGAGGCCCTGGGGGATAGTGAACTGGATGAGGAGATTGGGAGGATCCACAAAGAGGAGGATGCTGTCTCCTCGCTGTCCTCCCATGGTGAGAGCACAAATGAAGACAGTGGGATATTATTTACTCAATATTATTTACTCAACTCTGGCTTTTACTTGACCTATAGCTTTAAGCCCTTAAGGACCAAGGACATACCGGTACGTCCTTGGTCCTGCTCCCGTGATATAATGCGGGGTTACATGGTAACCCCGCATCATATCACGGCGGGCCCGGCATCATAGTGAAGCCGGGACCCGCCACTAATAGCGCAGCGCAGCGGCTAAAAGCGAAAGTAAAAGCTGCCGGTTAACTCAGTGGGCAGTTTGGGATAGCTTACAGGACAGCGGGAGGGCCCCTACCTGCCTCCTCGCTGTCCGATCGCCGAATGACTGCTCAGTGCCTGAGATCCAGGCATGAGCAGTCATGCAGCAGAATCATCGATCACTGGTTTCCTATGAGAAACCAGTGATCAATGATAAAGATCAGTGTGTGCAGTGTTATAGGTCCCTATGGGAGCTATAACACTGCAAAAAAAAGTGAAAAAAAAAAAGTGAATGAATATCATTTAACCCCTCCCCTATTAAAAGTTTGAATCACCCCCCTTTTCCCATAAAAAAAAAACACAGTGTAAATAAAAATAAACATATATGGTATCACCGCGTGCGGAAATGTCCGAATTATAAAAATATATCATTAATTAAACCGCTCGGTCATTGGCGTACGCGCAAAAAATTCCAAAGTCCAAAATAGTGCATTTTTGGTCACTTTTTATATAATTAAAAAATGAATAAAAAGCGATCAATAAGTTCTATCAATACAAAAATGGTTAAAAACTTCAGATCACGGCGCAAAAAATGAGCCCTCATACTGCCCCATACATGGAAAAATAAAAAAGTTATAGGGGTCAGAAGATGACAATTTTAAACATATTAATTTTCCTGCATGTAGTTATGATTTTTTCAAGAAGTACGACAAAATCCACCCTATTAAAGTAGGGTATCATTTTAATCGTATGGACCAACAGAATAAAGATAAGGTGTCATTTTTACCGAAAAATTTACTACGTAGAAACGGAAGCCCCCAAAAGTTACAAAACTGCATTTTTTTTTTCAATTTTGTCGCACAATGATTTTTTTTCCGTTTCACCGTAGATTTTTGGGCAAAATGACTGCCGTCATTACAAATTAGAATTGGTGGCGCAAAAAAAAAGCCATCATATGGATTTTTAGGTGCAAAATTGAAAGAGTTATGATTTTTTAAAGGCAAGGAGCAAAAAACGAAAATGCAAAAACGGAAAAAACCCCGGTCCTTAAGAGGTTAAACTCATCTGGGACCCCCCCTTGGGACTCCTATAACATCAATATACACATGGGGGTTAAGGCTCCCAGCAGGAGCTGCACGTTTACCTCTAGAGTGTGGTTTGGGTTTCTTTGTAGGTTTGGTAATGGAAATGTGTATGGGCAGACGTGTCTTGCCTAATGTGTATTCTCCAGTTCAATTCCCTTCTAATCCGATTCTAAGCTTCATATCCCCAAGTATCCCATACTTTACGATAGTTACTATTTACTCATCCCACTAGCTAGGCCTACCTTTTCTATAATCTTACACCAAGTATTTATTTTCTTTATAACATTATCACTCACTAAAATGCTTACTTCACCCCGCTATTTGTACATGTTCGTTCCTCCACTGATTCTCCTCATACATTGTCGCTTCTTAACAATCTGTTGTGATAATCTTTCCATTTGGAACAACCATGGTTGTGTACAGACATAGATTTAACATCATATGGATGATGGATCATCATATGAAAGCATCATTTTCCTTACTTATTTCCTGACACACCCTCATAGGTTTTAAGGAAATGGGTGACAATTACAGAATCTGAACTAGGCACAACTCTACAAAAGGTTCTTAATTGTATTCTTTACTGTATCTATGGTTAGGGAATTGGTACAGTCAGACAAGGACATACTTATATTGGTCCACCTTAGCAGTTAGATGAAGTCTACTCATAGTCTCTGAACCAGGAAAGATGATTATGGAGTGTGTTGGTCAGGTACCTTTATTGTTTTACCTAGGCCATAACAGATTTAAATAATAAAGTCTGTACAAACCTTCTTTTTGCATTGTTGAATCCTGAGGCCACCCAATGTATGGACATTACTACACACATAGCTCCCTTCTACTTTGTGTATGGGTTCATATATGTTACCATAGGGTACAAGACTGCTGGCACACACAGTTTCTTACCAATTCCCCAGATGCCGTCTTTGCTCTGTACCACCTCTTTCTTCTTCCATTGGTCTCTCTCAGCATGCATTGCTGGTTCCTGCAAGAGACCTAACCAGACAGATCCACACTCCCCATCCACCTGTACACTCTGTACCATCATTGTGGGAGGACAGGAGCACTGCAGCCCTCTTCACCATTTAGTCCCCTTGGCTTCTGGGGCTGTATCCTTGATGTGGCTCTGATCTTTACAATGGCCACTTTCTCTGGTCGCTCTTGGACTTTGAACACTTGAATTGCCAACTACAGATTGGTTCACCCCAGGATTCAAGAAAACCTTCACTCAAATAGGCCCATACTTATGAGCGTTAATACAAGTTCACTCATTATGACTTACCTTCAGATATCTTACACATCTCAGTGAATACCTTCAACTCTACTTCTCTGAACCACCAACTCAGATCGATTGGTTTATTGCAGTAGAACTTCATTCTGCATGTGATCACCATATATCCTGTCTTATGTATTACATCTTTACATTACTTGGAACAAGCTTACATTTCTAACTCAACATCAACCAGGGAATCTCTGATATCCTATAATGGCTCTTGAATTTATAACCTTATAAGTTTAAGACAATAAGCATCTTCGTGTTAATGCTGATATTTTATTTTACAGGAGATCAGGCTTACAGACATGTCATCTATACATAAGGCTAAAAGAGAGTGGAGGAATGGGCCCTCCAACTGGTCTCTTGTGGTAGAGCCATATAACGGAGTGGCGGTCCTTTGTACCTCTTGTACACCTTCTTCTGAGGAAGAAACTTAAGCACCTTGTCTTGACTGGAGGTAGTCATGATGATGGGCGAGATTTATCAAAACCTGTGCAGAGGAAAACTTGCCCAGTTGCCCATAGCAACATATCAGCTTGTTTCTTTCATTTTTATGAAGGCCTGTGAAAAATGAAAGAAGCAATCTGATTGGTTGCTATGGGCAACTGGGCAAGTTTTCCATTGCACAGGTTTTGATAAATCTCCCCCGATATCTCCAGAGTGAAGTAATTGCTGATGAAGTGCCATTATGACAGACACGCATCTCTGGTTTTTGAGAGGGATTACGGGAAATACCGATTGCCCGACCCTTACACAAACTGCAAGATGTCAGTGAATAGTAAAGTAGTCTCAGGACTGATTGATACAGTAGTACAGGATCCTTGAAAAGGTCCAGATCAGGGATCCTGGAGGTTGTCAGATCCTTTTACTCGCACCTCTTGGGAAGGAAGAATCTAGATCGAGAGAAGGTATCGAGAGAAGGTATCAGGTATCAGGAATAGACCCCTCTCTTGATGTTTTGACAGAGATGATCCGGCAAGAGGAAGTAAGGATGGCGATTGATGGGCTTTCCCTAGAGAAGTCACCTTGTCCAGATGGCTTAACATCTGAGTTCTATAAGACTTTTAAAGTCACTTTGGTTCCCCTCTTGGCCGAGGTATTTAATAAGTATCTATCCTCAGCAGTCTGACAAAGTCAATGAGGAGGTCAGCACTGATCATCCTGTCAAAGGGTAAAGACCCGCCCAACATTGAGAATTGGCGCTTCTCAATGCAGACAAAAAGATTCCAGCAAAAGTGCTGTTTAACCGGCTGGTGTGGTTTGCACCCTGGCTCCTTTCGGGGGCTCAGCATTGCTCTGTTCGGGGCAGCAATACCTTTAGTGCTGTGCTCAGTGTCCGAGAGGCTGTGGAGCAGGGTAGGGGTGGCCACTAGAAGGGGTACTTGCTGTCCTTGGATCAGGCAAAAGCGTTTGATCGGGTTAACCATGAGTACCTTGAGTGTTCTTCTAAGATATGGCCTGTCGGGGGAGGGGGTAGGGGTGTTGATTGGATTAAGAACTTGTATGCAGGGGCAGAGAGTTTCCCACTTGTGAATGGTTGGATTGGCTGCTCTTTTGAGGTTTGGTCTGGCATTCTTCAGGGTTGTCCTTTGAGTCCATTGCTGTACGTGTTTGCAATTGATCCTTTCCTTAGGAGGATTGATTTTGGACCGTTGGCGGGGGTGAGAATGGACCTGGCGGTGCCCGTTTCGGCTCTGAGCGTGGTAGCGTTTGCTGATGATGTCACCGTGTTTGTCTCCTCACAAGAGGAGGGCCGATGGGTGATGTCAGAAGCGGACCAATGCTTGGAGGCATCCGGGTCCAAGATCAATCAGGATAAGTGTGATAGTCTCTGGCTGGGAGGGAGAGATCCTGGTTTTGATATCCCAGACGCCCTCCCAGAGCCCAAGGAATCTGCAAAAGTCCTTGGCATTGAACTTGGCCAAGGGGATCACCCCAAACAAAACTGGGACAACAGGCTTAAGATCGCCACTCAGAAGGTGGATCGGTGGAAGGGTTGGTCTTTGACCCTCAGGGAAAGGGTTAACTTTATCAAAATATTATCAAAATATTCCTGGTCCCTTTGCTGATATATCTGGGCAGTGTATGCATGTTGCCAGAACCTCTCTGGACCCAGGTCTACAGTGTGTTCTTCCAAATGTAATGGGTGAATAGACTGAACCTAGTGAAGAGGGAGGTTACTTACCGTATGAGGAGACTAGGGGGGTTGTGTATGGTCAACCCCATAGTATTCCTAGTGAATATCTTTCTTAAGACCAATAATGCAAACCTCTGGAAAGAGAGGGCTCCTCCATGCATATCCCCCTGTAGGGGATGGTTTCGGCCTTTCTTCCGGGAATGGGAGACAGGAGGGCAAGTGAAGGATCTGCGCACACAACACGGGCATCTCCCGGGGTATGCTACTCCGGTTCTGAAGGTTATTCGTTGGTGGGGTCTGGGAATGTGGGAGATTAGGACTCTGTCAAGGAAATTCCTTGACAAGAGAGTTGTTTCCTCATTTCCAGAGGCCCTTAGTGCTCAAGGATTGCCCAACTTGAGATCTAGAGGTTGGTTTAGGGCTTTTGAATTCTATCAGTATCCCCTTGAAGTTTTGGGACTTGACTTGGCTTTGCTTCCATGGGAAATTGTGTGTGAAGGACAATTGAAGTGCAGGAGCTCTGAGTACGGGGGATGTCCCCGCAAGGAGTGTGGAGCATTTTCTGCTTCATTGTCCCTTTAACTTTGAGGTTTACAACAGGGTGGACTCTTCCATTGGTTGGCCTAGACTGGCCAGTCTCTCCTTTGCGGAATGGGCCTATGGGGCATTCAGAAACCTTGGAGGCTGGGACCGCAGCACTTTATTCCTAGTCAGCTCAGTGGTCAGGTACTACACGTGGAACGCACAGTGTTTAGTGTCGACGCAGCGTAAAATCCTCCCTGTGTATGAGGTGGTTAGGAACATACTGGGTGACCTGGTGAAGGTGCGTTCTCTGGAGTACGAAAGGCTGGGTGCTAGCAGGGCTTCTCGTCTGTGGAGGGGCTCTGCCTTTAAAGTGCCTTAGCCTATTGTCTCCCACTGGTGGTGGGCTGATGCTGGTACATTAGTCTTTTTGTTTTGGGCTGTAGGTATACGGTAATAAAGGGCTTGCAGGCGCTGAACTTGAGCTTTAGGGGTTTGTGCGGCTGAAAAGCCTCTTTGTTGTTTGGTTTTTAGTGTTATATGTATTTGTTATGGTATTGATTGTTTTAATGTATACTTATGTACTGTATATATTGTTAGTCTGTGTATATTTTATGTACTGTATATATTGTGTGATGCCACCTGGGGTTTGGGTTTAGTTTAGGTTGGGTGGTGGGTTAAAAGGGGGGAGGGGGGGTTTGAGAAACATTATATTATATTTTATATATCTATCTATCTATATATATATATATATATATATATATATATATATATATATATATATATATATAAATACACACACACACACACACACACACACACACACAGAAAATCCTGGACTGGTAACATGTACTGGGGGCATGGGATGTGGGACCAGCTCAGGGCAATAAGAAAAGAGAAAAAAAAAGTGGTGTTATTTGGTTTGTGTTTTTATATATATATATATATATATATATATATATATATATATATATATATTATTGTTGTTGTTATTATTAATTTTGGTATTGGGTTTTGCTTAATTATTTGTTTTTTGGTAATGCAACTTTGGTAATTCACATATAATATTAGTGTATATAGTTTATTAGTATGGTATGGGTATTATAGGAAGATGTAAATTGTAAATATTGTATATATTTGTTTGTGTGGAGGAATGAGTGTGAGGTGGACCGGTGTTGTGTTTCATGCTATGGTGTTGGTTTTATGATTCATTATATTGATATGTTATGTTTATGTTTTGTAATTATTTATTGTTATGTTTAAAATTTTAATAAAAGATTTACAGAATATAACTCAGGATCAGTACAGCAGAATAGTGAGAACAGCTCTCAGAGTATAATAAAGGATGAGGATGTAACAACAAATGGCACTCACCTGCTTCAGCTTCCTTGGTGCCCCGGTATCCCCACTCCAGTCCTCCACTGCCGTCTTCTTCTTGGTTGCCCCTGGTCAACAAGTCACAGCTAATCTCTGGCCGCAGTGAAGTCCCGCCAAGTCTGGTGTTAAGTTGAGCGACAATGTGATGCATTGAGCCTCAGCACCAGAAAGAAGACCAGTGCCAGGGCTCAACGCATGACACCTACGCCCAGCCTATCACTTGCCTTGGCCGGCGATTAGTTGACCTGCAATTTGATGCATTGACCATGGGCAACCGGAAAAACAGCAGCGGAGGACTGGCGATGCTGGGACATTCACCAAAATAGCGACACAGGAAAGTCCAGTTTGTTGTTATATATCATATCAGCCAGGGCATAAGGGCTGAAAAAAGATCTGGATGACACATCTACTTTAAGAGGTCGGGCCCTAAGGCAGTGTTTCCCAACCAGCGTGCCTCCAGGTGTTGCAAAACTACAACTCCCAGAATGCCTGGACAGCCAAAGGCTGTCCATACATGCTGGGAGTTGCAGTTTTGCAACATATGGAGGCACTCGGTTGCAAAACACTGCCCTATGGGGTACTGCGAGTTAGAAAAATGTATCCTCCACCCCCCTCCCCCCATCCGGTTAAAGGGGTATTCCGGTGGAAAACATTCTTCTTTAAATCAACTGGTGCCAGAAAGTTAAACAGATTTGTAAATTACTTCTTATTAGCGGCTGTATACTACAGTTCTTTTCTTTGTTAATTTCTTTTCTGTCACGACCACAGTGCTCTCTGCTGACACCTCTGTCCATTTTAGGAACTGTCCAGAGCAGGAGAAAATCCCCATAGCAAACATATGCTGCTCTGGACAGTTCCTAAAATGGACAGAGGTATCAGCAGAGAGCACTGTGGTTGTGACAGAAAAGAAATCCAAAAAGGAAATAATTGCCTCTATAGTATACAGCCACTAATAAGTACTGGAAGGATTAAGAATTTTTAATAGAAGTAATTTACCAATCTAATAAAATAGAATAGTGGCATCTGCGTCTCACAGGGCCCTTGTGTAGGCGCAGCACCAGCTAATATTATCTAAAATATAAGTATTCCACAATGTGTTAAAAATTAAGACCACCATATAAAGGTTCCTATAAAACCTCTATTAGGATTAGACTGTACAGGGAGAGAAATCTGGGTGGGAGAGTCCTGGCTCACCCACAATAATCAATTGTCTCCTCTCTCAAAAAGTTCTGCAAATTGTAACAGATTCCAGTATAGTTGTAACCAATAGCAACCATATAAGTTTTGGTTAGTAACCCATAGCAACCATTTGTATGTGTACGGCTGCAGCAGTAGATCGCAATTGAACACCTTTGCAAATAATGTTCATACACTTGCTATTAGCAGATAATGGTCAATATATACGCTTGTGTGCAGTCACTGTTAATATGCATTCATATCTTTAGATACTTTGTATCTCACCACTCCCGGGCACTGATGCGCTGGACATCACGGGGATGCTGCTATCTCCTCCTGTTGCGCTATGAAATCCTGCAGTGTGTTATCACTGGGTGGCTCTCGTGGCATGAGACAGCATCACCGGAGACTCGGCCGTCTCCCACAGTGGTAATGCTGGATGACAGTGGGTTCCGGGTGGTGGTACTGCAGCGGTTCTGCAGGTGAGTATGTTGTTAAGCAGGTGGTGTCCTCGTGGCAATGAGGCGCGTGTATCTCCTTTACCGGGTGCCGGGTGATTGACAGTTATGTTTCCCGGTATCGGACTGCTGGTTGCTGAGCTGGGCAAATAAACTGGTGGTCTCAATAGTTATTAGGGGGACGCTGGACGCGTTTCAGGACTGTCTCAGTCCTTTCTTCATTAGCTAAGAATATATGTTATATCTTGTTATATCTCATTCTATATTATATTGTCACACTGTATAATAATAAATACATTTAATTACTATATGTCCATTTGTCTTAAACCCTGAGCCCTAATATATTTATTTCTATAGACAAACTACTTCCTGACACCTTGGGTATAGGTGTCTAATTAGGCAGCCCGGGTTTATTTGGTGGATAGTTAGACAAGAGCCTCTCCAACTGCTTTATAATTTACAAATCTGTTTAACTTTCTGGCACCAGTTGATTTAATAAATAAAAAAAAAAAGTTTTCCACCGGAGTACCCCTTTACATTTTTTTCCCCTATTCTCTGGATAAGAGGCACATTTTCCTAATCCCAAGTACCCCTTTAACCCCTTAATGACAATGGACGTATATTACATCCATTGCCCGCTCCCATTATGTGAAGCGTGCTCAAGAGCTTAGCGCGATTTATACCTGGTGGGTCCCTGTTACTATCAGCAACCAAGACCTGTGGCCAATACCGGACATCGCAGATCGGGCTGATGTCCGGTATTAACCCTTTAGACGCCGCAATCAAAGTTGATTGCAGCATCTAAAATGGGAGAAAACACATCCCGGCTACTTCAGCGGGCTGTTCTGGACCGCCGCGGTGAAATTGCTGTGTCCCGAACAGCTGAGAGGATGGCAGGAGGGCCCTTTCCTGCCTCCTCGCTGTCTGATCTGCCTTTTGATGCCCTAGTCAGCCTCAGCAGGCTGGAGCAATCTAGCACAGATAACACTGATCAATGCTATGCTATAGCATAGCATTGAACAGTGTATGCAATCAGAAGATTGTATGTAATAGTCCCCTATGGGGACCAAAAAAGAGTAAATAAAATAAATAAATAAGTTAATAAATGTGATTTAATCCCTTCCCTAATAAAAGTTAGAATGTTTTAATCCCCCCTTTTCTCATTTAAAAAGAAATATGTGTAAACAAAAATAAACAAACATATGTCCAAACTATAAGAATATAATGTTAATTAAACTGCACGGTCAATGGCATACACGTAAAAAAAAATCCAAAGACAAATTTTTTTTTTGGGTCACTTTGTATACCCTAAAATTTTTTATAAAAGTCAATCAAAAAATTTTATGGTACAGATAAAAACTTAACATCACAGCATGAAAAAATCCCCATATACAGAAAAATGAAAAAGTTATAAAGGGTCAGAAGGGGACATTATTAAACATGCTAATTTTCATTCAAATAGTTATAATAAAAAAAAAGTAAAACAAAATAAAACCTAAATAAGTTGGGTATCATTTTAATGGTATGGACCTACAAAGTAAAGATAAGGTGTAATTTTTACTGAAAAATGCACTGTGTAGAATCGGAAGCCCCCAAAACTTACAAAGTGACTTTTTTTTTTTTTTTCAATTTTGCCCCACAAAGATTTTATGTTTTGCTTCACCGTAGATTTTGTGGTGAAATTATTGATGTCATTACAAAGTACAATTGGTGGTGCAAAAAACAAGCCATTGTATGGGTCTGTAGGTGCAAAATTGAAAGCATTATGATTTTTAGAAGATGAGGTGGAAAATACGCAAAAATGAAAAAAAAAACTGTGGTCCTTAAGGGGTTAAGGATGCAGTAATTAGGTAGGGAGGTGGGTGGGAGGGTTAGGTATGTGGGGCCCCTGGGGAGGTGGGGGCTGTTATTGGGGTAGGCAGGTGGGGGGGAGGTAGGTAGGTGGAGGGGGCAGGCAGGAGGGGGGAGGTAGCTGTTCTGTGGACATCCTAGGTTACCTTTATTGTGGCACTGGCAGGTGGTTGCAACAATAGGCCTAGCACTGCATGCGACATTCAGCAGCAGCACAGGCAGTTAGATATGCGGCGGTGCAGGCACAGGCTGAGGCCGACTGATGGCAGGCTCTTGCCACATGCTCATATCCCTGGCGCTCCTCTCTGCTGGCCTGTTGGGTGGGTGCCCAGCAATATGCAATCACCGGCTCCCGCTGCCAATCACCGCCCGCACACCCACGGCGCCGTGATCTTGAATGGACGAATATATATGTCCATTTGCATTGTCACTGGGAAAATGGACGTATATACGTCCATTTGCGGGAAGGGGTTAAAGGTGGAAAAGGTGCTGACATGATTTATCTTGGTCTTATTCTTTAACATCCCAGGAACCTGGCATTTTAAAATGGTGTATAGTTTCATATTGGGGGAGATTTATCATTGTTGCGTTGGTAAGCGAGTTCTGAAGTATTTTTTATTTATTTTTTGCTTTAGTTTTGCTTATGTGCTATATATATCATGCTATCACAGGAGGTTGATAAATTTGGAACACATAAGCGAAACAAAAAAATCGCAGTTGACACTTTTGTGAGACTTTTTTTTTGCAACATTTTAAATTTGCTCACGTGAGGGTGTTTTGTACTCCAGAACAGACTTACGACTTTTTGTAAGGGGCTTGCGACTTTTTTTTGCCTACGTGTGACTTTCCACATCTTACATTTTTGACCACTGAAAAATTTTAACTGAAATTTGCTTAGGTAAGGCTGTTTCTAACTTTTTGCTTATCCACAAAACTTGCACAAAAAAGAGCTTAGGCTCATGAGCAACTTTTTGTGCACTCCGAGTAAGCAAAATAAAGTCTCTAAATACCTTGAAAAATGTCCCCCCATTGTCCGTATAAAAATCTAGAAGTGAGAACAAAATGTTTATGACTGAAAGACTGAAAAGGAGGAATTGTTACTGTTGATGTGTTCTCTACTACTCTGCATGAATTCAGTTATCCACAGATTAATCCAGTTTTAGTCAAAAACATCTGTTGTTTTCAAGAAACAGTTGTGCAGATTTAAGTAAAAAGTAAATCTGCCAATGAATCAGCATATCATTTTCTAAGCATGCACCAGATCCTGCTGCTTTTATGAAGGCTTTGGTTTTATGAAAACACTGTGATGTATTCCCAAGATTATTTGCCTACCATTTTATACATCCATTTCCACATGCCTAAAGAAAAAAGATTAAATAGTTTTTGAAGTTAGATATTTTGTGTATGAATATATATATATCATATTTTTTCCATTGTAAACCAGAATTCCCAATGTCAAAGGGAATCTTTCAGCTCAAGTGTCAAAGAGGCTGTGCTAAGCTGCAGAATCCATGCCTGCTCCCTCCCCCACCTTCATTGACTGACACTGACTGTATGTGATGGAACAGAAGCTCTTTATATTAATGAATCAAAACAGGGAGGGAGGGGTGGGTGATGCAGGGAGAAAGTGTGCATCCTGCAGTTCAGTATTGACTCTTTGGCACCTGAGCTTTGAGCATCATTTTATAAATAAAATACATTGTCATAGGATTCAATGTACAACACTACAATCTATCTGAAAGGGTTAATTACTATAAAGTTGCTATAGAATTTCTTATAAATCGCAATGTTCATAAAGTTCCAAGCTGACACAGACTGCAGGTATGGACAGCTGACCCTGCATAAAGCTATTTCAGTACTCAAGGTGACCCTAACTAGACCGTTATACATCTACAGCTCAAGTGCCTCAGTCCAGCCTCTATGGCACTTATGCTGGGAAGAAAACAATTATTTTATAACTCTGCAATCATCAGCTAAGAGAGAAGTATCATTTGTTTTATCTTCCTATTACCTATCTGCTGATGTTTGTTACTCTGAGCATGATATAGAGCTGAAAGATTCCCTTTAAGCCAACAATTGCATTTTTTAACCTTGCTTCCTTCAAATATGTACATATTTTTTCCACAAACAATGTAAAAGTGATTATACTGGACAAAATGCAAAACTTCCTCCACTCAAAACAGACCCATTTTATCTTCTGTTTAATCATATCAATACAATCTTAGCATACAGATGTGTCCATCCTTAATTTTTTTTAATGGTTGTACACCTGGCTGCGGCTCGGTAGCTCTGTTTGTCCGCTGGTATCGGCAGATTTCTACAGCAGAAAATCTGCCACTATGAGAGGAAACACAAAGCAATCCGGTCCCAGGCGGAAGCTTGCTCTGCAGTCTCTCTGTGACTGCCAACGGTGCATCCGCAGGATGAAATATGCTGTGGATGCACCTCGTACTACCCTGTCCTAAAAGGGAATCCAAAAAGGAAAGGCAAAGGAACTCCATAGGATAAATCCAACTGGAGGTAAGGTACGGTTAAAATGAGTGAAAGCCGCTCACTCTGGGTGGTTGTGTACCATCATAGACAACAATGATTAACACATAGCAGTAATTCTGGATCACCATCTGCAGCCCTCCAGCTCAAGTAAAACTTGCAAGTAGGATAAGCTTTTAAGGGAACAGCAGGATCAACATGGCGCTGATGGGACCAAGGCACACATGCAGAAGGAACTGGTAAAACCAAATTTAATGACCAAGATGCAATGCTATGCATGCACAGCTTCTTCACGCATCACCAGGTAAGGTAAGGTGCACATTTATATAGCAGGGAATTAAAGGGTTTTTTTTTAAATCAACTGGTGCCAGAAAGTTAAACAGATTTGTAAATTACTTATATTAAAAAATCTTAATCCTTCCAGTACTTAACTGCTGTATACTACAGAGGAAATTATTTTCTTTTTGAATTTCTTGTCTGTCTTACCACAGTGCTCTCTGCTGACACCTCTGTCCATGTCATGAACTGTCCAAAGCAGGAGAAGTTTGCTATGGTTTGTTCCTGCTCTAGACAGTTCCTAACATGGACAGAGATGTCAGCAGAGAGCACTGTGGTCAGACAGAAAAGAACAACTCAACTTCCTCTGCAGTATACAGCAGCTGAAAAGTACTGGAAGGATTAAGATTTTTAATAGAGTAATTTACAAATCTGTTTAACTTTCTGGCACCAGTTGATTTAAAAAAAATGTGTTTTCCACCGGAGTACCCCTTTAACCCTTTAGTTCACAATACAAAATTACAAATTGTTAACTCCTTCCTTCACAGTGAATAGCTACTGACAGCAATACATAGACACGATATCCATAATAATTACCGCATAATATAAAACAGTAAAATATCTAAGAAGAATAAAAATACACAAGGAAAAGCTTATTTTTCTATAGTCTCATTCAGTGATAACGTGGCAAGTTTAAACATCCAAAACAATTTGTGGTTAATGAGATGTTGGTATTGATTTAAAGTGTCTTCCAGAATCATCTCTAATATGATTAACCGTAAAGAATCAATATTTTTACTGTGCACAGTAGTATAGTATCTTGAAATACTATGGAGTAAAAACAGTTTTTAAAGGGGTACTCCGGTGCTTAAACATCTTATCCCCTATCCTTTGGATAGGGGATAAGATGTTTAAGCACCAGAGAACCCCTTTAATATTAGATCTATGTTTGCACATACATGAGCTCACAGTCTGTACCATGCACCCAACGTACTGCAAACAACAGCTACAGGATAAAAGATGAATAGCAAACTGAGTGTCACAACTGACTAAATGGACAATAGAAAATGTTGTCTTTGTTTGGAAAAATTCAAATGTAATACTGCGGTCACCATTCATGGCACAACTTAAAGGGGTATTCCGCCCCTAGACATCTTATCCCCTATCCAAAGGATAGGGGATAAGATGTCAGATCGCCGCGGTCCCGCTGCTGGGGACCCCCGGGATCCCCGCTGCTGCACCGCGCTATCGTTACAGCACAGAGCGAGTTCACTCTGTGCGTAATGACGGGCGATATGGGGGATGGAGCAGCGTGACGTCATGGCGCCGCCCCTTGTGACATCACGGCCCGTCCCCTTAATGCAAGTCTATGGGAGGGGGCGTGATGACCGCCACGCCCCCTCCCATAGACTTGTATTGAAAGGGGCGGGCCTTGACATCACGAGGGGCGGAGCCGTGACATAACGATGCTCCGGGCCCCTGTACGGCCCATCATTACGTGCAGAGCGAACTCGCTCTGTGCTATAATGATAGCGCGGTGCCGCAGCTGGGATCCTGGGGGTCCCCAGCAGCGGGACCGCAGCGATCTGACATCTTATCCCCTATCCTTTGGATAGGGGATAAGATGTCTAGGGGCGGAATACCCCTTTAAACACCGGGCTTTGTTGCAAGGAGAACAGCGTTCCGATGTGGATAAAATATTAACAGTAGGAAGGGGATTAATATTATTCAATTTTAATCAATTTGGAGCCATTAGGGTCTGAAAGTCACCCCAGAATTATTAGGTAAAATTTCTTTCAATACTGGATCATTGAGAACGATTGGCCAGTTCCGTCTCAGAAAAAAATTATTATATCAATTTTTTTTCATTTTTTATTGCTTTTAATTTTTAGAAGAAGTGAGATCTGATTGCTTGATGCTTCCTACTCTATGGTAGGCATTCTGTAGTAGACTATCTGAATATCCCTTGGCTGATAAGCGTTCCCTTAAAGGAGTACTCCGGTGAAAACCTTTTTTCTTTTAAATCAACTGGTGGCAGAAAGTTAAACATATTTGTAAATTACTGTAAATTACTTCCAGTACTTATTAGCTGCTGAATGCTACAGAGGAAATTCCTTTCTTTTTGGAACACTGATGACATCACGAGCACAGTGCTCTCTGCTGACATCTCTGTCCATTTTAGCAACCGTGCATAGCAGGTGTATGCTAAGGGCAGCATGGTGGCTCAGAGGTTTGCACTGCTGCCTTGCAGTGCTGGGGACTTGGGTTCAAATCCCACTAAGGACAACAATAAATAAAGCATTATTATTATTATTATTATTATAATGTCAGCAGAGAGAACTGTGCTCGTGATGTCATCAGACAGCATTCCAAAAAGAAGATAATTTCCTCTGTAGTATTCAGCAGCATATAAGTACAGGAAGGATTAAGATTTTTTAATAGAAGTAATTTACAAATATGTTTCATTTTCTGCCACCTATTGATTTAAAAGAAAAAAGGTTTTCACCGGAGTACCCCTTTGAGAAAGCTGCCTGAATAGCAAAATCAATATCAAAAGTGCAATTTTTACGTATTCTCAAATATTGACCATAGGGAATGCTGCTCAGCTAATTTGGGTATATATAGTCTATAGTCTAAGTCTATAGTCTAAGAAACAATTTACATCCACTTTAAAATGAGTTCTAGTGGAAATGCATACATCAATTATTTACGATTTCCAGAATTCAGAAATTCAACTAATTTTCTTGCTTGCGACTCAGTACCAGTCCAAACAAAAAAACAGGTCGCCTATGAAACGACGAAAGAACCTCTGTCGCAGAAAGCCAGCTCCCACCTCCATTGTGCGCAGGGGCAAATTTACATATTAGGCTATAACTCTGCAACAGGACCACAGATTTAAGGAAGTAATGCATCTTTTTTTCACCAGGTTTGCTCACACTTTAACCATGCGTATTGACTTTAGTTGAGGTGAACCAGTTGTCAGATTTATTTTAACAAAATTCACAAAATGGTAAAGATGGACACCTCTGGACTTGTTGCAGTCTTTGTGTATATCAGTCACTGTAGGTCCATCTACACTTCCTTGTGTTTGTAATGTCTCCCTTTTCTTACTTGGGTGAAAGCTTTTACTATTACATTATAAGGCTTTCAGTAGGTGTGTGATGTGCATGTTCTTTACCCTACAGTACCAAAATAAGTGAAATATGTCAGTCCTATTATAAAACATCACACATTGTAGATATGACACACATTGTTACATAACAATAACTGCCTTTTATTGAGTCAAAGGACTAGACAACCTAACACGCCACACTTCATTATATTTCTTTTATTCAGAGAACCTTATTATATCTGCCATAAAGCTCATTTCTCTGCTCTTTAGTCATATATTCACAGTCAATATCAAGATATAATGATATTCTCTCAGATCTCTCTGTTAAAATCCTGTAACAGTAATAGCCCTTTGTGAATAGTCATGATCTACTACTAATGTAAGACCATTCACTCAGGCCTCCTATCCTCGGCTTATTCACACTCTGATTTTGATGCGGTGTGATCATATTTTAATATTTTCTCTCCCAGATAATATGACCCCTGGAGTTCTCCTTTGAACTATCATGGAGTGTTTCCCATGCACTCATAAAGCAATGCATGCCTGCAATATTAAAGAGAAAAGCTGTACATGTTAACAGTGAGCATATCATTGATAGAAAATGTACTGAATACCATCTCGACTACCGAGGTACAAGGATTGAGATAATGGCATGTAAAGCAAAGCACATTCTGTTGAAGGCAGGCGGTTTTGTTTGCAGATCTGAGATGTAATATTTGGAGATGTGTGTCGTCTGCCAGCATGAAAACCAATTGTGTTTGTCACATTGCAAAATGATTAAATGCCAGTCTGGGAAGATAATGCTGTGCTTTTGATTTACTAGAAGCTCTATTTGCTTGTGTTTTTCACGGTATACTGAGCACAAATAGAATCGTTTATGCAGCTCTGTTTTCTGTGTTATTTTTTTCTTCAAAAACCCACTTTTCACCAATGCTAAATGCCATGGGTACAAGCATTTGCATATATATTGCTATGTATATCTAAATACATGCAGATCTAATAGGAAAAGTCAACGCATTAAAAGAAAGTTACTTCCCTGTGAGAGACAATAGTTTGTATCTATAAAATATAAACTAGCTTTTTTTTTTTTACTTCTAATTCTTCACATTTATATTCTTGTAATGGACATCAACACAACTAAGATGACAAATATTAACAGTAATATAGTAAAATAAAAGAAGAACTGATTGAGTTTATTTAAGGTGCAAATGGCATACAGCAAAGAGGGGAGTACAGGACACCGCTGAGAGAGTGTAATAGCTATTTTGTGCGCGAGGCGCACTTCTTCAGACACCTCCTCCACTGTCGTCAGTGCTGGTCTGATGTACCTGACGCCGACATCAGTGGGCGTATGTTTTAACAAAAAGCAGTGAATCAGTGCTTAAAGGGGTATTCCGCCCCTAGACATCTTATCCCCTATCCAAAGGATAGGGGATAAGATGTCAGATCGCCGCTGTCCCGCTGCTGGGGACCCCCGGGATCCCCGCTGCGGCACCGCGCTATCATTACAGCACAGAGCGAGTTCGCTCTGTGCGTAATGACGGGCGATACGGGGGACGGAGCAGTGTGACGTCATGGCGCCGCCCCTCGTGACATCACGGCCCGTCCCCTTAATGCAAGTCTATGGGAGGGGGCGTGACGTCACGCCCCCTCCCATAGACTTGTATTGAAAGGGGCGGGCCGTGACATCACACGGGGTGGAGCCGTGACGTAACGATGCTCCGGCCCCTGTACCGCCCATCATTATGAGCAGAGCAAACTCGCTCTGTGCTGTAATGATAGCGCGGTGCCGCAGCGGGGATCCCAGGGGTCCCCAGCAGCGGGACCGCTGCGATCTGACATCTTATCCCCTATCCTATGGATAGGGGATAAGATGTCTAGGGGCGGAATACCCCTTTAATATAAAACAAGTTAAAAACATACACATACAACAATGGAAACCATTCAAATAAATATGCTTGGATCAACTTTATCATTAAGACCTGCAGGTTCCTGCACTTTGGTACACAGGATACACTTCACTTCTGTGGTGGACCACTGGGAGAATGGTGGGACCACAGGTGTTGCATTGAGAGTGTTGGGAACAGATGTTATTAACCCCGGGGTCGGATGGTATTATGTGTTTGTGACGCCAGTGTGGTTTTCGGGTTCCGGAACACCACACGCCCGGATACTCTGCTATCCCACGGGCTAGTAGTGAATAAAGAGTCCACAACCAGTTTGGGCCAAATGGAGGCTTTACTGAGTAGAAGACAGGTGTAATTATCTTCACAGCTAAGGCCAGAATTCCTAGAGAGATGGCCAGTACCCAGAGGACCTAGCAGCTTGCTGGACAAATACTTGAAATAAACTTGACTTTGATTTGTAATTAGACTTGACTATGTGCAGGACTTGACTATTTGTAGTGACAACAGACATAGACTTGTAGACTTACTAGAGAGACTTGCAGCTTTTGGGTACTCCAGATGCTGATCACTTGACTCTTAGGCCTCTGGTGCTTGCTGCCTCAGCAAAGACTTTGATGTTGCTCTCAGAAGAGTCTGAGGAAACAGAGCTAATTAAAGATGGCTATCCCTTTATATAGTTGGGGGCTGAACTAAAGCCCATCGGTCAAGCTGTGGCTCATAGGTTAAGCTGGTGCTCTCTGGGAGTACATGTGACAATAAATCATATAACTGCATGTGACAGGCTTACTCACAGGTCCTTGAGACCTCTACAGGTCCTGTATACTATCTAGACATAGGGATCCTGTCTATGCATTAAAGGAACATACACCACATATAAAACAACAGGGAGACAACAGGGGGAGGGTAGCCCCAGGTCACTGAGGGACTCAACCTGACAGGGCCTACAGGTAGAAAAGAACCATGTACCTGTACCGGGACATTACAGAGACCTTTTCAAAAATGAAAGAAACAATCTGATTTGTTGCTATGGTCAACTCAGCAACTTTTCCTCTGGACAGCTTTGATACATTTCCCACCATGTGTACATTTAATATTCTGTGACTCTGTCCATTTGTATGCACATGGTGGCATTTTTCCCAGAAAGAGTACCATGTCTGTCCATGGGCCAAATACCTTGTGTTTATCAATATAAAAATAGGTAATGCCAAATTAGGACAATGTTGGAACTATCTTGGCATTTTAAACAACCTCAGAGCTGGCTACTAGAATCCAGTGTCACCAAGTTAAAAAGCAGAACCTTTGTCACAAAATCCCATCAAGCTCCCCTCTTGCTCCTCCAACTGTTTATATATTACTATGATACATTTTCTGTATATATATGTCTATTTCTCTATGCATAAGAGCAAATATGTATCCTGGCCCTACTTTGTTAAAGGAGTAGTCCAGCGCGCACTTTTTTCATTTTATCCCGTCCGGGCTGCAAAATAAAAGAAAACACACTTTCTCTTACCTGCCAACGAGCCCCCGGACCTCTGGTACAGGTGTTCGGTCCCCGGGCTGTATTCTTCTCACTTCCTGTTAGCCCGGCACGTCACACGGAGCTTCAGCCTATCACCGGCCGCAGCGATGTCGGCCTCGGCCAGTGATAGGCTGAAGCTCCGTGTGACGTGCCGGGCTAACAGGAAGAAGAATACAGCCCGGGGACCGAACACCTGTACCGGAGTGTACCGGAGCTCCGGGGGCTTGTTGGCAGGTAAGAGAAAGTGTGTTTTCTTTTATTTTGCAGCCCGGACGGGATAAAATGAAAAAAGTGTGCGCCGGACTACTCCTTTAAAGGACTCCCCTCCCCTCTAGAAAGTCATTTATTTCTGTAATGTTGGGTGTTTATCTTTCACTGCATTAGAAAAATGCTGATGTTTGAAGCAATAAAATTATATACTAATGCATTGCATGTGTTTCAAAACCTACATTTAGGTTGATACCATTATAAAAATACATGGCTGAATCTTTTTTCTCTTAGTTTGCCTAATATCATATGTATGTCTGTAGTAGATTCTTGATATTTTTTTATATTAATTCTTGTAATAATTAACAGATGAAATCTTTGCATTACTGTGCTTCAGTTAACTTAAAGGGGTATTCCAGGATTTTTCATTTGACTGTGCTACAGGGGCTGTAAAGTTAGTGGTGTAATTCATAATATAGTGTCTGTTCCAGTGTGTGACTGTGATCTCACAATATTTATTTTAAACAGCATAAAAATTTACTCAGGTCTTCCCAGGTTGTAGTGCATCAAGATGTGACATCACTAGTCAGGTGATAACAGGGAGCCTGTACTGCTTCAATAGG
The DNA here is from genome assembly GCF_029499605.1 of Hyla sarda. Classification (NCBI taxonomy): domain Eukaryota; kingdom Metazoa; phylum Chordata; class Amphibia; order Anura; family Hylidae; genus Hyla; species Hyla sarda. The sequence goes on along the minus strand of NC_079189.1, from coordinate 342,077,214 downwards.
GGGAGCGACCGCTGAGTGGGAGAGAGATCATTTGGCAACAGCTGTAGGCACCCTGGTTAGAAAATACTGGTCTTTTGAATGGATTGCAGCTCATTTGTGTTTTAATGGGTGGGGTGGCTGATGTGTGGGAAGGAGGAAAGTGACCTCAAACTTACAAGCATGGAAATATGGGATGAGTAGTTTGAGAACGAAATCCAACAGGAAATATCCAGTTCACAAAAAGCTAGCCACAGTGTTATGGTAATCTCACAACATAGCCATTTAGGCCCAAGACAAGTGCAGATCCTTCCTAAGCATACAAGCTGCTGAAGAAAAGACATACGGAAGTCTTGAGATGCGTCCAGCTAGTTACTGGACTCAACACTGACTACCCACAGTGTGACCAATTGAATTTACTATCGCACCGCATAACTACCATCACGCCTGCTTATTTACCCCTTTTTTCTGTTTTAGCATTTTAATTTTTTACTCATCACCTTCTAAAAATCATAACGCTTACAATTTTGCACCTATAATTCCATACTATAGATTATTTTCTGCATCACCAATTCTACTTTGCAGTGACATTAGTCATTTTACCAAAATATCCACGGCAAAGTGGGAAAAAAAATCATTGTGCAAGAAGAAATGCCATTTTGTAACTTTTAGGGGCTTCTGTTTCTAAGTTTTTTCTGTAAAAATGACACCTTATCTTTATTCTGTAGGTCCATACAGTTAAAATGATACCCTACTTATATAGGTTTAATTTTGTATTACTTAAAAAAAAATGTATACGTTTAAAATTGTCAGATTCTGACCCCTATAACTTTTTTATTTTTCCGCGTAAATTCAGGTATGAAGGCTCGTTTTTTTGCACCATGATCTGAAGATTTTATTAGTACCATTTTTACATTGATCAAACTTTCTGATCGCTTTTTAATGAAATAAAAATTTACCAAAAATACGCTTTTTTGGACTTTGGAATTTTTGTGCAATGGTTGCCAGCTTACTGTTTTCACTTTCTGTGTGCACGGTTACACTGCAGCTCACACACCCTGTATTTGTCCTTTCTTTCAGACTATCCTTCCTCCAGCAATAAATCATGCTGTGTTCTGAATAGCAGAAGTCAGTGATTAGATATTCAGCGGAAAAAAAGCAGCTATGTGCTCAGTTGTGACTAAGAATCTTCACTGCTTTTCTCTCACAGCTCACAGGCTCCTCACACAGGGAGGGGTGGTGTGGCTATACAGCCAGGGCTCTAGACCAAACAGAAATCACACAGAAATCAGGAGATGTTGTCCTGAAGGGTGGGGGCTAGTCTCAGTGAGGGGTTTACACCAAGATAAGGTGGATTTGAAAATTAAATTTTTCTATAATTTCCTGCCTGTAAGTGACAGCTGAAAGAGGGAAACTGCTGTATATAGCTAATGAATGATATTTAGACAAATACATAGGTTGTTGAGAGGGAAAGACTGGGCTATGGGTTTAGTTCCCCTTTAAAGGGGTACTCCAGTGGAAAACATGTGTTTTAAAATCAATTGGTGTCAAAAAGTTAAACAGATTTGTAAATTACATGAGAAGAAGATTCAAACACCGGCACTACTGTCTCTGTATTAGACACTTGGAGAATCCCATAATCTGGTGAGGGTTTCCACAAATATAGGCTTGAAAGGCTCGTGCATCAGACTATTGGGGGTGCTCACATTAATAAAGTATAGTTCACATCAAATATTCCATGAAAGAGCAATCTGAAAAATTGGAGCACTCACCCCAAAAGTAGTCTTGTAGTGACTTTATTCCATAATGGACATCAAAGTACATGATCAGAAGCAGGGTATACAGGTGCAGACATGAGGCGGGGGTAGACAGCAGATGGAGGAACAACAATTGTTTCACGCTGTGTAGCGCTTCCTCGGGCTCCAAACATGGAAGATTTCAGGTGTCAGCAGAAAGCACTGTGCACAGACAGAAAAGAAATCCAAAGAGAAAAGAATTTCCTCTGTAGTATTCAGCAGTATTCGTCCCTTAAGGACGCAGCCCTTTTTTGCAAATCTGACCACGGTCACTTTATAAATTAATATCTCTGGAATGCTTTTAGTTTTCATTCTGATTCAGAGATTGTTTTTTGTGACATATTCTACTTTAACATAGTGGTAAATTTTCATCGCTACTTGCATCCTTTCTTGGTGAAAAATCCCCAAATTTTCTAACTTTGAAACTCTCTGCTTGAAAGGAAAATGGATATCCCAAATAAATTACATATTTATTCACAAATACAATATGTCTACTTTATGTTGGCATCATGAAGTTGACATGTTTTTACGTTTGGAAGACATTAGAGGGCTTCAAAGTTCAGCAGCAGTAGAGAAGAGCGAATCAAAGCTGATGAACCCGAATTCGTTACAAATTTCATGAAATAATATTGCTTCATTAAACTCCATTTTACAGCATTCCAGGCTCCAGGACACCTAAAATGGTGGATCCACATGGAGCAAGGAACGTTGGGAAGCGGGAAGGCAAGGCGGGAAGGGAAGTAGGGGGATGACCCTGAATCACATGCAGCATACAGCCTATCAGCAGCCAGTCACCCCTGTGATTTCACAGCCCTATATAATCAGCAGCCATTTTGCGGCTCGTCATATAATTCTTTACACTGCATGGAGATAAGACGGACATCGCTTTGTGTGTGTGTTACACAGAAAAGCTCATTCCAGCAGCGTTTCACATTCTAACCACATCAGCGTTCTGGTGGACAGAGAGCAGTATTTTTTTCACGGAAAAAGACTTTTACTGCAGCTGCAGGCATTAACCTCCCAGTCACTTTCTTCAGCATTGTATTACAGAGAGGGGCACATAGCTGTGTGTTGCCTCATGCATTTCAACAAGCTGCCTCAACTTCATAAACCTTAGCAGAGGAGGCAGGAATAATTTTTCAGCGCAATTCAGGGTCTTTGTTCCACAACAACTCATCTGCTGGTTATACTAGTCTGTAGACGGTATAATACCCAGCAGTCCATTCTTAATAGTCTTTGACAGAGTGAAATTTTGTGTTTTGTACACAGCTTTTTCGTGCTGCAGCACTGTTGTGTTGTGCAAAAATATGTATTTTTTTTAAGCGTACTGTATATACTGTGGCCTATATACTGTGAAAGGACAGACAAAAGTAATCACTGGCAGGTGTTTTACTAAAATCAATTTTTTAAGCGTACTGTACCCCATTTTCTGCCCTCATAAGTGCATACTATTTTATACCTGTTAATCTGTCAAGGGCCTACATACTATGAAAGGACAGCCAAACATAATCACTGGCTGGTGTTTTAACCCAATACGTTTATTAAGCGTACAGTAGCTAATTTTTCTACCCTAATAAGTGCATACCTACATCTAAGTGGTGTACTATTTTGTACTTGTTAATCTGTCAAGGGCCTAGATACTGTGAAAGGATAGCCAATAGTACACACCTGCTGCTGTTCTAGACAAATACTGTTTTAAGCGTAGTGAAGCGTATTGTACTCCCCTCATATACGCAATAAGTATGTCAGGCAGAGTAGTTCCAGGACGTGCACAGAGGAGTGGCAGAGGCTTAAATTCATCAGGCTCAGGCAGAGGTCGCAGAAGAGTAGGGTGTGTGGCAGCCGGAGTCGCAGCGAGAGGTCTGAGCTCGAGGTGTCAGCTTGCAGTCGTTTCGACCAGCAAACCAGCAGCCATGATTGATCAGTTCACTCGGTCATCCACTATATCAAAAGTGAGGTTCACTGGATCATCCACTTCATCGCAAGTACATTCCGACACCCCCAGTTAACAGTCGGTGGGTTCCTCAGACTCAACCCTCAGTTGGCATGGCCCTCATGCTGCTGCAGCCACCTCCAGGCTCTGTCATTGTGCTGCTCTATGGTCTCCTCATGCTAATGCTACTACGTCCAGGTTCTGTCATTGTGCTGCTCTATGGTCTCCTCATGCTAATACTACCACCTCCAGGCTCTTTAATTGTGCTGCTCTATGGTCTCCTCATGCTGATGCTGCCACCTCCAGACTCTCTATTTGTGCTACTCTATGGGCTCCACATGCTGATGCTACCACCTCCAGGCTCTCTCATTGGGCTGCCATGGATACTGCAAAACATAATTAAGGTGCTGGTCCCAAGTTTCAGACATTCCTTGCATTAGAGTCACTTTCAGGACTCCTGATGCCACCTCCAGGCTGTGCCATTCAGCCACTAAATAGTATCCTCATGCTTCATCCACCTCCAGGCTGTGCCATTCAGACACTATATGGTCTCCTCATGCTTCAGCCACCTCCAGGCTGTGCCATTCAGACACTATATGGTCTCCTCATGCTTCAGCCACCTCCAGGCTGTGCCATTCAGACACTATATGGTCTCCATCTGCTGCCACAAACTCCAGGCAATCATTCAGCCACTTTATGGTCTCCTCATACTGATGCCACCTCCAGGCTCTGTCATTGTGCTGCCATGTGACTCATTGTACCCACACGCCGGGGCCTGGGACACTAAAACCTGGGAGTTAAAATTTCTGTTTCTAAACGTTCAATTTGAATATCTTAAACTTAAAAATTTAAAATTTCAATGGTCTCTTCATACTTCTGCCAACTCCAGGTTGTGCCATTTAGACACTATATGATATCCTCATGCTTCAGCCACCTCCAGGCTGTGCCATTCATCCAATAGATGTTTTACTGATGCTTCAGCCACCTTCAGGCTGTGCTATTCATCCATTATATGTTTACTGATGCTTCGGCCAACTCCAGTCTGTGTCATTCAGCAGCTACATGGTTTAGTGATGCTACTGGGCCTATTATGCTATATATGTTTATGGTAGCACTAGGTACCATACAACTTCAATGGAAATGTCAAAATTCATCTTTTCTTCTTAGAGATTGTGAGGCCCTATTGTCTACTCATCTGCCGTCAACTCCAGGCTGTGACATTCAGACACTATATGGTCTCCTCATGCTTCAGCCAACTCTTGGCTGTGCCATTCAGCCACTATATGGTCTCAATATATTGACTGTGTATTGTAGGAAACATGTGGCTATCCTTGAGTTACTCTCCCAGCATTATTGCCATGTTGATACCAGACCAGTAATAAAAGGAATATTGCCAAGGACTAGCAGAAACAGGGAACTGTGGATACTGACCACCAGCTGTTGGAATTGACTGACTATCCCAGGTGGCAGATTTACCATTTTGAAGTTCCTCAGTTCCAGTAGGCTTTAAGTCGTTCATTCTTTGTTGTGGTTCTTCAGTTGCAGAATTAAGTTGTATCATGTTTTCCTGTTCCTCCGATGAGCTAATGTCACTGGAACACACAATACTCATATTGTCATCTAATGAAGCATCCTTTTCTTCAGAGAACATATGTATCATTTTATAATTTTGAATGTCGGGGGGTATTCTGACAATTTCTGATTATAAAGAAATTTTGGAATCTGAGACACAGGTAAAAACAAGTATTTTTAAGCATACTGTAGCACATTTTCCTGCCCTCATAAGTGCATACCACATACATACATCTAAGTAGTGTACTTTTTTTTGTACCTGTTAATCTGTCAAGGGTCTATATACTGTGAAAGGACAACGAATAGTACACATCTGCTGCTGTTCAAGACAAATACTGTTTTAAGCGACGTGAAGCTCCTCTCCTCTCATATATGCAATAAGTATGTAAGGCAGAGTAGTGAAATTTCAATTTCAAAATCCTTAATTTCAAAATGTTAAATTTAAAAATCATAAATTTCAATGGTCTCCTCATGCTTCTGCCAACTCCAGGCTGTGCCATTCAGGCACTATATGGTCTCCTCATGCTTCAGCCAATCCAGGGTGTGTCATTCAGGCAATATATGGTTTACTGATGCTGTTGGGCCTGGGTCTGGGAATAAAAATTATGTTATGCAAGCACTAGCTACCGAAAATCTTCAGTTTAAATTTCAGAATTCATCTTTTAATCTTAGGGATTTTGAAGCCCTAGTGTCCTTAGTTTCAATCTCAAAATCTTAAATGTAAAAATCATAAATTTCAATGGTCTCCTCATGCTGCTGCCAACTCCAGACTGTGCCATTCAGACACTATGGGGGACATTTATCAAAGTATTTAGTAGGTTTTTCTTGCTTAAAATTGTCGCAAAAAGGTCACACGTGCGACTACGCTCTTTTTTCTGCGACTTTTTGCATGTTCAGTGTCCTAAGCAAAAAATAAAAATCTTGCTTACCAAAGCAAAAAGTGATTTTTGACTTGCAGTGGTCAGAGATTTATCAAGTGCGAAAGTCGCAAAAAAGTCACATTGCATGAAAAAAGCTACTACTTTTACTCCAGCTAAGACATGGAGCAGAAAAAGCCACTACCAAAGCCCAAAAAATAAATAAAAACGTGGAACGCAACATTTATCAATAGACTGAGAACTGTTGATAAATTTCAGGTACTAAAGCAAAAAAATAGTAAGAAAAAAATGACTAAAAAAAGGAATACATAAGCAAACATTGCTAAATGTCCCCCTTTATGGTCTAGCACTAGCTACCATAAATCTTCAATTTAAATTTCAAAATTCATCTTTTAATCTTAGGGACTGTGAAGCCCTAGTGTCTACTCATGCTGCTGCCAGCTCCAGGCTGTGTCATTCAGCCACTATATGGTCTCCTCATGCTGCCAACACCTGCACGCTGTGTCATTCAGCCTCTATATGGTCTCCTTATACTGATGAAATTCTAAAAGCGATGCCTGTAATCTGCATGCCATACTAAATAGCAGTATTATTTCACTACCCCAGCATACTCCATATGCATGTTAGAACACAGCAAAGTGTTCTACACCCCTATAGAGGCTCTCTGTAGGCCAGAAATAGCCATTTTTAATATAGAATTGCTGCAAATAAATTTGTATCGAACCAAATGTTTTCAAAAAATTCGGCAAATCGTCCGAATCGAATTTTTCAAAAGATCCCTCATCTCTAGCAGCAATTTTCAAAATTTTCACGAAAAATTCAAAATCTGAATTTTTCAGAAACGAGTTAAGTTTGAAGTGGATTTGAGGGGCCTATAATACCTCATAAATTACCCCATTATAGAAACTGTACCCCTCAATGTATTCAAAATGACATTCATAAAGTTCAAAATCTTCATCTTCACATGCATTTTCTTGTAGAGCCATATTTGGAATTTTTACTAGGGGTAAAAGAAGAGATATCCAACAAAATTTGTAACCCAATTTCTCTTGAGTTAGGAAATGCCTCATATGTGTATGTAAAGTGTTCTGCGGGTGCACTAGAGGGGGGCATGTCGCATTTAGAAGCCCCTATGATGCCAGAACAGCAAAAAAAACTAACAAAAAAAATGACATACTATTCTGGAAACTACACCCCTCAAGGAATGTAACAAGGAGTACAGTGAGCCTTAACACCCCACAGGTGTTAAAGCCAGATGTGAAAATGAATTTTTTTTCACTAAAATGCTGGTTTTTCTCAAAATTTTACATTTCTACAAGGGGAATAGGAGAAATGCCTCCCAAAACTTGTAACCCCATCTCTTCTGAGTATGTAAATACCGCACGTGTGGATGAAAAGTGCTCTGCGGGTGAACTACAATGCTCAAAAGAGAAGGAGCGCCATTGAGCTTTTGGAGAGAGAATTTGTTTGGAATGGAAGTCGGGGACCATGTGCGTTTACAAAGCCATGGTGCCAGAAGAGTGGATCCCCACATGTGACCCCATTTTGGAAACAACACCCCTCACAGAATTTAATAAGGGATGAAGTGAGCATTTACAACACACTGGCATTTGACAGATCTTTGGAACAGTGGGCTGTGCAAATGAAAAATTACATTTTTCATTTTCATGTACCTCTGTTCCAAAGATCTGTCAGACACCTGTGAGGCATAAATGCTTACTACACCCCTTATTACATTATGTGAGGGTTGCAGTTTCCAAAATGGGGTCACATGTGGGTGGGGGTTCATTGTTCTGGCATCATGAGGGCTTTGTAAACACACGTGGCCTTCAATTCCGGACAAATTTTGTCTCCAAAAGCCCAAGTTTCTCTTCTGAGCATTGTAGTTATCCAGCAGAGCACTTAACATCCACATATGGGGTATGTTCTTACTCAGAAGAAATTGGTTTATAAATATTTTGGGGCTTTTTTCCTATAACCCCTAGTGAAAATGAAACAATTTATAGTAACACCAGCATGTTAGTGAAAAAAATATTAATTTTTTTCATTTTCCCATCGGACTTTAACAAAAATTCGTCAAACACCTGTGGAGTGTTACGGCTCACTTTACCCCTTGTTACATTCCATGAGGGGTGTAGTTTCCAAAATGGGGTCACACGTGGGTATTTATTTTATTGTGTTTCTCAGAACCACTGTAAAATTAGTCAGCCCTGTGCAAATCACTAATTTGGGGGGGGGGGGGAGAAAGTGTATGTGTGTGTATATGTAGTGTTTTACCCTTTATTCTGTGTAGTTTAGTGTAGTGTTAGGGAACATTCACACTGGTGGGGGTTTAGGGTGAGTTTCCCGCTAGGAGTTTGAGCAGCGGTGGAACATTTGCCGCAGCTCAAACTTGAAGCAGGAAACCCACTGTAAACCCCCACCCTTGTGAATATACCCTGTACATTCATATGGGGGGGGGGGGAAACCTCCTGTTGCGAAACTACAACTCCCACCATGTACTGACAGACCGTGCATGCTGGGAGTTGTACTTTTGCAGCAGCTGGAGGCACACTGGTTGGAAAACCTTGAGTTAGGTTCTGTTACCAAAGTGTGCCTACACATGACTACATCTCCAAGCATATACTGATAGCCAAAGGGCATGCTGGGAGATATAGTTATGCAACAGCTGGAGGCATGCAACTACAACTCCCAGCATGCCCAGACAGCCGTTTGCTGTTCGTTCATGCTGGGAGTTGTAGTTTTGCAAGATTTAGAGGGCCACGGTTTAGGGTCCACCGTACAGTCATCACCAAACTGTGGCCCTCCAGATGTTACAAAACTACAAATACCAGCATGCTCAGACAGCAAACTGCTGTGTGGGCATGCTGGGCGTTGTAGTTATGCAAGATATAGAGGGCCACCGTTTAGAGACCATTGCACAGTGATCTCCAAACTGTACACCTCTAAGTCTTGCAAAACTACAAATCCCAGCATTCCCAAACAGCTATCTGGGCATGCTGGGAGTTGTAGTTTTGCAACATCTGGAGGGCTACAGCTTAGAGACTACTGTAAACTGTGGCTCTCCAGATGTTGCTAGGCAACAACTCACCTAGCAGTACCAGGATCGCCGCCTCCACATCCGTCACACACAGAAGATCGCTGCCCGCCACCGCACAGAGGAGGCTCGCCACTGGTAAGTGACCTCTGGCGCTGGTCCCAGCACAGTTTCCCCGGTCTGCCCAGACTACCGTGGGTGGGCAGAGCGGGGGAGCCAAACTTTAACCCCTCTGTCCCCGATCTGCTATCGGTCAGTCGCTTCTGACCAACCAATAGTAGGGATAGGAGCCCTGCCATCTCACATCTATCCCTTCAGGGGGATCAAGGGTGTCTTGGACTGCCCCAATCCCCCTTATTTTCCAAGTCACTGGAGACCCGTATGACCCGGAATAGCCAAAAATCCCAAAATTTCCGACTTGGGGTGTCACAGGACAACCCTCGGCAATGTGCCTCGAGGCCTGCCTAATAATTTCAGCAGGCATCCCAGTCCGGTCCCCGACCTGCTAGCGGTGGGGACCGAAATTCCCACGAGCATACCTGTACGCCCCAGGTCCTTAAAGGGGTATTCCAGGATTTTTTTTTATTTGACTATGCTACAGGGGCTGTAAAGTTAGTGTAGTTCATAATATAGTATCTGTACCTGTGCGTGACGGTTTTCTCACAATTCTTCTGTGATTATCACTCCAATATTTATTTTTATCAGCATACAAAATGACTGTTGTCTCAGATTTTTCCCAGGTTGCAATGCGACCAAGACCTGATTCACTAGTCAGCTGATGACAGGGAGCCTGTCTGCTTCAATTGGTGGAGGGATCACTTGGTGGGAGAGAGATCAATCTGCAACAGCTGTAGGCACCCTGATTGAAAACCACACCGATTTAAATGGATACAGCTCATTTATGTTTCAATGGGTGGGGTGGCTTATGTGTGGGAGGGAGGAAAATGGAATTGTGGGATTTGTAGTAAAAAAAAAAAAAGAAACCCAGCCCTTATCTTTGGGATCACACATACCAGACCTATCTGCTCCCGAGTGGGGATTACCATTTACCCAATACCCATCTCTTACCGGGTTACCCATGCACAAGACCTAGTGGCTCCTGAGTGGGAACTACCATTCATCAAGGATCCATCAGTCACCAGTTAATCTATACACAAGATTATGCACCAATAACAGAACTGTCCAGACCTCTGTCTCCTATATCACACAATAATTTAAGAATACCTATTGTACGCACTCTCTTGCTTCTATACATGTGATGACACATAGCAACCATGTGTAGAGTCTCCAGTGACCTCTCTATAAGTATTCTTTATTAATCCCTCAGGAGCTACCTGTAACAATAGAGTAGCAAAATGCTTTGGTTATTGTAGTTTCACCCATTTGTGCGTATGTATATCTTCAACTATGCTGCACAGACAACTACCTCTGCCTGATATCTGAATACTGTGCTACACCCCTGGATATTTTCCACAGGTCTTTTTATTTTGTACCTACCACATGTTTGGTTATTCTGTAATTTATCTGTGTGATTTATGCATAATCCCCTACCTTAGGGGCCATTCTCCTGCTGAATCTAACTGATCAGACGTGCGTCCCCTCTTTAGCCTAGGGTCTACTAGGAGGTTCCAGTGTAGGCCCAGGTCACTAGTACAGGGGACCTACAGTATCGCTAGGCAGGATATACAGATAGGGAGAGGACCAGCTGTACCCATCTGATCTGTTCTTCATAAATATTATTTGGCTTATATTATGTAAATAACATTTGTCTTGAACCACTTTACCACTATAATAGTGTTGTTAATAAATTAATTGCAATTGCAATATGTTGTTCTAGATTTTCTCTGTTTTTCCTAACATATTTCCCCTTACCTTAGAAACGTCTCTACAAGTTGCATCTATGCGCGAATATATAACTAATGAGCACAGGTGCACTTTACTTGTCTGTCACTACTTTGGGTAAAATCCCCGTTTAAACAACGTTTGTTTTAGACTGGGAGTGTTACGCCGAGCGCTCCGGGTCCCTGCTCCTCCCCGGAGCGCTCGCGGCGTTCTCCTCTCTGCAGCGCCCCGGTCAGACCCGCTGACCGGGAGCGCTGCACTGACATTAACGATGGGGGTGCGATTCGCATAGTGGGACGCACCCGCTCGCGAATCGCATCCCAAGCCACTTACCCGTCCCGGTCCCCGGCTGTCACGTTCTGGCGCGCGCGGCTCCGCTCTCTAGGGCGCGCGCGCGCGCCAGCTCTCTAAGATTTAAAGGGCCAGTGCACCAGTGATTGGTGCCTGGCCCAATCAGTCTAATTAGCCTCCACCTGCTCCCTGCTCATATAACCTCACTTCCCCTTCACTGCTTTGCCGGATCTTGTTGCCTTGTGCCAGAGAAAGCGTTTAGTGTATGTCCCAAGCCTGTGTTCCAGACCTTCTGCTGTTGCCCCTGACTACGACCCTTGCTGCCTGCCCTGACCTTCTGCTACGTCCGATCTTGCTCTTGCCTTGTTCTTTTGTACCGCGCCTGTCTCAGCAGTTAGAGAGGTTGAGCCGTTACCGGTGGATACGACCTGGTTGCTACCGCCGCAGTAAGACCATCCCGCTTTGCGGCAGGCTCTGGTGAATACCAGTAGCAACTTAGAACCGGTCCACCGGTACGGTCCACGCCAATCCCTCTCTGACACAGAGGATCCACCTCCAGCTTGCCGAATCCTAACAGTAGATCCGGCCATGGATCCCGCTGAGGTGCCGCTGCCAAGTCTTGCTGACCTACCCACGGTGGTCGCCCAGCAATCTCAGCAAATTGCCCAACAAGGACAGCAGCTGTCGCAGTTGACATGTTACATCAACTTCTGCCACTGCTACAGCAGCAACCATCTCCTCCGCCAGCTCCTGCACCTCCTCCGCAGCGAGTGGCCGCTCCTAGCCTCCGCTTGTCCCTGCCGGACAAATTTGATGGGGACTCTAGACTCTGCCGTGGTTTCCTGTCTCAATGTTCCCTACATATGGAGATGTTGTTGGACCAATTTCCTACAGAACGGTCTAAGGTGGCGTTCTTAGTTAGTTTTCTGTCTGGAAAGGCCTTGTCTTGGGCCACACCGCTCTGGGACCGCAATGATCCTGCCACAGCCACAGTCCAGTCCTTCTTCGCTGAAGTCCGTAGTGTCTTCGAGGAACCAGCCCGAGCTTCTTCTGCCGAGACTGCCCTGCTGAACCTGGTCCAGGGTAATTCTTCAGTAGGCGAGTACGCCATCCAATTTCGTACTCTCGCCTCCGAATTATCTTGGAATAACGAGGCCCTCTGCGCGACCTTTAAAAAAGGCCTATCCAGTAACATCAAGGATGTGCTGGCCGCACGAGAGATTCCTGCCAACCTGCATGAACTTATCCATTTGGCCACCCTTATTGACATGCGTTTTTCTGAAAGACACCAGGAGCTCCGCCAGGAAAAAGACCTTGATCTCTGGGCACCTCTCTCACAGTATCCTTTGCAATCTACCCCTGTGCCTCCTGCCGAGGAGGCTATGCAAGTGGCTCGGTCTCGCCTGACCCATGAAGAGAGGACTCGCCGTAGGGATAAAAATGTATGTCTGTACTGTGCTAGTACCGAACATTTCTTGTTGGATTGCCCTATTCGTCCTCCACATCTAGGAAACGCACGCACGCACCCAGCTCACGTGGGTGTGGCGTCTCTTGGTACGAAGTCTGCTTCTCCACGTCTCACTGTGCCCGTGCGGATTTCTCCTTCTGCCAACTCCTCCTTCTCAGCCGTGGCCTTCTTGGACTCTGGTTCTTCTGGAAATTTTATTCTGGCCTCTTTGGTTAATAGGTTCTGCATCCCGGTGACCCGTCTCGTCAAGCCGCTCTACATTTCTTCGGTCAACGGAGTAAAGTTGGACTGCACTGTGCGTTACCGCACAGAGCCCTTACTTATGAATGCTCATAAGACTGCATCACGAGAAAATTTAATTTTTTGTTCTGTCCAACTGCACCTCTGAAGTCCTCCTCGGTCTGCCATGGCTCCAGTGTCATTCTCCCACCCTTGACTGGACCATGGGGGAGATCAAGAATTGGGGTCCTGCTTGTCACAAACGATGCCTCACATCTGCTCCTCATAGCCCCCTTCCTGGTGACACTCTGCCCCGTGACAAGCTTCACCCTCTGCCCCCCCTCCCCATTCCCACTTCTTCTGGATTACCGGCCGCTGATGTAGCTACCCAGGACTTCTTTTTGTTCCGGAAGGAAACTCAAGAGGCGCCCCCTATGTTCTCGTCTCATTTGAAGGGACAAGGAGACAAAAAGAGGGGGAGACCTAAGGGGGGGTACTGTTACGCCGAGCGATCTGGGTCCCTGCTCCTCCCCGGAGCGCTCGCGGCGTTCTCCTCTCTGCAGCGCCCCGGTCAGACCCGCTGCCCTGGAGCGCTGCATTGACGTTCACGATGGGGATGCGATTCACATAGCGGGACGCGTCCGCTCGCGAATCGCATCCCAAGCCACTTACCCGTCTGGCGCGCGCGCCAGCTCTCTGAGATTTAAAGGGCCAGTGCACCAGTGATTGGTGCCTGGCCCAATCAGTCTAATTAGCCTCCACCTGCTCCCTGCTCATATAACTTCACTTCCCCTTCACTGCTTTGTGTATGTCCCAAGCCTGTGTTCTAGACCTTCTGCTGTTGCCCCCGACTACGACCCTTGCTGCCTGCCCTGACCTTCTGCTACGTCCGATCTTGCTCTTGCCTTGTCCTTTTGTACCGCGCCTGTCTCAGCAGTCAGAGAGGTTGAGCCGTTACCGGTGAATACGACCTGGTTGCTACCGCCGCAGCAAGACCATCCCGATTTGCGGCGGGCTCTGGTGAATACCAGTAGCAACTTAGAACCGGTCCACCGGTACGGTCCACGCCAATCCCTCTCTGACACAGAGGATCCACCTCCAGCTTGCCGAATCCGAGTACTGTGCCATTGTGTACCTAGGTATATAAATGAGATATCACCATAATTGTACTGTACTGCAGAATAAAATAAACATGTCCTTTATTACCCAGTGAATACAGTAAAAAAAAAGGTCTAAATGACCGTATTTTTGAAATACTGCCTCCCTAAAAGCTAAATAAAAAGTGATCAAATGCACCCTAAAATAGAACCATAAAAGTGTCAACTCATCCTTACACAAGCCCTTACACATCTTCATCAATGACAGAATAAAAAAAAGTTACGGCTCTCAAAGTACAGAGACACACCAACACAAATCTTTTATAACATAAAAATGTTTGTATTGTATAACTATAATATACCACTTTAAAAAGTAAATACAATTCAGGTGTTGCCATAATCATGCCAACCTGCAAAGCACAGCAGCAGAATTATTTTATTCATATCACCTCATAATTTTTTTTTATAAAAATAGCCTTATCCTCTTAAATAGTTTTATTGTGATTTTACATTTTGTGACATTGCATTTTACACTGGTTCACTCTAGCTTATATATTACCTTTGACCTGTGTCATGTGATGCGTCACATGATGTGTCACTTGATGCAAGGCACCATTTTCTTTTACTATAAGTACCAGCTATTTTCAGTATCATGTTTGTACTGCGGTGTTCACATTTGAAAAATGGGCATAGACCCCCAAAAACGCATTAATATAATATAATAAAGTTTTCTAGCAACGGATTGCAGCTAGAAGTCCTTTCCTATATGTTGGATTGTGCCACATACCTGTTTTTTTTTTTTTTTTTGCCTTCGCCCCCCCTTATTTTAACAATGGGAAGAGGGGGGGGTGATTTGTAATTTTATTATGGAAGGGGGTTAAAGGGGTACGGCAGCAGAAAGTAACTTATCCCCTATTCACTGTCAAATTGTGCTGGGTCCAACCGATCTACTGAACGGGACCCCCCGCAATCTCCTGGCTGTCTGAGAGGAGCGCGTGCTGGGAGCGCCGGAGATGTCCAAGTACAGCACTCCGGTCTCTTCGGCCCTCCCATAGAGAATAAATGAAACACGTGCAGACCCCAGGACATGCTCCTCTCAGTGAGCTGGGCCAGTTTACGAGATTGTGGGGGGTCCCAGCACTTGGACACCCCGTGATCTGACACTTATCCTGTGGATAGCTGGTAAGTTACTTTTTGCTGCAGTACTCCTTTAATTTATATAGAGGTTAACCTTGTTTTTTTTTACACTTTATTGGTCCCCATTTAATGAAAATCATGAAATCTGCACTATATTCCTAGAGCCTGCCAGAGACATCAATTGGCAAAGATGGGCAACACGGAGGCTCAGAAAAAACCTCTGGCTGCCAGGAAAACGGGTCTCCTGGCCATGATAGCGCCACGGCCAGAAGTTCTGACCCACTGATGGCTTAAACATGCATTTAAATGCAGCTGTTACCTTTTACAGTGACATTCAAAGTGTTAATAGCCACCAGTGGCTATTCGTGGATGTCCCAACTACTGAAATCACCTGATGGATGCCAGGCATGGAGTGGGCTCGAGTCAGGAGCCCGCTCCATACATCCTTAGTGGCACCATGATAGATTAGAACTGTCATGGGTCGCCAGGGGGTTAATGCTGCACTGTGTAAGGCTGGGTTCACACTACGTTTTTCAACTACGGTTCCCGCATACAAAAAACGTATGGGAAAAAAACGGATGGAACAGTATGGGAAAAGTAAACCGTATGCGTTTTTAAACAGTATACTATTTTTAATAGTGCATACAGTTCCGTCAGTTTTTATAGAAAAAAAACCCATAAGTTTTTGAAAATTTTGTCCATTTTTAATGGGAGGGGTCTTGGGTGGGGACTTTAGGATTCAAATGCGCATGTGCAAAGTAAAAACGTATACGTTTTTCCCATATGGAACCGTATACATGTGCATTTCCTATTGACATCCATGTTTAAAAAAAAAAACGTATGCGGTTGCAGTACGGTTTTTAAACCGGAGTCAAAACCGTGGTTGACCACGATTTTGTCTCCGGTTTAAAAACCGTACTGCAACCGCATACGTTTTTTTTTAACATGGACGTCAATGGGAAACGCACATGTATACGGTTCCATACGGGAAAAACGTATACATTTTTACTTTGCATATGCGCATTTGAATCCTAAAGTCCCCACCCAAGACCCCTCCCTTTAAAAATGGACAAAATTTTCAAAAACGTATGGTTTTTTTTTCTATAAAAATGGACGGAACAGTATGCACTGTTTAAAAACGCATACGGTTTACTTTTTCCCATACTGTTCCATCCGTTTTTTTCCCCATACGTTTTTTGATAGAAAACGTATGCGAGAACCGTAGTTGAAAAACGTAGTGGGAACGCAGCCTAAGCAGAAAAGGAAATTCTTGGACTGCTTCTTTAAAGCAGCAGTTTACAACTACAGCAGCTATAGAGAAAGGCAAGAAAAAAGATGCTGTATTTTTTACAGTGAAAAAAATAGCTTTATCACACTACTTACGGCTTTCAACACTGTGATGGAGTGTGGAAAATGTGTAAGTAGACAAGGATAGCAATAAGCACTTATTTACTAAAATTAGACCTGATAATCTATGAGGAAGCCTATAAGAACAACATCAGCAACCCTTCGTGCACATGTTTACACTTTCAAAACAGTCTCACCATTTGTGGTCTTTCCAATAGAACAAAGGTTATATTTGCTAGTTATATAAAAAAAAAAATTTAAAAAAAAGTTCATTTATTTTCTATCTATGCCACATGCAAGAATGTTTTTTTTTTATCTGATCTGTAATTTATACTGTAAATTTAAGAACACACTATGTGTGACAGTCACATCTGTTCACAACACTTTTGGAAAGCATACCATTGTCATTCTTCTGATTTGCTAGCACAGCAAGGCAAATCCTCTGGGCAGATGAGAAAGAGAGGTGCAAATTAGAGTCGCACCTTCTTATCTCATTTGCTATCACTTCAAGCGTTGATAAACAACACTTAAGCAATCATTTTTTTTCTTTTTATCTAAAGAATAAGTCATCCAGGATTGAAATACAGTTGCCAGATTCAATCTTTAAAGCAGTACAGAACATCATCTTGCATGCTTGAACAGCTATAATTTGGGAGATAATGGAGAGGCTTCTAAATAAAAAATGTTTCAAATTAAACATACATGCACAGTGAAGATAAGGTAAAGGTTGTCTCATTGCAACAATGCCTGTATTTATGGTCTTGGTGTCATAGAGAGGGTCCTCCATTCCACAAGAATAACACCACTGTAAGCAAGAGCAGAGAGCCCCTCTGGCAAATCTGAGCTGGCTATGTATTACATGTGAAGGGTAGGCATACAATATTACAATTTCAGAAAAAATATCTAGATAGTAAGGTTGTCTGTGATAACAACTCCTCTAACCCTTTCACAACCAATGGCATACCATTAAATCATTTTAGAAGGCAGATTAGAAGGAAGTATGGTGCAGGCTTGGACACCAAAGCCTACACCATACCTGGTAGGTGCTGGATGCCATCTTCAGCCAACACCTGCCGGCAATGAACCACATTGATGATGGCTCTGATTTTGGTCATTAAACTGTTAAGAAGGCACAATCACCATTAATGGTATAGTAGTCCAACCAGTACCCCTGCCATGTAATTGCAAAGTGCCAACTGGTTGTCAGGGCATCCTGTCCCTCTACCTCTGTGACTCAAGGCTATATCCTCATTTGTGGAGAAATCCCAAAGGTATGGGGATACATCCACATAGCTGCTGGAAAGACCTGCTCCACCAGAACAGAGGGCTTCTCAACGCTATGAAGTGGATTGGGCCCTTACGTCAAGAGGTAGCAGCTTACCTCTTGTTTTGTAAGCCTCCTATAGCAGAAATGATCCATTTAGAAAATCTTGTTCCTACACATATTTGGGATTAGCACAAAACAAGAGGATTACAATGGCCTGAGTCTTATGGAAGGAAGATACAACTTTTTCTTTTTTATTCCCAAATTTTTATTTTTTTATTTTATGAAATAAGAAAACATCATTACATAACACAAATAAATATACAAATAGTCCTAAAAAACCTCTCCCCTTACCCTCCTACCCCTCCCTTCCCCCAACCAGCTAAGCTACCTCCTCCCATTTCTTCCATTCCTTTTCTATTTTCGGGCCCAGCTTTCTCCCTCTATAGTAGATATCCTCAAATCTTCTCATTTGTTCTACTTCTCTCTGCCATTCAGCACAGTTTGGACCCTCGGGTGCAAACCATCTCCTAAGAATAAATATTCTGGCTAAACCAAAGACTTTAATAATAACACTATTCTTCTCCTGCTCCCTTAGTCACATCCCTAAAACCGCAGTTTTAATATCAAATGTTATTTTTACTCTCAATTTCGTCTCTACTGTTTTATAAACTTCTTTCCAAAAAGAATGTAATTTTGGGCATGCCCACACCATGTGGACCAACTCTGCTTCTTCCATATCGCATTTTGGACATTTTGAGTCCAATATTTTTCCTATTCTGTGCAGGAACCCAGGTGTATATGGTATCCTATGTATCAATTTTATCATTGAGATTTTATTATTCATATTTAGGGATGAATGTACAATATTAGGGAACACCTCTCCCCATTCTCCTCCCTCTATCTGACCTACATCTTGCATCCATTTGGCCCTGCTTTTTAAGGGGTTCTTTTCCATAGAAGATCTAACCAGGCCCTTGTATACTGTACCCAGTACTTTTGTAGAAACAGATCGTAACCCAAATATGTAACCCATTAGTTTGTGTCTATTTATTGTCCATCTGGTGTTATTCTTCTCCTTCTCAAATGCACTTTTAATTTGTACATATGAGAAATATTTATTATATTCTATGTTAAATTCCCTATTAAGTGTTCTCCACTCTTTCAGTGTATTTTTTTCACTAAATCATTAACTCTAACTACCCCATTTTTTTCCCAGTCTACATATTCTTTCAATTTCAACATTTCTGGGAAATCCCCATTATCCCACAATAGTGTATAGTGCATACTCCCCTTAATCCCTAATAACCGTCTTGTAAATCTCCATACCTTGCTAAGCATATTACAAATGGGAATTTTTTCCAATTCAGTGCGCATACATCTACCACCTTCAATTATCTCTAGTGTACTACCTCCCCTACTGCCTAATTTAGAAAAAAAACTTAACATATCATCTTCCTTAATCATATATTCAATTTGTGCAGCTATATAATACAATTGCAGGTTTCTTAAACCAAAACCTCCACTATTCAGAGGAGAACTCAATAAAGTGTGTTTCATACGTGTCTGTTTTCCCTCCTATAAAAACCCGTTAATTTCACTTTGTATTCCATTAAAGTGATGTTCCCCTTATCACATGCAAAACCATAGGAAAAATAATAGTTTTTATTAGGACAATTCTCTCGGCCATATTTAAGCGCAATTTTTTCCATATTTGGATTTTATTTCTAACTTTCTGTCTCAATGGGACAAGATTCAACGGAACAAAATGCTCAAAATTTCTGGATATTTTGATTCCCAAGTATTCCAGGGCCTCATTGTCCCGCAGAACATGTATCTCTTCCTGGAAATCATGATTCTCATCTGATAGTAATAATAACCCCGATTTACTAGGGTTAATCAGGAAGACAGAGTAGCTACCAAAATCACCAATCAACTTAATAATCCTTGATAAGTTTCTTTTAGGATCTATTACAAACAATACCACGTCGTCCGCATATAATAATATTTTCTCCTCCTCTCCCTCGACACCGAACCCCCTGAACAGCCCGGAACCCCTAATTAACTGTGCCAGTGGTTCGATGAAGAGGGAGAAGAGGAGCGGCGACAGGGGGCAGCCCTGTCTTGTTCCTCTTTGCAACCAGACTACCTCCGGAGACACTATGTTATTTATATTAATCCTTGCACTGGGGGCCTTATATAGGGCCTTCAGCCCTTGCAGAAAATATTCTCCCAGGTTCATATGTTCTACTATCTTGAAGAGGAAGCCCCACTCCACCCTGTAAAATGCTTTTTGGGCATCAAGAGACAGGATGGAGCAGGGACCCCCCCCCCCCCATCCTGTACCTGCATATTTAGAAAAACTCTTCTAATGTTGTTATAGATGTTTCTTCCTTTCATAAATCCTTTCTGTTCCTTCCCTATTAGCTTATCGATCACTCGTTGCAAGCGCATGGCCCAGATTTTAGCTAAGATTTTTTGATCTATGTTTAGGAGCGAAATTGGTCTAAAATCATTCATATCACCACTCTCTCTACCTTTCTTGGGAATTAGGACTATAATAGCTTCGGCCATAGTTGGGGATAACTCCCCTTTACTCAAGGATTCATTATACACCTCTAAGAGGCATGACAATAACGGATCGCCGAAGCATTTATAAATTTTGAAGACCAGGCCATCCGACCCCGGGGCTGAATTATGTGAGAAAGATTTCAGGGCATTTTCTATTTCCATTACACTAATTCCTTCCCCTATCTTAATCTTTTCATCCTCATTAATACTAGGGAGCTTAATTCCTTCCAGGAATGTATCAATTTCCCCATCTGTCGCATAGCTTTACCTAGAATATAAATCCTGAAAAAATTGGACTGCCACCTTTGTTATTTCTTCCTGTTTCGTACATTCCCTTCCTTCTTTGTCCTTTATCCCAACTATCGTTTTGTTCTTTTTCTGATTAATAATTCCCATGAGAGTCTTATTCGGTTTGCCTGTTTCAACATAGTGTCTTTGCTTCCTAAAGAAGATAGCATGTTGGGCCTTCTCTAGCATAATTTTTCGATACGTATCTTGCATTTGTTTAACTTGAAGCCAGTTCTCTTCATTGGAGTTATTCTCATACTCTCTTTCGGCTACTACTACCTTTTCCAATACAACCTTCTCCCTTTCCTTACATTTCTTTTTGAACCTAGCGATATTTCTAATAAGTAACCCCCTCAGAAAAGCTTTTAGTGTGTCCCATACTACTAGGATGTCTGCCGTCCCTTTATTTATATCCCAGAATTCTCTAATCTCTGTACTAACTCCCTTTGTTACTTCCTGGATCTTTAACCAATGGGGGTTTATATACATGTTCCTTACTGTTTCTTGTTTCTTCTCTTCTTTTTTGATATAACATACTAACATTGCATGATCACATATACACCCGGGTTCATACACAATTTTTTGCGAAAAACTCCTTCCTGCACTATTGACCAAAACATGGTCAATTCTGGATGCAGTTTTGTGAGCAGTATTGTAACATGAAAATATCTTCTTATATGGATATAGACTTCACCATGCGTGCTCCCACCCCACCTCTTGGCACCAATTATAAAGGAGAGTATTGTTACTAACCAGCTTTCTACCCTGCCAGTCCATCTCCTTATTCATAAAACAATTTAAATCCCCCATTACCCATAAGTCAATAAACTCCTTTTCTCTTTGAAAATCCATTAGTATTTGCAACACTTCTGTAGAGAACGGGGGAGGGATATACGTAAATGCCAGGACAGCTAACCTACCCTCCCATTTAACATAAAGAAACACAAACCTACCTCTCCAATCAATTTCAGAGCTTAACACTTGAATATTTAGTGCTCTATGGATTAGGACCGACACCCCCGATGAGTACTCTGAGAAAGTGGAGTGAAAGACTTCTCTTGCCCACCCCTTACTCAGAATAGTCACGAGTCCTTGGTCAGGTGAGACTCTAAAAGACATACAATTGCGGGAAGGTGTCTATTTATTCTATCAAATATTGCTACCCGTTTACTCCTATCTTTTAGACCCCTGACATTCCATATGATAATTTTATTATTATCCTCCATTACCATGAGAACTTCTCCTCTCTCCCCTCCATAACTGATGGCCTTCTTGCCTACACCCAGCTTGTAGCTTCCCTACCCTTTCCCTTCCCCCTCCCCTACCTCCCCTATCCCTTCCCCAACCCCCCCCGACCCACCAATCCCCCCCTCATATGATTCGTGACCCACTCCAACCACCACCTGCATATTCTCAGCTTTCCCCCTGCTATTATAGTCCCCTTTCTTCTAGCCATTTACTAATCTCTTCATCTGAAACAAAAAAAATGCTCCCTTTCTTCAAATGTTATCCTCAATCTAGCTGGGAACAAAAGAGAGAACTTAATGCCAGCTGCATGCAGTCTCTTTTTGACAGGGTTAAAGGCCATTCTTCTACGCTGGGTGTCCCTTGAGAAATCCGGGTACATATACACCTTAGAATTCCCAAATGGTATTGCTCCCTTTTCTCTTGAGATTTTTAGTAAACTGTCTCTGTCCTGGGAGCATAATAGTTTAACCAATAGCGTTCTTGGCGCAAGACCCGTGGCAGGCTTCTTCATGGGGATCCTGTGGGCCCTCTCAACATGGAATAGATTAGTAAGACGAGAGTCCCCAGCTACTTCCTTCAGCCACATTTCCATAAAAACTGCTGGATTTTCCCCTTCTTCACCCTCCGGGATCCCCACAATCCGTATATTACTACGTCGTGACCTGTCCTCTAAGTCTGCCACCTTTTCTTTAAGATATTTGTTATCCTCTTTCATGGCTTCCCGTTCCTTTCTCATCTCACCCAGCTCTTTTTCCATGCGCGGTACCGCTTTTTCTATTTGCTTAACTCTGTCCTTAATTTTGTTGGTATCTGCTCTTATAAGAGAGACTTCCGCACTTAAGGCTCCCATTTTGTGATGTTAAGTCCTTCAGCGCCTTAAAGCCTTTTTCAACCCCACTGAGGATTGTATTCAAGACCTGTGAGTCTAAAGTCCCACCTTCACCCTCTGGGATGTCGCCTCCTGACTGTAATATATAAAATCTTGAGCCACTCATTGTATTATGCAGTTCTTGTACGTGTCCCACTTGTTTCTGATTCCTAGTTTTAGTATTGTCAAGTGGGGATTTCAAGAATTTATCCATTCTGGTGTTATGTGGGGCATCGCTTCCCCCCCCCCAAGGATTTTCTATCATTAACTTTAGGTGGCATATCAGTGCGTATTACTGACAATAGTTCTGTGATATATTCTGCTCCAGGTCAAAGCTGCACATAATTCACCACCTCCTGGTTTAGATCACGTTTTCCCCCTCCGGGTGCCTCTAGATTAAATCCTGCAGCCGAGCACAGTCCTGACTCCTCATTCATGTGGCTCTCAGCGTCCTCTGTGTCTTCCGGGAACGCTGAGTCGCATGTGCCCCAGTCACATGACCTCATCCAGCCACCCACCCTTCAGCTGACATGCCCCCTTCCAGGAGCCTGAGCTGGCTCTGCAAAAGCCGGAGCACATCATCCCGTATCAGAGCTGTCCTCCGGTAAGAGCTTCCTGGTGGGGGAGGGGACGGGGGAAGGAAGGAAGGGGGGAATCCAGGCAGACTCACCGGGCAGGATCGCAAAACTTCCTCCCTGCAGCATCCGGCGGTCGGGGCCGGTCCGGAGGCCAGGAGCTGATGGCATTACGTCATACAACTTAAGTAGGAAGTTTGGGACAAGTAAAGAAAAGTGAGACCCATACAAGGAAGAAAACTTTCCCATACTTTGAAATAGATAGAGGAAGTAAAAGATTCCCCACTGAAGTATTTCTCTGAGATCCCCTTGGCTTCGAAGATTGACTCAACATTCTAGTAGTTAAGTGTGGATTATGAATCTGAGGGATACAGATTGGATATTGAGCAGATCTGGAGGGCCTAGGAAACTGATGGGATCCTCCTAGGACAGAAAGGGAACCACCTTCTTTTGCCCATAGTGGAGCTACCAGGATGAGGGTGCATGGTTGAGAGAGAAATTTCTGAGAACCCTGAAAATAATGAAAGAGGAGGCAATGCATAGGCTAGGATGAAAGACCAATCTTGGAACAATGAGTCTGCTGCTGCAAGATGGTCTCTGGAATTGGGAGACAAGAACTGTCTGGCTTTAAGACCGACCCCCATCTTTTGAAGTAGTTACCCCGGAATAGAAAAAAAAACTGCAACTTTCTTCCAAAAACAGCTGCATACCTTTTCTCACTTTGTGTGTGGTATTGCAGCTCAATTCTGTTGAAGAGAATGGATCCAGAGTGTAATACCACACAACGTGAGGACAGTTTTTGAAAAAATTTGCTCTGTTTTTCTATTCCTGAATAACCCCTTTAACATCACATTGAAACCCCCTGGAGCTAGTGACCATTCACAAGTTAATTTCCTGACAATTGAGGAAGTCTGCATAGATATTTCAGGTCCCATTAAAGTGGACTGCCATTATATACTTTACATTCTGTTCTACCCAAGAAAATATTTTTCTTTTCTATTGTCTGAAGGCGGCTGTGTCTAGAACCCACCTGGTAGCATATAAATAGTACTGCTGTAGTATTGTAGGAATTAATGAGCAAGTGTTGATTTCTCTACAATGTTTTAGATTTTGGAGGTCCCTCCAAACTGCTATCAATTCTTTGAAGTTTCAAGACCTTCCACTGATGAAAAGGTCCTATCTCCACTGAACAGAGATCTCCTATGTGTGAACTCCAACCCCATGTACTCGCATATTATTACTATCACTAATGTCTGATTCTGACTATAGTGATTTTTTTTTATTGTTTATAGTCACCCTGATCACCTACACTAAACCCAATACACTGGGTAATAGTGCGGGTGACCAGAAGTCCAAGGAGGTATCACTTACCAAAATCGGTCCAGTGGTTCCTTTGATGTTCCCCAGAGTTTTGTTGCTCAATTGAGTTAATTGCATGCAGGAGGCGAGGTCCCGCTGGCTGGCTGCCCCCTGCTTCTTTCAGTCTCCTCTACTGACGGCCCCTTTATTATTATATTCATATTCAGCGACTTAACGCCCTAATGATGTGAGGCACATGTCATGTGAGAACAGCGCTCAGAGCAAGGAGCACATGCGCCGTTCTGTTACAGTCAGCTCTCACGGGGCACTGCTTCCTGGGTGCAATTAACTCAACTGAGCAACGGAACTTGTCCAGGCAATATCAAAAGGATCCACTGGACTGATTTTGGTAAGTGACACCTCCTTGAAATCCTGGTCACCCACACTATAACCCAGTGTATTGGATTTAGTTTGGGTGATCAGGGTGACAGTTTTTCTATGAGAGCCACTCACTAAAAGCTGCGTTGATTAAACAAGGAAAAAAGAGCCTAATTTCTAGGGACAGCTGACTACTAACCTTTGAAAGGTTAAGGTTTTCTTAACCCCTTAAGGACCAGGCCATTTTTCACTGTAGGACCAGAGCGTTTTTTGCACATCTGACCACTGTCACTTTAAGCATTAATAACTCTGGGATGCTTTTACCTTTCAATCTGATTCCGAGATTGTTTTTTCGTGACATATTCTACTTTATGTTAGTGGTAACATTTTGTCGATAATCTGAATTTTTGAATTTGAATTCTGAAATCTGAATTTTTCATGGACCAGTTCAGGTTTGAAGTGGATTTGAAGGGCTTTCTTATTAGAAATACCCCACAAATGACCCCATTATAAAAACTGCACCCCTCAAAGTATTCAAAATGACATTCAGTAAGTGTGTTAACCCTTTAAGTGTTTCACAGGAATAGCAGCAAATTGAAGGAGAAAATTCTAAATCTTCATTTTTTACACTCGCATGTTCTTGTAGACCCAGTTTTTGAATTTAAGGGATAAAATAAAATAAAATTTGTAACCCAATTTCTCTCGAGTAAGGAAATACCTCATGTATATTTCAAGTGTTTGTCGGGCGCAGTAGTGGGCTCAGAAGGGAAGGAGCAACAGTGGGATTTTGGAGAGTGAGTTTTTCTGAAATGGTTTTTGGCGGGCATGTCACATTTAGGGAGCCCCTATGGTGCCAGAACACACATAGCATACCATTTTGGAAACTACACCCCTCAAGGAATGTAACAAGGGGTCCACTGAGCCTTAACACCCCACAGGTGTTTGACAGCTTTTCGTTAAAGTCGGATGTGTAAATGCAAACTTTTTTTTTTCACTAAAAGTGCATTTCCCCCCCCCCCCCCCCCAAGCTTACCATTTTTATAAAGGGTAATGTGAGAAAATGCCCCCCAAAATTTGTAACCCCATCTCTTCTGAGTATGGAAATACCCCATGTTAGGACGTAAAATGCTCTGTGGGCGAACTACAATGCTCAGAAGAGAAGGAGTCACATTTGGCTTTTGGAAAGCAAATTTTGCTGAAATGGTTTTTAGGGGGGAATATCGCATTTAGGAAGCCCCTATGGTGCCAGGACAGCAAAAATACCAACATGGCATTCTATTTTGGAAACTACACCCCTCAAGGAACGTAACAAGGGGTACAGTGAGCCTTAACACCTCACAGGTATTTCACAACTTTTTGTTAAAGTTGGATGTGTAAATGAAAAAAAAAAATTTCACTAAAATGCTGGTTTTCCCCCAAATTTTACATTTTTACAAGGGGTAATAGGAGAAAATGACCCCCAAATTTTGTAACCCTATTTCTTCTGAGTATGGAAATACCCCATGTGTGGACGTCAAGTGCTCTGAGGTCGAACTACAATGCTCAGAAGGGGAGGAGCGCCATTGAGCTTTTGAAGAGTGAATTTGTTTGGAATGGAAGTCAGGGGCCATGTGCGTTTACAAAGCCCCCGTGGTGCCAGAATAGTGGACCTCCCCACATGTGAACCCATTTTGGAAACTACACCCCTCTAGAATGTAATAAGGGGTGCAGTGAGCATTTACACCCCATTGCCATATCTTTGGAACAGTGGGCTGAGCAAATGAAAAAAAAATTTTTCATTTTCACAGACCACTGTTCCAAAAATCTGTCAGACACCTGTGGGGTGTAAATGCTCACTGTACCCCTTATTACATTACGTGAGGGGTGTGGTTTCCAAAATGGGCTCACATGTTGGGGGGTCCATTGTTCTGGCACTATGGGGGCTTTGTAAGCACACATGGCCTTCAATTCCGGACACATTTTCTCTTCAAAATCCCAATGGCGCTCCTTCTCTTCTGAGCATTGTAGTTCGCCCGCAGAGCACTTTACATCCACATATGGGGTATGTTCTTTCTCAGAAGAAATGGGTTACAAATTTTGGGGGCTTTTCTCCTATTTTCCCTTGTGAAAATGAAAAATTTTGGGTAACACCAGCATTTTAGTGAAAAAAATATATTTTTTTCATTTTCCCATTAAACTTTAATGAAAATTTGTCAAACACCTGTGGGGTGTTAAGTCTCACTATACCCCTTGTTACATTCCGTTAGGGGTGTAGTTTCAATAATGGGGTCACATGTCTGTATTTATTTTTTTGCATTTCTGTCAGAGCTGTAAAATTAGTCACCCCTGTGCAAACCACCAATTTAGGCCTCAAATATACATAGTGTGCTCTCACTCCTGAGCCTTGTTGTGCGTACGCAGAGCATTTTACGCCCACATATGGGGTATTTCTGTACTCAGGAGAAATTGCGTTACAAATTTTGGGGGTCTTTATTTCCTTTTACCTCTTGTGAAAATAAAAAGTAAAAGGCGACACCAGCATGTTAGTGTAAAAAAATATTTTTTTACACTAAGGCTGGTGTAGACCCCAACTTTTCCTTTTCATAAGGGGTAAAAGAAGAAAATGCCCCCCAAAATTTGTAGTGCAATTTCTCCCGTGCGCATTTGAGGACTAAATTAGGGATTGTATAGGGGTGGACATAGGTGTATTCTACGCCAGTGATTCCCAAACAGGGTGCCTCCAGCTGTTGCTAAACTCCCAGCATGCCTGGACATTCAGTGGCTGTCCAGATATGCTGGGCGTTGTTGT
The DNA here is from genome assembly GCF_029499605.1 of Hyla sarda. Taxonomy (NCBI): domain Eukaryota; kingdom Metazoa; phylum Chordata; class Amphibia; order Anura; family Hylidae; genus Hyla; species Hyla sarda. Next base: position 342,049,342 of record NC_079189.1, on the reverse strand, counting down.
TTTGCAACAGCTGGAGGCTCCGTTTTGGAAACAATGCCATACAATACATTTTTAATTTTTATTGGGGGGGCAGTGTAAGGGGGTGTATATGTAGTGTTTTACCCTTTATTATGTGGTAGTGCAGTGTAGTGTTGTGTTTTTAGGGTACATTCGCACTGGCGGAGGTTTACAGTAAGTTCCCTGCTAGGAGTTTGCGCTGCGGTGAAAAATTTGCCGCAGCTCATACTTGAAGCAGAAAACTTACTGTAAACCCGCCTGTGTGAATGTACCCTGTACATTCACATGGGGGGGGGGGGAAACCTCCAGCAGTTTCAAAACTACAACTCCCAGCATGTACTGACAAACCGTGCATGCTGGGAGTTGTACTTTTGCAACAGCTGGAGGCACACTGGTTGGAAAACCTTCAGTTAGGTTCTGTTATCTAACTCAATATTTCCCAACCAGTGTGCCTTCAGCTGTTGCAAAACTACAACTCCCAGCATGTACTGATCGCTGAAGGGCATGCTGGGAGATGTAGTTATGCATCAGCTGGAGGGATCGCAACTACAACTCCCAGCATGCTGGGATTTGCAGTTTTGCAACATCTGGAGAGCTACAGTATAGAGAACACTGCAAACTGTGGCCCTCCAGATGTTGCATGCCCTGACAGCAAACAGTTGTGTGGGCATGCTAGGAGTTGTAGTTTTGCAAGATCTGGAGGGCTATAGTTCAGAGACTACCATATAGTGGTTTTAAACAGTAGCCCTCCAGCTGTTGCAAAACTACAAATCCCCGCATGCCCAAACAGCTGTCTGGGCATGCTGGGAGTTGTAGTTTTGCAACATCTGGAGTGCTACAGTACAGAGACCACTGTATAGTGGTCTCGGACTGCAGCCCTCCAGATGTTGCTAGGCAACTTACCGACTCCCGTCGGATCCAGGGAGCCTGCTGCACGACGTCGCCGCCCGTCGATCTCCGATACCGATCGTTGCTCGCAGGGTAAGTGGACTCCGGCGCCCGTCCCCGTCGGTTTCCCCGTTCTGCCCCGCCTATTGTGGGTGGGCAGAATGGGGAAAATGAAAGTTAACCCCCCTGCCCCCGATCTGCTATTGGTGGTCGCGTCTAGACCACCAATAGCAGGGATAGGAGGGGTGGCACCCCTGCCACCTCACTCCTATCCCTTCAGGGGGATCGTGGGTGTCTTAGACAACTGCGATCCCCCTTATATTGCGGGTCACCGGGTCACCATAGACCCGTAAGGACCCAGAATTGCGCAAATCGCAAGTGAGAATTCACTTGCGATTTGCGCGATTGCCGACATGGGGGGGTGGGTCTGATGACCCCCTGGGCATTTGCGCGGGGTGACTGCTGATCGATATCAGCAGTCGGTCCGGTCCGGTCCCCGCCCGGCACACAGCAGGGTCCGAAATTCCCGCGTACGTCCTTGGTCCTTAACTACCAGGATGCTTAGACGTACACGTACGTCCATGGTCCTTAAGGGGTTAATTAGAATTGGGGCACAGCCACAGGTGGAATAAAGGCTGTCAGCTGTCCTAGTACTTCCCATCTGAAAGTAGATTTTGCTTCCTCAGGTGGCATAAAGAAGCACCCTTTGACAGAATGAAATAAGATTCCCAGAAAATAATTCTCCTGGAGCTGGGTATAAAATTTGATTGTTTCCTCATGTATTATCCAGTCCAGATCCTGCAATAATTGCAAGTTCTCTGGAGATGGGCATGAGGTTGAGGAACTGAGTCTGTTAAAATGATGTTGTCAAGAAAAGGAATAATCACTATTACATCTCTGCAACCATCACCTTTGTAGAAATAGGTGGAAGAGAGAAAAAAAAAAAGACATACTGATATGACTCCTTATGTGGATGACAAACTTCAGAAATATTGTAAATCGGGAGATCATAGTAAACAGCCCTTAAATTGATGGGGACCATAACTGACCCCTTCTTTTCAAGTTGGACTGTGGATTTGATTGTTACCATCTTTAACCTACTGTATGTTACCCATTTGTTTAGAGGTGTCAGATTGATCATGATTGTGAATTTGCTATTGGATTCTTTTACCATTCTATACATAATGTCCTTAAGCTGGAATCTTCATGGGGCAGGGAGGAACTCTAAGATACCTTTGTCAATGGATGTCAACTTTGGAAACATATTCAGAATCTACCTACTTGCACTTAGCAGAAGGAAACTTTGTGTTGTTTTTAGTCCTGCTATAGAAAGCCAGCCACCATCATATTCATATGCAGTGGTGTTGTAAACTAGGAACCTGGACTGCTCGGACTAGAACCCTATCGTCCTTAGCAACAAATGCAGGTTCCGATTGAGAATCAAAGAGAAAAAAAGACATGGTCACACATCTACAACTTGCACAGTGATCCTAGGCTTCTCAGCAAAATGTATTAAACTAACAGGTGCTTAGTGTATTTGATGACGCTAGCAACATCACGGGCAGTAGCAGGTCCCTAACATGCCTAGCATAAAATGGAGCTGCACTGAGTGGTGACCATCATCACTGCAACACCAGGGGAACGACCCACTGACAGAGTAGCCCTAGTGCCTCCCGACCAGACCCTGGGCTGCGCCACCTACCCCCGTGGCAGCACCAGTGTAAACAGGTGACAAAGCACACATACCATGTGCTCCCAGTGAAAGACTGGGAGACAGCCTGAAAAAATAGGGCCCAAAGCAGTTTCCTGGGACTGGGCTGAGGGGGAGTCCTTACCAAATGAAAACAAAAAAGAGGGGGATAGAAAACACAATGGGGGAGATTTATCAAAACCTGTGCAGAGGAAAACTTGCCCAGTTGCCCATAGCAACCAATCAGCTTGCTTATTTCATTTTTATGAAGGCCTGTGAAAAATGAAAGAAGTGATCTGATTGGTTGCCATGGGCAACTGGGCAAGTTTTCCTCTGCACAGGTTATGATAAATCTCCCCCAATGTGAATTCAAATAGAGAGAAAAAACAGACATGGTCGCACATCTACAACTTGCACTTTCAAATATGGAGGCTTAATGGTGAGCATTTCTATCCTGCCTTTGCTGTGGAGAGACACACTGCCCCAACTGCTGGTGTGATGATCTGGAGAACCATCACATACGACAGTCAGTCATCTCTAGTATTGATACTAGGAACAATAACAGCTCAGTGATATGTGCAGGTCATCGTGCGGCCACAATTGCTGTGTTTCATTGCAGGGCTTCAAACTGGCATTTGTGGTCGGGGCTACAAGCATTGTATTATTAACAAGCAGATATTGCATACATACCTGTATGACTGATAGTTTACCCTACCATAGAGATTGAAGTGTGCCATAAACCACGTCTGAAGGCACGCCTATAGAGGGCATACCCTATAGATGGTAAAACAGTAAATAAGGGAGGGTTGGGTGAGTTCCACAAAAACGCATGCCCCACCTACAGGTACAGGGGGAGTTATACAGCCCCACCTGGAGGTGCTTGGGCGTTAAACCCCTTGCCCCTCGCACCCATTCAGCCTTAAAAGGCTTAATACTTGTGCTTGGGGGTACAAGCATTGCTAAGAATCAGTATTATTAACCAACAGACCTTACATAGTGGTTGAAATGTGCCATAAGCAGACATTGCATACGTATTTGAATGACTGATAGTTGACCTTACCATAGCGGTTGAAGTGTGCCATAAACCACGTCCGAGGGCACGCCTATAGAGGGCAAAAAATGCAAACCAAGTAGGAAGAAAAGCTAAGTTGATAAATAAATCACCATATTAAACCAAAGACTGAAAGCATCAGACATGTCCTACCATAGACTGTAACTATAACTAACAAGACAGCGCAAGAATGATCAACTTGACCACCTGAGCAGACACCTGGCATTATGGAGCTGAGATGCCACACCTATTCAAGGAAAACCTGCCGCTGGGACCGGATTACGGATGACCTCCTAACTGATGTATCAACCTAATTAGACAAATTTACCAGTGGTATGTACCAGTACATATCAGACACATCAACCTGAAATTTTTAAGTTTAACATAATAAAGTAATCCCATCTTGTTCTCCAGAAGGACATGATACCCATGCAACCAGGTGGATGTTAGAAGAAAAACTTAATCTGAGCCAGAGACCGATCCCAGTGTGGACATTTTGCCTGTGAAACATTCCTGTTACCTGAAACCCAACTTTACCTGTAACCTACAAAGTACATTATATGGCCAATTAACCTATACCACATGATAGATCCTATGTAACTGCCATGTCCATACATGAAACAGGTCTTAGAATAATCAACATTCCTGTATAGGTGACATACCTTAGCATAACCATCGTGCCTGTAGACATGACAGGACTTTGTGTAACCACTGTGCTACTTACAACCACCTGTGTTGTGATGTTATTGCTCTTAAAAACATGTCAGTAAAAATAAACTGTGCAGTGCATCCCCCTGCAAATGTGGCAGATATGACGGATATACAATGAGCTATGTGTCGAGATGTTATTGCAGAGGCGTAGCGTGGGGGGTGCAGGGGGGGCCGGCCGCAACGGGCGCAACATCTGGGGGGGGGCGCACTCGCACTCGCAGCTCTCTGCCCCTGCCTAGCTCACTCACTCTCTCTGCAGTGCTGGCTGTGCGAATCCGATCCGAGCCGCCGGGTCGCCGCCCACTGTGGAGGCAGTGGCAGATCCAGTGGTAGATCCCCCCCCCCCCCCCCCGAGATTGTTGCCCCTCTTCCTGAACTATCGCATGGTGGAGCGGGAGCGGTCAGCTGTCTCGCTCCACCACCCCTTTCTCACGCCCGTCACCTTGCTATCACACGCCGCGGCTGCTCCATTCCTGCAGTCAGTGAGAGCCAATCACGGCAGGCCGGTGCGATGACATCACATCATCGCGCCGGCGCCCGGAGATCACGGCTCTCACTGACTGCAGGAATGGAGCACCCGCAGTGTGGGAGAAAGGTGACGGGCGTGAGAAAGGGGAGGGGGGAGCAAATTATAAGTGAGAGGGGCAAATGATGAGTAAGGGGCACATGTCAGGGGGGCATTGTATGTGGGGGCACATGACAGGACCCCCCCTGTCCTGTGCCCGTCATATATAATACCCCATGTCCTGTGCCCCTCACATATAATGCCCCCCTGAAATGTGCCCTTCACATATAATGCCCCCTGTCCTGCCCCCTCAGGGGGCATTATATGTGAGGGGCACATGTCAGGGGGGCATTATATGTGAGGGGCACAGGACATGGGGCATTATATGTGAGGAGCACAGGACAGGGGACATTATAAGTCAGGGTCACATGTCAGGGGGGCATTATATGTGGGGGCATGACAGAGGGCATTATATGTGAGGGGCACATGTCAGGGGGCAATATATGTGGGGGCACATGACAGGGGCCCCCTGTCATGTGCCCATATAATGCACATATAATGCCCCCCTGACATTTGCTGCTTACTTATAATACCCAAAGTCATGTGCCTTGGATCATCTCCAGGGTATGGTTCCATTTTGATGTTTAGTTTTTGTTCTTGATATTTTTTGTCATTTACGATGGTTGTGAGACGACATATAATAGCATGGCCCATGCTAGGTTTCTACATTTGTAGATTTGTATTCATAGACCTGCTGAAAATGTGGAGAATGTGTAATGCATGTTCGCACTCAATAAAGTGTTTGAAAATAAACTTGTATTTAGATGCATTTTACTTTAATTAAATCAGTATTTTCATAACAAACAATACATGTGCTTAGGGGGTAAGGGTTTCTTTAACTAATCTAGTGGAAGAGACTCGAGTGCTAAAATCCACGGGTTAGGGGGCACAAATTACTTGCCTTGCCCTGGGTGCTGACAACCCACGCTACGCCACTGTGTTATTGCTCTAAAGCCATGTCAGCAAGCAATAACTGGAGTAGTGCATCCCCTGTAGATGTGACAGGTGTGACGGCTATACAACTACCTATGTGTCAATGTTATTGCTCTGAAAGTGAAAAGCATGCCAGAAACAATAACTATGCAGTGCACCCCCCTGCAGATGTGGCAGGTATGACAGGTATACACCGCCTATATGTGTGACAAGGTTATTGCTCTGAAAAATGTGTCAGCAAACAATAACTGGAGTAGGTCATCCCCTTGTTTCACAAAGTTATTGCTCTGAAAGAGTATCAGTAACATCAATTCCCCTGCAGACATGGCAGGTATGATGGGTATACAACCACCTGTACCTCGTAATAGGACTGTTCTGAAAATGTGTCAGTAACAGTAAACAGGGTAGTGAATCCCCCTGCAAATGTGGCAGGCATGACATGACTACACCTCCCATATGTTACCCAAACTGCTTGTGATTTATGTATGGAAGAAAACCTCTGTCAAGGTTACACGGCACCAATTAACGTAGCTTTAAGAAAACATGAACAAGCTTGAAATAACGTATGGACATAATGAACCACCGTAACATATGTATGGCAAAAAAAGAATCAACGTATTCATGGTCCAACCATGGCAGCAACAGCTTAGTATAAACTCTATAACCCTGAATACATGTAATAAAATGCTTAGCGTATGCATGAAGAGCATGCTTAACCTGACACAAAGCTATGAAAATATACTCTATAAGAATTAGCATCGTTCATAAGGTTGAAAAAAGGCCAGAGTCCATCAAGTTCAACCTTTAACCCTAATGAGTCCCTAACCTAATGATCCAGAGGAAGGCAAAAACTCTCATACTAGAGGTAAAAATTCCTTCCTGACTCCAAATATGGCAGTCAGAATAAATCCCTGGATCAACGTTCTGTCCCTATTAATCTAATATACATAACCAGCAATGTTAATATTCTCCAAAAATGCATCCAGACCCCTTTTAAATTATTTTACCATGACCACCTCCTCCGGGAGAGAATTCCACAGTCTCACTGCTCTTATAGGGAAGAACCCCGTCTGCGCTGGTGTAGAAACCTTCTTTCCTCTAAACGTAGAGTATGCCCCCTTCATGAAGATCCGTATGCTATAAACCAAGAAAAACGTGCACCGCATATACATACTACACAACGCGAGTACTGAAGCCCCATGAATGCCGGCGTAGTACAAAAACTACCACCCACAAGCCCTTACACAACACCAAGAAAAAATGAATAGCACGGCAAAGCAAAAACACAGAACAAATGCTAAGAAAGTATTTTAGCATGAAGCATATAACCTTAAACACTGTATAAATGCTATAACTGCATATACAGAATAAATGCAGTGTATACAATAAACAAAAATTACAAGTACTGAAAAGATATTAAGAAATGTATACATTGAAACTATAAATGTAAACCCAGACAAAAACAAAGTAAGCACAGTATGCTATGAAAACGCCTGCACAGTGCAAAGGCTATAAATGTATACGGGGAATAAATGCTATGAAAACATGTACACAGTAGAATGCTCTGAACCTATACGCATTACAAATACTGAGACCGTATACCCACTAACAGCTATGAACATAACCCATTATAATTTGGGGGGGGGGGGTTTGAAATGCTGATACTTCAAACCTAACTCTCTTTCGGCCCTCTCTTTTGTCCATCGGTAAGTCTAGTTCTTCATCAAGCTGTAACAATACCGGTTTCCCCCAATTTATTTCCAGACCAGAAATAGGACTGAAAGTATCAAACATCTTAATAATTAGGAAACTTTCTCCTGGGGATTAGTTACAAACAGGAGGATATCATCTGCATATAAGCAGGATCTTAATTCTCATCCCCCTCTACTCCAAAACCCTCAAAGCTCCCTTTCTCTTGAATCCATCTTGCTAGCGGTTCAATATATAAAGCAAAAAATAAAGGTTATAGCGGACACCCTTGCCTAGTATCCCTACTCAAATCGAAGTTTTTAGATGGAATACCATTGATCAGAATACTTGCTTCGGTTGGTTGTATAAAAATTTAACATAGCTAATAAATCTAGAACCTAGCCTGAAATGTTCCAGCAGCTTCCATAGGTATCCCCACTCTTCCCTGTCGAATGCCTTAGTGGCATCCAAAGACAAGATATAGCTTGGACCTGATCCCTGATATTGCATAGCCTCAAACTCTTTGAACATTCCTATGTACTGTACGACCTGGTATGAATCCTCCTTGTTCTTCTCCTATTACCTGTGTTATAACTTTATTTAACCTTCTTGCCAATACTTTGGTGATCAATTTACTGTCCATTTTCAGTAAGGATATATGACGATACGATCCCACATCCACTAGATCTTTATCCAGTTTGCTAATAAGAGTAATACCAGTTTCCCTCATGACCGATGACTGTTGACAATTTTGGCAGCAGAAGGTTTACAAAATTTCTATAAATTTGGTAAGGCAGGCCATCCGACCCGGGGGAAGTGTTACCACTAATTGAAATGAATGCTTCCTGAATTTCCTGGGTTGAGATCGCAGCACTCCAACTCCATAATTGCTGCTTCTGAGAATTTTGTTAATTTAATATTATCCAGAAATGTACATATATCTTTATCATTTGATCTCCCCTCCGATTGATATAAATCTGATATTAAAAATGTTTTTTCTCCTCTTGGGGGGGGGGGGGGGGTGGGGGAGGGGTGGTCGAGGGGTTAAATAAAAAAAATGCTTGAATTGAATTGTTTTCTCTCTGTTAAACACAACAATGTAAATGTTAATTAAATTTGGATGCACTATAATGTGATGTTTATTGGCACTGTTGTAATTTTTAAGAATTTTCTTATAAATACAGAATAAAAAAATGTATATATAAATTGATGTAATGACCGAATATACTTAAAAAATTCTGAACATATATGCAAATAAAGTTCTGATCGTACACACACTATGAATGCTGTGAACAAACACACCTTGAAAGTATACTATGTATACAAATACTATGATCGTATACACATCATGAAGCTACTGAACGCATACATCTTGTAATACTATAACTAAATACAAAACTATGACTATATACGCATAAAAAACACTATGACCATATACACATATTAAAAGCTATGAACGAAAACACTAAATACTATGAAAGGTATACGCACTATAAATACTGAGACTATATACACATTGTAAATACAACAAAAAATAAATGCTACGACCGTGTACACTTTAAAATACCACAAAATGTATACCTATGCTCTGGTTGTGTATACATAAATACCACCAAAACATACCTATGCTATGACCGAGTACCCATACTGTCATGAAAGAAATGGAGAATGAAGCTATGCATGTACTCAGGATCAAAAAACTATGAGCGGAGAAGTTTATGAATCCACACATTGTAACCGCAGTGAACGTGATATAAACGCTATGAAATGTATTATAAGCTGAAAAATTATGAACGTATAAATGCAACGGATTTATACACATTGGGGGAGATTTACCAAAACCTGTGCAAAGGAAAAGTTGTCCAGTTGACCATAGCAACCAATCAGATCGCTTCTTTCATTTTGCAGATGCCTTGTTAAAAATGAAAGAAGCGATCTGATTGGTTGCTATGGGTAACTGGGCAACTTTTCCTCTGGACACGTTTTGATAAATCTCCCCCATTGTAACTGCAGTGAACGTGTTATAAATGCTATGAAATAAATTATGAACGTATAAATGCAACGGATGTATACAAAGTGCAGTGAATGTGTTACAAATGCTATGAAATGTGTTATTAGCAGAAACATTATTAACTTATAAATACAACGGATGTATACACATTGTAACCGCAGTGAACACTTTATAAATGCTATAAAATATATTATAAACGTAAGCATTATGAACGTACGAATGCAAAGGATGTATATACAAAGTAACTGCGGTGAATGTGTTTGTTGCGGTTCTAGGATGATAATCCCGTCTGCACTTCCACTTATTGTGGAAAATTCTGCCCGACTACACCAATTGTGGTTTTAAAATTAGAGTAAAACAAACATTTCCCTCCCCTGACCATGTGCTTTCTTTGTTAGAGTCCCCCAAAATGGCCACCAACTATATGAAACGGAAGCAGTTAGTACAGGCTAAATTTATAGGGCATAAATATGTTTGTACAACTATGAAATAATTGTACAAGGTATTTTGGCAGAAATGTCTTGTACCAGCAGTGTGTACCCACCAAACTAACAATCACTCGGTAGCCAGCAAAGTTGATAACATTTAAAAAAAAACATTAATTAGCTAAACCAAATAAGACATATATACAAGCATTAATACAATAGTACATACTCTATGTTTAGCAAACTAGCATGAATCTACCCAAGTGATACATGAATATGTACTAGGGCCTATAGTATGGCCCTAGTGGCCAGAAAAGAAAGTTTAGCTGCACACAGTCCATATCTTATGTGTCTCCATTTTTCCTGAAAGACAAAACAAGTGAAACATTATTTACATGCAAAAGGAAGGTGGCAATTTTTACTCGTTTGTCCCCCTTCCCCCATTTGCTAAACATAAGCAATATCTAAGTATCTACCTTTACTGGAATAGCTTGGGTGACTTTTGCCTGACCAACAGGGGGCATGGAAGTTTCTGCCTGTATATATGGTTTCTGTAAGAGTATTGCTACCTGTGCACATAATTCCTTCAGCTTACCTTGAACCTGTTGTAGGGACATGTATTTTGTAATGTCATCTTTCATGGGAATAGACAAGTGAGGTTTATTGGGGAAGCTGAGCGGTTTCTCTGGAAAACGTTGCTTGGAGATAGAATGTATATATCTGGATACACCTGGTTCCCTCTGCGTCATGTTTCCAGTAGAATAGCAACTTGTGGAGATATGGCCACTAATACAACCTCTATTACATTTAGCTGAATCGTATTTACTTTGAGTTTTGTTACTGTTATGTGCTTTACAGTATCTAGCAATATGGCCTACACCACCACATGCAAAACAAGTCTTTACCATTTTAGCTGTATATGCTTCCTTGGTGTCATCCCTCATAGATGATCTATAACATTTCACTGCTAAAGACACACTTCTAACAACTCCTAATCTGCTCCAATTCGCTTTGTACTTTACATTGTTGCTTTTCAATTTCTGTAATTCAAAACCAGCACTGGGAACTTCTACAATCTCACTTTCTAGCGTCCCCTTATTTGCGCTTGATGAAACACAGACCTTTTCAGAGGGTAAATTCTGGGAAGAGGCCACACCAGATACCATTTTGGGGAACTCGCTTGTCATACCAATCTCTAATTGTGACCTAGTAACAAGTTTATTCCTCAGATCCTGGATCTCAGCATAAGACTGAGCCAGTTTGTTATCAGTATCTATACATTGGTTTTCCCATTCCAGTAACTCTGATTCCAGCATGTGTATCTGCCTATCTCTATCAAGGATACTCTGTGTTTTTGTATGCAACTCTTTCTCAAGTGCCTCATTTCTCTGCACCTCAAATTTTAGGGCATGTAAAAGAATACAAACCAACCTCCGCCGCAGCTCGGCTCTCATTTTTGGGATAAACCCCTAAATCAAGCTTCAGAGCCATACCTCCTATCTCTTCCCCCATCTCTGGGTACACTGGTGCACCATAGCGTACAAGTTCTTCTGCTATAACACTCAATTTTCCCATAGTGGTAGCCCAATGTGGTACAGCCCCAAATTTGGGCCTTCTATCCTGCTGCAATGCACTAAACTTCTTCCTAAGGAAACTCATTCTGAACAACAGAATCTCAAGGACAGTTTCAGATTGCAGGACAATCACTAACACATACACAAAGAGGCTACACTGAGGTATCTTGTACAAACACTTGTGTATATGCCCTCCCAGGATAGAGAGAGTTACAGCTTATACAACTAAAGGTACAATCACAATCTAGCAACATATGTACAACAGGAGACTTTCAATATGCTTTACAATCTGTGTCTAATAACTATCATGTATGCAATACAACCAACCATTACCTACAAAAGCAATGGTGTTGATTACCAGTGACAAATCACTAATGCAATACAAGTTACCCTTAAATGAGGAACACAAAGCAACAGTCTATGAGGATCCTGTATAACTAGTACAGTGCTACACGTGATAACCACATCTAACAGATTAACCTATTGTATCATACAATGAAAATCTGTAAGAGCTTCCTCCTGTCCAAGGCAATAATCCTTAGGTCACAGTTTATGAATAAGTCTTTTGTAGACTCACTCAATTACACTGGGGACATATACTAATTTTATCAAAAAGGTACACCAAATTAGAAAAGTAATTAAACTATAATTGTCAATTTGGTTATCAACTGCCAATACCCAATTTCTGGCAAAATCCTGCTGACTACAGTACAACAAAACATGCCCGTCCCCCGACCATGTGCTTTCTTTGTTAGAGTCTCCCAAAATGGCCACCAACTAGATGAAACGGAGGCAGGAAGTACAGGCTAAATTTATAGGTCCTAAATATGTTTGTTAACACCCAGAAACACTCATTAAGTTTTGTACAACTATGAAATAAATGTAAAAGGTATTTTGGCAGAAATGTCTTGTACCAGCAGTGCATCCCCACCAAATCAACAATCACTCGGTAACCAGCAAAGTTGATAACATTTAATAAAATATTAATTAGCTAAACCAAATAAGACATACATACAAGCATTAATACAATAGTACATACTCTATGTTTAGCAAACTAGCATGAATCTACCCAATTGATACATGAATATTTAGTGTAGAAATGATACAATTAATATACTTATCCATCCCAGGCTAAGGAGCAGAAGATGCTCCCCTCTTCAAGGAAGATCCAAAGGAAAAGAGACAGAGGGCCATATGATTTCCAGTGAAATCCCCTAATGCCCCACCCCTTTGGCCTAGTGTCCGCCTGCTCTCCTCACATGATGTGGAAAAACAGGTTATTTAGCCACACCTACTGTTGCTGTATGTGAAACTAAACTTTAGACCGTGGGGGCAGGGAAATGTATGCCAAATGGGATATAATGCATGTAAAAACACAATTTCAATATCCATAACAGTGTCATAAATGCTATGAAATGTAAAACGTAATTAAATGAAATGTAAACATTATGAATATATAAAACGCAACGGATGTATACACAGAGTAAAACTTATAGATGTATACACATTAAGAACGCTATAAACCCTGTACACGTATACACACACGCTATAAACCCTGTGAACGTGTACACACACGCTATAAACCCTGTGCACGTATACACACACGCTATAAACCCTGTGCACGAATACACACACGCTTTAAACCCTGTGCACGTACACACACGCTATAATCCCTGTGCGTGCACACACACGCTATAAACCCTGTGCACGTATACACACACTATAAACCCATGTATACACGCTATAAACCCTGTGCACGTATACACACGCTATAAACCCTGTGCACGTATACACACGCTATAAACCCTGTGCACGTATACACACACTATAAACCCTGTGCACGTATACACACGCTATAAACCAGGGGTCTCAAACTCCCGGCCCGTGGGCCGCAAATGGGAATTGGAATGAAAGTTTGTGGCCCGCACCAGGGATGTGTGATTTGTATCGCCCGACGCCCGGCACATGCAGTTCCGGGCGCCGGGCAGGTGGTTTCTTCAGGCACTTAGCCCTGCTTCAGGCAAGCAGCGCTAAATGCCAGAAGGCTTCACTTACCCCGCCCTCCTCCTCCCTGTCTTCGGTTGGCCGGCCGGCCAGCCCGAGTCTGATGTTCGCAGTCCGAGTCCGCAGACCTGCACAGGAGGACGCCAGTGACGTCACTTGTCAGGCCGCCGCCGGAGAGGAGCGCAACGCAGGACAGGTAAGTGTGTCTGTGTGTGTATCTGTCTGTGCATGTGTGGGTGAGAGTCGGGGGGGGAAACGACAATGCTACCTAATGTGGGGAACCTGCTTCTACCTAAACACATGTAAACATACTATAAACCCTGTGCATGTATACACGCTATAAACCCTGTGCACATATACACGCTATAAATCCTGTGCACGTATACACGCTATAAACCCTGTGCACGTGTACACACGCTATAAACCCTGTGCACGTATACACACGCTATAAACCCTGTGCACATATGCACGCTATAAATCCTGTGCACGTATACACGCTATAAACCCTGTGCATGTACAAACGTTAAACCCTGTGCACGTATACACACACGCTATAAACCCTGTGCACGTATACACACGCTATAAACCCTGTGCACGTATACACACGCTATAAACCCTGTGCACGTGTACACACACACTATAAACCCTGTGCACGTACACACACGCTATAAACCCTGTGCACATACACAAGCTATAAACCCTGTGCACGTGTACACACACGCTATAAACCCTGTGCACGTACACACGCTATAAATCCTGTGCACGTATACACACACGCTATAAACCCTGTGCACATACACAAGCTATAAACCATGTGCATGTATACAAGCTATAAACCCTGTGCATGTATACACATTATAAATCCTGTGCACATGAAAACACATGTATGTGTGTACGCAATAAACACTGAGCAATGTATTGATGGAAAAAAAATTAAACTTAATGAACAGGGAGTAAAAAGAAAAATATACAGCTAGACAAATGTTAAAGGTGTACTCTGGTGGAAAACTTTTTTTTTTAAATCAACTGGTGTCAGAAAGTTAAACAGATTTGTAAATTACTTCTATTAAAAAAAAATCTTAATCCTTCCAGTACTTATTAGCTGCTGAATACTACAGTGGAAATTCTTTTCTTTTTGGAACACAGAGCTCTCTGCTGACAATCTCTGTAACTGTCCAGGGTAGGAGAAAATCCTTATAGCAAACATATGCTGCTCTGGTCAGTTCCTAAAATGGACAGAGATGTCAGCAGAGAGCACTGTGCTTGTGACTCAGCAGAGAGCACTGTGTTCCAAAAATAAATTCCTCTGTAGTATTCCGCAGCTAATAAGTACTGGAAGAATTAAGATTTTTTAATAGAAATAATGTACAAATCTGTTTAACTTTCTGGCACCAGTGGATTTAAAAAAAAAAAAAAAAAAAAATTCCACCGGAGTGCCCCTTTAACCTGTTGGGGACGAAGGGCGTATGCATACGCCCTTGTGTCCATATCTATCAGCAGGCACCCCGTGCAAATGCCCAGGGGGGTCATTAGACCCCCCCCCCCCATGTCGGCGATCGGCGCAAATCGCAAGTGAATTCACACTTGTGATTTGCGCCGATTCCGTGTCATTACGGGTCTATGGTGACCAGGAGTTTAAGGGGGATCGTGGGTGTCTAAGACACCCACGATCCCCTTAAAGCGATGGGAGTGAGTTGGCATGGGTGCCATCCCGCCTATCCCTGCCATTGGTGGTCTACACGCGACCACCAATAGCAGATCGGGGGCGGGGGGGGTTTACTTTAGTTTTTCCCGTCCTGCCCACCCACAATAGGCGGGCCAGAACGGGAAAAACGAAGAGGAGCGGCGACGAAGATCACTTACCCGTCCGGAGGCAGCGGAGCGACGGTGATCTGCGGGTGGCGTGCGGCAGAAGAGGACGGCTCCCTGAATGCAATGGAAGCCGGTGAGTTGCCTAGCAACATCTAGAGGGCTACAGTCTGAGACCACTATAGTGGTCTCTAGACTGTAGCCCTCCAGATGTTGCAAAACTACAACTCCCAGCATGCTGGAATTTGTAGTTTTGAAACAGCTGGAGTTCTACAGTTTAGAGACCACTGCACAGTGATCTCTATACTGCCCTCTAGATCTTGCAAAACTACAACTCCTAGCATGCCCACACAGCTGTTTGCTGTCTGGACATGCTGGGAGTTGTAGTTTTGCAACATCTGGAGGTCCACAGTTTGGAGATCACTGTTCAGTGGTCTCTAAATTGTAGCACTCCAGATGTTGCAAAACTACAAATTCCAGCATGCCCAGACAGCAAACAGCTGTCTCGGCATGCTGGGAGTTGTAGTTGCGTACCTCCAGCTGTTGCATAACTACATCTCCCAGCATGCCCTTCTGTGATCAGTACATGCTGGGAATTGTAGTTTTGCAACAGCTGGAGGCACACTGGTTGGAAAATACTGAGTTAGGTAACAGAACCTAACTGAAGGTTTTCCAAACAGGGTGCCTCCAGCTGTTGCAAAACTACAACTCCCAGCATGTACTGACAGACCGTGCATGCTGGGAGTTGTAGTTTTGCAACAGCTGGAGGCACACTGGTTGGAAAATACTGAGTTAGGTAACAGAACCTAACTGAAGGTTTTCCAAACAGGGTGCCTCCAGCTGTTGCAAAACTACAACTCCCAGCATGTCTGGTCTGTCAGTACTTGCTGGGAGTTGTAGTTTTGAAACAGCTGGAGGTTTGCCCCCCCCCCCCCCCCCATTTGAACGTACAGGGTACATTCACACGGGCGGGTTTACAGTAAGTTTCCTGCTTCAAGTATGAGCTGCGGCAAATTTTTCACCGCAGCGCAAATTCCTAGCGGGAAACTCACCGTAACCCGCCAGTGTGAATGTACCCTAAAAACACTACACTACACTAACACCTAATAAAGGGTAAAACACTACATATACACCCCCTTACACTGCCCCCCCCCCCCCCAATAAAAATGAAAAATGTATTGTACGGCAGTGTTTCCAAAACAGAGCCTCCAGCTGTTGCAAAACATCAACTCCCAGCATTTCCGGACAGCCACTGACTGTCCAGGCATGCTGGGAGTTTAGCAACAGCTGGAGGCACCCTGTTTGGGAATCACTGGCGTAGAATACCCCTATGACCACCCCTATGCAATCCCTAATTTAGTCCTCAAATGCGTATGGCGCTCTCTCACTTCGGAGCCCTGTCGTATTTCAAGGAAACAGTTTAGGGCCACACATGGGGTATTTCCGTACTCGAGAGAAATTGCACTACAAATTTTAGGTGGCTTTTTCTCCTTTTACCCCTTATGAAAAGGAAAAGTTGGGGTCTACACCAGCCTGTTAGTGTAAAAAAAATAATGTTTACACTAACATGCTGGTGTTTCCCTTTACTTTTTATTTTCACAAGAGGTAAAAGGAAAAAAAGACCCCCAAAATTTGTAACGCAATTTCTCCTGAGTACGGAAATACCCCATATGTGGGCGTAAAATGTTCTGCAGATGCACAACAAGGCTCAGGAGTGAGAGTGCACTGTGTACATTTGAGGCCTAAATTGGTGATTTGCACAGCGGTGGCTGATTTTACAGCGGTTCTGACATAAACCCAAAAAAATAAATACCCACATGTGACCCCATTTTGGAAACTACACCCCTCACAGAATATAACAAGGGGTACAGTGAGCATTTACGCCCCACATTTTCTTCATTTACACATCCGATTTTAACAAAAGGTTGTCAAACACCTGTGGGGTGTTAAGGCTCACCGTACTCCTTGTTACATTCCTTGAGGGGTGTAGTTTCCATAATAGTGTGCGATGTGGTTTTTTTTTTTGCTGTCCTGGCACCATAGGGGCTTCCTAAATGGGACATGCCCCCCAAAAACCATTTCAGAAAAACTCACTCTCCTAAATCCCATTGTTGCTCCTTGGCTTTTGAGCCCTCTAGTGCACACGCCGAACACTTGACATACACATGAGGTATTTTCTTACTCGAGAGAAATTGGGTTACAAATTTTTAGATGATTTTTTTCCTTTTACTCCTTGTAAAAATTCAAAAACTGGGTCTACAAGAACATGCGAGTGTAAAAAATGAAGATTTTGAATTTTCTCCTTCATTTTGCTGCTATTCCTGTGAAACACCTAAAGGGTTAACACACTTACTGAATGTCAATTTGAATACTTTGAGGGGTGCAGTTTTTATAATGGGGTCATATGTGGGGTATTTCTAACCAGAAGACCCTTCAAATCCACTTCAAACCTGAACTGGTCCTTGAAAAATTCCGATTTTGAAAATTTTGCAAAAAATTGGAAAATTGCTGGTGAACTTTCAAGCCCTCTGATGTTTTCCAAAAGTAAAAACATGTCAACTTTATGATGCAAACATAACGTAGACGTATTGTATATGTGAATCAATATATAATTTATTTGGAATATCCATACTCCTTATAAGCAGAGAGCTTCAAAGTTAGAAAAATGCAAAATTTTCAAATTTTTCATGAAATTTTTACATTTTTCACCAAGAAATGATGCAAGTATCGAAGAAAATTTACCACTAACAAAGTAGAATATGTCACGAAAAAACAATCTCGGAATCAAAAAGTAAAAGCATCCCAGAGTTATTAATGCTTAAAGTGACAGTGGTCAGATTTGCAAAAAATGCTCCCGTCCTTAGGGTCATAATGGGCTCCGTCCCCAAGGTTAAGCTTAGATACCTTGGCTGTGCAGGCGGCCTCGCAAGAGAGGATTAGATACACCAGCTGAGCAAAAGCAAAACAGGCTGCGAGCAGCTGAGGAGAATGCCAATTACACATGAAAGACAACTGTGCCCGAGGAGAGAGAGAGGGCTATATACCATAGTATACAGCCTATACATACCTATACACTCCTACAAATTACCCCATAGTATAAAACTTATACATACCTATATACTCCTACAGATTACCCCATAGTATACAGCCTATACATACCTATATACTCCTACAGATTACCCCATAGTATAAAGCCTATACATACCTATATACTCCTACAGATTACCCCATAGTATACAGCCTATACATACCTATATACTCCTACAGATTACCTCAAAAGTTTCATGATGGCTGTCAATAATAACTCCAGAAACATTAAGGTGACTTACACCTTTGATTACCATCAGGTGGATTTTCTTGATATTACACTACGACGAGATGGTGAGGGATGGATCCAGACAGACGTTTTTCTCAGGAATACCGCAGTTAACAGCTATCTTCACACATCATCATCACACCCAGTATCAACGATTAACGCCATACCTACAGGTCAGTTATTGCGCATGAGACGAATATGCTCACAAGAGGATGATTTTGAAAAAAGAGCATTGGAACTTAAACACCGTTTCCACAACAGGGGATACAGCAACAGGAGCATCAAAAAAGCACATGTGCGAGCAAAGAGTGTAAACAGACGTCTACTCCTACAACCAAGTAATCGAAATACAGATAACAATCAGGTACATTTAATTATCAGCTATTATTCTAGGTGGGAGGAGATGTGCAAGTGTATCTAAAAATACTGGCCAATTTTAACAATGGATCCGGTACTAAACAAGTATATTTCCCCTACTCCAAGCATTACCGCAAGAAGATACCAGAACCTGAGGGACCTATTAGTTCAAAGCGAATATCGTGAAGAACCTCCGTATAAGAAGTTTGGTTCTAAGGGACCCAAGTGGGGATGTATACCTTGCGAAAGATGCGTTTCATGTCCCAACATAGTAAGCACAGAAAACTCTACGGACAGCTCTGGAGAGAAAATCTATAAGATCACGCAACATATTACGTGTTCCACTTGGGCAGTGGTATACTATGCAACGTGCCCCTGTGAGATCTACGTTGGATTAACAACCCATGAGGGACATTCGGTTGGCTAGGGACACGGATAGGTGTTAGGACCTTTAACTGGTCACGAGACACTTTTTAAAATTTCATGATGCAGACCCAGCTCTGTTGAGAATTCGGGGTATCGATAAGATACAGAAGGGTCTAAGAGGAGGAGATATAGCCAAACGATTGGTGCAATTTAAATCTCGTTGGATATATAAATTAAAAATAATTGTACCCATGGCCTGAACAAAACCCTCTCTTTTTCACCTTTTATATATCTGGCATCTCTGCAAGTAGATCATTCCTTTTCCATTCCGTCATGTGGGTTTTTATTCTTTTAATATGTATATGTTGTGAATTTTAACTTATCCTATCTTATTTATGTTTTCTAGATACATCTTCAGCGATATTGCATACATGCATTATGTGTATCTGAGCATCCTGGACGAAGATGGCCACACCATACAATCGGACCATATACTTTGGGACAATCGTTCCGGTTTATTGTTCTTTCAAATAATAATTTTATATTTTTTCAAGGGACTATGACCATACCAGTAGAACTCATCTCACTTGTTAACATTCCTGTTGTAATTTATATTCTATGTAGTTATTTTATTGATCATTATGGATTTTTCCATTATTGACCAATAGATACACTTTCTCTATATTTATGTTACACGTTTTTCATGTGTAACTATTTATATACCATATATAGTCACATTATCACAAGTACACATTTTTACATGATAGGATGTACTTATATGTGTGTCCATGGACCAATCCATACACATTCACTTCAATCTGCAGGAACACACGCACATTTTCACGATTTTATTGTTTTGGTTTGCAATTCACCATCACGTTTGGTATTCCCACACACATTCCTGCAGTTTATTTCTTAATAGAGGTACAATTACTTTTACATGTTGGAATATGTGCAGCATGCAACTGATATGGAGATTTGTAGTTACTGGATGTCTTGCTTTCTGTGTCGGTTAGGCATGACATATGATAAGTATGATGTATAAGATGTTGTTCATACAATAATTTACTTTTTCACAATTGTAATTATATGAGACTATTGCATTTATGTTTATGCTGCAAAAACTTCATCTAATTTTTCACTCTTTTTCACATCTTTTCATGTTCTAGGACACATTTCTTTTCTCTGTGCACTTGCACTCCTCTTTCTGTCCTAGGATGATATTATCTTAAACATTGTAATTGAGTGTATGGGCATGTGTTTGCCCATGGTACGATGATGTCATCAACCGTAATGTTAACTTGCAACCAATAGAGGGTGCTTCATCCATATACTTACTGTTGTATAGTCCCTGTATGTCCCATAGATGCCGCTGATTCAGCGGCCCTCACGATCCCTCTCACGCGCATGTTCCGGGTATTGAGCCAGAAGAAGCACAGTATGGTGTGAAATGGACGTCGCTCATTGCATGTGAATTTGCACTTCTTTTTACACCTGCTTGAATAAAAAGAAGCCTGAAGCTACATTGGTGAGCTGCCGCCTACTTTCTTTCTTCTTTTGAAGTATATAACAGTTGTTTGGACTTTGGTATGCTGAGCACCACCACAGGTTAAAAACAAGTGACTGTGATACAGACCTCGGCACAGGATTTCTGCATCACTCCATAGTAACCACAGTAGTGCCAGTTGAGACTCTTTTTTTAAGCACAATGTGGGCACGTGGTCCCGTTACTACGCGACGGTTTATCACGTGGCCACAGCTCCGGACCTGGCATGATGACTAACTGTTTGGTCATCTGGATGGGTGGAGCGGTGTTCTCCCTTGTTGGCTGGCTCCAGATGCGGCGGTCATGACGGATTTGTTACACTGCCCACGCTAAGAGCAACCAGGTATTCAGCTGTAACATATTCACAATTTAGAAACACATTCTCTGATTGGACAATATAGGCCATAAATATTTACCACCCCCTTGAACAAACCACTCCCGGAAGAAGGACGCAGGTCCAAAACAGTCATAGGGGTGAACGTCTCCCAGCCGCGCCCTTTATTTACACATGTGGGTAACTTGTTTGCTGATTCACTGCCATGTTACTATCTGCAATTTATGCACTTTGTAAATGTTATACATGTACTTTATTTGGGATTCAGCACTTTATGATTACCATGCTGCTATAGACAGTTCCCTAACCCACATCAGTGGGCTGGTTTTATGAGCATATATTCTCTGTTGAGATTGCGGCTCAGGAGATTTCCTCTGTTGTCAGATGCCATTCCTGTTTTATATGTGTGATTTTAATCAATGCAATTTAGTTTTGTTTGCTTTACTTTTGTGTCTGCCACAGTTCCTTGTATAGGTATAGCAGATTACCCCAAAGTATACAGCCTATACATACCTATATACTCCTTCAGATTACACCACAGCATACAGCCTATACATACCTATATACTCCGACAAATTACCCCAGCCACAGCAGGAGCAACCATAGGCCAGCACAACACACACTCACCAAACGTTTTCCCCTGTAATGCCTGCCCAACCACCAAAAGGGTGGGCGGCAGTCAGGGCAACATTATCAGCCTGCGAGACAGCCGCAGCGGTACCCGACTCTTAACCTCCCAGCAACAGTGCACTAAAAACACAACCCCCACAGGTGGTGGCTGGCTGAGCATGCAACCAAGAGGCAGCCAGCGGGGCAACTCACTAATAAGCTCCCGAGCCACGGGGCTCCGCTACAATGAGTGGCCTGCCAGAGTGCCAGATAGTGGCAGGAGACAAACACAGCACACCACCACCCTCCATGCCCCTGTTCCCCAAAAACGGCGCCTACAGGTACAGGGGGAGTTCTATAGCCCCACCTGGAGGTGCTGGGGCGTTAAACCCCATGCCCCTCGCAAAAATAAAGCCTTAAAGGGGTACTCTGGTGGAAAACATTTTTTTAAATCAACTGGTGCCAGACAGTTAAACAGATTTGTAAATTACTTCTATTAAAAAATCTTTACCCTTCCAGTATTTTTTAGCAGCTGTATGCTACAAAGGAAATTATTTTCTTTTTGAATTTCTTTTCTTGTCTTGTCCACAGTGCTCTCTGCTGACACCTCTGTCCGTGTCAGGAACTATCCATAGGTTTGCAATGGGGATTTTCTCTTGCTCTGGACAGTTCCTGATATGGGCATCAGGTGTCAGCAGAGAGCACTGTGGACAAGACAAAAAAGAATTTCAAAAAGAAAAGAATTTCCTCTGTAGCATACAGCTGCTAAAAAGTACTGGAAGGGTTAAGATTTTTTAATAGAAGTAATTTACAAATCTGTTTAACTTTCTGGCACCAGATTTAAAAAACAAATTTCCACTGGAGTTCCCCTTTAACAGGCTTAAAACTTTTCTAATTCTTACCCAAATACAGCAAGGGTTTCCTAGTAATGTCTCTGCCAGATTCCAACATTTGCTTAGCTTGCCCAGTCGCCAAGTTTACTGCCAATAAAGCATTTATGAGACCAGCTGAGATCCCTACAAATGTGCAAAATCTACAGGCCCATCTGCAATATCTGTGGGCAAATGAGCTACAGGTTGCCATACAGAACCTGTGTGCCTCCATGCCCAACTGTATCTGATCTCCTCCAGGTTAGAGGGTGCACATTGGGGTACTAGAATCTCCTTTAAATTGCACATTTTTCCCAATAAACTTATGTTTTCACTCTATTAGTGTTATCACTTACATATATCATCATCACAATCACAAATAAAGGTTTCTTTTCATTCCAACAACTCCTTCTGTGCTTTTACTTCTTCTCGATGAGTGCATATTAGAAAAGCTGTAAAATCTGCGTATAATAAATAAAGCTTTAAACATAACCAATATGTCACAACATACTACATTTTATCATTTTTTAGAAGTTGTTCCAAAAATTTTCTAGACATTAGTACAAAAAATTGTACACAAAGGAGACCAGAGTTCAATTTTTGATTCATAATTTTTCATTTATATTAAGAATTGTATTTAACTAAATATGCATAGGGGATGAACATTATTAACCAGTCAGTCAATGTAAGGGGGCAAACCTTAAAGGGTTATCCAGCATTAGAAAAACATATTTACTTTCTTTAAAACTGCATCACACCTTTCTCCAGGTTGTATAAAGTAATACAACTCAGCTCCATTCTTTTCACAGTGCCGGAGATGCAATGCCACACAAACTGAAGATTTTCTAATTCCGGGTATCCTCTTTAATGTTTCTGAACTTTAGTAATAGCTAATAATATTTTCTGCTTTTACAGATCCAGCTGACTTCAATACAAAGTGCGACGGCACATTATCAATGTACTGCAGTGTGCCAATGTTCTGTGACTCTAGTAGATGAGCGGCAATGTACTGTGAACATCACCATTCACTGGTCAAGTAAATGTATTTCGTATCGGTGTGAGGAGCAGTAATTCTGTATCCATGACTGCTCACTTACTACATTCGCTGGTGTGGTGTCCTGGTGCCGTGTTGCGTACCGTGCCTAGAGTGGTGGTCCCCAGGGTCAGAGTGACTACGCTCAGGTAGGGTCCCCCAGGTGGGACAGCCCCTAGTCACCTCTTCTCTACTCTAATTCTACAGTCTTAATATATGTATATATTTAATAATAACGTATATTTAATATTATGTATAGTACTTACCTTGTTTGGCGTCGCAGGACCTTCGGTCATGTGACCATGTTAATATCCTCTATGGTATGTTGGAGGACCTTTGGAGGTCCTTGGGTCACATATTGCCCATAATCCTTTGTAATGGTGATTGACACGAGTATTGGACCAATTAGCACTAGTCCAGCCCCTGCCCATATAAGGGAGCTGTAGCCAATTATCACTCTCTTGGGTTGCTGCTCTCATGGATGCCGGACTAGCAGGACGGATCTGCACAACTTGCAAAGACACGCTAGGCCTGGAAACCTACAACTTAAACCATGAGTTCTAAACTACCGCTGCTAAAGCTAGCGTGACTACTGGACCGCAACTAAATCCCCTAAATCCAGTGGAACAGCGCATATTATCCTAAAGACTCTAAACTGCTAAAGTCCCAACCTTTGCAAATCTCCAAAGAAAGCTTGCATGTATAGAAACTGTTCCAGTTATGAAGCTTGCATAAAATCTTCAGTAAAAATTACAACTGTTTCAGAAAACTCTCCGGTTGTGGACATTCCATTTTTATCTACCTGCCTATCGCTCTTGGGAAGGGTGGTGGTAGGACAAGCATTACTGAGGAGCCCTCACCCTGGCGTCACGAATAGCAAGGGTTAACAAGCACCCTTTATTCACCGTGCAGCTACACCCCCCATTCCCTACTCCCTCAGGCTATCACACTGGGCCCTCGGGCATCTGGCCCAATGAATGTGTAAGTCATCTATGAGGTTAGTGAGGAAGCTTTATTGTCACTTCCTAAATGTAGCATACATTTAATTGTTTGGGTGCTCACATTTAGTTCAGCTAAGTGAGCAGAGATGCATGTAGTTCTGTATGCATCACAGGTCAATGTACAAGAGCAGGGAGTCCAGTCATTGATAGTAGTCCCTGCTCTAGTACATTGTTTTTGTGGTTCGCATGAGAAAACAGTAATGCTTCACCACCCATGTTGACTATCTGTAAATGAAAAATATACCTTTGGCACATAATACATTTCCATAGCAATTCTCTGGTTCAATCTTTTTATTGAAGGTTTTTGTTTCATACAAATAACAAGAGAAAAAATTCTAACATTTCAAACAGAACCAAAGCCATTATCACAGCAAATCTCAATTATTTGTGCAACTTAGATTTAGTCATAACAATCCATGAAATAGCTTATCAAATGTAGCAATGTAAAAACTTACTGATGGACAATGAGCTCAACTTTTTGACCAGTTCCAGGCAGCTGCTGCCAAGTCATAGGATGTATCAGGAGAGGGATAGAGGCACGTGATAAGAACATAGTTTTGCTGCTGTATGAATCATTAGTCAGTTCATAATTAGACACTCGTGTATAGGGCACTCACTGTTTAGTAGAAAGTTTCTTTCAGGTTTATTCAAGTATATTCAGGTAATTCATTTTCCCGCAGGACATCAGGTTAGCAGCACTGTATGCAAGCAGCAAAGGAAACAAGCTCCGTGCTCCCTTCAGTCATGGCCCAACGTTTCAGGGGCAAGCCCCCTTAGTCATGCGCAGTGACTGACCGGAACATGAGCGTTTAAATAGTAGTCTTAAAACTGAAAACATTAACCCTTTCGGAAATTCAATATCATGCGCATAAATATTTATAACTAGGGTACAGCTGTAGAAATACTATAGAAATACATTAAAATTGCAACATTCATTCATCCCTCTCGGTGTAAGTGTGTCAAGCTCTGTTATCCAGAACGTTTCTCGCTGTAGCAACCGTTTGCGGTTTAGGTCTTCATTGGTCTGAATAGGGACCTGCTCTAACACTTGCCATCTAAGCTCAGAAATTTGTTCTGCCTCTTTAAAATGCCGGGCTACGGTGGTTTCTCCATACTTAGTAGGAACGCTATCTGCTAGGTCCTGAACATTTTTTTTGTAACATTTTTCTAATGGCTGACTTGTGTTCAGTAATTCTAGTTTTTACATTTCGAGAAGTTTGTCCAACATACCCTTTGCCACACGGGCACTTTAGCAGATAAACAACATTGTTAGAATTGCAAGTATAAAAGCCTTTGCTTTTAATTTTATTGCCTTTACTTGGATGGGTGACATTGTCACCTTTGATGATATTATTACAATTAGAGCACGAAAGGCAAGGGTATGTGCCATGCTTCTTGGCAGACAAAAAAGCCTGTCTATCTTTTTTCTTTTTGACGATGTCACTCTTAATTAATTGGTCTCCAATAGATTTACCTTTTTTATGTACATACATAGGTACTGTACTGAACAGATGTCCATATTTTTCATCATTTTTCAATAATCCACAATATTTTTGAATTGTATTTTTCACCATCTTACTCCTTTTATCATACAAAATCTGTTTCTTATCTTTCTCTTTTTTGATCGATCTAGTCCTAAGTTGTTCCCTTGTTAGTTTCCTGACTTTTTCTTTCTCGTTCTAGATTTTATGTATATTATAGCCTTTCACAATAAATCTACTTGCAATTTGCTCGCTAGTTTTTTCATATTCTATGTCTGTACTTGTTATACGGCGAGCTCTTATGAACTGACTCCGAGGT
Source organism: Hyla sarda (assembly GCF_029499605.1). Lineage (NCBI taxonomy): Eukaryota > Metazoa > Chordata > Amphibia > Anura > Hylidae > Hyla > Hyla sarda. Next base: position 342,022,764 of record NC_079189.1, on the reverse strand, counting down.
AAACTGTTGAAGATGCATGATAACTCTTCTTATGTAACATATTATTCCGATCGGTCGGTTTTGTATATAGTGTAGTAGAACAACTTGTCCCTGTTTTTGTCACCTCTACATCTAAAAAATGTATCCTAGATTTATCATAGGTAAGTGTAAATTTTATACTCATGTACCTGATTTAATTGACTAACAAAATTTAGCAATGATTCTTCTATATCATGCCATAACGTGAACACGTTGTTGACGTAGCGAACCCACGTTGACGACGTGTCCAATAATCCTGTGGAAAAAACATATTGGTCTTCAAACTTGGACATGAATAAATTAGCTAGAGATGGGGCCACTGAGGACCCCATTGAAACTCCATGTTTCTGAAGATAAAACTCCGTATGAAATCTGAAATAATTTTTTGTAAGTGCCATTTCTAAAATTGTCATTAAAAAAGCTAGCATTCTATTACTTAGCGTGGGATCATTCGCTAAAACTTCTGTAATTCACTCGAATCCTTCCTCTTGGGGAATGTTGGTGTATAAGCTTTGAACATCTAAAGTGCATAAATAGGTGACCTCTTGGAAGTTAATTTTTTCCAAACGTGACAAAAAATCTGTAGTATCAAGTAAATACCTAGGTAGTTTTCTTACTTCTTTCTACAAATAACTGTCCACAAGGATCGCAAGAGGCTGTAACAGGGAGCCCGATCCCAATACGATCGGGCGCCCTGGGGGCGTCTCGCGATCCTTGTGGACTTTAGGTAAAGTGTACAGCACTGGAACTCTGGGATAGTCTTCTGTAATTGATCTGGCCAATTTTTCAGAAATAATACCATCTTCCATATTCTGCCCAATAAAAGCATCAACTATTCTCTTGAACTCACATGTAGGATCTTTTTTTAATTTTACATACACCTTATCATCAGATAATTGATTATAAATTTCTGTCATATAATCTGACCTATTCATCACTACTATGGCCCCTCCCTTGTCCGCTTTCTTTATGACAAGGAATACTTGTGAGAAAAAAAGACCAATGGATCCAGGCGCTGCTCTATCCAGGTATACACAGGATGCAGGTAAGTGTTCTTAATCAAGCAATTTTATTGAACACAAAACAACAAAAGGATTATGACTCGTTTCGGGGTAAATTCCCCTTCCTCAGATGATCCTCTGAGGAAGGGGAATTTACCCCGAAACGCATCATGATCCTTTTGTTGTTTTGTGTTCAATAAAATTGCTTGATTAAGAACACTTACCTGCATCCTGTGTATACCTGGATAGAGCAGCGCCTGGATCCATTGGTCTTTTTTCTCACAAGTATTCCAGTTTCTACAGGGCGTTGACACGCTCCTGTGACCATCAGGCTCGGCAGCTCATCCAACTCTATCTGGTACCCCAATCAAGGGGTGATATACGCAATTCTTCTACTTTAAGGTGAGCGGCCACCCTGACTTAAGTCCTGGGTGTACATTCAGCATACTTTTTGGTTCCCTCACCTGCCAAGGGTAATACACGAGGCGCTGCCTCCCGGTTGTCTTTTTTGTCTTTATTTCTTCTTTATGACAAGGGAGGGGTCATTTTTGAGTGACTGTAGTGCTGAATATTCGGCTTTATTCAGATTGGACTTTATGTACGGGGTGTCCTGCCATTGATTTTCTACTTCTTTGATTACTGTATTTTTAAATACCTCTAGACTATCATTATTAATGGGAGGATCATAGGAGGAACTTCTTCTGAGAGACAGCGGAACATCGTCATAACCTCCTCTTTTTCCTAATGAACGATTTATATCAAAAAGAAACATCTGCATTCGAAAATTCCTATAGAATTTGTAAAATTCTACTTTAAATTCAAATTTGGACTTTTCATGTAAAGGCACATAATTCAGTCCCTTATTTAATAAACTGAGTTCTTCATGCGATAGTGTCCTATCGGAGATGTTAATGACTAAATTATTCACTTCTTTTGTTTCTTTTTCTTTGTTGACTCGTCGTCTTCTTTTTCTGATTGTGAGGATGTCCCCCCTGTCGTCTCTCCTATATCTGTGGATGTTGGATCTTTCTTCTTTGCCGTCTTCCCGCGACCTAAAAAACTAGATTGTTCTTGTTTTGAGCGGGTATTCATACGTTGCGGTTTCTTATTGTCCATATCTGAATTCTCCGTAGAAGAGGCATTGCTGTAATCATTTTTTTGTTGTCTTATAGTCCGTTGTTGCCGTCGTTCTTCGGCCCATGTATATACGCGATTGTGCAAATAATCACGCATATCGCGTTCAAACTTTTGCAATTTACTTTGCAAGGTGGAAGTTTTCAATTTTTCCATTTCAAAGTTTAATTCACTTTTAATCTGTTCAAGCTTTGTTTCAGATTTTATTTCTTTAAGTTTCTTTTCCATTTCTTTTATTTCTTTTTTCAGTGGGTCTATGGCCATTTGTAAATGCTGCACAGTTAATAGCATAAGATCTAATGAATGTCTATTGTTCATAGCGTACCACTTTTGGTGGAAAACCGCATCGTCCGGTAATAGGTTAGGAGTCAATTTACACCGCAATCCTCTCGGTATGCGTTTTACTTTCAAATATTCAGTTAGCGTTGAGGCATGAAAAGACAAATTCATTTCTTTTTTTGGTAAGTGTTTGCAGTTTTTTAACATAATCAACTTTACACTGTTCTCTTATAGTTGAAAATGAGAAACCCACATGGGTAGCTTGAGCGAGAATGTCATTACGCTCATGTTCGGAAAATGAAAACACTTCTGCTGCATTATCGGTCATGTGAGATATGTCTGAAAAAGACATTTTCTCAATAACTCGAGGTGATCTGGACACTGCAAATCCAATATGTACGATAATAACAGAGTTATCCAGAACGTTTCTCGCTGAAGAGGCAGAACATCAAATTTCTGAGCTTAGATGGCAAGTGTTAGAGCAGGTCCCTATTAAGACCAATGAAGACCTAAACCGCAAACGGTTGCTACAGCGAGAAACGTTCTGGATAACAGAGCTTGACACACTTACACCGACAGGGATGAATGAATGTTGCAATTTTAATGTATTTCTATAGTATTTCTACAGCTGTACCCTAGTTATAAATATTTATGCGCATAATATTGAATTTCCGAAAGGGTTAATGTTTTCAGTTGTAAGACTACTATTTAAACGCTCATGTTGCAGTCAGTCACTGCGCATGACTAAGGGGGCTTGCCCCTGAAACGTTGGGCCATGACTGAAGGGAGCACGGAGCTTGTTTCCACCTTTGCTGCTTGCATACAGTGCTGCTAACCTGATGTCCTGCGAGACAATGAATTACCTGAATATACTTGAATAAACCTGCAAGAAACTTTCTACTAAACAGTGAGTCACAACATTCATGTGTACACTCACCTAAATCTTTGTTGCCGAAGTGTCAGCTGGAATTGTGCCCTATACACGTGTGTCTAATTATGAACTGTTGAACAGAGAGGTTGGAGCTCTGTCGTATGGGCGTTGTACATACGTTTAACACATTGAGATAACTCGGTTATTATCGTACATATTGAATCATTAGTCAGGCCACATATGGAGTAGTGTGTCCAATTTTGGTCACCTGTACATAAAACGGACATGGCCAAACTGGAGAGCGGAGGAGGAGGCCAAAAAAAAAAAAGATAACTGATGGTATGGCAGGATTACAGTACAAAGACAGGTTATAAAGTTTAGGGTTAGTCTGGAGAAAAGACATCTGGAACTATGGAACTCTCTGTCACATGGTGTTGTGATGTCTGACTCAAAGTTCAAGGGGGGCTGTTTTTTCTGAAAAAATATAATATTACAGGTTATGGATACTAGATTTAAAGGAATAGAATATTGATCCAGGGATATATTGGAGTCAGATAGGATTTTTTCTCTGTTATGGGCAATTTGCATCTGCCTAATAGGATTTTATTTTTTTTGCCTTCCTCTGGATCATTACAGTAGGATTTTATGTTGCACTTGATGGACTTTTGTCTTTTTTCAACCTCATGAACTAAGCAACTATGACTTTCTTCATTATTGGGAATCTACTACACTAAGAGTCATTGGAACTTTAGAGACACATTAAGGGAAATTTATCAGAACCTGTCCAGAGGAAAAGTTGCCGGGTTGCCGATCTGATTGGTTGCTATGGACAACTGGGCAACTTTTCCTTTGCACAGGTTTTGATAAATCTCCTCAATTATGTACGACAATTTCTACCAGTTATTAAAGGGGTACTCCGCCCCTAGAAATCTTATCTCCTATCGAAAGGATAGGGGATAAAATGTCAGATCACCGGGGTCCCGCTGCTGGGGACCCCTGGGATCGCCGGTGCAGTACCCCGCTATCATTACTGCACAGAGCGAGTTCGTTCTGCGTGTAATGACTGGCAATACAGGGGACGGAGCAGCGTGATGTCATGGCTCCGCCCCTCATGACATCACGCCCGCCCCCTTAATTCAAGTATATGGCAGGTCGTCACGCCCCTCCCATAGACTTGTATTGAGGGGGCGGACCGTGACATCACAAGGGGCGGAGCCATGATGTCACGCTGCTCCGTCCCCTGTATCGCCCGTCATTACGCACAGAGGAAACTCGCTCTGTGCAGTAATGATAGCGCAGTGCCGCAGCGGCAATCCCGGGGGTCCCCAGCGGCAATCCCGGGGGTCCCCAGCAGCAGGACCCCGGCGATCTGACATTTTATCCCCTATTCTTTGGAAAGGGGATAAGATGTCTAGGGGCGGAGTACCCCTTTAATGCTTTAAAAATGTAGACCAGCTAATTTTTTTTTTTAATTAAATGCAGCTTAGGTGTCTGTTTTTAGGCAAATGTGTTAGGAAATACAACGTAATTCATTCTAGTGTGATGACACATTGTGAGTAGTCTGGATATTTTAAGTATTGTACTAGACAATACTTTTTATTCTGACTTTTATAACAGAATTGCTTTATGGCAAAAACAGGTACACTTGTTTAAAAAAACAATAATAAAATAAATAAATCTTCAAACTATTAAAACGCTGTCTACTTTTTCTTTTCTTTTATTCAAGCACAGGTCAATATTTCCAAAATGTGAAATATACTTTGATGAGCATAGCGAAGGAAGTGAATAACTACTCAATAAAGTGTAGAGGAATTAACTTTTCTATTTATGGACAGCAGGTACTCGAGATTAATAAAATTCAACCGTATCATTTATGTTTCTTTTTTTTTGGTAAATCAAACATATAGTGCCCAAGTAGAAAATACCAACAACAATTTAACCCAAAGGGTTAACAAGAACCTGATATTCCATGTGCTAGAATAAAACTTAACTTTTATTATAGAAAATGAAATAATGAAACTTGTGAGACACACAATTAAAATCACAACTCCATGTACATATCCGATCAATTATGATATGTTAGTCAGATACACTATATAGTGATTTCTTAAAGGACAACTGTAGTGGTCAAAAATCCCTGCCCAAATGTTCCCCAAACAAAAGTTATACAATTCAGTCAATTAGTTCTATTTACCTATATGCAGCCGTTTCTGAGATATTAGAGTTGCCAGCATAGCCCAGTAGTCCTGCATCCGCCCCCTATTCATTACATTGCAGCCGCCATCTTGGGGATGGAGAGCTCTTCCTCCCAGCAGTGTTTGTGCTCCCCCTAGCCTCCGTCGGGTCTTCCCTGCTTATGCATATGCATAAGCGCGTGCTTTCTGAGGCAGCCATAGGCTCAGCCTCAGAAACGCCCCTATCTGTAATCTCTTTCTGTCTCCCATCTGTAAGGAGAATGAGGACGTCCACAATTCCTCCCCCCTCCCCTGCTCTGTCTACACAGGACCTCACTTATCACGGGGAGGTTTCAAGTTTTCACGGGGGAAACACAGAGCAAACCACAGAGCAGGGAGGGGGGAGGTGATCGTGTGTATAAAGCAGAGCCAAGTGTGTGATCCAGTGTATACAGCAGAGCCTCTGCTCTGCTGCATACACTCGATCACACACTCAGCTCTGCTTTATACACACAATCACACACTCGGCTCTGCTGTATGCACCCGATCACACACTCGGCTCTGCTGTATACACACAATCACACACTCGGCTCTGCTGTATACATATGATCACACACTCGGCTCTGCTATATACACTCGATTACACACTCAGCTCTGCTGTATACACACAATCACACACTCGGCTCTGCTGTATACATATGATCACACACTCGGCTCTGCTGTATACATATGATCACACACTCGGCTCTGCTGTATACATATGATCACACACTCGGCTCTGCTTTATACATTCGATCACACACTCGGCTCTGCTGTATACATATTGTAAGGATTCCTCCTTGGGGATTAGCTCGGGGATCGTCCTGGACCACGCCACAGGATGCGTTTCTTCTCAATAAACCAGCAAGCAAACGGTTCTAATGCAAATCTGGCACCTTGCCAGTTTTATTACACAGGTTGCAGGGAAAGAAATAAACATAAAGCAGGAACAAACAAAATCCTAGACCGTCTGGTCACTGACTACACAGATCAGCTTGTCCTGACTAACAACCGCTGAGCTACCCTCAGCCGGTTAAACATATGTCCCCTGCAACCTTTTACTCACAATTCATGTCACTCTCTTTGAGCCACTCAGCTCGGGCTGTGTACTCCTCAGCAGCCTCTGTCTCTTCCCTACAGCCCACATGCTGTCTCCTAGGAAGAGCCCCAACTATTCTGTTCCTTTTCCTTTTAAACACACACTTTCCCTTCCTGATACCTCATTAATCAGGCCACAGGTGGAGCATTCTGCAGAGATAGCAAGGGAAATACACCCTTTCCTTGCCACACTGCCACATATCCCCCCCCTCTGCTCAGACCACCGGGAAGGAGCACTTGTATTCAAAAGGCAGATTCCAACTGCCTTTCCTTTTCCTTGAACAACTACGACCAACAGATTTTGAGGCACTTGGCTTCCTTCATCAGTAGATTTTATCTGCACCACTTCAATGGTGCACCCTTCTTTCATTCGCACTTTCATCAGCCACCAAGCACAAGACTTTTGGTCACCTTTGACAAATTCCTTGTAAAAAGCTCCATTCATGTCACACCTTTCCAACACCAGGTTCTTCATCTTGGTCTGTGCAGTGCTCTGGACTCTAGGTGCGGACAAGGCAGATGCTCTAGGCCATTGTCTTCTTCTGTCACTGGTATGACCATTGCACGAACTTTGCTGGTGGCCAACCGAGCCTGTATCACCCATTTGCAGGTCTTCTAAGTCATCCTCCACAATTTCAGGAGGCTTCCCTTTAATGCACCTGTCCCTCTTCTCCTTGAGACGGACTCTTCTCCAAATTCTACTTCTGCGGACTTTCTTCCAGTGTTTTCTAATCCAGTGCCTCTCAGGGTTTCCACCACGACCCAGTCTTCTATCACAGTGACCTCTTTTTAAGGACTCTGCTTTCTTATTAGCCCTTTCTTTAGGGACACCGACTTTCACAGGCTCATTTTTAGGCTGAAAACTCTTGGCTCCTTTAGCCAGTTTTTCACCTGCACCTTCAGATGTGTCACTGACTTTACTTGCAGCTTCTGCAGTTATCTCTGGTTTAACTTCTACCTCAGAGAACTTCTCTGCCTCAGAATTTTCACCATGCAATGTTAATATCTCTGCAGCTTCAGAGGACTTCCCGTATGGTTTCACCTCAGTCTCAGCTTCAGAGGACTTCCCATATGGTTTCACCTCAGTATCAGCTTCAGAGGACCTTTCATATGGCTTCTTCTCATGGTCTTCAGACTCTACTGTTTCTTGCGTCCATTGTTCAGACTCCGCCTTTTTTAGAGAAAGCATCCCTGTCTCCAGTAGCTTTTGCCTCACAAGCAGTTTTTCTTCTTTTACACGGACGGCTGTGGCTTTGGCCTCAATTTCCATCTGAGACACTTTTAACCTCTCGTTAGCCAGTTCTGCTATAACTTGGTCACGGCTTTCTTTTAGGACCTTCATGTCCCCTTCCAGCTTTAAACATTTCTGCTGCTCACTCTTGAGCTTAGAAGAGTTCTTCTTCTCACTTTCCAGCAATTCTGTCAAGTTTTTGACAGTATCCTCCAGGGACAGCAGTTGTTCTCTCATCTGCTCATTGTCTTTATTCAGTTGCGCCATCTTGGACACTTTCTGCTCATAGACTTTTAGCTGAGCCTCTTGTTCAGAGAGCTGAGTACCCAGTGAATCCAAGGCAGCTGCGCGAGACTTAATATGCGTTTCATTCTGCGCCTCCAGGCTCTGCACCTTATGAGCCATTACCACTTTCTCCTTCTCCAGCTCTTCCATGGCTACCAACCTAGCCTTGTGATCACTTTGTAGAGCCAGATATGCCCCACACAGGACATTCACTTCTTCATCCTTGAATGAGATCTGCTTGGCCAGAATCTCCAATTCTCTCTCCTTGCTGGTCATAAGACCCTGGGAGCGGGACAGTTCATCCTGCAGAGCCGCAAACTCACTTTTGTGGCGCTCCATATCTTTCTGCAGCTGAAGCGTTGCTTCCTGCTCTTTATTCAAGTCTGCAAGTGTTTTTTCTTTCTCCTCTGTCAGGTGATGAACTACTTCTTCCTTTTGAGACAATTTAGCAGAAACCATCTGTAAGGTTTCTTCAAGGTTCTGGATCTGCTCCCTTTTTTTACCAAGACCAGCGCGTTTTTTCCGAGATCTCTTACTTACAGCGGTCTCCTTACTCTCGCTGCTGGACCTTGTGACATTCTCTTGTCCTCTGACAGTCACCTGTGCTTGGCCTGTCTCTTCCTTCAAGCAAACTCGTTCAGACTCTTTTCCACCTTTAGGAGTAGTCTCCCCCTTTTCAAGGGTCTTGGCCACTTGGGCTTCAGGGTAGTTCCTGGACAGTCTCTCTGGACTGTCTCTCTGCTCACTGGCAGACTTCTCTTTCACTTCAACACTGTCTCTCTGCTGCCCAGCAGAAAGGTCTAGGGCTCCTGGGTCTGCAACAACATCTGGTCCAGTGGTTCGACCTTCCTGGTCACGATCCATCTCTGGTCCAGACATCACATCGCCTTCACTCAGGACTCTGTCTGTGACAGTAAGCACAGCACCCAGCTCCACATGTACTCTCTTCAGTACTTCTGCATTATCCACAGACATCTCTGTAGCTTCTTTTCCAGTCACCTCTTCCAGATGACCGCGCAACTCTAGCCCCACCTTGGGCTCATCTTCAGCTGGCGGATGGAACCCATGTTCCTGTACCTGATCCGTTTCTGGTTTCACTGAAGATTCTGTTTCAGTCAGAGTCACACTTGTCACTTGAGTCACTGGATCCTCTTGGACTTGACTCACGGTCTGGTCTTCAGCTCCCCCAGCAGTCTGGCAGACCCCTATCTGACCTACATCTAGTAACTGCTGACACTCCCCGTCCTCAGCCTCTGCTGAGTAACTCTCCTCTAGTGTGTGATGCAAGTCAAGTGTTGTGGGCCTATCAGGTGTTCCTGCTCTAGTCACCTGACAGTCTTCCCATAATTGCTGAAAAATTTGAAAATCCGTCCCCAGTACTACATCATACTCCAAGGAGGGCTCTATTGCAACCTTATGACCTATAGTACCATAGGGAGTAGAAATACAGACATTAACCGTTTTATAACCCCAAATACCAGCCTGCATAGACACTATAGCGGGGTCTGGCTTTCTCCTGCTGGACTTTACCAGACTTATTACACATCTAGGGTCTAACAAAACCGTCATCTTTTTACCTTCTATTTCCAGCTCACACAGGTTTTCTTTTGTCCTGTCAGAGGTGGCAGCAGTTCTCTTTACATCTGAACACAACATAAGTTTTTCAACAAAAACATTATCAGATTGCACATGTTCAAAATTTACAGGACAGTTCATAGCACTAGGACCTAACTCAGGCAAAGTGTGTTTTAATACATTTTCTCCCAGTCCTGCATTCAACATTTTCTGTTCACCAGATTTTTTCAATCCGATCTGCACAGTGTGAACAGTCTCATCAGTCTTCATGAGGGGTTCCCCACCCTCACAGGATTTTGCAACTGGACATAGGTTGGTACCACCTTGAACACTGTTCACACAGTCAACTAGGGAAACACCACCCTCCGACTCAGCTTTTTTATGCACAGTCCCATCATTCTTATGTACAGTCTCATAGTCATTAAACATGGCCCCCATAACCCCTGGAACAGTCTTACCAGAATCTCTTGCCGTCCAATCAGTTAAGGGCTGGTGCTGGACACCTCTCACCAGCTTCTCTGCTGCAGAACATCGCTCCACTTGCTCTTTAAGTAGCTCTGCAACTTTAAACCCAGCATCACTGTTAGGCTGCAGTGCACACTGTAGTCTTGCAGCTTGGCTTACTCCCACTTTAGTCAGGATCTCTGTCTTGACTTTCTCATAGTCCCGTAAGATCTTTGGATCCAGTTCACAATGACCTTTTTGGGCATCTCCTCCAATGAATCCAAACACCAAGTTTCCCCAGTGCGTCTTGGGCCATGCCTCATGCGTAGCAATCTTTTCAAATTCTGCAAAGCTTGCTTCCTCTTGCGCTGCAGCAGTCTGCAACAAAGCACTTATCAGGACATCCATCTTGCAACACTTCAAACCTTGCAAACACAGCACAGTCCTCTGCCGAAATGTCAGCCGCTTGCCAACAAAATTTTTCCGTTGCCCCTAGCAACGCCTTTATACAGTCTCAAAACGTAATCTGCACTCTGCAGGTGGCCCGTCCACCTGTCTCCTTACTTGAGAAAGAGCGCCCACTCGCTTGATGCGATCTGTTGCCCCTAGCAACAACTTCACCACAGGCACAGTCCTGCTCTTGTACTCCACAGCTGGGCTCGTCCCACTGTCTCCTCTCTGAGAAAGAGTACACCCTTGCACCATGCACGGTAGTTTTCTCTTGGCAACAACTTCACTGCAACTCGACCACTGGTTGCTCCTAGCAACGTGTTTGCCCGCATCCGACACCAATTGTAAGGATTCCTCCTTGGGGATTAGCTCGGGGATCGTCCTGGACCACGCCACAGGATGCGTTTCTTCTCAATAAACCAGCAAGCAAACGGTTCTAATGCAAATCTGGCACCTTGCCAGTTTTATTACACAGGTTGCAGGGAAAGAAATAAACATAAAGCAGGAACAAACAAAATCCTAGACCGTCTGGTCACTGACTACACAGATCAGCTTGTCCTGACTAACAACCGCTGAGCTACCCTCAGCCGGTTAAACATATGTCCCCTGCAACCTTTTACTCACAATTCATGTCACTCTCTTTGAGCCACTCAGCTCGGGCTGTGTACTCCTCAGCAGCCTCTGTCTCTTCCCTACAGCCCACATGCTGTCTCCTAGGAAGAGCCCCAACTATTCTGTTCCTTTTCCTTTTAAACACACACTTTCCCTTCCTGATACCTCATTAATCAGGCCACAGGTGGAGCATTCTGCAGAGATAGCAAGGGAAATACACCCTTTCCTTGCCACACTGCCACAATATGATCACACACTCGACTCTGCTGTATACACTGGATCACACACCCAAGCTATCAGGGCATGCTGGGATGTGTAGTCTTGCAACAGCTGGAGTCACCTCTGCAACTCCAAGCATGCACATACAGCAGAAAGCTGTCAGGGCATGATGGGATGTATAGTCTTCCAACAGCTGGAGGCACCACTGAACCTCCAAGCATGCACGGACAGCAGAAAGCTGTCAGGGCATGCTGGGATGTGTAGTCTTGCAACAGCTGGAGTCACCTCTGCAACTCCAAGCATGCACATATAGCAGAAAGCTGACAGGGCATGCTGGGATTTGTAGTCTTGCAACAGCTGGAGGCACCACTGGAATTCCCAGCATGCCCGAACAGCATAAAAAATAACTGGGCATGCTTGGAGTTGTAGTTGTGAAAAAGATGGAGGGACCCCTATCAGGACAGTTATATAGACAAACAATTATGTTTTTTTTACCATTTTTACTTTCACTATCCACTTTCCAGTGCCGACACTGCTGATTCTAGCTATGCAGGCTGTCTGTCTGTATAGTTAGGATCTAACATGAGCTCGGAGGCAGCCTGCTTCATCACTGGACAGGAGCCAGCATGGGGAGGGGGAGATGAGCAGAAGGAGAGGGTATATGCATAGGGGAGGGAGATGTGGGCGTTACAATATAATAATTTGCTCGGGGGATAGAACAGGGGGAGGGCAGCAGCTTACAGGAAGTAAGCACAAGGCATGATGGGAGATGTAGTTTTACTTTCACTTCTCAGTAATTTGTGTGCTGATAACGGGAGAACGGCTGGGCCAATTTTGATGGGGGAGACATCGTTGGAAAGGTCTTTCAAATACCTATTAAATGAGGTAAAACGTTTTTTTGCCCAGCACTGCAGATGTCCTTTAACTCCGACCTATAGAAAAAGTTTATATGTCTTTATCTGGGATGAACCATCCCCAATAAGCCTATAACAATCATTCAGTGATGGTATTAATTTGAATCCCTCCCAGGGTATAACCCTGTCTCATGGGAGTATGGATAATAAATGACCGTCATATATGAATCCTGAACAGGGAATGACGGTCAGTAAAGATAATATCTGTTGGCGCTCTCCCAGGGTATACCCCTCTCTCATGGGAGTTTGGTCTTATCCAATAGATATTCCTTAATAATAATCCATCAACAGAATGTTTATATATAGACCAAGTCACACCACTGTGCACCGTGGGTACGGGTCCCAAACAGATCTGGAGTCACTATGAGTGAGGCTATATTATGATATTACATGGAGATGCTGATTAAAACCATAAACTGTCACACCCCAACATGTTTTGCCACTCTTGTGGCTTTGTCAAGGAGAATGACTGACAGCCTTGAGTGTTTGCTCCGCTAAGGTACTATTTATATGATGTCCATGATCCTCCCCTACTCCCATCATCCAATAATTGATTCTCTCATATAGCCACCCATCAGCATCACATTCTTTCAGCCCTGTGCCAATAGGTATCCTTCTGCTCCTACCTACACCAATCCCCATCCTCTTTTCCCTCTGATGTCACATGCTGATTTATATTACGCACATATCACAGGCTGTCTCTCATTTAGTGAGCATACCTCCAGTGCCCCAATCATATGACTAACTTAGTCACATGTTCACAGTGTTTATCCACATGATGGCAAGTTTCCTCTTCAGTCCCGTACTGACAAGTACCAACATGTATAATATAAGCGCATTCTGTCAGGTCCTACTGCCATGTGCATAGTATAGGCGCATCCTGTCACATCATCAGTGCTATAACACCAATTGGACAAAGTCAGTGCAGCTCTCAATGCAGTAACACAACTCAAACTGTCAATGCTAGCATAGAATAGATGGCACTTATTCACACCACAACTAAATAATAAATGTTAATAATAATCATATATACGATATAGGTATGCTTTTCACATCCGAATTCGGAGATAAGACTATTAATTTTCTGGATCTGACAATTAGGATCGACGATAGCGGCTGCATTCAGACATCATTATATAGAAAGGATACTGCTGTGAATAATCTACTGGAGTGGGGAAGCTGGCACCCTGTACCTCTGAATTGTGGTATACCAGTAGGGCAATTCATGAGAGTGAGACGGAATTGCTCGGAGGAATCTACGTTTGCAGAAGAATCTACAAAACTGACCTAAGAAATGTCTAAAAAGGGCACAGAATAGGGCGAAAAGAACAACTAGGATTGACCTCCCTGGAACTAAATTAAAAACAAAAAAAGAAACTGATAAGAAAGTAATCCGCTGCATAGGAACTTATGATAATAGAGCAGAACAGGTCATGAGTGTAATGAGGAGGTATTGGCCAATTCTAATGGCTGATGAGGACCTAAGGACGGTCCTAAATACCTATCCTAATGTGACGTATCGGAGAGGTGCAAATCTGAGGGACCTCTTAGTCCACAGTCACTTTAGCAGAACTAAAAAAGAAATGTGGCTAAGAAATCCAAATGTGGGAACTTGCCCTTGTGGACAATGCTCCTTTTGTGACCCGCCGGAAAGAATTCAAAAACCCCACAGATGGTAGGACGTATCAACTATATGACTTTAGGTATAGGTATAGTGGTATAGTGTACATCTGTGGATGCACCTGCCCTAAACTTTACGTGGGCAAAACGCTGCAGGAATTCCGGCGGCGCATATCTAAACATCTGAGTGGGATAAGACTGGGAGCCGATACTCCCCTCGCCCGCCATGTAAGGGAATTCCACAACAACGATCCAAAGAACTTGAAATGTTGGGGCCTTAGACAAATCCGATTGGGGCCTAGGGGAGGGGATCTCGACAACATCCTTCTCAAAGAAGAATCGAGATGGATCTTCAGGCTACGTACCCTGAGCCCTCATGGTCTCAATGAGGGATTTAACTGTACAGCATTCATTTAAGCATGAGAAAATAAATTCAAACAAGCCATTTTCTAGTAATCACAAATTGTTTATTTGAATAACTTGATTAATTTATGGTAGTTTAAAATGTAGAGACGTTGGCGAGTGTAATGCTCCAAGAAAAAGAAAAAATGTTTCTAATAATTAGCATAATATGTCCTGGATCATTTTTATCCCTAATTCCCATAATCCTTCTGTTATAATATATTCACTGTAAATATTTATTTATTATATCTACTTAGCATACATCCCTATAGATAACCCATCCTCTTGTACCAATTTAAAATAAATATACCAACCTGAATAGATGGTGTAGAAAATCAGACCAAAATTTATGTAAATACTCTAACCAATTTAAATATAGTAGATTTTGATATGCTCTGGTCTGGATGTATTTTATTGGCATATTTAATTAGCTTGTCCGCCACTATACGACCCCTTAATTTTAATCACATTATGTAGATTTGAGTTTAATATTATATTTTGTATATATGTTCCCACACCATATATTAAGCTTTATTCACTTATTATTATTATTTGGATACTTACCTATATGATTATTATTAACATTTATTATTTAGTAGTGGTGTGAATAAGTGCCATCTATTCTATGCTAGCATTGACAGTTTGAGTTGTGTTACTGCATTGAGAGCTGCACTGACTTTGTCCAATTGGTGTTATAGCACTGATGATGTGACAGGATGCGCCTATACTATGCACATGGCAGTAGGACCTGACAGAATGTGCTTATATTATACACATGTTGGTACTTGTCAGTACGGGACTGGAGAGGAAACCTGCCGTCATGTGGATAAACACTGTGAACATGTGACTAAGTTAGTCACATGATTGTGGCACTGGAGGTATACTCACTAAATGAGAGACAGCCTGTGATATGTGCGTAATATAAATCAGCATGTGATATCAGAGGGAAGAGAGGATGGGGATTGGTGTAGGTAGGAGCAGAAGGATACCTATTGGCACAGGGCTGAAAGAATGTGATGCTGATAGGTGGCTATATGAGAGGACCAATTATTGGATGATGGGAGTAGGTGAGGATCATGGACATCATATAAATAGTACCTTAGTGGAGCAGACACTCAAGGCTGTCAGTCATTCTCCTTGACAAAGCCACAAGAGTGGCGAAACATGTTGGGGTGTGACAGTTTATGGTTTTAATCAGCATCTCCATGTAATATCATAATATAGCCTCACTCATAGTGACTCCAGATCTGTTTGGGACCCGTACCCACGGTGCACAGTGGTGTGACTTGGTCTATATATATAAACATTCTGTTGATGGATTATTATTAAGGAATATCTATTGTATAAGACCAAACTCCCATGAGAGAGGGGTATACCCTGGGAGAGCTCCAACAGATATTATCTTTAATGACCGTCATTCCCTGTTCAGGATTCATATATGACGGTCATTTATTATCCATACTCCCATGAGACAGGGTTATACCCTGGGAGGGATTCAAATTAATACCATCACTGAATGATTGTTATAGGCTTATTGGGGATGGTTCATCCCAGATAAAGACATATAAACTTTTTCTATAGGTCGGAGTTAAGAAATCACTATATAGTGTATCTGACTAACATATCATAATTGATCGGATATGTACATGGAGTTGTGATTTTAAATGTGTGTCTAACAAGTTTCATTATTTCATTTTCTATAATAACAGTTAAGTTTTATTCTAGCACATGGAATATCAGGTTTTTGTTAACCCTTTGGGTTAAATTGTTGTTGGTAGCCCTATACCTGCCATGTGCTTTTTGGCCATCTTCTGAGTAGCATTCAAGTAGAAAAGAAGCCAATGAAAGTGTGTCTGAGTGTCTAAACAGAATGTTGTTTTCAGATAGCTGCCGAAGCAGTGTCGAACAGCTGTGCCCTCTCTAGTTAATTGCTCCCAACATCGGAAAGGATGTACACAATTGCTACAGCAAGTAAACTCTTTAGCAGCTAAATAGTAATGAATTTATGAACAGTTGGAGTAATGAAGCTTAATGAAGCCGAAGTAATTAAAACTGCTGGTCATGTTGTGTAAAGGATATATTAACCCATTTCTCCCGTTTTTGCACTTTTCGTTTTTTCCTCCTTCCCTTTTAACCCCTTAAGGACCAAGCCCATTTTAACCTTAAAGGGGTACTCCTGTGTTAAACTTTTTTATTTAAATCAACTGGTGCCAGAAAGTTAAGCAGATTTGTAAATGACTTCTATTAAAAAATCTTAATCCTTCCAGTACTTTTTAGGGGCTATATACTACAGAGGAAATGCTTTACTTTTTAGATTTCTCTGATGTCATGACCACAGTGCTCTCTGCTGACCTCTGCTGTCCAGAAAATCACCAAAGCAAACATATGCTGCTCTGGTCAGTTCCTAAAATGGACAGCAGAGATCAGCAGAGAGCACTGTGGTCATGACATCAGGGAAATCTAAAAAGTAAAGCATTTCCTCTGTAGAATATAGCCCCTAAAAAGTACTGGAAGGATTTTGATTTTTTAATAGAAGTCATTTACAAATCTGCTTAACTTTCTGGCACCAGTTGATTAAAAAAAAAAATATATATATATATATATATATATATATATTTTTTTTTTTTTCTACGGGAGTACCCTTTTAAGGACCAGGCCAATTTTATTTTTACATTTTTTCCTCCTCGTCTTCTTAAATCCATAACTCTTTCCAGCAACTACCTAATTTTGGAAAATGTCTGCAGATCCTGATTGTCAATGGTCCGGAATGGACTGTTAGTCCGGCACTTATAGTGGGGAAAAATAGTGATCCAGTGCTAATGAAAAAGCAAAGTCACTTTTATACTGTATTGCCCACAGTCTTCTGACAAATAAATGGCTCAGTCTCACCGTGGCTGCTGGTTCCGCACTGCGACGGGCCGATGGAAGCAAGCGCTGTGATCTCCGCGATGGTTCCGGCGAGGGTGCCTGGGCAGATGGAGGGTTCCGGCAAGGGGCTCCCTCGTGTGCGGTCCGTGATGTCAGCAAACACCAGTACAGGTATCGGACTCTCGCTTGATTCAGATGGTAAAAGCAGCAAGCTTGCTGTGCACTTGGTGAGAGAGGTTAGTTGGTTGCAGCAGGTGGTTTGTATTGCGTTCTTCCGTGCCGGCTTAAATTCAGGGAGTGCATGTATTGGCGCTCTGTTCAGACAGGGTAACAGCCTAGACGCGTTTCAGGGTGCTAAAAACGACACCTTCCTCATCTAGGCAAGTGTGTCACTTGTCACTTGCCTACTAAGGAAGGGGGTCGTTTGCTTTTTCCATCATTAGCACTGGATCACTATTTTTCCCCACTATGTAAGTGCCGGACTAACGGTCCATTCCGGACCATTGACAAGAAGGATCTGTGGATATTTTCCAAAATTAGGTAGTTGCTCCACACCTATTTTATTTATCCTGTCATTAGGGCCCAATGACAGTATGATAATGCTAATGCTCTGATAATTTTATCATTAAGTCTTTTATCTATGTAATTGTTGTTTTTATTAAAATTTGCATTTTTTCATAGCCATCTGTCTGCAAATGTATTCATTGTGTACCCAATAGGGTGATATTCTTGAGGTGCGGTCAATCTTTGCTTTTGATAATTTTCCCATTGGATCGGTGGGGATCGATCTTTTAACCACATTTAACCTCGAATACCTGGTTGTGAGCTGCACACACATTTTCTCTTTTAAATTTCCATCTACAGACCCATATAAGGGCTTGTTTTTTGTGTGCCCAATTGTACTTTGTAATGAAACCTCTCATTTTACCATAAAATGTACGGCGAACCCAAAAATATATTTTTTTAGGGAGGAAATTTAAATGAAAACCACAATTTTGTACATTTTGGAAGGTTTAGTTTTCACACTGCACAATTTACGGTAAAAATGACGTGTTTTTTATTCTGTGGGTCAATACGATTAAAATGATATCCATGGCTAGATACTTTTATATTTTTGTACCGCTTTAAAAAAAAAAAAAAATCTTACTTTTTGTACAAAATCGGTAAAAAAATATTTTGACCACCTATAACTTTTTTCATTTTTCCTTATATAGAGTGGTATGAGGGCTCCTTTTTTGCGCCCTCATCTGTCCTTTTTATCGATACCACATTTACATATATAAAACTTTTAGATAATTCTTTATTGATTTTTTGGGGAATAAAATGTGACAAAAAAGCAGCAATTTTGGACTTTTTATTTGTTACGTTTACGCCGTTCACTGTATGGGATCATTAACATTATATTTTGATGGTTCGGACATTTATGCACGTGCCAAAACCAAATATGTTTATAAAAAGTTTTTTTTTTTTCATTGTCCGTAAAATAGGAAAAACAGACAATTTTCATTTTTATTGGGGGAGGGGATTTTTCACTTTTATTTTTTTTTTAATTTTTCAACTTTAAAAAAAAATACTTTTTATGTCCCCATAGAGGATTATCTATAGCAATCATTTGATTGCTAATACTGTACAGTGCTATGCATAGGACATAGCACTGATCAGCATTATCGGTGATCTTCTGCTCTGGTCTGCTCGATCTCAGACCAGAGCAGGAGACGCCGGGAGATGGAATAGGGGCAGGTGAGGGGACCTCCGTCCGCCATTACAGATGATCGGATCCCCGTGGGCAATCCGATAATCTATTTTAACATGTGCATTGCCGCAGATGCCGTGATCTGAATACAGACATCCGTGCGATCATGTCGGCCATTACCGGCGGGTCCCCGGCTGCTACTAGCAGCCGGAACCTGCCATGTATGACGCCTGCACCGCTCCGATGCTCCCGGTCATACACAGGACATAAATGTATGTCCTGGTGCGCGAAGTACTGCCAAACCAGGACGTACATTTACGTCCGTGGTCGTTAAGGGGTTAAAAATCACAACCCTTTCAATTTTGAACCTACAAAAACAAAATAGACAAAATATAAAAAACAAAAAAATCCATTGTGTAACTTTAAGGGGGCTTCCGTTTCTACGCAGTGCACTTTTCAGTAAAAATGACACATTTTTATTCTGTATGTCCATACAATTATAGATACCCTACTTATATAGGTTTGATTTTATTTTACTTCTGGAAAAAATAACTACATTCACGAAAATTAATAAGTTTAAAAAACTGACCCCTATAACCTTTATTTTTCCGCATACAGGGATGTATAGGGGTAAGTTTTTTGCGCCGTGATCTGAAGTGTTCATCGGTACCATTTTTGTTTTGATCAGACTTTTTGTTTTGACTTAATTTATGTTATAAAAAGTGACAAAAAATAAGCTTTTTTTTTACTTTGGAATTTTTTTTAAGTGTACGCCATTGACTGTGTAGTTTAATTTATTATATTTTTTTATAGTTTGGAAATTTAAGCACGAGAGGATACCACATAAGTTTATATTTATTTATTTATATTTTTTTCTTTTAACCACTTTGGGACCAAGGGCGTACAGGTACGCCTTGGCTCCCTGGTACTTAAGGACCACAGGCGTACCTGTACACCCGTGGGAATTTCGGTCCCACCGCTCACCGGGCAGAGACCGGACTGGAATGCCTGCTGAAATCACTCAGCAGGCACCCCGTGCAAACCCCTGGGGGTCTTAAGTTTGCTGTCAGGGCATGCTGGGATTTGTAGTTTTGCAACATCTGGAGGGCCAGAGTTTGGAGATCACTGTACGGTGGTCTCTAAGGCCTCTTTCACACTATGAAATAGTTCCGTTTAGGAACTTCCGTCACAAGTTCCGTCACTATATCGGGGAAAACCGGCCTTTACAAAACCCCTGACGGCCGTGACTAAATCACATTTCAGCCTACGGGGTTTTGTAACTGCCTGTTTGCACCCGTATATGCCCGTAATTCATTGCGGACGTGATTCATTACGGACGTCCATGCAGTAATTTTTCCGCCTCGATGTCCCGTCACCGTATCACGTCCGTAATGAATTACGGGCATATACGGGTGAAAATGGGCAGTTACAAAACCCCATAGGCTGCAATGCGATTTAGTCACGGCCGTCAGGGGTTTTGTAACTGCTGGTTTTCCCCGATATAGTGACGGAACTTGTGACGGAAGTTCCTAAATGGAAATATTTCATAGTGTGAAAGAGGCCTAAACTGTGGCCCTTCAGATCTTGCAAAACTACAACTCCAAGCATGCACGAACAGCAAACAGCAGTCTCGGCATGCTGGAAGTTGTAGTTGCGTACCTCCAGCTGTTGCATAACTACATCTCCCAGCATTCCCTTCAGTGATCAGTACATGCTGGGAGTTTTGTTTTGCAACAGCTGTAGGCACACTGGTTGGAAAATACTGAGCTAGGTAACAGAACCTAACTGAAGGTTTCCCAACCAGTGTGCCTCCAGCTGTTGCAAAAGTACAACTCCCAGCATGCACGGTCTGTCAGTGCATGCTGGGAGTTGTAGTTTTGAAACAGTTGGAGGTTTGCCCCCCCCCCCCCATGTGAATGCATTCACACGGGCGGGTTTACATTGAGTTTCCTGCTTCAAGTTTGAGCTGTGGCAGGAAACTCACCATATACCCCCCGCCTGTGTTAATGTACCCTAAAAACACTACACTAACACATAATAAAGGGTAAAACTCTACATATACACCCCCTTACACTGTCCCATCAATTAAAATGAAAAACGTATCATACAGCAGTGTTTCCAAAACGGAGCCTCCAGCTGTCGCAAAGCAACAACTCCCAGCATTTCCGGACAGCCACTGACTGTCCAGGCATGCTGGGAGTTTAGCAACAGCTGGAGGCATCCTGATTGGGAATCACTGGCGTAGAATACCCCTATGTCCACCCCTATGCAATCCCTAATTTAGTCCTCAAATGCGCATGGAGCTCTCTTACTTCCGAGCCCTGTTGTATTTCAAGGAAACAGCTTAGGGCCACATATGGGGTATTTCTGTACTCGGGAGCAATTGCACTACAAATTTTGGGGGACTTTTTCTCCTTTTACCCCTTATGAAAAGTTAAAGTTGGGTTCTACACTAGCCTGTTAGTGTAAAAAGATAACAATTTTTACACTAACATGCTGGTGTTGCCCCATACTTTTTATTTTCACAAGAGGTAAAATGAAAATATGACCCCCAAAATTTGTAACACAATTTTTCCTGAGTATGGAAATATCCCATATGTGGACGTAAAATGCTCTGCGGATGCACAACAAGGCTAAGGAGAGAGAGCACTATGTACATTTGAGGCCTAAATTGATGATTTGCACAGGGGTGGCTGATTTTACAGTGGTTCTGACAAACGTAAAAAAATAAATACCCACGTGTGACCCCATTTTGGAAACTACACTCCTCACAGAACGTAACAAGGGGTATAGTGAGCCTTAAAGGGGTACTCCGCCCCTAGACATCTTATCCCCTATCCAAAGGATAGGGGATAAGATGTCAGATCGCCCCGGTCCCGCTTCTGGGGATGCCCGGGATCGCCACTGCGGCACCCCGATGTCATTACAGCGAGTTCGCTCAGGCAATACAGGGGCCGGAGCATCGTTACGTCCCGGCTCCGCCCCTCGTGACGTCACGGCTCGCCCCCTCAATACGAGTCTATGGGAGAGGGCGTGGCGGTCATCACGCCCCTGCCATAGACTTGCATAAAGGGGGCGGGCCGTGAGGTCACGAGGGGTGGAGCCATGACATCACGCTGCTCTGTCCCCTGTATCGGCCGTCATTACGCACAGAGCGAACGCGCTCTGTGAAGTAATGACAGTGGGGTGCAGCAGCGGCGATCTCGGGCATCCCCAGCAGCGGGACCCCGGCCATCTGACATCTTATCCCCTATCCTTTGGATAGGGGATAAGATGCTAGGGGCGGAGTACCCCTTTAACACCCCACAGGTGTTTGACGAATTTTCGTTAAAGTTGGATGGGAAAATGAAAAAAAATATATATTTTTTAAATAAAATGTTGGTGTTATCCTTAATTTTTCCTTTTCACAAGGGAAAATAGGTAAAATAGCCTCCCAAAATTTGTAACTCCATTTCTTCTGAGTAAGAACATACCCCATATGTGGATGTAAAGTGCTCTGCGGGTGCACTACAATGCTCAGAACAGAAGGAGCGCCATTGGGCTTCTGGAGAGAGAAAGTGTCTGAAATTGAAGGCCATGTGTGTTTACAAAGCCCCCATAGTGCCAGAAGAGTGGACCACCCCACATGTGACCCCATTTTGGAAACTACACCCCTCGCGTATTGTAATAAGGGGTACAGTGAGCATTTACACCCCACAGGTGTCTGACAGATTTTTGGAACAATGGTCCATGAAAACGAAAAATTTTATTTTTCATTTGCACAGCCCACTGTTCCAAAGATCTGTCAAACGCCAGTGGGGTGTAAATGTTCACTGCACCCCTTATTAAATTCTGTGAGGGATGTCGTTTCCAAAATAGGGTCACATGTGGGGGGGGGTTCCATTGTTCAGGGGTCTTTGTAAATGCACATGGCCTCCCACTTCTACTTCAACCAAATTCTCTCACCAAAAGCTCAATGGTGCTCCTTCTCTTCTGCGCATTGTAGTTCGCCCGCAGAACACTTTACATCCATATATGGGGTATTTCCATACTCAGAAGAAATGGGGTTACAAATTTTGGGAGGCTTTTTTCCAATTACCCCTTGTGAAAATGAAAAATTTGGGGTAAAACCAGCATTTTAGTGAAAAAAATAAAATTTTTCATTTTCACATCCAACTTTAGCGGAAATTTGTCAAGCACCAGTGGGGCGTTAAGGCTCACTGGACCCCTTCTTACATTACTTGAGGGGTGTAGTTTCCAAAATAGTATGCCATGTGTTTTTTTTGCTGTTCTGACACCATAGGGGCTTCCTAAATGGGACATGCCCCCCAAAAAGCCATTTCAGAAAAACTCACTCGCCAAAATCCCATTGTCGCTCCTTCCCTTATGAGGCCTCTAGTGCACCCACAGAGCACTTGACATACACATGAGGTATTTCCTTACTCGAGGGAAATTGGGTTACACATTTTGGCGGGCTTTTTCTCCTTTTACCCCTTGTAAAATTTCAAGATTCAAGATTTTGAATTTTCCCCTTTACCTTGCTGCTATTCCTGTGAAACACCTAGATTAACAAAGGGTTAACACACTTTCTGAATGTTATTTTGAATACTTGGGGGGATGCAGTTTTTATAATGGGGTCATTTACGGGGTATTTATAATATGAAGACCCCTCAAATCCACTTCAAAACTGAACTGGTCCCTGAAAAATTCTGATTTTGAAAATTTTGTGAAAAATTGGAAAATTGCTCCTGAACTTTGAAGCCCTCTGATGTCTTCCAAAAGTAAAAACATGTCAACTTTATGATGCAAATATAAAAGTAGACATTTCACAGTAGAGGTGGTGTGGCACTGCTAGTGGTGTCCTGGGGTGTGAGATGGCGGATGGATGCTAGTGTAGCTGGAGGTGGTGCTCAGATAAGGTAAGCAGTATACAGTGCGAAACAGGAGCTCGGTTGCCATTCACTATCCCCCCCACTACCCTTCTCTTCTGTACCCCGTATGGGAGTATACTTCAATAAAGAAGACTTGCAAGCTGAAGTGGTGAGTGCCGATATCTTCTTTTTCTTACGGACTGATCTGTATACTGCTTACCTTATCAGAGCACCACCTTCAGCAACACAGCTACACTAGCATCCATCCGCCGTCTCACACCCCAGGACACCACTAGCAGTGCCGCACCACCCCTACTGTGAACTGTTACCTATCTCCTATCTTGAGTGCAGAGCACGCGTAGCTGACCTGCCAGTCAGCTAAGGTGTACCACACCTGGAAGTAATGGAAACAGACGAGCATGACATGTTGGAGCAACTAGATGTAGCTTTGCATACAGGAAGAGAGGAAGTGGGGGGATATTTCCTTGACTGCAATCTCAAGGAAGATATAGAAGTCATTAGTCTGAAGACTCTGGAGCACAGAATCATGACCCTTTCTGAAAAAGAAATTGCCTCATTTTGGACTATACATTCATTGCAGTCCTACGCTCAGTGTGACCGAGCCCCAAGAGATCTGCGAATGTTTAAACCACCAGCAGTCTTTCAAGATGATGACGTTTTCATTAAGGCCTGGACAGAGGCTCACCATGAGCACGCAATTAAGCTACTTCATATAGTTCATACACGAACCCGCATTGAGCATGATATAATCTCAGAACAACTGCAGGCAGCCAAATTGGAATATATAAAAGATCTCCACAAGAAAAAACTAATATATTTTTGGACAAACTTAATGACAAGCTGTTACCTCTACAAGAAGACCTAAAAACCAAAAAAAGACAAGTTTATCAGAGACAAAAGAGATTATGATAAGAACCAAGAGTTTCTATGGCATAGCCAGCACCAGGTTAACAAGCCTAACAATTCTAAACCTAGAAACAAAAATCACCAGAATAAACCTGTAAGTAAAATTTCTACAGAGAACTTTAAAATTGCAGCACAGAAAAAAACGCAACTTGTAAGCAATACCCAATCTGAACACAGTTCTACAGATAATGTCCCTTTAGGGAAAGAAAAAGAATCAGAAGAGGGAGATCGGAGAAAAGAAGACGTAAGTACAGATCCACCTGTACAGGAATACAAGAAGAAGAGAACCGCAGCCTGGAGAGGAAAAAGTTAAATTCTAATGTCATTAATCTCACAGAAGATCCATTGGACACTGCCACCCTTTCACTCCTCACCAAGGGACTGAATTATGGTCTAACCGAAAGCTTTAATGAGGCTGCTTTTGAAATAGATTTGGCCCGGGCTGTTCGTGACATTAGCCTACACAAGTTTTTTTCTAATAAACCCCCACATAGTCAGTTATTACATGAGAGTGACAATATGATTTGCATAGGTTCTCTTTTTTTCCTCCTGATACCGAACAGACAGATCGTGATTGCATTGGTATGTTAGCCACTGAGTTCGCAGACATAAAAAAATCAGCTGCTAGCCCTATTGAAGAAAAGAGGTTTTTCAAAAAAGGAAAAAAGTCTAAATTTACTCCTTCTGTAGCACAAGGCAGCAGCATTGATTTCTTTACTAAAGCAGTAATGAAAGATGTAAAAGCTATGATATATCCCAATTCTATTTCCAATCTGTCTGGTCCAGAAGTTCAGGCATTGAAAAATCTAGAGAAAAGGAAGGATTTAATTGTGATTCGTGCCGACAAGGGAGGCAGAGTTGTAGTGCAGTATACTACCGAATATGAAGAAGAGGCTATGAGACAGCTTGCAGACACCAACACTTATGCCCCCTTGTCGGCCTATCCAATTCCTAGAATACTCACTAATTTAAAGTCTCTCTTACACAGACATGTGGTCAGTAAAGTACTTTCAGAAAAACAGGCAGAAAAATTACTCCCAGACATTGCTAAACCTGCGCGCTGATATCACTTACCTAAGGTCCATAAGTCGCTGAGCCGACCCCCAGGCAGACCAATTGTGGCCGGGATCGGCTCAGCGACCGAATTTCTATCACAGTATCTAGACTGGATACTCAGTCCCTTACAAACATCCATCTTATCATATGTCAAAGACACTAAGCACCTCCTCCAAATTTTGAATGATGTTCACGTAGAAGAGGGATACAGCTTGTGTTCTATAGATGTTACCAGCCTGTATACCCGTATTCACTCAGCAGGTATACAGGCTGTGAAAGAGTCTCTAGTGTATGCTAATGTGTCAGAAAACATGATTAATTTTGTTACAGAAGGCCTCACATTTGTGCTCAATAATAGCACCTTTATGTATAAAGATCAATGGTACAAACAGGAGACCGGTACCCCTATGGGGACACCGGTGTCCTGCACGTACGCTAACCTATTTCTAGGACAGTTTGAAAACATCTATGTATATAGCGTCAACAATCCATATCTTCCCTACATTAAAATGTACCATCGTTATGTAGATGATATCATAGTATTATGGACCGGCACAGAAATATTGTTTAAAGAGTTTACAACATATCTCAATAAGAATCTGGTGAATATGCATTTCACACATAATTATGGTGGTGATACTTTGGAATTTTTAGACCAGAAGCTCATTATAGAAGAAGGACATATAGTAACAGAAAATTATAGAAAACCTGTTGCGAAGAATACAATGTTGCATTACCTTAGTTCACATAAATCTGTAACTAAAAATAACATTCCATATGGACAATTTGTCCGCTTAAAAAGAAATAACAATAGTGACACTACTTATAAAATACAGGCTGAGGAATTAGAAGAAAGGTTTAAAGAACGTGGTTATCCAGAAGAAATAATTAAATACTGTAGACAGAAAGCAGAAAATCTCAATAGATCAAACTTTTTAAAAAAACAAAACAGTTATTAAAGAAGTAGATAAAGATGTAGATAGATTTACTTTTGTTTTTCAAAACTCTCCCATGAATCCCATAGTTGAGAGAGCAATAAGGAGGAATTGGTTCCTGTTGGAAGCCGATGAAGATATGAATAAGAGAGCTACAATGAAACCTCGCATTACTTACAGAAAAAATACCGCCATAGGTGATAGATTAAAAAATAGCAAGAGAAATAACATAGAAAAAAATAATGAAACCTGGCTAGATGATATCACACCTAAAGGTAATTTTAAATGTAAAAACTGCAATCAATGTAAATACTGCTGGGAAACAAAAAACGTTAGACTGGGCCCGGTGTTTCACACCATAAAGGATTTGATCACTTGCCGCACCAAGAATGTAGTGTATGCCATAATGTGTCCATGTGACTTCTTTTACATAGGACAGACAAAACACCAGCTCCAGATGCGGATTAGGGAACACCTATTTACTATACGCACTGGGAGACAAGGAGCGTCTCGTCTCCAAGCCCATGTAAAAGAGGTCCATGACAATAATCCTGAAGTATTACGCTTTGTAGGCATTGAGAAAATTGCTATGAACAAATACGAGCGGATAGAACATAAATTACTGCGCATAGAATCATTATGGATAATAAGAACTAATGCCACAGGCAATATTGGGTTAAATGATAGGACGGAGCTCTCAGCGTGCTTCTAAAATCTTGTTTTTAGTGCACTCCCCCACCTCGAGCGTCACCTGCACACGTGAGAGGTGTGCAGGTACGTGATAGGTGTATCACCTGGTTCACTCACATAAATAGCAGTCACAGGTACTTTCAGATATGGCCGGACGAAGCACGCCAAGCGTGCGAAACAGGAGCTCGGTCGCCATTCACTATCCCCCCCACTACCCTTCTCTTCTGTACCCCGTATGTGAGTATACTTCAATAAAGAAGACTTGCAAGCTGAAGTGGTGAGTGTCGATATCTTCTTTTTATTACTGACTGATAAAAGTAGACATATTGCATATGTGAATCAATATATAATTTATTTGGAATGGCTATTTTCCTTACAAGCAGAGAGTTTCAAAGTGAGAAAAATGCTAAATATTCAAAATTTTCATGAAATCTTGGGATTTTTTACCAAGAAAGGATGCAAGTAACGACAAAAATTTACCACTGTGTTAAAGTAGAATAGGTCACAAAAAAACAATCTCGGATAATTGGTGAAAGCATCCCATAGTTATTAATGCTTAAAGTGACAGTGGTCAGAATTGCAAAAAAGGGCTCAGTCCTTAAGGGGTTAAAGTCCTTAAGGACTAAGGGCATATGGATACGCTCGTGGGAATTTCGGTCCCCGCCGCTAGCCGGTCGGGGACTGGACCAGGATGCCTGCTGAAATAATTCAGCAGGCATCCCGTGTAAATGCCTGGGGGGTCCTTAGACCCCTCCCCATGTTGGTGATCGCCGCAAATCGCCGATCAATTGGGCAATTCCGGCAATTCTGGCCTGATCGGGTCTCTGATGACAGCCCCAATCATCCTAAGGGATAGGAGCGAGGTGGCAGTGATGCCACCCCCTCCTCTCCCCTGCCATTAGTCAGTAATGACTACTGACCAATGGCAGTTGAAGGCGGGGGGGGGGGGGGTTACCGTGGAAATCCCCCACTCTGCCCACCCCTGGATGTCAAGCAGAGCGGGGGGGCGGGGGGGGGGGGGGGAAATGAGAGAGAGAGAAGATGGCGACTGGTACCTGGGGACTTACTTGCGGCGGGGACCGGCGATCATCTGTGGCATTAGCGGAGAAGGTAGGGAGGCGACGGCACGGAGCAGCAATGAAGGTAGCAGTAAAGCAATCTTTACTGCTACCTTCTAGGGGTTGCCAAACTGCAACTCCCAGCGTGCCAAGACAGCTAAAGGCTGTCTGGGCATGCTGGGAGTTGCAGTTTTGCAACATCTGTAGGGCCACAGTTTGGAGACCACTATACAGTGGTGCACAAATGGTAGCCCTCCAGATATTACAAAACTACAACTCTCAGCATGCCTGGACAGTCTCAGCATGCTGGGAGTTGTAGTTACATAGTTAGTATGGTTGAAAAAAGACATACTTCCATCAAGTTCAACCAGGGCATTGAAGGGAATGGTGTAAGGGGATAAGGGGTATGGATGTTGTTTTATAATTCTACATAAGCATTAATGTTATTTTGTTCCAGGAATGTATCTAACCCTGTTTTAAAGCTATTAATTGTTCCTGCTGTGACCAGTTCCTGAGGTAGACTGTTCCATAAATTCACAGTTCTTATGGTAAAGAAGGCGTGCCGCCCCTTTAGACTAAACCTTTTCTTCTCCAGACGGAGGGAGTGCCCCCTCGTCCTTTGGGGGGGGGGGGTGTTAACCTGGAACAGTTTTTCTCCATATTTTTTGTATGGGCCATTTATATACTTATATACGTTTATCATAAACCCCCCTTAAACGTCTCTTCTCAAGACTAAACAATTGTACCTCCTTTAATCGTTCCTCGTAGCTAAAATGTTCCATACCCCATATTAGTTTAGTCGCACGTCTCTGCACCCTTTCCAGCTCCACAGTGTCCCTTTTATGGACAGGCGACCAAAACTGAACAGCATATTCCAGGTGAGGCCGTACCAAAGCTTTATAAAGGGGGAGTATTATGTCCCTTTCCCTCGAGTCCATGCCTCTTTTTTTGCTCCTTGCCTTTAAAAAATCATAACTCTCAGTTTTGCACCTAAAAATCCATATGATGGCTTATTTTTTGCGCCACCAATTCTACTTTGTAATGACATCAGTCATTTTGCCCAAAAATCTATTGTGAAACGGAAAAAAACTGAAAAAAAACCCTGCCGTTTTGTAACTTTTGGGGGCTTCCGTTTCTACGTAGTACATTTTTCGGTAAAAATGACACCTTATCTTTATTCTGTAGGTCCATACGATTAAAATGATACCCTACTTATATAGGTTTGATTTTGTCGTACTTCTGGAAAAAATCATAACTACATGCAGAAAATTTATACATTTAAAATTGTCATCTTCTGACCCCTATAACTTTTTTATTTTTCCGTGTATGGGGCGGTATGAGGGCTCATTTTTTGCGCCGTGATCTGAAGTTTTTAACGGTACCATTTTTGCATTGATAGGACTTATTGATCTAAATGATATAAAAAGTGACCAAAAATGCACTATTTTGGACTTTGGAATTTTTTTGCACGCACGCCATTGACCGAGTGGTTTAATTAATGATATATTTTTATAATTCGGACATTTCTGCACGCGGTGATACCACATATGTTTATTTTTATTTACACTGTGTTTTTTATGGGAAAAGGGGGGTGATTCAAACTTTTAATAGGGGAGGGGTTAAATGATATTCATTCACTTCTTTTTTTCACTTTTTTTTTGCAGTGTTATAGGTCCCATAGTGACCTATAACACTGCACACACTGATCTTCATCATTGATCACTGGTTTCTCATAGGAAACCAGTGATCAATGATTCTGCCACTTGACTGCTCATGCCTGGATCTTCGGCGATCGGACAGCGAGGAGGCAGGTAGGGGCTGTAAGCTGTTCGGGATGCCACAACAGGTAGGGGCTGTAAGCTGTTCGGCTATCCCGAACAGCCCACTGAGTTAACCGGCAGCTTTCACTTTAGGTTTTAGCCGCGCGGCTCAGCTCTGAGCGCACGGCTAAAGGGTTAATAGCGCGTGGCGCCGCGATCTATTAGCGGCGGGTCCCGGCTTCACTATGACGCCAGGCCCGCTGTGATATGATGCGGGGTTACCGTGTAACCCCGCGTTATATCGGGGGAGCAGGACCAAGGACGTACCAGTACGTCCTTGGTCCTTAAGGGGTTAAGTTACCTTGTACCAGCTCTACATTAAGCCAGTTCAGTACATTACATGATGTGTTACCAGCACTGACCTGTCCAATGTCAGCTCCTCCTTCTTTTATAGTATATACAGAACTAAAGAACCCATTCAGTAGCTCCGCCTTCTTGGGTCCTACATGCTCTGTCCTTGTTTTTTTTTGTATTTATATATCTAAAAAAATATTTAGGATTAGTTTTGCTTTCTTTGGCCACCTGTCTCTCATTTTGAATTTTTGCTGTTTTTATTAAATTTTTACAGATTTTATTAAGCTCTTTGTACTGTTTAAATGTTATAGCTGACCCATCAGATTTGAATTTTTTGAAGGCTATTTTTTTGTTGTTTATTGCTCTTTTAACATCATTTGTCAGCCATGTAGGATTTAGTTTTAATCGTTTATATTTGTTCCCCTTTGGTATATATTTAGCTGTATAGTTATTTAGAGTTGATTTAAAGATGTCCCATTTACCTTCTGTATCAGTATTTGAGAACACCTCCCCCCAGTCTATGTCCTGTAGTGCAGCCCTCAGCCCAGGGAAATTTGCCTTTTTAAAGTTATATGTTTTTGCTTTCCCCGTCTGTCTTTGTTTTCTACATTTTAAGTCAAAAGTAACTATATTGTGGTCGCTATTACCAAGGTTTTCCCGCACAGTTACATTACCAACCAGCTCTGCGTTGTTGGAAATTATCAGATCCAACAAGGCATCACTTCTTGTTGGGTCCTCCACAAACTGGCCCATAAAATTATCCTGCAATAAATTTAGGAATTGTCGCCCCTTTGTAGTTTAACCAGCCCCCGACCCCAATCTATATCTGGATAGTTAAAATCTCCCATTATTACCACTGTACCTGCCCGGGCGGCCCTCTCTATTTGTTTATGCAGCTGACCTATCTCCTCAGTGATGTTAGGGGGTCTGTAGATTACACCAAATACTATTTTTTGCAACATCTGGAAGAGCACAGTTTGGAGACCACTATACAGTGGTCTCTAAGCTATAGACCTCCAGATGTTTGCAAAACTACAACTCCCAGCATGCTAAGACTGTCCAGGCATGCTGGGAGTTGTAGTACTGAAACATCTGAAGGGACAGATGTTACAGAACTACAACTCCCAGCATGCCTGGGCAGTCTGGGCATGCTTGGAGTTGTAGTTTTGCAACATCTGGAGCGCTACCGTTTGAGCACCACTGTATAGTGGTCTCCAAACTGTGCTCTTCCAGATGTTGCAAAACTACAGCTCCCAGCATGCCCTTTGGCTGTCCGTGCATGCTGAGGGTTGTGGTTATGCAACAGCTGGAGGCACACTGGTTGCAACACACTGAGTTAGGTTGGGAAACATTGTTCAAAACTACAACTCCCAGCATAGTCTGTCAGTGCATGCTGGGAGTTGTAGTTTTGAAACAGCTGGAGGAACACTGGTTGGGAAACACTGAGTTAGGAAACAGACAATGTTTCCCAACCTAACTCAGTGTTTTGCAACCAGTGTGCCTCCAGCTGTTGCATAACCACAACCCTCAGCATGCACGGACAGCCAAAGGGCATGCTGGGAGCTGTAGTTTTTCAACAGCTGGAGGTATGCCCCCCCCCCATGTGAATGTACAGGGTACATTCACACGGGCAGTTGTTTACAGTTAGTCTCTCGCTGCAAGTTAGAGATGCAGGAAATTTTCCGCTGCAGCTCAAACTCCCAGCAGGAAACTTGCTGTAATCCCCCGGCAGTCTGAATGTATCCTAAAAACACTACACAAAATAAAGGGTAAAACACTACATCCACACATACCCCTACACAGTTACACCCCCCCCAATAAAAATGAGAAACCTCTGGTACGGCACGGTTTCTAAAACGCAGCCTCCAGCTATTGCAAAACAACAACTTCCAGTATTGCCAGACAGCCATTGACTGTACAGGCATGCTGGGAGTTTTGCAATAGCTGGAGGCGCCCTGTTTGGGAAACACTGCTGTAGGGTAATTTTGGCATCTGAGTAAAGTCTAACTCTTGCATCTGGGTCCGTCCCTATGCATATATCTAATATAGGCCTCAAATGCGCATGGCGCTCTATCACTTCGGAGCCCTGTCGTATTTCAAGGCAACAGTATAAGGCCACATATGGGGTAAACAAATTTTGAAAATTATGAAAAGATAAAGTTGAGGTCTACACCAGCCTGTTAGTGTAAAAAAAATAAAAAAAATTACACTAACATGCTGGTGTTGCCCCATACTTCTCATTTTCACAAGAAGGAAAAGGAAAAAAAGACCCCCAAAATTTGTAACGCAATTTCTCCTGAGTACGGAAATACCCCATATGTGGGTGTAAAATGCTCTATAGATGCACAACAAGGCTCAGGAGTGAGAGCGCACTATGTACATTTGAGGCCTAAATTAGTGATTTACTCAGGGGTGGCTGATTTCACAGCGGTTCTGACAAAAGCCAAACAATAAATACCCACACGTGACCCCATTTTGGAAACTAAACCCCTAACGGAATATAAAAAGGGGTATAGTGAGCTTTAACACCCCACACGTGTTTGACGAATTTTCGTTAAAGTTGGACGTGAAAATGAAAATTTTTATTTTCTTCACTAAAATGCTGGTGTTTTCCCAAATTTTTCATTTTCATAAGGGCTAATAGGAAAAAAAAGCCCCCCAAAATTTGTAACCCCATTTTTTCTAAGTATATAAATACCCCATGTGTGGACGTAAAGTGCTCTGCGGGCAAAACTACAATGCTCAGAAGAGAAGGAACGCCATAGGGATTTTGGAGAGAGAATATGTCTGGAATTGAAGGTCATGTGTGTTTACAAAGCCCCCATAGTGCCAGAAAAGTGAAACCCCCCAACATGTGACCCCATTTTGTAAACTACACTCCTCACAGAATTAAATAAGGGGTACAGTGAGCATTTACACCCCACAGGTGTCTGACAGATTTTTTGAACAGTGGACCATGAAGATGAAAAATGTAATTTTTCATTTGCACAGCCCACTGTTCCAAAGATATGTCAAACGCCAGTGGGATGTAAATGATCACTGCACCCCTTTTTATATTCTGTGAGGGTTTTTTTTCCCCAAAGTGGGGTCACATGTGGGGGTTTTCTGCTGTTCTGGCACCATGGGAGGTTTGTAAATGTAAATGGCCCCCGACTTCAATTCCAGCAAAATTCCAAAATGGCGCTCTTTCTGTTCTGAGACCTGTACTGAGCCAGAAGAGCACTTAACATCCACATATGGGGTGTTTTCTTAACCGGGAGAAATTGTGCTTCAAATTGTGGGGTCCATTTTCTCCTATTACACCATGTGAAAATGAAAAATTTGGAGTAACACCATTTTAGTGTTAAAAATCGAATTTTCCATTTTCACGTCCAAAGCAAAGTTGTCAAACACCTGTAGGGTGTTAAGGCTCACTATACGCCTTGTTACGTCCCTTGAGGGGTGTAGTTTCCAAAATAGTATGCCATTTGAGGGGGGGGGGGGATTTGCTGTTCTGGCACCCTGGGGACTTTCTAAATGTAACATGCCCCCCAAAAACCATTTCA
Organism: Hyla sarda; assembly: GCF_029499605.1. Lineage (NCBI taxonomy): Eukaryota > Metazoa > Chordata > Amphibia > Anura > Hylidae > Hyla > Hyla sarda. Next base: position 341,988,662 of record NC_079189.1, on the reverse strand, counting down.
GCAAAATTCTCTTTCAAAAAGCCAAATTTTGCTCCTTCTCTTCCAAGCATTGTAGTGCGCCAGCAGAGCACTTAATGTCCGCATATGGGGCGTTTTCTTAATCAGGAGAAATTGGGCTTCAAATGTTGTGGTCCATGTTCTCCTATTATCCCTTGTAAAATAGAAAAATTTGAGGTAACACCATCATTTTAGTGTTAAAAATCTAATTTCCCATTTTCATGTCCAACTTCAACGCAAAGTCGTCAAACACCTGTGGGGGTGTAAAGGCTCACTATACCCCTTGTTACATTCCTTGAGGGGTGTAGTTTTAAAAATAGTATGCCATGTGGTTGATTTTTTTTTTTTGCTGTTCTGGCACCATGGGGGCTTCCTAAATGCAACATGGCCCCTAAAAACCATGACAGCAAATTTTGTTTTCAAAAATCCTAAAGTTGCTCTTTCCCTCTTGAGCCATGTTGTGAGCCTGCAGAGCACTTTATGTCAATATATGAGGTATTTCCATACTCAAGAGAAATTGGGCTACAAATTTTGGGGGGCTTTTTCTCCTTTTACCACTTTTAAAAATGAAAAAAATGGGCTACAAGTTAGTGTAAAAAAGGCAGATTTTGATTTTTTTATGTTTTGTGAAACACCTAAAGGGTTAACACACTTTTTGAATGCAATTTTGAAAACTTTGAGGGGTGTAGTATCTATAATGGGGTCATTTATGGGGGTATTTCTCACAGAAAGGCCCCTCAAATACACTTCAAACTTAACTGGTCCCTGAAAAATTCAGATTTTGAAATTTTGATGAAAATTTAGAAAATTGCTGCTATACTTTGAAGCCCTCTGATGTCTTCAAAAAGTAAAAATAGGTCAATTTTATGATGCCAACATAAAGTAGACATATTGTATTTGTGAATCAATATAAAATTGATTTGGAATACCCATTTTCAAAGTTAGAAAAATGCTAAATTTTCTAAATTTTCATGAAATGTTGTGATTTTTCAACAAGAAAGGATGCAAGTAACGACAAAAATCTACCACTAACAAAGTAGAATATGTCACGAAAAAACTATATTGGAATCAGAATAATCGGTAAAAGCATCCCAGAGTTATTAACGCATAAAGTGACAGTGGTCAGAATTACAAAAAAGGGCTCAGTCCTTAACCTCTTAAAGGGGTATTCCGCCCCTAGACATTTTATCCCCTATCCAAAGGATAGGGGATAAGATGTCAGATCGCCGCGGTCCCGCGAGTTCGCTCTGTGCGTAATGACGGACGATACAGGGGACGGAGCCGCGTGACGTCATGGCGCCGCCCCTCGTGACATCATGGCCCGTCCCCTTAATGCAAGTCTATGGGAGGGGGCGTGACGACCGCCACGCCCCCTCCCATAGACTTGTATTGAAAGGGACGGGCCGTGACATCATGAGGGGCGGAGCAGTGATGTAACAATGCTCCGGCCCCTGTACCGCCCATCATTACGTGCAGAGCGAACTCGCTCTGTGCTGTAATGATAGCGCGGTGCCGCAGCGGGGATCCCAGGGGTCCCCAGCAGCGGGACCGCGGCAATCTGACATCTTATCCCCTATCCTTTGGATAGGGGATAAAATATCTAGGGGCGGAATACCCCTTTAAGGACGCAGGGCGTACCTGCATGCCTTGCGCCTGGTCCCGGTATTTAAAACGCATCATACCGGGTTGGTCCCGGCTCCTAATGATAGCCGGAACCCTGGGCTAATAGCGCGTGGTACAGATCGTTGTCACGATCAGCCAGGACGCAAGCGGAGGTCCCCTTAACCTTGCTCGGTCGCGTCCGATCGGCGTTTGATTGCTCCAAGCCAAGCTACAGGCTTGAGCAATCAAGCCCCTAAAACGCTGATCCATGCAAAGCTATGGCTTTGCAGGGATCAGGGTAAAAGATCAGTGTGTGCAGTGTTATAGCCCCCTATGGGAGCTATAACATCCAAATAAAAATAAAAAAAAAGAGAAAAAAAATTAAGTTTATAAAGGTAATTTATCCCCTTCCTTAATAAAAGTTTGAATTACCCTCCTTTCCCCCCCCAAAAAAAAATTATAAATAAAAAAAAAAACATGTGGTATCGCCACGTACTTAAATGTCCGAACTATAAAAATATATCGCTAATTAAACCGCACGGTCAATGGCGTATGCGCAAAGAAATTCCAGCGTATTTTTGGTCACTTTTTATATCATGAAAAAAATGAATAAAAAGCGATCAAAAAGTCAGATCAATACAAAAATGGTACCGATAAAAACTTCAGAACACGGTGCAAAAAATTAGCCCTAATACCAGCCCGTACGCGGATAAATGAAAAAGTTATAGGGGTCAGAAAATGAGAATTTTTTACGTATACATTTTCCTGCATGTAGTTATGAATTTTTTTCAGAAGTACAACAAAATCAAACCTATATAAGTAGGATATCATTTTAACCGTATGGACCTACAGAATAAAGATAAGATGTAATTTTTACCGAAGAATGCACTGCGTAGAAACGGAAGCCCCCAAAAGTTACAAAATGACATTTTTTCTTCAATTTTGTCGCACAATTAATTTTTTTTCCGTTTTGTCGTCGATTTTTTTTGGTAAAACGACTAATGTCACTGCAAAGTAGAATTGGTGGCTCAAAAAATACGGTAATTACTCACCGGTAATTTTGTTTCCGAGCCATGACAGCACCACCTGAGAGAGGGACTCCGCCCCTAGGGACAGGAAACCTGAGGATAAAAAGAAGAAACCTCCTCCGCGGCCTCAGTGAGTTTCAGAGACCAGAAGAGCCTTCTTAGTTAGTAAACAAACAATATATTACTGAATAAGGAGAAAAAGAAAGTGAATCCCCATCACGTGAGAAACAAAACACCTGAAAACATAGGGTGGGAATGCCCTGGTGCTGTCATGGCTCGGGGAAACAAAATTACCGGTGAATAATTACCGGTTTTCCTGGTCGCCATGACAGCTCCACCTGAGAGAAGGTGGGATTACAGATTGCAAGACTTTGCGACCAAAAGAAAGGGAAGAAGAACTTCCAACGTTCACCCTATAGTGACGAAAAAAAGTATGAGGTGAAGATCATGTAGCTGCTCTACAGATCTGGTCTATAGAAGCGCCCCTTCTTTCTGCCCAAGAGGCGGCTACTGCTCTAGTTGAATGAGCTCTAAGCCCAAGTGGGGCAGGTAAGCCTGACACTGAATATGCTAAGGTAATAGCCTGCCTAATCCATCTGGACAAAAAGAGTTTGAACTAGCTCTTTTACCCTCATTTTTCCCTGAGAACTGAATAAATAGAGAGGTACACTTCCTGAAATATTTTGTCCTATCTAGATACTCAAGGACACACCACCTAACATCTAGGGCACTAAGGGACCCTTCCTTATCATTAGATGGTTGAGAACAAAATGACGGAAGGACAATATCCTGAGAAACATGAAAAGCAGAAACTACCTTGGGAAGATAGGCAGGATGCGGACGAAACACTATGCTATCTTCTAGAAACTTAGTATAAGGTTCTCCACTAGATAGGGATGACCGGTCCCCTACTCTCCTGGCAGTAGTGACTGCTACTAAGAGCACAATCTTTAAGACTAGGTTTTTAAGAGAAATGCTATTTAAGGGTTCAAAAGGATCCAATAAAAAAGCTTTAAGCACCAAAGAAAGGTCCCACATGGGAACTTTCGGGGTTTTATAAATAGACAACCTTTTAAGAGCCTTAAAAAAATCTTACTATCCAAGGGTGATCTGCAATTTTGGTGTTATATAAGGCCCCTAGCACTGATACCTGAACTTTTAAGGTGCTGATCTTTAATCCCTTATCTAGGCCTAACTGCAAAAAATCTAGAATTTTAGGTATATCTGGAACAGAATTCGCTAAAAAAGGTTGATTGAGATATTTCAAAAAGGTTTTCCACACCCTAAAATATATTTGATTAGTGATCTCTTTCCTACTGCCCTGTAAAGTGGTTATTACGGAATCTGAGATACCTTTCTCCCTGAGGATCAACCTTTCAAATGCCATGCCGTCAGGTGGAGGCTTGTCACATGAGGATGAGACACTGGACCCTGGGTAAGTAGGTCTGGTAGTTCTGGAAGAACCTAAGGATCCGATAGGAATAGCTGTATGAGGGCTGAGAACCAATATGTAGAGAAGTCGCCATTTCCACCTTTGAGATAGAGCATCCACTGCCCAAGGTCTGTCACTTGGATTTAAGGAGCAAAATCTCTTTACTTGTCTGTTTTTTCTGGTAGCAAATAGGTCTATTTCGGGCTCCCCCCAGAGCTGGCATATTTTCCTGAAAATTTCCAGGTTTAATCTCCATTCTCCCTGATGAAGCTGTTGGCGACTTAGGAAGTCTGCTCTTGAATTTAGGGATCCTTTTAAATGTACGTCTGTTAAAGAATTAAGATATTGTTCTGCAAAACAGAAAATCTTTGTTACAATTTGCATAAGAGTCTCGCTTCTTGTGGTCCCCTGTCGATTTATGACGGAGACCGTGGTTGTATTGTCTGAAAAAACTTTTATATTTTCTTGGAGGAGAAGATGCTTTGCCCCCTGTAGGGAGTAATATACTGCCAACAGCTCCTTTGCATTTGAGGATCCCAACGGTCTTGCAAATTCCAGTCCCTTATATGGGCCTTGTAAGGCCCTTGAATGGAACTGCGCTGGAAGTACTGCCTGAATTGTTGCTGTGAACAGACCTAATAACGACATTCCTTTTCTTATGGAGATTGAATGACAAGCTAATACCTCTCTTACTGTGTTCTGAATCTTTAGAATTTTTTGCTGAGGGAGAAAAGATTTTTGTTGTTGTGAGTCTAGAATTACACCCAGAAACGTTTTTCCTTTCTGGAATCAGGGAAGATTTCTTCCAATTTATAATCCAACCTAGTTTCTTTAGGATGGCCATGGTGTGGTCTAAGAATCCTTTTAGTTGCTCTTCTGACTGCCCAACTAAAAGAAAATAGTCTAAATAAGGGACGAATAAGCCTACTCCTTCCCGGATGTGAGCTGCCATTTCGGAAATTATTTTTGTGAACACTCTGGGGGCCACTGCTATACCGAAAGGCAAGGCCCTGAACTGAAGGTGAGATAATTTTGAGTCTAGTTTTATGGCTATGTGTAAGTATTTTTGATGATCTGGATGAATGGGCACATGTAGGTACGCGTCCTTTAGATCTATAGAGACCATGAAGCAATCTTTTGATAATAGATTTATTGTCAACTTTATTGTTTCCATTTTGAATTTTTTGTACACCAGATATTGATTATGAGGCTTTAAGTTTATGATTGTACGGTAAGTGTTGTCGGGCTTTTTTTTACCAAAAAAAAGGGTAGAGTAAAAGCCCAACCCCACTTCTGCCTGAGGTACGGGGACAAGAACCTGTTTTTCTAGTAGGGAAAGAACTTCTTTTTGAAGAGTCGCTAACCCCGAGGGACCTGAGTGACTCGAGGTCAGTTTTAGGCGGGTTGGAGGGAGACTGAGAAACTCGAGGCAGAGACCTTCTCTTAAGGTATTTAATACCCAGGTGTTTGAGATCTTTTACCATTCCGCCACAAAGTTTCTCAATCTGCCCCCAACCCACCCTGGGCTGTCATTGCTGACCAGATTTTCTAGAACTGGTGGAGGCCTGGTTAAACATGTAACCCTTAGATTTCCTGGGAAAACACCACCTCTGGGATTCATGTGTCCTGCACCCTTGCCCCCTGGATCTCGAGTTGGGGGAAAAATGCCTGGATTTGTAAGAAGAGTAGGGAAAAATCTTTCTCCTATCTCCAGCTTTTTCTAAAATATCAGCCAACACCAGCCCAAACAATAATTTCCCCTCACAAAGGAGGGCACACAACTTATTTTTTGAGTTGATGTCCCCAGGCCAAGTCTTAAGCCACAAGGCTCTGAGTGCCGAATTTGACAGAGCAGTAGTTCTGGCAGATAGTCTAAGAGCATCCGAGGATACATCTGCCAGAAAAGCCGGTGACTTTTTTTTAATTAGCGGAATAGAGTTTAACAGTTGTTCATCTGGGACCTGATTTTGGATATCCAAGATAAGCTGGTCTCAACAAAGTATTAAAGACCGAGCAACCCAGGAAGATGCTATATTAGGCTTAAAAGAGGACGTAGCGGCCTCCCAGGTTATACGTAGGAAAGTTTCAGATTTTTTATCCATGGGATCAAGCAAAATGCCTAGGTCTTCTAAAGGCAGAGCACCCTTCCTAGAAATGGCCACATTTGTCTTCGGTATCTTTTCCCATTCTGCTAACTCAGGATTGTCAAACGGGTATTTTCTTTTTAACATCCTGGGAAGGAAAACTTTTTTATCCATATTTTCACACTCCTTTTTAATCAGGGCTGATCGGGATCTATGGACAGGAAAAGCTCTGCTTTTTCTAGGTTCTAACCCCTCAAACATGACGTCTTGAATAGTTTTTTCCTCTTTAGGATCCTCAATATTCATAGCTAGGAAAACATTTTTAATTAGGTTTTCCGTATCTTCAGACTGAAAAAAGGGTCTTCTGGATGTGGTATCTTCATCCGAGGAAGAATCTCCCTCTGAGTTTGCCGATTCTACCACAATACCTTCCTCCTCCGACCCCGTTAACTGCACAACTGTGGACAAGGGGGTCGCAGGAGTAGGAGCTGAAGTAGGAACAGGAGACGGGGTAGAATTTAATGCACTCCTGACAGACTTTTGTATCTCCAGTCTAATTAAGTCCTGCATGGAAGACATTACTGAAGGAATTTCAGCTTAAACAACCTTGGCTATACAAGAAGGGCAAGTAATTTTCTCATGTCCCTGTGGTAGCTTAGATTTACACATGTTACAATTTTCAAGTTGTTTGGTTTTCTTGGATGACTTTTTAGGTACATCCCCCTAGAATTAAACCAAACCAGACATTAGCAAAACAAGAGCTTAAACATGAAATGGATACACTCACTCAGGACGCTGGCTACCAAGGACGTGGTTTTTGCTGGAGATTCGGCAGGATCACGTCTGGGGTCCTCCCTGGAGCTCATGCTGGCTTGCTGGCAGTGCTGGCTGGCATCCACTAAGGAGGATGCAAGGATGTGCGGCTGCGGCCGTACTTCCGCACTGCAGGGACGCCGGCGTCTTAAGTCACTTCAGGGTCGCTTCTCTCATGACGCGACTTCCGGCGCCCTCCTCCCTATCCCATGCGCATGCGTGCAGACTCGCAAGAACCATGCGCCCGGACCCCGCCAGAGAGCTTCACAGTTACGGGCGCAGCAGAGTGGAGCCGGACCGACAGGGCTCCCAGACTAGGGAGACAGTCAGGTGCGCGCTACCCTGAGACTACGGGGATTGTTATGAAAGCTCCGGCGCGCCCTCAGCACTAGTCCACGACCTGAGACAGTGACTCCTGCCCCAGCAGGCTTCCTTAGGGACAGGAAACACACTGAGGCCGAGGAGGAGGTTTCTTCTTTTTATCCTCAGGTTTCCTGTCCCTAGGGGCGGAGTCCCTCAGGTGGTGCTGTCATGGCGAACGGGAAATAAGCCATAATATGGAGTCCTTAAGGGGTTAAGGTGAAAATGGGCTTGGTCTTCAGGGGGTTAATGTTTATTTTTGTTTACAAAATCGGAAGGGGGGGGGGTGATTTAAACTTTTATTAGGGAAGGGGCTAATTCACATTTTATATTTAATGTACTGGAAATTTTTCGCAAGTATGCCAGGGATTTCACTCTTAACCCATTAACGACCAGCACGGTATATATATAAGTGAGCATAATAAATAAATAGTGGTGCTAAATTCATATTATATATTTTATATATATATATATATATATATATATATATATATATATAATATATATCTCCTGTACAGTACACGCAATGTCCTAAAAAAGTAAAATGGAGCCACCCTCACCTGAAGCAGCAAACCCGGGCACAGGTAAAGAATAGTACAGAACTTGTAATACCTCCCTGTACTGTAGGAAGGTGCTACCAGATAGCCGGTCAGTGCATGCACTTTAGGAATACAGGGGTTTTACCGGTGAAATGCCCATTCTGATTGGTCAGTTATTCCAGCCAATGAAATGTTTCACAGATCTGGACTGTCCGTACATTGTATGTGGAGTATGGTTTCAAGTTACAATGGTTCAGAAAAGATCATTGTATGTTGAAACTATTGTATGTTGAGGCCATTGTAAGTGGAGGGATCACTGTACTTGAAGAGTTATGTCCCTTTATTGTTCTATTTCTATTGCTCTACTTTGCCAAATGGAGGCCGGTAGCCGGCTTACCATGCTCCCCTGCCTCAATGTTCTCCACCCGTCCCGACCCCAGTGATGAATATGCAGGCGTATTTACTTATGTAAATATGTATTTATTTATGTCACTAGGACTTGAGCACATGCCGGTGGGGAAGAGGAGCCCTTGTCTTGCTACACTCGGAAGCTGAGCAGATTGCTCACACATTTGCATATTCATCACAGGGCTGGGGCAGGCATGGAATATAAAGGAGGCAGGGGTACGCGGAAAGCTGGCTTGTTGACAGGTACTTTAACTCAGCTTGCTGGGCTGGCGCAGAGCACACAGCTCATCAAGGGGTTAAATGAGCCAGCAATGTGTATACTGTATACACATTCCAGGCTCACTAAGTTCTTGCTGTGCAGTAGATATACAAGGTATATCTATTGCTTAGCATCAGCTGTGCTCCCAGTTCTGTAGCCACGGCACAGCTGAAGTCCCGATCTATGCAGGGACATTTTCCAACGCAGCATGTTGCGCTGGAAAATGCTGTATGTCTCCTTCTCTCCGAGGATACTTAACCCCTTAAGGACCGAGCCCTTTTTCACCTTAAGGACCGGAGCGTTTTTTGCAATTCTGACCACTGTCACTTTAAACATTTATAACTCTGGAATGCTTTTAGTTATCATTCTGATTCCGAGATTGTTTTTTCGTGACATATTCTACTTTAACTTAGTGGTAAAATTTTATGGTAACTTGCATCCTTTCTTGGTGAAAAATCCCCAAATTTGATGAAAAAAATGAAAATTTTGCATTTTTCTAACTTTGAAGCTCTCTGCTTGTAAGGAAAATGGATATTCAAAATAATTTTTTTTGGGTTCACATATACAATATGTTTACTTTATGTTTGCATCATAAAATTTATGAGTTTTTACTTTTGGAAGACACCAGAGGGCTTCAAAGTTCAGCAGCAATTTTGAAATTTTTCACAAAATTTTCAAACTCGCTATTTTTCATGGACCTGTTCAGGTTTGAAGTGGATTTGAAGGGTCTTAATTTTAGAAATACCCCATAAAAGACCCCATTATAAAAACTACACCCCCCAAAGTATTCAAAATGACATTCAGTAAGTGTATTAACCCTTTAGGTGTTTCACAGGAATAGCAGCAAAGTGAAGGAGAAAATTCAAAATCTTCATTTTTTACACTCGCATGTTCTTGTAGACCCAATTTTTGAATTTTTGCAAGGGGTAAAAAGGAGAAAATTTTTACTTGTATTTGAAACCCAATTTCTCTCGAGTAAGCACATACCTCATATGTCTATGTTAATTGTTCGGCGGGCGCAGTAGAGGGCTCAGAAGGGAAGGAGCGACAAATGGTTTTTGGGGGGCATGTCACCTTTAGGAAGCCCCTATGGTGCCAGGACAGCAAAAAAACACACATGGCATACCATTTTGGAAACTAGACCCCTCAGGGAATGTAACAAGGGGTAAAGTGAACCTTAATACCCCACAGGTGTTTCACGACTTTTGCATATGTAAAACAAATATTTTTTTTTTTACCTAAAATGCTTGGTTTCCCAAAAATTTTACATTTTTAAAAAGTGTAATAGCAGAAAATTCCCCCAAAATTTGAAACCCAATTTCTCCCGATTCAGAAAACACCCCATATGGGGGTGAAAATTGCTCTGCTGGCGCACTACAGGTCTCAGAAGAGAAGGAGTCACATTTGGCTTTTTGAAAGCAAATTTTGCTCTGGGGGCATGCCGCATTTAGGAAGCCCCTATGGTGCCAGAACAGCAAAAAAAAAAAACACATGGCATACCATTTTGGAAACTAGACCCCTCGGGGAACGTAACAAGGGGTTAAGTGAACCTTTATACCCCACAGGTGTTTCATGACTTTTGTATATGTTAAAAAAAAAATATTTTTTTTCCCTAAAATGCTTGTTTTCCCAAAAATTTTACATTTTTAAAAAGGGTAATAGCAGAAAATACCCCCCAAAATTTGAAGCCCAATTTCTCCCGAGTACGGCGATACCCCATATGTGGCCCTAAACTGTTGCCTTGAAATAAGACAGGGCTCCAAAGTGAGAGCGCCATGCGCATTTGAGGCCTAAATTAGGGATTGCATAGGGGAATTCTACGCCAGTGATTCCCAAACAGGGGGCCTCCAGCTGTTGTAAAACTCCCTGCATGCCTGGACAGTCAGTGGCTATCTGGCAATACTGGAGTAGTTGTTTTGCAACAGCTGGAGGCTCCGTTCTGGAAACAGTGGCGTACCAGACGTTTTTCATTTTTATTGGGGAGGGGAGGGGCGCTGTGTAGTTTTGCAACCGCTGGAGGCTCCGTTTTGGAAACAGTGACGTACCAGACGTTTTTCATTTTTATTGGGGAGGGGAGGGGGGCTGTGTAGGGGTATGTGTATACGTAGTGTTTTTTACTTTTTATTTTATTTTGTGTTAGTGTAGTGTTGTGTTAGTGTAGTGTAGGGTACAAGTCACACGGGCGGGGGGTTCACAGTAGTTTCTCGCTGGCAGTTTGAGCAGCGGCAGAAAATTTGCCACAGCTCAAACTTGCAGCCGGATACTTACTGTAATCCTCCGCCCATGTGAGCGTACCCTGTACGTTCACATTGGGGGGGGGGGGGGGGGGGGGAAACATCCAGCTGTTGCAAAACTACAACTCCCAGCATGTACGGTCTATCAGTGCATGCTGGGAGTTGTAGTTTTGCAACAGCTGGAGACACACAGGTTGTGAAACACCGAGTTTGGTAACAAACTCAGTGTTTTGCACCAAGTGTGCCTTCAGCTGTTGCAAAAGCTACAACCCCCAGCATGTACGGACAGCGGAAGGGCATGCTGGGTCTTGTAGTTATGCAACAGCCGGAGGCATACTACATTGGCTGGGGATGCTGGGGATTGTAGTTATGCAACAGATGGAGACACACTGGTTTACTACTTAACTCAGTGTGCCTTCAGCTGTTGCAAACCTACAACTCTCAGCAGTCACTGACAGCCAACGGGCATGCTGGGAGTTGTAGTTATGCAACCACCAGATGCACCACTACAACTCCCAGCATGCACTTTAGCTGATTGTGCAAGCTGGGAGTTGTAGTTACACAACAGCTGAAGGTACACTTTTCCATAGAAAGAATGTGCCTCCAGCTGTTGCAAAACTACAGCTCCCAGCATGCCCTTGTTGCATGCTGGGAGCTGTTGCTAAGCAACAGCAGGAGGCTGTCACTCACCTCCAACGATCCACACTGCAGGACTGTCCCTCGCCGCCGCCATCGCTCCTGGGGCCCCGATCCCAAGTTGTGGTGGTCTGCCTCTTGCTGTTGCATAACTACAGCTCCCAGCATGCCCTTGTTGCATGCTGGGAGCTGTTGCTAAGCAACAGCAGGAGGCTGTCACTCACCTCCAACGATCCACACTGCAGGACTGTCCCTCGCCGCCGCCATCGCTCCTGGGGCCCCGATCCCAACAGGGACGCTGGGGATCAGGGTCCCCAGCACCCGGGGTCGTCTTCCCGCACCCGCTCACGTCCTCCGGAAGATGGGCGGAGCGGGTTACGGGAGTGACACCTGCAGCAGGCGCCCTGATTGGTCGGCTAGTAATCCGGCCGACGAATCAGGGCGATCGTGAGGTGGCACCAGTCTCTGACGGCCCCGATCAGCCAGTAATTCCGGGTCATCGGGTCACTGGAGACCCGATTGACCCGGAATCTGCCGCAGATCGCTGGACTGAATTGTCCAGCGATCTGCGGCAATCGCCGACATGGGGGGACATAACGACCCCCCTGGGCGATATGCCGGGATGCCTGCTGAACGATTTCAGCAGGCATCCGGCCCCGGCTCCCCTCTGGCTAGCGGCGGGGGCCGGAAATGCTCAGGGCGTATCCATACGCCCTCGGCCCTTAAGGACTTGGAAACGGGGGCGTATGGATACGCCCTATGTCCTTAAGGGGTTAAAACAAAAAAAAGGGATAGTCTCAGCATGCTGCGATAAGGAAAAACTGGCACATCGCAGCAAATTGCCAGGGAAAAAAAAAAAAACACCAAACTCAAAAACGCAAAGTGGGTTTGGCGTTTTGCGTTTTCCCATTGACTCCCTGCTTAGAAACAGCCTTTAGGTGTTTCACAAGAACTAAAGCAAAGTTAAGGTGAATTTTTTGATTAAAACATTTTTTTCTTTTGCAAATTTTCCATAGAATTTTTTTCTGTAAAGTAGCAGGTATTAAACAGAACATTTCTTATCAATATTACCTTAATCAGTTCTAAGAAATATTTTCCATGTGACATGAAGCAGCTAGTGGATTTTGACAGCACTTTTCTCTTAGGATATTTTGCAATCATTTTAGATTTGCAGAGGCCTTAGGGTGCAGAAAAAGAACATTTTGAATGTAGAATCTGTTTTCATAACAGGGGCTTAGGAGTTTAAACTATTTTTACAACTATAGGTCGTGACCCTATTTTAGAATCTGCACACCTCAGGGAATTCATATAGGGGGTAGTGAGCATTACAAAAATGTAATATGTTTGGGGATTGTGCAGTGTGACAAATTTTTCCAGTGCCTGATGTTGTGCCCAGTTTGTGCCACTTGAGACAGATTTATCAAAAACCTGTGTAGATGAAGAGTGTTGCAGTTGAGCATAGCAACCAATCAGATTACTTCTTTGATTTGAGGGCTGTCCAGGGACACCCGGCGCACTGATTTTGCTGGAAAGGTTTTGAGGTAAAACGAATATAAGGAGCATCACACTGGGCAGTTCATCTGAGGGGAAAAAAAAAAAACAGAAAAAAACCTTAAAGTTCTGCTCCTGAGCCCATGGTGAATTGTATTTCTGTGCTCTCAGTGACTTCGAGAACATAGTCCTCAGGGTTTACCCATATGGTGTCAGAAGGGTTATATGACTTAGGGGCCACTACAGTGACAGTCTTGCGATGCCTTCTGGGGGGCTTTTCAGAGTCATTAGATGACCGGAGGAAGGCGAGGGTCATCATCTTTACTAGCAGACTTTGATGTGTCTGCAGCCAGATAATGATATGCCTCCTTGGCAGAATACACACGGTACATTTTTATTAACTGAGGTGCTTTAACATGGGTATACTTTCCTTAATATATGTAATATACCTATGGTGTACTTGACAACGGGCTGAGTGATCACAGGCTTGAAAATTTAAACACAGAATATCTCTGATCTATGGTAAAAACTGATAAGTACACCTGCTCTATACGAGGGGAAGGGTGATGACAGGAGGGTAATTAGGATTTTTGTCTGACAGAAGGGGTGAGGTTGGGACAGGTAAGTAAAATTGCTTTTCTCACACACTAACTGGCTAACCTACAGTTAAAGGGGTACTCCAGTGGAAAACATTTTTTCCAATCAACTGGTGCCAGAAAGGTAAACATATGTAAATTACTTATATTTAATCCGTGTCAGGAACTGTCCAGAGCAGGAACAAGTCCCCATAAAAAACCTCTCCTGCTCTGGACAGTTCCTGACATGGACAGAGGTGTCAGCAGAGAGCACTGTGGGCAGACAGAAACAAACGCAACTTTCTCTGGAGCACACAGTATCTAATAGGTACTGGAAGGATTAAGATTTTTATATAGAAGTAATTTACAAATCTGTTTACCTTTCTGACGCCAGTTGATTACAAAAAGTTTTTCTTCAACCAGAGTACCCCTTTAACCTGTTGGGAACCACGGGTGTATGGATACGCCCTTGCATCCTGGTACTTAAGGACCAAGGGCATACCTGTACGCCCGTGGAAATTTTGATCCCCGACGCTAGCAGTACGGGGATCGGAATGGGATGCCTGCTGAAATCATTCAGCAGGCATCCCGTGCAAATGACTGGGAGGGTCCTGAGACCGCCTAATGTCGATCAATTCAGATGGGCGATTCACGACTTTTCTGGGCTGATCGGGTCTCTGATGACCCGATAGCCCGAAAAATAGGGCTCACGCGGTGAACGAGGACCAGGGACCGGCTGACAGGAGGCACAGGCAAGTGGAGGAGGCGGCGGCGGTTTCCTAGATACAGCTTTGAAGATCGCCGTAAAGTGATCTTCACTGCTGTATCTGGGAGTTTTAAAAGTACAACTTCCAGCATGTCCAGACAGCCTTTGGCTGTCTGGGCATGCTGGGAGTTTTAGTTTTGCAACATCTGGAGGGCCACAGTTTGGAGACGACTGTCCTTCCAGATGTTGCAAAACTAAAACTCTCAGCATGCCCAGGCCTGCTGGGAGTTGTAGTTCTGTAACATCTGGCCCTCCAGATGTTGCAGAACTACAACTCCCAGCATACTTGGACAGTCTCAGCATGCTGGGAGTTGTAGTTTTGCAACATCTGGAAGGGCACAGTTTGGAGACCAATATACAGCGGTGTCCAAACTGTAGCACTCCAGATGTCAATTCAAAGCATGCCAAGACTGTACAGGCATGCTGGGAGTTGTAGTTCAGAAACATTTGTCCCTTCCGATGTTGCCGAAATACAACTCCCAGCATGCCTGGGCAGTCTGGGCATGCTTGGAGTTAAAGTCTTGCAACATCTGTAGGGCTACAGTTTGGAGACCACTACATAGTGGTCTCCAAACTGTTCTCCTCCAGTTGTTGCATAAGTACAACTCCCAACATGTCCTTTGGCTGTCTGGGCATGCTGGGAGTTGTAGTATTGCAACAACTGGAGGAACACTAGTTGGGAAACATTGTCTGTTTCCTAACTCAATGTTTCCCAACCTATGTGCTTCCTGCTGTTGCAAAACTATAACTCCCAGCATACGCTGACAGAACATGCATGCTGGGAGTTGTAGTTTTGCAACAGCTGGAGGCACATGGGTTGGGAAACACTGAGTTAGGAAACATACAGTGGTGAGGAAACATTGCGGTAGTCTGTTACCTAACTCAGTGTTTCCCAATCCCAACCAGTGTGCCTCCAGCTGTTGCATAACCAACTCCCATCATGCATGGTCTGTCAGTGCATGCTGGGAGTTGTAGTTTTGCCCCCACTTGTGAATGTACAGGGTACATTCATACGGGCGGGTTTACAGCAAGTTTCCCGCTTCAAGTTTGAGATGCGATTAATTTTCCGCTGCAGCGGGAAACTCACTGTAAATCTCTGCCCGTGTGAATGTACCCTAAAAATACTACTCTACACTAACCCTAAATAAAGAGTAGAACACTAAATATACACTACACCCTTACACTGTCGCCCCCCCCCCCCCAATAAAAATAAAAGACATCTTGTATGCCAGTTTTTCCAAAATGGAGCCTCCAGCTGTTGCAAAATAAAAACTCCCAGTATTGCCAGACAGCCATTGACTGTCCAGGCATGTTGGGAGTTTTGCAATAGCTGGAGGAGCCCTGTTTGGGAAACACTGCCGTAGGGTAATTTTGGTATCCGAGGCAAGTATAACTCTTGCATCCGGGTCCGTCCCTATGCATATATCTAATTTAGGCCTCAAATGCACATGGCGCCCCCTCACTTCAGAGCCCTATGTATTTCAAGGCAACATTTTAGGGCCAGATATGGGGTATCTCCGTACTCGGGAGAAATTGCGCTACAAATTTTGGGGGGCTTTTTCTCCTTTTACCCTTTATGAAAAGGTAAAGTTGGGGTCTACACGAGCATGTTAGTGTAAAAAAAAAATTTTTTTTTTTACTGTAACATGCTGGTGTTGAACGATTCTTTTCATTTCATAAAAGGTAAAAGGAGAAAAAGACCCCCAAACTTTGTAACACAATTTCTCCCAAGTACAGAAATACCCCATATGTGGGCATAAAATGCTCTGCGGGCGCACAACAAGGCTCAGGAGTGATAGAGCGCCATGTACATTTGAGGTCTAAACTGGCGATTTGCACAGATGTGGCTGCTGGTTACAGTGGTTCTGACAAATGCAAAATAAATACCCACATGTGACCCCATTTTGGAAACTACACCCCTCACGGAACATAAGGGGTATAGTGAGCCTTAACACCTCACAGGTGACTGGCAGATTTTTGAAACAGTGGTCTGTGAAAATGAAGAATAATTTTTCATTAGCACAGCCCTCTGTTACAAACATCTGTCAAACACCAGTGGGGTGTAAATTTTCACTGCACCCCTTGTTACGTTCCTTGAGGGGGTAGTTTCCCAAATAGTGTGCCATGTGGGGTGTTTTTTTCTGTTCTGGCACCATGGGGGCTTTCTTAATGTGACATGTCCCCCAAAATGGGGTTTCACATTTTGGGGGACATTTTCACCTATTACTCCTTGTGAAAATGAAAAATTTGGGGTAACAGCATTTTAGTAAAAAAAATAAAACTTTCATTTTCACTTCCAACTTCAACAAAGTCGTCAAACACCTGTGGGGCGTTAAGGCTCACTGTACCCCTTGTTCCGTTCCTTGAGGGGTGTAGTTTCCCAAATAGTATACCATGTGGGGTGTTCTTCGCTGTTCTGGCACCATGGGGGCTTCCTAATTGAGACATGCCTTCCCTTCTGAGCCCTCTACTGCACCTACAGAGCACTTTACATCCACATATGATATATTTCCTTACTCGAGAGAAATGGAGTTTCAAATTTTGGGGGACATTTTCACCTATTACCCCTTGTGAAAATGAAAACTTTGGGGTAACTAGCATTTTGGTGAAATTTTTTTTTCTCATTTTCACGTCCAACTTTATTGAAAATTCATCAAACACCTGTGAGGTGTTAAGGTTCACTGGACCCCTTGTTACGTGCCTTCAGGGGTGTAGTTTCCCAAATAGTATGCCATGTGGTTTTTTTTTCGCTGTTCTGGCACCGTAGGGGCTTCCTAAACGAGACATGCCCCCCAAAAACGTTTTCAGCAAAATTCGTTCTCCAAAATCCCAGTGTCACTCTAGTGCACCCACAGAGCACTTTACATCCACATGAGAAATTCCCTTACTCTAGAGAAATTGGGTTACAAAGTTTGGGGGGCTTTTTCTCCTTTTACCCCTTGTGAAAATAAAAAAAAATATGGGTCTACAAGAACGTGTTAGTGTAAAAAAATGAAGATTTTGAATTTTCACCTCCACTTTGCTTCTATTCCTGTGTAACACCTAAAGGATTAAACTTTCTGAATGTCATTTTGAATACGAAAAGGGGTTCAGTTTTCATTATGGGGTCCATTATGGGGTATTTCTAACAAAGACCCTCAAATTCACTTCAAAACTTGAAAAATTCAGATTGTGAAAATTACCTGAAAAATTGGAAAATTGCTGCTGAGCTTTGAAGCCCTCTGATGTCTTCCAAAAGTAAAAACATGTCAACTTTATGATGCCAACATATAGTAGACATAATGGATATGTGAATCAATATATAATTTATTTGGTATGTCTATTTTCCTTACAAAGATATAAAAATGCTAAATTTTCACATTTGTCATGACATTTTTGCATTTTTCACCAAGAAATGATGCAAGTATCGACGAAAATGTACCACTTACATAAAGTAGAAAATGTCACGAAAAAAGAATCTCTGAATCAAATTGATAAGTACAAGCATCCCAGAGTTATTAACCCCTTAAGGACCAGGCCAATTTTCACTGTAGGACCAGAGTGTTTTTTGCACATATGACCACTGTCACTTTAAGCATTAATAACTCTGGGATGCTTTTAC
Organism: Hyla sarda; assembly: GCF_029499605.1. Lineage (NCBI taxonomy): Eukaryota > Metazoa > Chordata > Amphibia > Anura > Hylidae > Hyla > Hyla sarda. Next base: position 341,970,837 of record NC_079189.1, on the reverse strand, counting down.
CTTTCATTCTGATTCAGAGATCGTTTTTGTGCGACATATTCTAATTTATCTTAGTGGTAAAATTTTGTCGATACTTGCATAATTTCTTGGTGAAAAATTCCAAAGTTTGATGAAAAAATTGAAAATTTTGCAATTTTCAAACTTTGAAGCTCTCTGATTGTAAGGAAAATAGACATTCCAAATAAATTATAGTTTGATTCACAAATACAATATGTCTACTTTTTGTTTGCATCATAAAGTTGACATGTTTTTACTTTTGGAAGACATCAGAGGGCTTCAAAGCTCAGCAGCAAGTTTCCAATTTTTCACAAAATTTTCAAAATCTGAATTTTTCATGGACAAGTACAGGTTTGAAGTGGATTTGAAGGGCCTTCCTATTAGAAATACCCCACAAATGACCCCATTATAAAAACTGCACCCCTCAAAGTATTCAAAATGACATTCAGTAAGGGTGTTAACCCTTTAGGTGTTTCACAGGAATAACAGCAAAATAAAGGAGAAAATTCAAACTCATTTTTTACACTCGCATGTTCTTGTAGACCCAGTTTTTGAATGGACAGGAGGTAAACGGAGACAAATCCTCTCAAAATTTTGGAGAGTGAGTTTTTCTAAAATGTTTTTTGGGGAGCATGTAACATTTAGGAAGCCCCTATGGTCCCAGAACAGCAGAAACCCCCCACATGGCATACCATTTTGGAAGCTACACCCCTTTAGGCATGTAACAAGGGGTCCAGTGATCCTTAACACCCCACAGGTGATGACTTTTCGTTAAAGTCGGATGTGTAAATGAAAAAAAAAAAAGTTTTCACTAAAGTGCATTTTTTTCCCAAATTTACCATTTTTATAAAGGGTATTGGGAGAAAATGCCCCCCAATATTTGTATCCCCATCTCTTCTGAGTATGGAAATACCCCATGTTAGGACGTAAAATGTTCTGAGGGCAAACTACAATGCTCAGAAGAGGAGACGTCACATTTGGCTTTTTGAAAGCGAATGTAGGTGAAATGGTTTTTGGGGGGCATGTCACATTTAGGAATCCCCTATGGTGCCAGAACAGCAAAAAAAACACATGGCATACTATTTTGGAAACGACACCCCTCAAGAAACATAAGGGGTACAGTGAGCCTTTACACCTCACAGGTATTTAACGACTTTTTGTTAAAGTTGGATGTGTAAATGAAAAAAAAATGTTTTCACTAAAATGCTGGTTTTTCCCCAAATTTAACATTTTTACAAAGGGTAATAGGAGAAAATTACCCCCCAAAAAAGTAGCCCCATTTCTTCTGTATGGAAATACCCCATGTTTGGACATCAAGTGCTCTGCTGGCGTACTACAATGCTCCAAAGAGGAGCGCCATTGAGCTTTTGGAAAGGGAATTTGATTGGAATGGAAGTCGGGGGCCAAGTGCGTTTACAAAGCCCCCTGTGGTGCCAGAACAGTGGACCTCCCCCACATGTGACAGCATTTTGGAAACTACACCCCTCACAGAATTTAATAAGGGGTCATTGAGTATTTACACTCCACTGGTGTTTGACAGATCTTTGGAACAGTGGGCTGAGCAAACCAAAAATTACATTTGTCATTTTCACGGACCACTGTTCCAAAAATCTGTCAGACACCTGTGGGGCATAAATGCTGTACCCCTTATTACATTATGTGAGTGGTGCAGTTTCCAAAATGGGGTCACATGAGGGAGGAGTCCATTGTTCTGGCACTATGGGGGCTTTGTAAACACACGTGGCCTTCAATTTCGGACAAATTTTCTCTTCAAAATCCCAATGACGCTCCTCTTCTGAGCATTGTAGTTCGCCCACAGAGCACTTTATATCAACATATGGGGTATTTATATATAAAAAAAATATAAGGTTACAAATTTTGGGGGGCTTTTTCCTATTTTCCCTTGTGAAAATGAAAAATTTAGGGTAACACCAGCATTTTAGTGAATTTTTTTTCTTATTTTCCCATCCAACTTTAATGAAAATTTGTGAAACACCTGTGGGGCGTTAAAGTTCACTATACCCCTTGTTACATTCCATGAAGGGTGTAGTTTCCAAAATGGGGTCACATGTGGGTATTTATTTTTTGGCGTTTATTTCAGAACCGCTGTAAAATCAGCCACCTCTGTGCAAATCGACAATTTTGGCCTAAAATGTACATGGTGTGCTCTCGCTCATGAGCCTTGTATGCCCGCAGATCTTTTTACGCCCACATATGGGGTATTTATGTATTCAGGAGAAATAGTGTTACAAATTTTGGGTGTTTTTTTCCTTTCACCTCTTTTGAAAATAAAAAGTAAAGGGCAACACCAGCATGTTGGTGTAATTTTTATTTTATTTTTTTACACTAACAGGCTGGTGTAGACCCCACTTTTTCCTTTTTATAAGGGGTAAAAGGAGAAAAAGACCCACAAAATTTGTAGTGCAATTTCTCCCGAGTACGGAAATACCCCATATGTGGCACTTAACTGTTTTCTTGAAATACGACAGGGCTCCGAAGTGAGAGAGTGCCATGCGCATTTGAGGACTAAATTAGGGATTGCATAGGGGTGGACATAGGGGTATTCTATGCCAGTGATTCTCTAACAGGGTGCCTCAAGCTGTTGCTAAACTCCCAGCATGCCTGGACAGTCAGTGGCTGTCCGAAATGCTGGGAGTTGTTTTTAGACAATGTAGCTCCAAATAAGTCAGTTATGGGCTAGCCTCTTATCCCCACCATTAATCAATTCGTTCAAATCACTCCGGAGATCAGGTTCTTTTGTCCATTTAAATAATTCTTCTAAAGGCATTCCTTTAAGGTATTATCTTTTGCACATTAAAGGACATCTGCAGCGTAATTAACACTTATCCCCTATCCACAGCGGTCGGACCCCCCGCGATCAAACACTTATCCCCTATCTTGTAGATAGGGGATAAGTGTATATTGTGCTGCAGTTGTCCTTTAAGCACAAGCACATTAGCACTTTCTCCATTATCCTGTGTACACTGTTTAATAGGACTGTTATAGTATAGGGACAGGGACCTGAGGCATGGGGGGGCGTCCTTATTGGGACGAGTGCCCCAGTTACATGCCACACAGTGAGGGGAAGGTGCTAATAGGGACAGGATTGCACTACACTTTGATGGATTGATAGGAAGTAGAGATGAGCGAACTTACAGTAAATTCGATTAGTCACGAACTTCTCGGCTCAGCAGTTGATGACTTTTCCTGCATAAATTAGTTCAGCTTTCAGGTGCTCCCGTGGGCTGGAAAAGGTGGATACAGTCCTAGGAGACTCTTTCCTAGGAATGTATCCACCTTTTCCAGCCCACCGGAGCACCTGAAGGCTGAACTAATTTACGCAGGAAAAGTCATCAACTGCCGAACCGAGAAGTTCGTGACAAATCGAATTTACTATAAGTTTGCTCATCTCTAATAGGAAGTGTAGGGACAGTACATATCAGTCTTTTCTCCAGTATTTAACCCTTCATATCCCGTGCAATCTAGCCCCTGGGAAACGTGCAATAATTAAGGAATCACCCGAACTGACTAAGTAGGGGGTCTCTATTTTGATGCATTAGTCACTGTATCACTGACTACAATATGTGCAATATATATGGTGGTGTTTAGTATTTGTTTAATTTCTATTCTCTGTAATATTATTTCCCTTTGTGGTCACAGGTGAATAATAGTTTAGTGTTTGTGTGTAGGGGTTATATGTGTTATCAAAATATACCCAATAAATTGCGATTTTATAACTTGTAAGTCATACCCCAGTGATTTGAACGAGTTGTTGTTTTGCAACAGCTGAAGGCTTTGTTTTGGAAACACTGCTGTACAATACGTTTTTCATTATTATAGGGGGGGGGGGGGTACAGTGTAACAGGGTGTATATGTAGTGTTTTACCCTTTATTATGTGTTTGTGTTTTTAGGGTACATTCGCACTGGCGGAGGTTTACAGTGAGCTTACCGCTAGGAGTTTGCGTTGTGGCGAAAAATTTGCCGGAGCTCATACTTGTAGCAGGAAACTTACTGTAAACCTGCCCGTGTGAATGTACCCTGTACATTGACATGGGGGGGGGGGGGGGGGTTTCAAACCTCCAGCTGTTTCAAAACTACAACTCCCAGCATGTACTGATCGCCGAAGTGCATGCTGGGAGATAGTTATGCAACAGCTGGAGGTACGCAACTACAACTCCCAGCATGCTGAGACAGCTGTTTGGGCATGCTGGGATTTTCAGTTTTGCTACATCTGGAGGGCTACAGTTTAGAAACCACTGCAGTGTGATCTCCAAACTGTGACCCTCCAGATGTTGCAAAACTACAAATCCCAGCATGACAGCTGTCTGGGCATGGTGGTAGTTGTAGTTTTGCAACATCTGGAGGGCAACAGTGTAGCGACCACTGTTTAGTGGTCTCAGACTGTAGCCCTCTAGATGTTGCTAGGCAACTTATCGGCTTCCGTCGGATCCAGCCGCAGGATTTGCCGCCCGACGATCTCCGACACAGATAGTCGCCCGCAGGGTAAGTGGACTTTGGTACCCGGTCCCCTTCGGTTTCCCGGTTCTGCTCTGCCTATTGTGGGTGGGCAGAACGGGGAAAACAAAAGTTAACCCCCCTGCCCTCGATCTGCTATTTGACATTGCTTCTAGATGCCCAATAGCAGGGATAAGAGGGGTGGCACCCCTGCCACCTCACTCCTATCCCTTCAAGGGGATCGTGGGTGTCTTGGACAACCGCGATCCCCCTTATATTCCGGGTCACCGTAGACCCGTAATCGCGCAAATCGCAAGTGTGAATTCACTTGCGATTTGCGCCAATCGCCAACATGGGGGGTCTGATGACCCCCCCTGGGCATTTGCGCGGGGTGCCTGCTGATCGATATCAGCAGTCACCTCGGTCCGGTCCCCGCCAAAATTCCCACGGGCGTAAAGGTATGTCCTTGGTCCTTAAGTACCAGGGATCAATGGCGTACCTGTATGCCCTTGGTCCTTAACAGGTTAATGTTTAAAGTGCCAGTGGTCAGAATTGCAAAAAATGATCTGGTCCTTAGGGTCCCAAGGGGTTAAAACTGCTGATAAGTAATCGGCACCTGCTATCTCCAAAGCTAAAGGGCAGATCGGGATGCTGCAAAAGATGGAGTAAGGCAAAGCAATCGCCAGTGCAGAACCGCTCTGATTGGTCCCCCAGCGTGTTACTGTGATCGACTATTATGGAAGGTAGATCATGAGAGTCTCTGAGGTACCACGCAATGCCTGGTGTAAGTAAAAGTCTGATCATGCGAATCCGCCAATTTCGTAAATAAGAGGCTAAAAAAAATATATATAAAACCCTTTTCGTGTGGTCTTATTCTAAAAGCCATACTTATTTTTTTCGGCCTGGTTAATTTTGTGATCGCATTTATTTTGTGCAGAGTTTTTTATTTACCCATTTTTGCTACACAAGCTTTTTGGAGGCAAAGTGACCAAATTTTCTTTTTATGGCGCTCACCGTGCTGTAAATATGTTCTCTTTATTCTGTGGGTCGGTACTTTCATGGCAATACCCAATTTATAAATTTTAATTTAAATTAATTTTGCTTCCTTTTTACTTCAAAATCCTTAAAAAAAAAAAAAAAAAACCTTTGCCCTTATGTGTGTTGCCATATTTTGGTAATCTTTTTTTCGGCCTGAGATTTTGCAAGATGAGCTCTACTTTTATTAGTATTTTTGCAATACATGCTACTTTCTGATAATTTCTATTCTGCCGTTCTGAAGGCAAGGCAAGCCAAAATTAGCAATCAGTGCAGGTTTTTTTTTTTCTAACAGCGTCCAACGTGCGGGATAAACGTTTTAGGTTTAAAATACACGTTGTTCTTAACGGGAAGCTTATTCTCTTTGTCTCCTTAGGGGATTTGAAGTGATTGTGTGATCGCTAGTATAGTATACAGCAGTACATCTCTACTGTTGCATACTATACCTGATTGTTACATACTGACAGCATGCCTGTGAGAGACAGCCATGATCTGACCTCTGGCTGCCATAGTATCCATGGGAACCCCAGGATCACAGCATAGGGTCCCTGATAAGTAACAGGGGGGAGACCCCTTGCTCTATCTTTCCTATAAATGTAGTGGTCAGTACTAACCGACATCCATAGAGTTAAAACTGCTGAGAGCAGTGCAATCTTTGTCTTGGCAGCTGTGGCAGGGTTCCATCTGTGACTGATAGGGGGTCCCACCGCCGATTCTGTGCGCTGTTTGAGTACCCGGGATCGGTAGGACGTATGGACACATCTGTTTTCAGCAAGGGTGCATCTATACCTCCTAGGTCAGGAAGAGGTTAAGGAAATAAAAGCCATGGACAAGCATTTTCTTCAGTTCTTCTGTACTTTTTATTTCTCTCAAGTTTTTATTATAATTTTTAAAAAAAATAGCTTTTTTGCTTCTACAGCTGTGAGCACTCTATTTTCTCTGTGTACTTTTATACAGCCTATATGATCATCCTTTGCAAAAAAAAATTGTATGTCTGTATCTTCACACAGTGTTTTATCAAAAACATCTAGAGGAAGACTGGTGCAGTCGCCCATCGCTTCATTGATTTTTAAAGAGGCCTGTGTAAAATTTTGAAAAAAGCAATCTGATTGTTGTTATTGAGCAACTGCACCACTCCTACTCTACAGAGGTGTTGCTTAACATTTTTTACTAAAGTGGAAAACATTCTTTGTAAAAAAAATTTCAACTGGTGCCAGAAAGTTAAACACAACTGTAAATAACTTCTATTAAAAGAAAAAAAAATCGTAATCCTCTCAGTACATAGCTGCTGTATACTATTCTTTTTACATTTATTTTATTTCTGACTGCAGTGCTCTGCTGACACCTCTGTCCAGTGTCAGGAACTGTCCAGAGCAGAAGAAAATCCCTATAGCAAACCTCTCCTGCTTCGCACAGTCCCTGACATGGACAGAGGTGTCAGCAGAGAGCACTGATCAAATAAATTCTAAAGGTAAAGAACTTCCTCTGTAGTATACAGCAGCTGATATATACTGGAAGGATTAAGATTTTTTTTTAACCTCTTAAGGACCAAGCCCATTTTGGCCTTAAGGACCAGAGCGTTTTTTGAACATCTGACCACTGTCACTATAAACATTAATAACTCTGGGATGCTTTTAGTTATTCTGATTCCGAGATTGTTTTTTCGTGACACATCCTACTTTAACATAGTAGTAGATTTTTGTGGTAACTTGCATCCTTTCTTGGTGAAAAATCCCAAAATTTGATAAAATTTGAAAATTTTGCATTTTTCTAACTTTGAAGCTTTCTGCTTGTAAGGAAAATGTAGATTACAATTTTTTTTTTTTTTGATTCACATCTACAATATGTCTACTTTATGTTTGCATCATAAAATTGATGAGTTTTTACTTTTGGAAGACACCAGAGGGCTTCAAAGTTCAGCAGCAATTTTCCAATTTTTCACAAAATTTTCAAACTCTTTTTCAGGGACCAGTTCAGTTTTGAAGTGGATTTGAAGGGTCTTCATATTAGAAATACCCCATAAGTGACCCCATTATAAAAACTACATCCCCCAAAGTATTCAAAATGACAGTCAGTGTTTTAACCCTTTAGGTGTTTCGCAGGAATAGCAGCAAAGTGAAGGAGAAAATTCAAAATCTTAATTTTTTACACTCGCATGTTTTTGTAGACCCAATTTTTGAATTTTTGCAAGTGGTAAAAAGAGAAATTTTTTACTTGTTTTTGTAGCCCAATTTCTCTTGAGTAAGGACATACCTCATATGTCCATGTAAAGTGTTCGGCGGGCGCAGTAGAGGGCTCAGAAGGGAAGGAGCAACAAGGGGATTTTGGAGAGAACATTTTTCTGAAATGGTTTTTGGGGGGCATGTCACCTTTAGGAAGCCCCTAGGGTGTCAAAATAGCAAAAATAAAAAATAAAAAACACATGGCATACCATTTTGGAAACTAGACCCCTCGGGAATGTAACATGGGATAAAGTGAGCCTTAATACCCCACAGGTGTTTCATGACTTTTGCAAATGTAAAAAAAAAAAAAAATAATAATAATTTACCTAAAATGCTTGTTTTCCCAAAAATTTTACATTTAAAAAAAGGGTAATGGCAGAAAATACCCCCCAAAATTTGAAGCCCAATTTCTCCCGATTCAGAAAACACCCCATATGGGGGTGAAAAGTGCTCTGCTGGCGCACTACAGGTCTCAGAAGAGGAGTAGTCACATTTGGCTTTTTGGAAGCAAATTTTGCTCTGGGGTCATGCCGCATTTAGGAAACCCCTATGGTGCAAGGACAGCAAAAAAACAACCCACATGGCATACCATTTTGGAAACTAGACCCCTTGGGGAACGTAACAAGGGGTTAAGTGAACCTTTATACCCCACAGGTGTTTCACGACTTTTGCATATGTAAAAAAAAATATATATTTTTTTGCCTAAAATGCTTGTTTTCTCTAAAATTTTACATTTTTAAAAAGGGTAAAAGCAGAAAATAGCCCCCCAAAATTTGTAACACAATTTCTCCCAAGTACGGCGATACCCCATATGTGGCCCTAAACTGTTGCCTTGAAATACAACAGTGCTCCAAAGTGAGAGCGCCATGCACATTTGAGGCCTAAATTAGGGACTTGCATAGGGGTGGTCGACATAGGGGTATTCTACGCCAGTGATTCCCAAACAGGGTGCCTCCAGCTGTTTTAAAACTCCCGGCATGCCTGGACAGTCAGTGGCTGTCCGGCAATACTGGGAGTAGTAGTTTTGCAACAGCTGGAGGCTCCGTTTTGGAAACAGTGGCGTACCAGACGTTTTTCATTTTTATTGGGGAGGGGGGCTGTGTAGGGGTATGTGTATATGTAGTGTTTTTTACTTTTTATTTTGTGTTAGTGTAGTGTAGTGTTTTTAGGGTACAGTCGCACGGGCGGGGGTTCACAGTAGTTTCTCGTTGGCAGTTTGAGCTGCGGCAGAAAATTAGCTGCAGCTCAAACTTGCAGCAGGATACTTACTGTAAACCTCCGCCCATGTGAGTGTACCCTGTACGTTCACATTTGGGAGGGGGGGGGGGAACATCCAGCTGTTGCAAAACTACAACTCCCAGCATGCGCTGAAAGACTGTACATGCTGAGTTTTAGTTTTGCAACAGCTGTAGGCACACTGGTTATGTATCACTGAGTTTGTGACCTAACTCCGTGTTTCACAACCAGTATGCCTCCAGCTGTTGCAAAACTACAACGGTGTTGCTGGGAGTTGTAGTTTGCAACAGCTGGAGGCACAACGGTCGTGAAACACTGAGTTAGGTTAAAAAAAAAACTTTGTTTCACAACCAGTGTGCCTTCAGCTGTTTCAAAACTACAACTCTCAGCAGTCACCGACTGCCAACGGGCTTGCTGGGAGTTGTAGTTATGCAGCCAGCAGATGCACCACTACAACTCCCAGCATGCACTTTAGCTGTTTGTGCAAGCTGGGGGTTGTAGTTATACAACAGCTGAAGGTACACTTTTCCATAGAAAAAAATGTGCCTCCAGATGTTGCAAAACAATAAGTCCCAGCATGCCCATAAGGGAATGCTGGGAGTTGTGGTGGTCTGCCTCCTGCTGTTGCATAACTACAGCTCCCAGCATGCCCTTTTTGCATGCTGGGAGCTGTTGCTAAGCAACAGCAGGAGGCTGTCACTCACCACCAACTGCTGCTCCACGCCGCCGCACACAGGTCAGTCCCTCTTCATCGCCGCCGCTCCTGGGGCCCCGATCCCAACAGGGACGCCGGGGATCGAGGTCCCCAGCTGCCGGGGTTAACTTCCTGCACCCGGTCACGTCCTCCGGAAGAGGGGCGGAGCGGGTTGCGGGAGTGACACCCGCAGCAGGTGCCCTGATTGGTCGGCCGGTAAACCGGCTGACGAATCAGGGCGATCGTGAGGTGGCACCAGTGCCACCTCAACCCTGCTGGCTACGGCTGTTCGGGGCCGTTAGAGACTGCCCCCGAACAGCCTGTAATTCCGGGTCACCGGAGACCCGATATCGCCGCAGATCGCTGGGCTGAATTGTCCAGCGATCTGCGGCCATCGCCGACATGGGGGAACATAATGATCCCCCTGGGCGATATGCCGCAATGCCTGCTGAACGATTTCAGCAGGCATCCGGGGCTCCGGTCCCCAACCAGCTAGCGGTGGGGACCGGATTTCCCACGGGCGTATGGATACGCCCTCGGTCCTTAAGGACTCGGAATGCAGGGCGTATCCATACGCCCTGTGTCCTGAAGAGGTTAATAGAAGTAATTTCAAAAATCTGTTCAACTTTCTGGCACCAGTTGATTTAAAAAAATAATTTCCACCGGAGTACCCCTTTACTCTCCCCCACTGTGTGCACTACTCAGACTAACTATATATCTCAAACTATGAGCTTTTCACATATGCAATACACATAGAATAAAGACAGTGTAAGCTATTTTTTTCTACTTTTATATTTTAGTGTGGCAGTAGCGAAAAAGAGAAATAACCAGGTTTAAAGAAAAAAAGGGCTATCCAGCATGTACAAACTGAAATATCCTCCAGATATGCCCGCAACATTAAATTAGGAAGAGTCAAACCCTCTGGATTAACACCAAAATCAACTTACTTGCACACACAACACTAGTAGGGGTGCAAGGTACTGTAGCGTTGTCCCATTCATGTGAATGGGGTAATGCTGCAGCTTGCACTGCCACAGCTGATTAGAAGCGTGCCAGGAGTCAGACCCATGCTGACCTAATTTTATTGCCCTTTCTGGTGAACAGGCCATCCAATTTTACAGGTTGCATAGCCCCTTTAAAGTGACTGGCACATCAAGAATCTAGATCTTAAACTCATTCAACATTTTTGTTAAAACAGTCCTAAATCAGAGTCAAGAATATTATGTGAAGACATTTGATCAAATGCTTAGAGAGCAATTTACACAAAATAAGGCCAAAGGTTTGTATACAAAATGTGAGGTTATTTTAAACTGTTGTATTTTTTATGGAGATTAACATTAAAGTGAAATTTGTTTACTACAAAGTACTTTTGTTTCTCAGTGTAGACAAAACAAAGGCAAAAAAAAAAATAAAGGAAACAAAAAAAAAACGTGCAAGTTAATTTTCCCTTCAATTTTGTTTATTGATGTACTAAACATGGAAAAAATACAAAGGATTCAAACACAAAATAAAAACACATACAGCCTGTTAAATACTTAACATAATATATATTTAACAGATGTGTTGTCATACAGTACTAGCTCAAAGCAAACACCAGTCTCACATTTTACCAAGTGCTCTGAGAAAGACTCCAAAGTGAGGAAAAATTTTCATGCTCTTTTACCAATGATAGATCTATAATTGAATAGAACTGTAAATATGTATTCCAATACTGCAAAACATTTATAGGTTTCTATATAAATATATCTTAAATACTTTATTCAAAGCAGCTGTAAGAAAATTTAAGGATGGCCATGCCACGGTTTATGGAGAACTCGCCTGAAGAAAAAGCCTGAAAAGGAGCATGAAAACTTACCTGAACACTTTGTTACGCACTTTTCACAGTATATTTACTGAACTATCATAAAAATAACATACAAAACTGAAAAAAAAAAAAAGCATATGCCAGTGATATACATTATGTAATGCATAGCACACACTGCTTGGCCTTAGAGGAAGCATTTAAACTTGTGCAAAAAAAAAAAAAAACCTCACAAAAGTAAATTAATAATGCTTTACTTTATACCTGTAGAAGGCACCAAATCCTCTAACTGTGGACCCCACTTTCTTAATCCCTTTCTTAGTTACTAACCATCAAAAACTTTGTTAAGCTGTTTATGAATTGAGTTGGATTTTCCAAAGCATATACAAAATAAGTCTAGTTACTTTTATACAACATACATAAATCACAAGTGTGTAAACAAGTGGTACCCAGACTCCATATGATCCAAAAAAAAAAAAAAAAAAAATTATGCATATTTCAAGTTCTCAAGACCAGAACATAAAAATGGCGCTTAACTAACAATATAGTTACGGTACATACACAACTAAAAATACAGGTACAAAAATGTCTCATCACTTTGCCTTACAAAAGAACAAAAATAAAAATAGTGAACTTAAATATGAGACCTAGCAGCAACAGATGTGTACAATCTACCAGCAATCCTCCAGGAAGCTGAAGACATCATCATGGCTAGGTTTCTTTTTCCTCTACCCTTAAATGATTATAGAATAATATGTACAATACATAAAAGCTCAGGTGCTAGCTTTCAACAGAATCACATTTCTTAAAGGACAAAATTGTGCCACTTTGTAGGTTGGCAATGCCAACTTTCTTACACAAAATTGTAAATTGTATAAAGCTAAATTAAATATTCAAACAAGACTGCAAGTACATCACTAAACACCATGAGCTCCTTCTGAAGGGAATGATTTAGGAAGAACAGATTTTTTCCCCAAAAATCTTTCAACAATTTAATTGTTCTTACCAGCTCATATATACTTTGATTTGTTTCATTTCATTTGAATTACAAACTGATGTGAGCAATTGCAGAATAACCAGGATGATCAACAGGAAAATGAAATTAGAACCAAGCAATACCAAGGTTTCATTATTGATACAAAAACGCTAACAAAAAAGTAAAAGGGAATAAAAAAATGCACCCTTTTCTCTCTTTTATTCCGAACCAGAAGTAGGGCAGTATCCTGTCTTCAAAAATATCGATCACACACAAATATCCTGGCAAGTTTTAAAAGCTCACAAGGTTGTCATATGAAGTAGATTTTGCAAAGTATTCAAGTCAAAATAGTGTGTTCCAGGACCAGTAAAAAGTTTGTTCAAATTTTTTTATTTTACTTTTTTATAAAAATAGATGCTTTTTATTATTTGAAACCCACATCAAAGAGGTTATCATCTCTTTGGCAAGGTACTACTTTATGAAAAGTCTGCAGTAATCTTACAATAGAATTCTTAGAACTGAGGCCTTCCTTGCCCCTTAAACTTAAATAGTTGCAACATAATGCTTTACACATACAAATAAAATAAAATAAAATATTTATAAAATAATTCTCATGAATCACAATATAAACACTATAAACAATATAAAAGAAAAGTTTACAGAACAGAAAATTCAACGCAAAGTTTTTTTTCCTTTTTAAATCCTTTTAAACACACAGGATCGAAGGCAATAATGTAAAAACAAAAAAAAAAATACTTCCCATTGCAGAAATAGTAAAAGGCCCCGACAACTGAAGGCATTAGAATGCAATGGGACAGGTAAAAACCCTGTTACGTAATGTCCATTGTCAAACATAAAGGATAAGATATTCAAAGACTAGTTATAACAAAATCTCACAAATGCTAAGGTTGCTTACCATTTCTAACTTTGCCTACCTCACCCCCACACACTGTGTGTAAGTACTATCAAAGCAGAAAGTTTCTTAACTTGCCTTTGATGCTTGTGTGTGTTAACAGGAGTGAGGTTAACTTGTTAAGCTTTGTGCGTTTTGCTTGTTTTGAATGACACCTGCAAAACTCTGTCACCAAGGCGGTACCCGTTAAGACTCGCGATAGCCATTGCTGCCTCATCATAGTTTGTCATAGTCACAAAACCAAAGCCCTTGCATTTGTTTGTGTTGAAGTCACGGATAACTTTAACGTTGGTGACCGCTCCAAAGGGGCCAAACATCTGCCACAAGATGCTTTCATCTGCGTCGGGTGCCAAGTTGTACACAAATATGCACCATCCAGTGCCAGCATGTCCAGGGAAGTTTATACCAGCTAAATTGGTCATACCATCGATAGTCATTGGTGAGAATCTACTAAAAAAAAACAATGCAAAAGACAATATGTTAGTCTTGCCTGTTAGTAACCTGTATAAGTTGAAAAAGCAAAGAAAAACAAACATGCAAAAAATAAACCAAAAATGTAAATTAGAGACGCTCATGCAAAACATTACTTTAAGGTAAAAAAAAAAAAAATAATAATATGATGGCACAGTAAACTTAACATAGAAAAGTTGTTGGATGGTAGGTATGCCAAATGGAAACATAACTGTGAAAATAAACTTAAAAGAATAAATGTTCCCAGTTTTTAAAACACGTATGTTTACTAATTGTAATGCTATTAAAATTATTTAAAAAAAATTTAGATAGAAAAGAGAGAAAAGGCAACTTGAGTAAAACAGACCAGTATATTGATTCTCTATTTACCTCCTATAGAATAGGTAGTATAATCAGGCAGGGCTCAAACTGAGAAATTTTCAAGCATTATTCCTCTTAAGTATGCTTGTAAATTTCGGTGCAGCAGAATCTCATTCAGAATGTCAACATGTCAACAGCGGACCTTTTGCGGCTGAAATTCCATCACCGAAAGAATGTTCTTGCTCATTCTTTCAGTGGAGGTCATGTGGAATGCATTGCAGTCTATGACGCTGTTCAGAGCGCCCTCAGATTCTCTGGCTAAGAATCTGCAATGTGAACCTAGCCTGAGAGGTATTGAGGCAGTTCTGGTCTATATACAGAACTACCTATCAAGTCCTAATATTACAGATATTGTTAATGCTTAAGTAGAATGCTTCTGTATTGTTAAAATATCGCTAAGATTAAACAAGGTCATGTTAAAGTTACAGCAAAGCTGTGCACATGGTTATATGCATTGTATTCATTATAGAAGATGGCTTTAATGGACAGGTACTGAAGAAAGTTCTCTTCCAGTTTTATTAGTCAGATATGGACCCAGTTAGTAGTAGTACAAGTCCTTCCTATGAGGTGTGTTTTACACACAGCTGTTTGTGGCACTTTGAGCCAGAGTCAGAACTGGATCCAGAAGAGAAAGAAAAAAAAAACTGTTTAAGTTCTTCCTCTATATTCCCACAAAACCTGAATGTGAACACCTTAATATCTACTCATTCTTTTTAAAACTTTGGCCAAAAAAATAAAGAAAATAAAAGAAACCCACACCATAGCATTGGTTCATGGGTTTGTTCATACTGAGTAATTTGAGCGGAATTCCGCAAGCAGAGATTCCATCTGGCAGTCTCTGCCATAATCCTTCGGTGGTAAGACCGCGCGTCCTTGCGCAGTCACTTAACAGGTTTATTCTTTGCGCAGATAAATTTCAGCTGCGGAATTCTCCACCACTAGATTTCTGCAGTGTGAACAGGTCAGCGGAAGACCTGTTGACACTTATGTTAGGGGTTCACACAATTACTATGCATGATGCACAAGAAATTTGGCCCCACCTGTGCTAAAATTGTGGAGCACAGCAACTGAGGCAAATTCATTATGCTGGGTGCACCAAAAAGAACAAAAAACAGGAAAATATGCCTTGTTTGACAGGAAAGAAAGCTTGGCATGGGTGGAAAAGGGCATCGACTAAAATGCCCAAATTCTGAAGCATTATTTTTGCCTGAAGTAAAAGTCTGTTTGGCACTGCTCAAATCTGCATCACTCAGTATATGGACGGGTATGGCTGAGAAAACTGTTGTGTGATGACAGGTGGTGCTCTGACTAATCCAGGTATATATCAATGTGATGCAAAGAGAAATAATACAGTCACCAATTCATCTTCATTGTTTCTTTATTGAAAATACTCACATGTATACATATATGCGATGGGGAGGGACATGCACGGGGGTACAGCTAGGTTGCGACAGCAGCCGTTTCGCACTACAATAGTGCTTCTTCAGGTCCCTGCTGTAGCCGTCTACCTGTACCCCACGGTGTATGTCCCCCCTCGTCGCATATTTTTATACTAGGGCTGCACGATGTATTGCAAAAGCAATCGAATCGCGATTTTTGCTTTTTGCAATATAGCAATACGGCCCCCCGGGAAAACATGCCATTATCTGCTCGGGCTGGCTCCCGTGGCGGGGGCCGGCCAGAGCAGGTAAACACTAATTTAAATACTAAAAGTCAGTATTTCCCAACCAGAGGGGCCTCCAGTTGTTGCAAAACTACAACTCTTAGCATGCCCGGACTGGCAAAGGCTGTCCGGGCATGCTGGGAGTAGTAGTTTCACAACAGCTGGAGGCACCCTGCTAGATTAGTCTCCATGCGCACCAGAGTTTCCTCACTTCTTAGTAGGCAGTAGGACCTTTTCAGTCAATCACTGGCTGCAGTGGTGTCAAGTGTCAAGCCAGTGATTAGCTTATGGGGAAAGGTCTTGTACTGCAGCATTACACTAGGTTGAAATCCGCCCGGGAAACCCAGTGTATTGCTGCAGTACAAGAAAGTTACAGGGGAGGAGGGAGAATGTGGCAAGGGGAGGAGGGAGAATGTGGCAAGGGGTGGAGGAGAATGTGGCAAGGGGTGGAGGAGAATGTGGCAAGGGGTGGAGGAGAATGTGGCAAGGGGTGGAGGAGAATGTGGCAAGGGGTGGAGGAGAATGTGGCAAGGGGTGGAGGAGAATGTGGCAAGGGGTGGAGGAGAATGTGGCAAGGGGTGGAGGAGAATGTGGCAAGGGGTGGAGGAGAATGTGGCAAGGGGTGGAGGAGAATGTGGCAAGGGGTGGAGGAGAATGTGACAAGGGGTGGAGGAGAATGTGACAAGGGGTGGAGGAGAATGTGGCAAGGGGTGGAAGAGAATGTGGCAAGGGGTGGAAGAGAATGTGGCAAGGGGTGGAGGAGAATGTGGCAAGGGGTGGAAGAGAATGTGGCAAGGGGTGGAAGAGAATGTGGCAAGGGGTGGAAGAGAATGTGGCAAGGGGTGGAAGAGAATGTGGCAAGGGGTGGAAGAGAATGTGGCAAGGGGTGGAAGAGAATGTGGCAAGGGGTGGAAGAGAATGTGACAAGGGGTGGAAGAGAATGTGACAAGGGGTGGAAGAGAATGTGACAAGGGGTGGAAGAGAATGTGACAAGGGGTGGAGGAGAATGTGACAAGGGGTGGAGGAGAATGTGACAAGGGGTGGAGGAGAATGTGACAAGGGGTGGAGGAGAATGTGACAAGGGGTGGAGGAGAATGTGACAAGGGGTGGAGGAGAATGTGACAAGGGGTGGAGGAGAATGTGACAAGGGGTGGAGGAGAATGTGACAAGGGGTGGAGGAGAATGTGACAAGGGGTGGAGGAGAATGTGACAAGGGGTGGAGGAGAATGTGACAAGGGGGGGAGGAGAATGTGGCAAGGGGGGGAAGAGAATGTGGCAAGGGGTGAAAGAGAATGTGGCAAGGGGTGAAAGAGAATGTGGCAAGGGGTGAAAGAGAATGTGGCAAGGGGTGGAAGAGAATGTGGCAAGGGGTGGAAGAGAATGTGGCAAGGGGTGGAGGAGAATGTGACAAGGGGTGGAGGAGAATGTGACAAGGGGTGGAGGAGAATGTGACAAGGGGTGGAGGAGAATGTGACAAGGGGTGGAGGAGAATGTGACAAGGGGTGGAGGAGAATGTGACAAGGGGTGGAGGAGAATGTGACAAGGGGTGGAGGAGAATGTGACAAGGGGTGGAGGAGAATGTGACAAGGGGTGGAGGAGAATGTGACAAGGGGTGGAGGAGAATGTGACAAGGGGTGGAGGAGAATGTGACAAGGGGTGGAGGAGAATGTGACAAGGGGTGGAGGAGAATGTGACAAGGGGTGGAGGAGAATGTGACAAGGGGTGGAGGAGAATGTGACAAGGGGTGGAGGAGAATGTGACAAGGGGTGGAGGAGAATGTGGCAAGGGGTGGAGGAGAATGTGACAAGGGGTGGAGGAGAATGTGACAAGGGGTGGAGGAGAATGTGGCAAGGGGTGGAAGAGAATGTGGCAAGGGGTGGAAGAGAATGTGGCAAGGGGTGGAGGAGAATGTGGCAAGGGGTGGAAGAGAATGTGGCAAGGGGTGGAAGAGAATGTGGCAAGGGGTGGAAGAGAATGTGGCAAGGGGTGGAAGAGAATGTGGCAAGGGGTGGAAGAGAATGTGGCAAGGGGTGGAAGAGAATGTGGCAAGGGGTGGAAGAGAATGTGACATGGGGTGGAAGAGAATGTGACATGGGGTGGAAGAGAATGTGACAAGGGGTGGAGGAGAATGTGACAAGGGGTGGAGGAGAATGTGACAAGGGGTGGAGGAGAATGTGACAAGGGGTGGAGGAGAATGTGACAAGGGGTGGAGGAGAATGTGACAAGGGGTGGAGGAGAATGTGACAAGGGGTGGAGGAGAATGTGACAAGGGGTGGAGGAGAATGTGACAAGGGGTGGAGGAGAATGTGACAAGGGGTGGAGGAGAATGTGACAAGGGGTGGAGGAGAATGTGACAAGGGGTGGAGGAGAATGTGACAAGGGGGGGAGGAGAATGTGACAAGGGGGGGAGGAGAATGTGACAAGGGGTGGAAGAGAATGTGGCAAGGGGTGGAAGAGAATGTGGCAAGGGGTGAAAGAGAATGTGGCAAGGGGTGGAAGAGAATGTGGCAAGGGGTGGAAGAGAATGTGGCAAGGGGTGGAAGAGAATGTGGCAAGGGGTGGAGGAGAATGTGGCAAGGGGTGGAGGAGAATGTGACAAGGGGTGGAGGAGAATGTGACAAGGGGTGGAGGAGAATGTGACAAGGGGTGGAGGAGAATGTGACAAGGGGTGGAGGAGAATGTGACAAGGGGTGGAGGAGAATGTGACAAGGGGTGGAGGAGAATGTGACAAGGGGTGGAGGAGAATGTGACAAGGGGTGGAGGAGAATGTGACAAGGGGTGGAGGAGAATGTGACAAGGGGTGGAGGAGAATGTGACAAGGGGTGGAGGAGAATGTGACAAGGGGTGGAGGAGAATGTGACAAGGGGTGGAGGAGAATGTGACAAGGGGTGGAGGAGAATGTGACAAGGGGTGGAGGAGAATGTGACAAGGGGTGGAGGAGAATGTGACAAGGGGGGGAGGAGAATGTGACAAGGGGTGGAAGAGAATGTGGCAAGGGGTGGAAGAGAATGTGGCAAGGGGTGGAAGAGAATGTGGCAAGGGGTGGAAGAGAATGTGGCAAGGGGTGGAAGAGAATGTGGCAAGGGGTGGAAGAGAATGTGGCAAGGGGTGGAAGAGAATGTGGCAAGGGGTGGAAGAGAATGTGGCAAGGGGTGGAAGAGAATGTGGCAAGGGGTGGAAGAGAATGTGGCAAGGGGTGGAAGAGAATGTGACAAGGGGTGGAAGACAATGTGACAAGGGGTGGAGGAGAATGTGACAAGGGGTGGAGGAGAATGTGACAAGGGGTGGAGGAGAATGTGACAAGGGGTGGAGGAGAATGTGACAAGGGGTGGAGGAGAATGTGACAAGGGGTGGAGGAGAATGTGACAAGGGGTGGAGGAGAATGTGACAAGGGGTGGAGGAGAATGTGACAAGGGGTGGAGGAGAATGTGACAAGGGGGGGAGGAGAATGTGACAAGGGGGGGAGGAGAATGTGACAAGGGGGGGAGGAGAATGTGACAAGGGGGGGAGGAGAATGTGACAAGGGGGGGAGGAGAATGTGACAAGGGGGGGAGGAGAATGTGACAAGGGGGGGAGGAGAATGTGACAAGGGGGGGAGGAGAATGTGACAAGGGGGGGAGGAGAATGTGACAGGGGGGGGGAGAATGTGACAAGGGGGGGGGGAGAATGTGACAAGGGGGGGGAGAATGTGACAAGGGGGGGGGGAGAATGTGACAAGGGGGGGGAGAATGTGACAAGGGGGAGGAGAATGTGACAAGGGGGAGGAGAATGTGACAAGGGGGAGGAGAATGTGACAAGGGGGAGGAGAATGTGACAAGGGGGAGGAGAATGTGACAAGGGGGAGGAGAATGTGACATGGGGGAGGAGAATGTGACAAGGGGGAGGAGAATGTGACAAGGGGGAGGAGAAGGTGACAAGGGGGAGGAGAATGTGACAAGGGGGAGGAGAATGTGACAAGGGGGAGGAGAATGTGACAAGGGGGAGGAGAATGTGAAATAGGCGATTGGACATGTAATGGGTAGGTAGATTTGAAATGGAGGCGATTGGACATTAAATGGGGGGATTTTACCTTTTTTTATTATATCGCATCGCATATCGAAATTGCAATATTTATGCCCAAAATCGCAATTGCACATTTTCCCCATATAGTGCAGCCCTAATGTATACATGTGAGTATTTTCAATAAAGAAGAAACAACGAATATGAATCGGTGAGTGGCCAACTGCATTATTTCTCACTGCATCACATTGATATTGCCTGAAGTAAGTCTACTTCAATAGTCAGAGTAAATAAAAACTTGACAATCAGCCTGAGCCACGGTGATAAAATCGGTTGTATTTGAAGTCTGTCCATCCATGTTTGCACTGCTTAAAAAAAAAACATTTGCCCTCTTTGCAACTTTGCTCAAACCTAACAACTTTTTGGGAGATTGCTACATACAGAAAGCAAAAATGTGTGCATTGGCTATGGTACAAAACTTAAATACTACATGAAAAAAGGTACTTAAATATTACCCATGCACCACTTAATTTATGTAAAAATAGTTTACCTGCTATAAGGGAACAAAAAAAAAATAAAAAATAAATGGATCCTGAAGTCAACACAAAACTAGTTTTGAATGAATTTAAAAGAAAAGACAAAGATACACGCAAAATTTGATCGGTCATCCAACAATGAGGGCGATGTGGAAAAAGTTACAAGCGAATGCAGATGTAAAGATGTGAAGACAAAAATGGTGCAAACAACAAGCCCACAAGTATATTGAAAAAAAAGAAATAAATCTGCAGGAGTTTACCTCTTTATGCCTCCATAAGCCATATTGAGCAAATTGTCCAACCTGCAAAACACATTTGGCAGATTGTTCAGTCTTGGCACAAACTGCCCCATTAAAACTGAGTGCAGCATTAGCCCTGACCAACAAACATTTTTTTCTTTGCTTACCAAATGCAATATAATTGTCTTTAGAATGGCACTTTTATTCAACAAAATTCTTTTATAAAACACTAATTTATAAAACTATTTTATTCAAAAAGCTCAGTTTTCTTCTACCTTCTCAGGGAGGTCTTATGCAGTGTTTGTTGCAGCTTTTTGAGCCAAAGGCAGGAGTGGATTTAAAAAGGAATTGGAAATAGTAAGGACGTCATGTTGCTGCTAAATTGGCTCAAAAGAACTGAAAGATTTTTGATTGGGCACAGGTAGAGATGTAAAAGTCCTGGAAATTTTAAAACCATGGAAAAAAAAACACAGCATTTTTTTCTTAATTTTTCCAAAAATTTCCATTTTGTTCCAGGGATAAAAAACAAACACACAGGAAAAAAGAACTGTATGGAATAGTTTTCCAAACTGAAAATCATTTAATTGCTGTATGAGAGAAAAATAAAACCAATGAACTTGTCAGCCAGACAAATAAGCAAACATCAGCTGTGACAGGGGAAAACATTAAAGGAGAACTATGGGATTGAAAAATGTATCCCCTATCCTAAGGATAGGGGATAAAATTTTCAATTCCGTAGTTCTCCTTTAATAGGAATCAGAAATATAGGAGATAAAATATAAATGATCTGAGGGAACAGAAACCAACTACTTTAAAAGTCCCAAAATGGAGCCTGGCCACAAACCAAACTGAAACCACCTTCCCTACAGCTCCCCTAGAGACAGAAATGCACATATTTGATCTTTAAAAATTCAATTTTCAATATTTACATTGTATTCCAGAATTCGCTTGTCTTCAGGTGAGACAGGAGAACTTGCAAAGTTTCTCAGATTTCTTTCATGAAGGTCAAATTATTATATAAAGATGAGCGAACTTACAGTAAATTTGATTCGTCACGAACTTCTCGGCTCGGCAGTTGATGACTTTTCCTGCATAAATTAGTTCAGCTTTCCGGTGGGCTGGAAAAGGTGGATACAGTCCAAGGAGACTCTTTCCTAGGAATGTATCCACCTTTTCCAGCCCACCAGAGCACCTGAAGGCTGAACTAATTTACGCAGGAAAAGTCATCAACTGCCGAGACGAGAAGTTCGTGACGAATCAAATTTACTGTCAACTCGCTCATCTCTAATTATATAGTTCGGATACCATCTTATATGCAGATTATTATAAGAGCGCATATTCCATTCTCAAAAAAAAAAAAAAAAAAAACATTTCCCCCCCTTCCCATTTCTAGCCACAGGTTTTCTATAACCCATTAACCTGTTGGGGATGGAGGCCTCGCGTCCCAGTACTTAAGGAAGGAGGGCATACCTGTATGTCCTCGGCCCGTTTCCGGGGTTTGAAGCATGCTCACGCGCTGGCCACACTTCAAATCGGTGGGTCCCGACTGCTATCAGTTGGTATCTATTGCCAATCAGGCCGATGCCCGGCATTAACCCTTTTAGACGCCACGATCAATCTTAAGTATAAGTATCCTGGCAGCTCAGTAGAGCTGATCATGAGCATCGAGGTGAAACAGCGATGTCCCGATCTGCTCAGAGGACCCTTACCTGCCTCCTCGCTATCTGATCTGTGATCTGCTACTCCCAGCCTGCTATGCAGGCTGGAGCAGCAGAGCACTGATCACACTGATCAATGCTATGCTATGCCATAGCATTGATCAGTATATGCAATAAAAAGATTGCATGGCATGGGCTAAAAAATAAAAATAAAGTGTTAAAAAAAAAGTTTATGAAAGTGAACTAACCCCTTCCTAATAAAAGTTTAAATTCATACCATTTTCCATTTTTTAAATAAAATAAAAAATAATCATATGTGGTACCGCCTCATGCTTAACCCCTTAAGGACCCGGGGTTTTTCAGTTTTTTTGCATTTTAGTTTTTTCCTCCTTACTAGAGATGAGCGAATTTACAGTAAATTCGATTCGTCACAAACTTCTCGGCTCGGCAGTTGATGACTTTTCCTGCATAAATTTGTTCAGCTTTCGGGTGCTCCCGTGGGCTGGAAAAGGTGGATACAGTCCTAGGAGACTCTTTCCTAGGAATGTATCCACCTTTTCCAGCCCACCGGAGCACCTGAAGTCTGAACTAATTTACGCAGGATAAGCCATCAACTGCCGAGCCGAGAAGTTCGTGACGAATCGAATTTACTGTAAGTTCGCTCATCTCTACTCCTTACCTTTAAAAAAATCATAACTCTTTCAATTTTTCACCTAAAAATCCATATGATAGCTTATTTTTTGCACCACTAATTCTACTTTGTAATGACGTCAGTCATTTTACCCAAAAATCTAAGGCGAATTGAAAAAAAAATCATTGAGGGACAAAATTGAAAAAAAAAATAATAATAATTTGTTGTAACTTTTGGGGGCTTCTGTTTCTACACAGTAAATTTTTCTGTAGAAATGACACCCCCTCTTTATTCTGTAGGTCCATACGGTTAAAATGATAACCTACTTATGTAGGTTTGATTTTGTCGTACTTCTGGAAAAAATGAAAACTACATGCAGGAACATTTATACATTTAAAATGGTCATCTTCTGACCCCTATAACTTTTTTATTTTTCCAAATGTGGGGTGGTATGAGGGCTCATTTTTTGCACCGTGATTTTTTAGAGGTGCCATTTTTGAAGTTTTTAGAGGTGCCATTTTTGCATTGATAGGACTTATTGATCGGACTTATTGATTGGTCTTATTGATCCGCCCCTCAATGCAAGGCTATGGGAGGGGGCGTGACAGCTGTCACGCCCCCTCCCATAGCCTTGCATTGAGGGGCGGAGCGAGACGTCACACAGGGGCGGAGGCGTGACGTCACACGGGGGCGGAGGCGTGACGTCACACACCGTCGGCCCTGTGGTCACCCGTAATCAGACCTGGAGCGAACACGCTCTGGGGACTGATTACAAACGGGGGGACTCCCGCGGTCAGGCATCTTATCCCCTATGCTTTGGATAGGGGATAAGATGTCTAAGCACCGGAGTACCCCTTTAACAGGTTAAATGCCCTAACTATTAAAATAAGGATAGTTAAACCGCATGGTCGATGGCGTACACGTAAAAAAAATAAAAATAAAAATGAATTAATAAAATCAAAACAAAAATGTTACTGATAAAAACTACAGACCACATAGCAAAAAATGAGGCCTCATAGCCCTGTATGCAGAAAAAGAAAAAAATTATAGTGGTCAGAAGATGACAATTTTAAACATTGAAATTTCAGTGCATGTAGTTATTTTTTTTAACCACTTCCCGCAAATGGATGTATATGTTTATTGCGGGCTCCCACTGTATGATGCGAACTTAGCAGGTGAGCGCGCATCATACCCGGAGGGTCCCAGTTGCTATCAGCAACCGGGACCCACAGCTAATGCTGGACATAGCCGATCAGGCTGATGTCCAGTATTAACCCTTTAGAAGCAACAATCAAAGTTGATTGCGGCGTCTAAAAGCGGTTGATTACGTTCCCGGCTAGCTCAATGGGCTGATGGGGACTGCTGCGGCAAAACCGTGGCATCCTGATCAGCTTGGAGGATGGGGGGAGGCGTCTTACCTTTCTTCCCGCCCGTCCGATGGGTGCTCCAGGATTTCAGTCAGCTTTGCCAGGCAAAGCAATCGAGCACCGATAACACTGATCAATGCTCTCCTATGGAGAAGCATATCAGTGTATGCAATCTAAATAGAGATGAGTGAACTTACAGTAAATTCGATTCGTCACGAACTTCTCAGCTCAGCAGTTGATAACTTATCCTGCGTAAATTAGTTCAGCCTTCAGGTGCTCCGGTGGGCTTGAAAAGGTGGATACATTGCTAGGAAAGAGTCTCCTAGGACTGTATCCACCTTTTCCAGCCCATCGGAGCACCTGAAAGCTGAACTAATTTATGCAGGAAAAGTCATCAACTGCCGAGCTGAGAAGTTTGTGACAAATCGAATTTACTGTAAGTTCGCTCATCTCTAAATCTAAAGATTGCATGTTATAGTCCCCTATGGGGACTTAAAAAAAGTTTAAAAAAATATGCATTATTAACCCCTTCCCTAATAAAAGTTTAACCTCTTCAGGATGCCGGGCGTATGCATACGCCCTGCATCCCGAGTCCTTAAGGACGTGGGGCGTATGCGTACGCCTGTGGGAATTACGGTCCCCGCCGCTAGCCGGTTGGGGACCGGGATGCCTGCTGAAATCATTCAGCAGGCATCCTGGCACATCGCCCAGGGGGTCTTGAGAACCCCCCCATGTCAGCGATAGCAGAAAATCGCATGTCAATTCAGACATGCAATTTTCTGCTATTTCAGGCTGATCGGGTCTCTGGTGACCCGATCACCCGGAAAATAGGGATGATCGGAGCTGTCAGTGACAGCCCCGATCATCCTGAGGGCTAGGAGCGAGGTCGCAGTGCTGTGATCTCCTCCTATCCCCTGCCATTGGTCAGAACTGATTCTGACCAATGGCAGCGCAGGACAGTGGGTTGCCATGGCAACCCCCCGTTCTGCCCACCCCTGGATGTCGTGGGGAGAAGATGGAGGCCAGTACCTGGAGGAGAAGATGCGTGGGGACCCCCAATCGTCGCTGGAGAAAGGCACAGGTAGGGAAACTACGGTGGGGGTGTGGGAGGGGGGGGGGGAATGAAAGTGAAAGTAAAGTGATCTTTACTGTGGCAACCACTAGGAAGGCCAAACTGAAACTCCCAGCATGCCCAGACAGCCAAAGGCTGTTTGGAGACCACTGTTACAGTGGTGCCCAAACGGTAGCCCTCCAGATGTTGCCAAACTACAACTCTTAGCATGTCTAGACTGCCCAGGCATGCTTGGAATTGTAGTTCTGTAACATCTGTCCTTTCAGATTTTGCAATTTTCATAATTTTTTTAAAAAATTGCTGCTCTACTTTGAAGCCCTCTAATTTTTTCAAAAAGCAAAAATATGTCCATTTTAGGATGCCAACATAAAGTGGACATATTGTATTTGTGAATAAAAATAAAATTTATTGGGAATATCCATTTTTTTTACAAGCAGAGAGCTTCAAAGTTAGAAAATGCTAAATTTTCATGAAATTTTTTTTCACCAAAAAAGGATGCAAGTAACGCCCAAAATTTACCACCAAAATAAAGTAGAAAATATGTCACAAAAAAACAATCTCAGAATCAGAATATTCAGTAAAAGCGTTTGAGTTATTAATTCGTAAAGAGACGGTGGTCAGAATTGCGAAAAAGGGCTCAGTCCTTAAGGTGAAAAGGGCTGCGTCCTTAAGGGGTTAATAGATCAGGTTATCAACGAAAACCGTAAATCCCTCAAAACTATACTATACAAGCTCCACTGACCACAAAAAATGTTCTACGTCTTGGAAAGCAAAGGCAGAAAAAAAACATTTGTGATGATTTTGTATTTAGAGCACTATTGTCAAAAAAACTTTTTCATTTAATACCTCCTCAAAAAACTAAGCCTTTTCGTAATATACTTCATACATTGGATTGTTAAAGATGTGAAAAAAATTTGTAGACAAAACATCCACTATGGGTCTCTGTCTCTTTTGCAAACAAGCCTTGGTATCCTTACAACTAGGTATTTAGGACCCATTTTCTAAAAGGGGGTGTGGTTGGTTCTGGGCAGTATACCGGTTCATACCGAATACCGGTATGTCTTTCCTGCACAATATGAATTTTTCCTATACCGCAATACTGGTCGGGCCCCTTCCCCCTCAAATGAATGATTATGTGGGCTGTCCCCATATCGGGGAAATAATATGTTCTCCCTGTCTTCCTGCAGGCCACTGCGCTTTAAATGGTTAAGTTGCCGGCCGCGGCGCTTAAAATGAATGAGATGCGAGCCACGGCAAGCAGTCACCTCCCCCTGCAAGCACTAAAAGCCTGGCTTTTAGCGCTTGCAGGAAGAGCTGACAGCTTCCGGCTTGCAACTTAATCGTTTCTAGCGCCGCGGCAGGTGTGAGGTGGAATTTTGCAACCTCACACCTGCATCTCATTCATTTAAAGCGCAGCGAGTGGCAACTTAACCATTTAAAGCGCAGCGGGGGGTATACCGTTAAATACCGTGGAACCGCCATAACTTACAAAAATACTGTGATATGCATTTTTGGTAATACCGCCCAGCACAAGGTGTGGTCATCTCTTTGTTCTGCCCTCTCCTGTGAGTATAATGCAGCTTTCACCAGTGCTGGAATCAGACAGGACCCAGACAGTGTGCGGCCTTTTCAGAAGAAGAGTATTTCCCGGCACACTGACAAGCAACACAAGGTGCTAAATTATAAAGGGAACACTTAAACACCACAATGTAACTCCAAGTTAAATCACACTTCTGTGAAATCACACTGTCCACTCAGGAAGCAACACCGATTGACCATCAATTTCACATGCTGTTGTGCCAATGGAACAGACAACAGGTGGAAATTATGGGCAATTAGCAAGGCACCCCCAATAAAACAGTGGTTCTGCAGTTGTTAACCACAGACCACTTTGTTCCTATGCTTCCTGGCTGATGTTTTGGTCACTTTTGAATGCTGGCAGTGCTTCTCTAGTGGTAGCATGAGACGGAGTCTACAACCCACACAAGTGGCTCAGGTAGTACAGCTCATCCATGGCACATCAATGCCAGCTGTGGCAAGAAGGTTAGCTGTGTGCCAGTGTAGTGTCCAGAGCATGGAGGCACTACCAGGAGACAGGCCAGTACATCAGGAAACGTGGAGGAGGCTGTAGGAGGGCAACAACCAAGCAGCAGGACTGCTACCTCTGCCTTTGTTCAAGGAGGAGCACTGCCACAGCCCTGCAAAATGACCTCCAGCAGGCCACAAACTGTCAGAAACAGACTCCATGAGGGTGGTATGAGGGCCCAACATCCACAGGTGGGGGTTGTGCTTACAGCCCAAAACTGTGTAGGACGTTTGGTATTTGCCAGAGAACACCATTATTGGCAAATTCGCCACTGGCGCCCTGTGCTCTTCACAGATAAAAGCAGGTTCACACTGAGCACATGTGACAGACGTGACAGAGTCTGGAGACTCAGTGGAGACATTCTGCTGCCTGCAACATCCTCCAGCATGACCGGTTTGGCGGTGGGTCAGTAATGGTGTGGGGTGGCATTTCATTGGGGGCTACACAGCCTTCCGTGTGCTTGCCTGAGGTAGCCTGACTGCCATTAGGTACCGAGATGAGATCCTCAGACCCCTTTTGAGACCATATGCTGGTGCAGTTGGCCCTGGGTTCCTCCTAATGTAAGACAATGCTAGACATCATGTGGCTGGAGTGTGTCAGCAGTTCCTGCAAGAGGAAGCCATTGATGCTATGTACTGGCTCGCCTGTTCCCCAGACCTGAATCTGAGGACATCATGTCTCGCTCCATCCACCAATGCCATATTGCACAACAGACTGTCCAGGAGTTGGTGGATGCTTTAGTCCAGGTCAGGGAGGCCATCCCTCAGTAGACCACCTCATCAGGAGCATGCCCAGGCATTGTAGAGAGGTCATATGGGCAGGTGGAGGCCACACACACCACTGAGCCTCATTTTCCCTTGTTTTACGGACATTACATCTAAGTTGGATCTGCCTGTAGTGGGGTTTTCCCACTTTGATTTTGACTCCATATCCAGACCTCCATGGGTTGATAAATTTGATTTCCTTTGATAATTTTTGTGATTTTGCTATCAGCACATTCAGCTATGTAAAGATGAAAGTATTTCATATGATTAGTTCAATCATTCAGATCTAGGATGTGTTATCATAGTGTCCCCTTTATTTATTTTTTGAGCAGTGCATTTACATGCAAAATTATTTCTCTTTGGTCATTTTATGAACTTATTTCTTGTGTATTTGCACCATATAGGTCCCACATGGCTGTTTTAGGTTCAAATGGTTTTTATAGAATTTTTCAGAAAATCTAGCCAAATTAACATAACTGCCAAAATAACAAGAAAAGTATACAGAAGTACATATTAAAATCGCATATGTATTCAATAGAGTATCACTTGCTGCTTTAGGGTTATAAAAAGCATGCGCTTTGGGCAAAAAGCTTTGCAAATGTAAAAATACCCAGAGACCACGCCTCATTTTTAAGTGTCCTGAGTAAAGTGGAGAGTTGGTCTGTATTTTTTTTTTTTTAAGTTGCAAATTCTGAGAGAGAGAGAGAGAGAGAGAGAGAGAGAGAGAGAGAGAGAGAGAGAGAGAGAGAGAGAGAGAGAGAAGAGAGAGAGAAAGAGAGAGAGAAAGAGAGAGAAAGAGAGAGAGAGAAACGAAATGTTGGGATAACAATATAGATGAGCGAAGTTAGTGATTCAATTAGTCACGAACTTCTCGGCTCGGCAGTTGCTGGCTTTAGCCTGCATAAATTAGTTCAGCTTTCAGGTGCTCTGGTGGGCTGGACAAGGTGGATAAAGTCCTGGGAGACTCTCCCTAGGACTGTATCCACCTTTTCCAACCCAATGGAGCACCTGAAAGCTGAACTAATTTATGCAGGCTAAAGTCAGCAACTGCCAAGCTGAGAGGTTCATGACGAATCAAATCACTAACTTCGCTCATCTCTAGGTCACATAAATAAATAACCCCCATTAGGTTCCACATGGCTGCATTAAGGCCCCGTTCACACTAAGGAATTCTCGCGGATGAATTCCGCGGGCGGAGCTTCCGCCTGGCGGCCGCTGCCGATGAGGCTTCGGCGCTAGGGCCGCGGGGCACTAAGCCGTCCCCATTGACAGCTATGCAGTGCTCGCAGAATCCGCGCAAAGAATGAACATGTTCTTTCTTTGCGCGGAACACTTTCAGCGGCGGAAATGTCCTCCGCTGAAATTCCGCAGTGTGAACGGGCCTCGCGGAAACCCGTTCACACTAATGTTAAAGTTCACACCGCGGAATTCCGTAGTGTGAACGGGGCCTAAGAGTTAAATAAAGCATAGACTTTAGGCACAAAGCTTTGCATATTTAAAAAAAAAAAATTCGGGGGGCATAAAATGGAGGTTTTTCTTCACAATAGGTTGCACGTGGTTGCTTTAGGGTTATAAAAAAAAGCATGCAATTTGAGCACAAAGCTTTGCAATTGATAAAATGTTTGTGCAAACCTCCTGATGAGGAAGAGGGAAGGGGCAGGAAAGGAGCAAGTTTATGACACTCCTGAAAAAAA
Source organism: Hyla sarda (assembly GCF_029499605.1). Taxonomy (NCBI): domain Eukaryota; kingdom Metazoa; phylum Chordata; class Amphibia; order Anura; family Hylidae; genus Hyla; species Hyla sarda. The sequence continues at coordinate 341,940,967 of NC_079189.1, read as the reverse complement.
CACCCCAGCCTTCAGGAGTTAGTAAAACATAGATCAAAGGGAATTTTAGATTTAAAAACATGGATATTCCTATGCATACATGTATTAGGACACATTAGTACACCGACAAGCTTTTTTTTCTTACTAATGAAAGCAAGGGATTAGAGTAAAAAAAAACAAAAAACTGCAGAATAAAACATAATTTTGAAGATTTAACATTTTAAATACAACCCTCCATTGGGGGGGGGGTGAGTTGGATTTGCTTTTTTTTTCCGACCAATTATTTCAATGTAGAATGGTGGCAATTTAAAGTAATGCAACATTCACATGTCTTTAACATACAGTTTTGCATCCTCCCCCCACAAAACGGGAGACAAACTGACCACTACTAAATTGCATATTTATAAAAAAAAAAAAAAAAGTTAGTTAGCTCAACTGGAAAGAGAAAAATAAGGGTAGTGCCAGACGAGTACTGATGTATTTAAGGTTATTTATTTTATTAGGTTGTCAAATACACAGAGAAATAGAGAATGTACACTGTCCTCTAGTCTGGTCTTCTATATTGTAAATATACTTATATTGCTAAAGCTATAGAAAGTAAAGAAGAATATTTTAACTATGTAACAGAAAGACTCGCTACTGATGGGCAGAAGTGGGAACATTTTACAGAAGCCTAAAACTTTAATACAGTATTTAAGAATTTATGCAAGGTCCCAGCAGATAGTGCTCACTGGTGAATTTGTATCCATTTTTATCTTCAGTAAATGTATCTATTCTAGAAATAACAGTACCTAGTCTGACTTGTTACATAGTTGATACATTCTGCCTTTCTCTAAACACCAATATAAAACTAAATTTTCCACATTTTGGTACATTAGAAGTATATTTACAAAATAGAAGATCAGACTAGAGGACAGTGAACATTCTCTATTTCTATATTTATAAAAACCATATACTGTTTTTATAAAGTACAAGAATACTCTCCACAGCTGCGATCCTAATTTATAAGACTGTGATGCGGTTGGCATTCTGCAGTCCCCAACCGACCAGTCATGTTAATAGAACAGCTCTGCACTGGAATTTAATATTCCCCGTCGGGAACCCTGATTGGCCAATCACAGCTCTCAGAGGGAAAATATGAAATTACAGTGTTGTGATTTAATATTACTAGGAGCTGGCTGGGGAGCAGAGCACAATTCTGCCTGCTTCCCCAAAGTAAGTAGTTGTAGGAGGGATTTCTCTTGCCAGGGAAGCGGGTGGCATTGCGCTCCGCTCCTCTCCCCAGCCAGCTGGCTCCAAGTAATATGAAATGACAACATTGTAATTTCACATTCCCTGCCAAGAGCTGTGATTGGCCAGTCAGTGCAAGCCAATCAGGGCTCATGGCATGGAATATGAAGTTACAGTGCAGAGACTTTCTATTCACATCACCAGCCGGCCGGCTAGCGAAGCATGTTGCCCACTTCACAGGCTTATTAATTAGAATCACAGCAGGTTTCAGGAGAGAGACCCTGAGCAATCTTCTTGAATAAACATATCAAAATGAAAGTCACTGCATCCATAACCCACTCAAATGACCTGTAATATCTTCATCACAGGAACTGTGTTACTGCAAATTGGGACTACATGGTCAGACTAAATGTGCTCACACCAGTAATGGTGGGTGCTGGCTGTATTAAACAGCCATCACCCTGCTCAGAAGGCTGAAATCAGAGATCTCAATATTAGTCATACAATCCCTTATATTAATGCCAATTGGGAAATCAAGTGGTAGGATAGTTTACAGTCTCTTACTCCATTGCACCCGACAGCATTGCTGTATAGTGCTTATGGGTTGTCATGACAGCCAGAAGCCTAATAAAGTTCACCGGGTCTGCCATCTAAGTTACCATAGTAAATGGTTTAAATATATAACTTATGAAAAACTTTCAATAAAAAAATTTAAATAAAAGTTTATTAATCCCCTAAGGATATCATAGTAACATAGTTCATGAGGTTGATAAAAAGACCAGAATCCATCAAGTTCAACCTATATCCCTAATGAGTATCAGTTTTTAATTTTTTTTATTTTTCCACTTCTCGCCTTCTAACAGCCCCAACACTTAATTTTCCACTTACAGATCCATATGAGGGCTTATATTGTGCACCACAAACTGTACTATGTTATAATATGTGGGTCAAAAGAAAAAAAAAAAAAAAAAAAAAAACATTTTGAAACATTTGAGGGCTTTCGTTTCTATGTAGTGCACTTTTTTGGTAAATGGCACATTGATGACATCTTTATTCTATAGGTTCATACAATTAAAAGAATACACAATTTATATAGGTTTTTGTTTTATTTTACTATAAGACCTTTTGTATGAAAGTTAGTATGCTTAAAAGGGGTACTCTGCCCCTAGACATCTTATCCCCTATCGAAAGGAAAGGAAAAAGATGTCTGATCGTGGGGTCCCGCCGCTGGGGACCCCTGCAATCTCTCCTGCAGCACCCACTTGTCATCAGCTGCAGGGAGCGAAGATCGCTCCATGCCTGAAGACTCAAGAAACAGGGTCCGGAGTATCGTGATGTCACGGCTCCGCCCCCTTGTGTAGTTACACCCCGGCCCCTCAATGCAAGCCTATAAGAGGGGGGAGTGCCGGCCGCCACGCCCCCTCCCATAGACTTGCATTGAGGGAGCGGGGTGTGAAGGCACAAGGAGGCGGAGGGCGTGACGGCACAAGGGGGAGGAGGCCTGACGGTACAATCCAAACAGGTTCATTTGTGCGGAATTCCGCGAGTACTGCATAGCAATCAATGGTGCCCCGCGGTCCTACCACCCAAGTACTTTCGGCGGCGGCCGCCGGTCAGAATCTCCGCTCGCAGAATCCCGCGAGCGGAGATTCCGCAGTGTGTACATACCCTTTAGCCAGTATTACAGCCATTGATTAAGAAAATTAACTCCTTGCCCCCCCTTCTACATTTCGTTGCTGCCCGCAACGTCCTCAGAAGGGTAATGGGCAGTGACTCTCATGGCTGGTATATTTATGACATAGGTTGGTCTAATGTCAGCACCATTTCCTGTTCTCACGCCCAATAAGCCATCTGCCCCATCTGTTACTTCCAATAATATCCTTCAGGACATCCTACAGCCACATAACATGTCAGCAGTTTTCATGCCGTAGACTAATACCGCACTCTGCGGCTGATCGAGTCACCGAATGTCATCACCCTGCGCAGCATCTACGCCTTACATTCGTGATCTCACGCACGCGCAATTTGTGAACTTAACATTTTTTTTATGCATCCTGCAAAAAAGTGCCTGCTTCTTATACGCCTCACAGTCTTTAGCCACCCTAACTGCTTCCCTCGTGATTGCACAAAGCACTGATTCAGCCTTGTGCCCATTTACAGAGAACTGATCAGCCATTGATAGTTGCACAATCGACTTCCTCCTCCTGCCAGGCACTGATCTGTGTGATCAGTGTCGGTCATGAGAGGAAATTACATGTGATGCACATAGCATCCAGCTTTCCTCACACAAAGCTTACGCAGCATGGACGAGATAGGATCTTTGATGACGTCATAAGTATGTGATCAGTCACACAATGAATAGGGCTACAAAAGGTACATATAGAATGTGTAGCAGAGTTGTGTTTGTAGAAATGCTGTGTGTCTGTATGTGTGCAGCTGTACAGTTTATGTGGGAAGCAGAGCTGTGTGTGAAGTAAAGCTGTATGTTTGTGTATGCTGAGCAGATATGTGCTTGTGTTTTATATAGTAAAGCACTTTTTCCCAACCTGTGGCTCTTCAGCTGTTGAAAAACTACAAATCCCTTTGGCTCAGAAATGTACTGTTGCTTGTGTAAAACCAGCCTATATTACCTACATGTAGATGATACATTAAGTGAACAGGACCCGACTTAACCCACTCTTCAATTTAGACTAAATACAGCAAAACAGAAAAATTCCTCAATGTTGGTGTGGCTAAAGCGGTTTGTAGACTATTTTTCCATTCTTGTGAACTTGTGCCTAATTATACTGAGTGCACCTTTTTGATAAATTAGGCAGACATCCACAGGTGTATGATGTATGATGTTGAAAGTACTTTTTAAAGCCAGCTAATGATGGTGCAGATTTGCATCTAATTTCACTGATCTGCAACTTTTTTGCGCCTACATGCAAAAATATGCAAACAAATTCATGACCACTGCAAAAAATTTACCATGAAGTGCTCTAATACAGACGAGTTTTGGAAAAAGTCTACACTGAACTGTGCCAAAATATGCACCTAACAAACAAAACCAGTGTACATCCAATGATAAATCTCCCCCCCCCTCCATTAACCCCCTGACTGTATAATCCTATCACCTGATATTCAATCCCATTATTAAATAAAAGTTTACATTTGTCTGACTTATTCCCTGAATTGTCGACAAAATGTAAAGAGGGGTGTAATCAGGGCACCCTAAGTTATTTAATGATCGTAACATCTCATTTTGTTGGGTTGGCCACAGGTCCTCTAAGATTCCTGGAAGACATTTATATTTATTAAAAATACAAAAGCAGTTAATACTTGAGAAATAAATTTGAGTTGGAACATAAATAGCTTTGGAAACCTTTATTTTTAGAGTGATGCCTTCAATCTATTTTTTTTACCCCTTAAGGACCCAGACCATTTTCCCCTTAAGGATGCAGCCCTTTTCTGCAAATCTGACCACTGTCAATTTAAGCATTAATAACTCTGGGATGCTTTTTCTTTTCATTCTGAGAAAAAAAGTCTAAATCCTTTGATAAATCTCCCCCAGTAAGTCTACTTTATATTTGCATCATAAAGTTGACATGTTTTCACTTCTGGAAGACATCAGAGGGCTTCAAAGTTCAGCAGCAATTTTCAAATTTTTCTCAAAATTTTCAAAATCGGAATTTTGAAGTGTATTTGAAGGTCCTTCATATTAGAAATTCCCCACAAATTACCCAATTATAAAAACTGCACCCCTAAAAGTATTCAAAATGACATTCAGTAAGTGTGTTAACCCTTTAGGTGTTTCACAGGAATAGCAGCAAAGTGAAGGAGAAAATTCAAAATCTTCATTTTTTTACACTCGCATGTTCTTGTAGACCCAGTTTTTGAATCTTTCTAAAATTTGTAACCCAATTTCTCTCGAGTAAGGAAATGCCTCATGTGTATGTGAAGTGCTCTGTGGGTGCTCTAGAGGGCCCAGAAGGGAAGGAGCGACAATGGGATTTTGGAGAGAATTTTTCTGAAATGGTTTTTGGGGGACATGTCACATTTAGGAAGCCCCTATGGTGCCAGAACAGGAAAAAAAAAAAACACATGGCATACCATTTTGGAAACTACACCCCTCAAGGAACGTAACAAAGGGAACAGTGTGCCTTAACACCCCACAGGTGTTTTACAACTTTTCGTTAAAGTTGGATGTGTAAATGAAAAATATTTTCACTATAATGCTGTTTTTTCCCCAAATTTTACATGTTTACAAGGGGTAATAGGAGAAAATGCCCCCCAAAATTTGTAACCCCATCTCTTCTGAGTATGGAAATACCCCATGTGTAGACGTCAAGTGCTCTGCTGACGCACTACAATGCTCAAAAGAGAGTGAGCGCCATTGTGCTTTTGGAGAATTTGGTTGAAATAGAAGTCGGGGGCCATGTGCGTTTACAAAGCCCCCCGTGGTGCCAGAACAGTGGACCCCCCCCCCCCCCATATGTGACCCCATTTTGGAAACTACACCCTCACAGAATTTAAAAAGGGGTGCAATGAGCAATTTACACCCCACTGGTGTTTAACTAGTCTTTGGAACAGTGGGTTGAGCAAAATTACATTTTTCATTTTAACGGACCACTGTTCCAAAAATCTGTCAGACACCTGCGGGGTGTAAATGCTCACTATACCCCTTATTACATTAGGGGTGTAGTTTCAAAAATGGGGTCACATATGGGGGGGGGGGTCCATTGTTCTGGCACTATGGGGGCTTTGTAAACACACGTGGCCTTCAATTCCGGACAAATTTTCCCACTAAAAGCCCAATGGCGCTCCTTCTCTTCTGAGCATTATAGTGCGCCTGCAGAGCACTTTACATCCACATATGGGGTATGTTCTTACTCAGAAGAAATGGGGTTACAAATTTGGGGGGCTTTTCCCCCCCAATTTTCCCATGTGAAAATGAAAAATTTAGGGTAACACCAGCATTTTAGTAAAAATGTTTAGTTTGCAAAATGGGGGTCACACGTGGGTATTTTTTGCGTTTGTGTCAGAACCGCTGTAAAATCAGCCACCCTGTGCAAATCACCATTTTAGGCCTCAAATATACATAGTCCACTCTCATTCCTGAGCCTTGTTGTGCACCCGCAGAGCATTTTACACCCACATATGGGGTATTTCCGTACTCCGGAGAAATTGAGTTACAAATTTTGGGGCTTTTTTTTCCCTTTTACCGCTTGTGAAAAAAGTATGGGGCAACACCAGCATGTTGGCGTAAACATGTTTATTTTTTACACTAACAGGCTGGTGTAGACCCCAACTTTTCCTTTTCAGAAGGGGTAAAAGGAGAAAAAGACCCCCAACATTTGTAACAATTGCTCCCGAATACGGAAATAAACCATATGTGGCCCTAAATAGTTTCCTTGAAATACGACAGGGCTCCGAAGTGTGAGCGCCATGCGCATTTGAGGACTATATTAGGGAATGCATAGGGGTGCACATAGGGGTATTCTACACCAGTGATTCCCAAACAGGGTGCCTCCAGCTGTTACTAAACTCCCAGCATGCCTGGAGTCCGTGGCTGTCCGGAAATGCTGGGAGTTGTTGTAGTGTAGTGTTTTTAGGATACATTCACACAAGCGGAGGTTTACAGTGAGTTTCCTGCTAGGAGTTTGCGCTGTGGTGCAAAATTTGCCGCAGCTCAAACGTGAAGCAGAAAACTCACTGTAAACCCTCCCGTGTGAATGTACCCTGTACAGCTGGAGGCACCCTGGTTGGAAAACCTTCAGTTCGGTTCTATTACCTAACTCCGTATCTTACAACCAGTGTGCCTCCAGCTGTTGCAAAACTACAACTCCCAGCATGTACTGAACGCTAAAGGGCATGCTGAGAGGTGTAGTTATACAACAGCTGGAGGTACGCAACTACAACTCCCAGCATGACGAGACAGTTTACTGTTTGTGCATGCTGGGAGTTGTAGTTTTGCAAGATCTGAAGGGCTACGGTTAAGAAACCACAGCACAGTGATCTCCAAACTGTGGCCCTCCAAAAGTTGCAAAACTACAAATCCCAGCATGCCCAGACATCAAACTACTGTGTGGGCATGCTGGGAGTTGTAGTTTTGCAAGATCTAGAGGGCCACAGTTCCATAAGCGCATATTCGCATATGTGAATATTCGCATATTCCTTTTCACTTGTGGGGCAATTAGAATGATGCAAATACACTTGTCAGAGATCATCAGCAACATCCGTAGCAACCATTAGTAAAGTTGGCCACCCCCTCACTGTTTTCTTCCTCAAATATGTGCATATTCGCATATGCGAATATGCAAATATTCGCATACGCGAATATGCAAATATAACGAATACGCGAAATTTGCGAATATCGGACGATATTCGTCTATATATACGCAAAATATTGTGAATTTGAATATGGGCAATAACACTCATCACTACTAGATAACAGCAGCCGTCCTGATCACCCTGTCCGGTAACGTGGCGATCCCGGAACACCGCGCCGTAAATGTACGGCGCTGTGCGCTAAGCAGCACTGTACATTTACGGCGCATGTCCTTAAGGGGTTAATGTTCAAATTTAGGAAAATATACAAAGGGTCATTAACTATATAGTCTTTCAAACGAAAGTTTCCATAGCTCTGTGTATATGGCAGGCCCTTAACCTGTTGGGGACAACGGGCGTATGGGTACGCCCTTGCGTCCTGGTACTTAAGGTACGCACGTGGGAATTTCGATCCCCCGCCGCTAGCCAGATGGGGATCAGAACGGGATGTCTGCTGAAATCATTCAGCAGGCATCCCGTGCAAATGACTGGGGAGGTCCTGAAAACACCACCCTTTGGCTTTCTGGGCATGCTGGGAGTTGTAGTTTTGCAACATCTGGAGGTCCACAGTTTGGAGACCACTGTCCTTCCAGATATTGCAAAACTACAACTCTCAGCATGCCCAGCCATGCTGGGAGTTGTAGTTCTGTAACATCTGGCCCGTCCAATGTTTCCTAACTACAACTCCCAGCATGCTTGGAGTTAAAGTCTTGCAACATCTGGAGGGCTACAGTTTTGAGACAACTACACAGTGGTCTCCAAATTGTTCTCCTCCAGTTGTTGCATAACTACAACTCCCAACATGCCCTTCAGCTGTCTGGGCATGCTGGGAGTTGTAGTATTGCAACAACTGGAGGCACACTGGTTGGGAAACAGACAGTGGTGCGGAAACACTGATAACTACAACCCAACATGCACGGTCTATTAGTGTATGCTGAGAGTTGTAGTTTTGCACTACCCGCCCCCCCCCCCCCCCCCCCCCCCATGTGAATGTACAGGGTACATTCACATGGGCAGGGGTTTACAGCAAGTTTCCCGCTTCAAGTTTGAGATGCGCAAATTTTCCGCTGCAGCAGCAAACTCACTGTAAACCCCCGCCTGTGTGAACGTACCCCAAAAAAACATTACCACTAACAAAGTAGAATATGTCACGAAAAAAAACTCTGAATCAAATTCATAAGTACGAGCAGTTATTAATGCTTAACCCCTTGGGGACGGAGCCCATTATAACCCTAAGGATGGGAGCATTTTTTGCAACTCTGACCACTGTCACTTTAAGAATTAATAACTCTGGGATGCTTTTACTTTTCATTCTGATTCAGAGATTGTTTTTTCGTAAAATATTCAACTTTATGTTAGTGGTAAATTTTTGTCGATACTTGCATCATTTCTTGGTGAAAAACTCCCAAATTTTATGAAATAAAAATGTTTGCATTTTTCTAACTTTGAAGCTCTCTGCTTGTAAGGAAAATAGACATTCCAAATAAATTATATATTGATTCACAAACACAATGGGGGAGATTTATCAAAACCTGTGCAGAGGAAAAGTTGCCCAGTTGCCCATAGCAACCAATCAGATAGCCTCTTTCATTTTGCAGAGGCCTTGTTAAAAATGAAAGGAGAGATCTGATTGGTTGCTATGGGCAACTGGGCAACTTTTCCTCTGCACAGGTTTTGATAAATCTCCCCAAATATGTATACTTTAGGTTTGCATCATAAAGTTGACCTGTTTTTACTTTTGGAAGACATCCGAGGGCTTCAAAGTTCAGCAGCAATTTTCACATTTTTCTCAAAATTTTCAAAATCTGAATTTTTCTGGGACCAGTTCAGTTTTGAAGTGGATTTGAAGGGCCTTCATATTAGAAATACCCCATAAATGACCCCATTATAAAAACTGCACCCCTCAAAGTATTCAAAATGACATTCAGAAAGTGTCTTAACCCTTTAGGTGTTTCACAGGAATAGCAGCAAAGTGAAGGAGAAAATTAATTTTTTACACTCGCATGATCTTGTAGACCCAGTTTTTGAATTTTTTACAAGAGGTAATAGGAGAAAAAGCCCCCCAAAATTTGTAAGGAAATACCCGATATGTGTATGTGAAGTGCTTGGTGAGTGCAGTAGAGGGCTCGGAAGGGAAGGAGCGACGACGGGATATGAGAGTGTTTTTCTGAAATGGTTTTTGAGGGGCATGTCACATTTAGGAAGCCCCTATGGTGCTAGAACAGCAGAAAAAACCCCACATGGCATACTATTTTGGAAACTACACCCCTCAGGGCCACAGGTGTTTGACGACTTTTCGTTAGTCGGATGTGTAAATGAAAAAAAATAAATTCACTAAAGTGCTGTTTTTCCCCTCAAGTTTACCATTTTTACAAAAGCTAATGGGAGAAAATGCCCCCAAAAATGTGTAATCCCATCTCTTCTGAGTATGGAAATACCCCATGTTAGGACGTAAAATGCTCTGCAGGCGAACTACAATGCTCAGAAGAGAAGGAGTCCCATTTGGCTTTTGGAAAGCAAATTTAGCTAAAATGGTTTTTGGGGGGCATGTCGCATTTAGGAAGGCCCTATGGTGCCAGAACCGCAAAAATAAAAAAATAAATAAAAAAAAAACAAACACATGGCATACTATTTTGGCGCTTCAGATGTTGCAGAACTACAACTCCCAGTATGCCTGGACAGTCTGGGCATGCTAGGAGTTGTAGTTATGCAACAACTGGGGAAGAACAGTTTGGAGACCGCTAAGTAGTGGTCTCCAAACTGTAGCCCTCCAGATGTTGCAAAACTACAACTCCAAGCATGCCCAGACCTTTCCAGGCATGCTGGGAGTTGTAGTTCTGCAACATACGAAGGTCCAGATATTGCAGAACTACATGCCCAGCATCTCTGACTGTCTGGCCATGCTGGGAATTGTACTTTTGCAACATCTGGAGACCACCGTATAGTGGTCTCCAAACTGTGCCACTTCAGATGTTGCAAAACAAACTCCCAGCATACCCAGCTGTCTGGGCATGCTGGGAGTTGTAGTTTTGCAGCTTTTAGAAGGCCACAGTGAAGGTCACTTACTGCGATCTTCACTGCAGCCTTATCCACACCGCACTTTCCGGCCGCACTCCTGCTGTCATCTATGCCGCAGCTGGTCCATGATGCCGCCTCCGCTGGTGCGGTAAGCAGGCCATGCTCCCCACCTCGTCTTCCCCCCCCCCCCAACTTCAATCGGTGGGCAGAGCGGGGGAGATGAACTCTAACCCCCCTAGGCATTGCCACGGGATGCCTGCTGATAGATATCAGCAGTCATCCCAGTCTGATCACTGCCCGGCGAGCGGCGGTGATCGGAAATGCGGAGGGCATACAGGTACGCCCTCTGTCCATAAGCACCGGGACGTGGGGGCGTATCCATACGCCCTCCGTCCCCAACAGGTTAAAGTGACTGGTCCTTAGGGTCAAAATGGGCTTGGTCTCCAAGGGGTTAAAACAAAATGAACTAAAAAAATGTTGCTGGGCTGTACAGGAGAAGGTACCAAAAGAGATGCTCCTTTTTAACATTACTCAGTGTTGTGCAGCTATTATCTACAGCTGAACCTCACAAACATATATACCCACCCAATAGATTGACGCAATGGTGGCAATAGTGAAAGCATTTAAAAAGTAAAATATTATAACCTTTTTATTTTACTATGGTTCCACTGCATATATTTTATATATATTTTACTGGGTTAATCCTTCGGGTTTAAATTTTTTTATAAAAGACATAACATTTTCTATGAATACACTGCCTGAACAATTGTGGTTCCATTCACCAAATTTACTTGGATAAAGGAAAGGGGGAGGGGTAAATCTTAGTTTGTGCCCACCTATTAACCCCTTAAGGACTCAGCCCATTTTGGCCTTAAGGACTCAGACAATTAAGTTTTTACGTTTTCATTTTTTCCTCCTCGCCTTCTAAAAATCATAACTTTTATATTTTCATCCACAGACTAGTATGAGGGCTTGTTTTATGCGCGACCAGTTGTCCTTTGTAATGACATCACTCATTATATCATAAAATGTATGGCGCAACCAAAAAACACTATTTTTGTGGGGAAATTAAAAAGAAAAACACAATTTTGCTAATTTTGGAAGGTTTCGTTTTCATGCCGTACAATTTATGGTAAAAATGACGTGTGTTCTTTATTCTGAGAGTCAATACGATTAAAAGGATACCCATGATTACATACTTTTCTATTATTGTTGCGCTAAAAAAAAATCAAACTTTTTAACCAAATTAGTACGTTTATAATCCCTTTATTTTGAGGACCTCTAACTTTATTTTTCCGTATAAGCAGAGGTATGAGGGCTAATTTTTTGCGCCATGATCTGTACTTTCTTTTGATACCACATTTGCATATAAAAACTTAATACATTTTTAATAATTTTTTTAAAAATAAAATGTATTAAAAAAGTAGCAATTTTGGACTTTTTTTTCACGTTCACGCCGTTCACCGTACGGGATCATTAACATTTTATTTTAATAGTTCGGACATTTACGCACGCGGCAATACCAAATATGTCTATAAAATTAATTTTTTACGCTTTTTGGGGGTAAAATAGGAAAAAACTGACGTTTTACTTTTTATTGGGGGAGGGGATTTTTCACTTTTTTTTTTTACTTTTACATTTTTTTTTTATACTTGAATAGTCCCCATAGGGGACTATTCATAGCAATACCATGATTGCTAGTACTGATCTGTTCTATGTATAGGACATAGAACAGATCAGTGTTATCGGTCATCTTCTGCTCTGGTCTGCTCGATCTCAGACCAGAGCAGGAGACGCCGGGAGCCGGACAGAGGCAGGTGAGGGGACCTCCGTGCGGCGTTCTGAATGATCGGATCCCCACAGCAGCGCTGTGGGCGATCTGATCATTCATTGAAATCGCGCACTGCCGCAGATGCCGGGATCTGTATTGATCCCGGCACCTGAGGAGTTAATGGCGGACGCCCGCGAGATCGCGGGGGCGTCGGCCATTGCCGGCGGGTCCCTGGCTGCGATCAGCAGCCGGGATCAGCCGCGCATGACACGGGCATCGCTCCGATGCCCGCGGTTATGCACAGGACGTAAATGTACGTCCTGGTGCGTTAAGTACCACCGCACCAGGACGCACATTTACGTCCTGCGTCCTTAAGGGGTTAATACAAATGAAGATACAGTCATGGCCGTAAATGTTGGCATCCCTGAAATTTTTCAAGAAAATTGGAAAAACTCCAATGGGCTGGACAAAATTATTGGCAACCTTAACTTAATATTTGGTTGCACACCCTTTGAAAAAAAATTACTGAAATCAGTCTCTTCCTGTATCAATAAGCTTCTTACACCTCCCAGCCGGATTGTTGGACCACTCTTCCTTTGCAAACTGCTTCAGGTCTCATTGAAAGGGCGCCTTTTCCCAACAGCAATTTTAAGATCTCTCCACAGACTCATTGCTGGCCACTTCAGAACTTTCCAGCGCCTTGTTGCCATCCATTTCTGGGTGCTTTTTGATGTATATTTGGGGTCATTGTCCTGCTGGAAGACCTAAGATCTCGACGCAAACCCAGATTTCCGACACTGGGCTTTACAGTGCGACCCAAAATCCGTTAGTAATCCTCAGATTTCATGATGCCTTGCACACATTCAAGGCACCCAGTGCCAGAGGCAGTAAAACAACCCCAAATCATCATTGAACCGCCACCATATTTCACTGTAGGTACTGTGTTATTTTCTTTGTAGGCCTCATTCAGTTTTCGGTAAACAGAGCTTTTTGCTAAAGCACATCATCCTATCTTTGTCTCATCTGTCAAGAAGACATTTTCCCAGAAGGATTTTGGCTTACTCAAGACAGTTTTGGCAAAATGTAGTCTTGCTTTTTTATGTCTATGTAAGCAGTAGGGTCCTACTGGGTCTCCTGCCATATCGTTTCATTTCATTTAAATGTCAACAGATATTCAAGCTGTTCTGCAGGCTCAGGGAGCATCAGTGTCAGCACGAACTATCTTTGGAACTTGTTTGGGGCTGCTTATCCACCATCCGGACTACCCTGCATTGGCACCTTTCATAAATTTTTCTCTTCCTTCCATGCCCATAGAGATTAGCTATAGTGGCATGTGTTGCTAACTTCTTGATAATGTTGTGCACTGTGGACAAAGGCAAATCTAGATCTCTGGAGATGGACTTGTAACCTTGAGATTGTTTATATTTGTCCACAATTTTGGTTCTCCAGTCCTCAGTGTGGCACACACAGACACACAATGCAAAGAATAAGTGAACTTCTCTCCTTTTAATCTGCTTTTAGGTGTGATTTTTTTTTTTATATTGCCCACACCTGTTACTTGCTCCAGGTGAGTTTAATGGAGCATCACATGCTTGAAAATCTTACTTTTCCATAATTTTAAAAGGGTGCCAATAATTTTGTCCAGGCCATTTTTGGCGTTTGGTGTGACATTATGTCCTTTTTTGGTTTTGTTCCAATACAAACAAGGGGAATAAACATGTAGAGCAAAACATGCATTACTGCAATCCTTTTCTGTGAGAAATACTTCTTCTTGAAAAATGTCATGGGTGCCGACATTTACGGCGATGACTGTATAACTAAATAGAATTTTTTTTTAAAAATAATTATATATATATATATATATATATATATATATATATATATTGATCCAACCTGCATGTGATAGATGAAAATTCCACTGCTAAACAGAATGGATAAACATTCATAGCAAGAATCCAGTACTTTTACATAAGTGATATTTTGTTTGAGGGACATGCCTAAATGCTTATGAAGCCCTCAACTGTTTTTTGCAGTGACCAAATGCAACATGAGTTGTCTTCTCTACAGATTCAGGGTTCTTATGGTAAGGCCGCATTGTCACCTCTAGTGATTGAACCATTTGGACTCCAGACCCAGGCAGTACCTTTTGAGAAGGTTTTACATGGAACAGCTGTTCACCGTATTTTCTTGTTCAGAGTTAATTTATATAAGTGTGCGTATAAAAAAAACAAAAACAAAGGCCCCTTTAGATGAAATTGAAATTACTTCTATGTAGCTGCACATGTTTAAGTCCTCCTTTAAAGTGTGTCCGTCAAAAAAATTAAATAAAAAACTAATAGCTGAGATCCCCACCGATCATTAAAACAAGCAGGGAGAAGCACACATTCTCCAGCTCACAGAAATCTCCAAGTTGTGAAGCACGACAGAGATTGATGCAAGCCCTGCTCATTGTAATGATAAGTGGGGGTCCTAGCACTAAGATGTCAACCGATCAAAACTTTGATCATCTTGCGACATCTTTGTGATATGTTGAAAGTTTTTTTTTTAAATCACAGGGAAACTTTATATAGAAAAGTCTCACTCTTATCTATGAACAACCTATGCTTCTGCCAATGTGTTCACATGATAAGCTACAGTGGGGCAAAAAATTATTATGTCAGCCACCAATTGTGCAAGTTCTCCCACTTACCCCTTAAGGACTCACGGTTTTTCTGTTTTTTTGCACTTACCTCCTTACCTTTAAAAAATCATTATTTTTAAAATTTTGCACCTAAAAATCCATGATGCCTACATTTTTTGCGCCACCAATTCTACTTAGTAATGACATCAGTCATTTTACCGAAAAATCTACAGCGAAATGTAAAAAAAATATTGTGCGACAAAATTGAAGACAAGACACCATTTTACAACTTTGGGGGGCTTCCGTTTCTACACAGACCATTTTTCGGTAAAAATTACATCTTTATTCTGTAGGTCCATATGATTAAAATGATACCCTACTTATATAGAATAAATTTTGTCATTCTTCTGGAAAAAATCATAACTACATGCACGAAAATTAATACGTTTAAAATGGTCCTCTTCTGACCCCTATAACTATTTTTCCGCATATGGGGCGGTTTGAGGGCTCATTTTTTGTGACGTGATCTGAGGTTTTTAGCGGTACCATTTTTGTATTGATCGGACTTTATGAACGTTTTTCATTCATTTTTTCATTATATACAAAGTGACCAAAAATACGCTATATTGGACTTTGGAATATTTTTTTTCTTACGCCACTGACCGTGTGCGATTTATTATAGTAAAATTTTTTATTGGATATTTTTCAGAGGAACAAGTAAACATGTGCCAAAATGGACACCTAGTGTTCACTACAACAGCAAATACAGCGAAATCACAGTAAAAGTAATGTAGTAACAACAAACATGAATAGCTCCAGATCAATGGGTGGGTTGACAGTGTGCGATTTAATCAATGGATATATTTTTATAATTTGGACATTTCCGCACGCGGTGATACCACATATGTTTACTTTTATTTACAAAGTAGTTTTTTTTAAATGGGAAAAGGGGGTGATTCAAACTTTTATTAGGGAAGGGGTTAAATGATCTTTATTAACTTTTTTTGCAATGTTATAGCCCCCATAGGAGGCTATAACACTGCACACACTGATCTTTTACATTGATCGTTATCCCATAGGATAACATTGATCAAAGATTCTGCCGCTTGACTGCTCATGCCTGGATCTCGGGCACTGAGCAGTCATTTGGCGATCAGACACACAGGAGGCAGGTAGGGGCCCTCCTTGTGTGTTCCAGCTGTTCAGAACACTGCAATCTCACTTAGGAGGTCCCGAACAGCCAACTGAGCTAGCCGGGATATGTTTACTTTCACTTTAGACTTGGTGATCAACTTTGAACACCGCGTCTAAAGGGTTATTTGTGCGCGGCACCGCGATCAGTTCCACTCGCTATTAGCCATGGGTCCTGGCCGTTGTTAGACCAAACCCGCTATGATGCGTGGCCACGCCGTGGCCCTGCGTAGAACGGGAGCGGACTCAGGGCGTACAGGTACGCTCTGAGTCCTTAAGTGGTTAAAAAAATTAACGAGGCCTGTAATTTTCATCATAGGTATATCTCAACTAAAAGATAATGAGAAAAAAAATTCTCAAAAAAATCACATTGTCTGATTTTTAAAGAATTTGCTAATTATGGTGGAAAATAAGCATTTGGTCACCTAAACGCAAGACTTTTTTTTTTTTTTTTTTTTTTTTTTTTTTTAAGAGTCTCCTCTGTCCTCCACTCATTACCTGTATTAATGGCACCTGTTTGAACTTGTTATCAGTATAAAAGACACCTGTTCACAATCTCAAACAGTCACACTCCAAACTCCACTATGGCCAAGACCAAAGAGATGTCAAAGGACACCAGAAACAAAATTGTAGACCTGCACTAGGCTGGGAAGACTATCTCCAATAGCAAGCAGCCTGGTGTGAAGAAATTAACTGTATGAGCAATTATTAGAAAACGGAAGACATAAGACTACTGATAATCTCCCTCAATCTGGGGCTCCACGCAAGATCTCACCCTGTGGTGTCAAAATGATGAAAAGAACGGCTATCAAAAATCCCACAACCACACGGGGGGACCTAGTGAATGACCTGCAGAGAGCTGGGACCAAAGTAACACACTACACCATCAGGGACTCAAATCATGCAGTGCCAGATGTGTTCCCCTGCTTATAGGGGTACTCCAGTGGAAAACTTTTTAAATCAACTGGTGCCAGAAAGTTAAACAGATTCGTAAATTACTTCTATAAAAAAAATCTTTACCCTTCCAGTACTTTTTAGCAGCTGTATGCTACAGAGGAAATTCTTTTCTTTTCAAATTTCTTTTTCGTCTGGTCCACAATGCTCTCTGCTGATGCCCGTATCAGGAACTGTCCAGGAGAAAATCCCAATGCAAACCTATGCTGCTCTGGGCAGTTCCTGACATGGACAGAGGTGTCAGCAGAGAGCACTGTGGACAAGACAAAAAAGAAATTCAAAAAGAAAAGAATTTCCTCTGTAGCATACAGCTGCTAAAAAGTACTGGAAGGGTTAAGATCTTTTTAATAGAAGTCATTTGAAAATCTAACTTTCAGGCACCAGTTGATTAAAAAAAAATAAAAAAAATAGATTTCCACCGGAGTACCCTTTTAAGACAGTACATGTCTGGGCCCATCTGAAGTTTGCTAGATAGCCTTTGGGTGATCCAGAAGGACTGGGAGAATGTCATATGGTCAGATGAAACCAAAGTAGAACTTTTTAGTAAGAAGTCAACTCGTAGTGTTTGGAGGAGAAAGAATGCCGAGTTGCATCCAAAGAACACTATACCTACTGTGAAGCATGGGGGTGAAATCATCATGCTTTGGGGCTGTTTTTCTGCTAAGGGACCAGGATGACTAATCTGTCTAAAGGAAAGAATGAATGGGGCCTTGTATCGTGAGAGTTTGAATGAAAACCTCCTTCCATCAGCAAGTTAGGAAGAAATAGATAAAAACCAGCGCTCAGAGGGACATCAGTTAAAAGATGGGGGAGAAAAGGGGGATATGCATTAATCAGTTTTATGACTTACTCCACGTTGGGGGGGATGCACACTAAACGCAAAAAAATCCCCTCCAAGTTGGCATATAGTATTGCTGGAGTTGATCAATCCGTCATGTAAACAGAGGAATGCAGCCAATATTCTTCATAAAGTTTATTCGCAACGCGTTTCCGAGGTTAAAAGGGCTTTCGCCACCTCCTTCATCAGGCTCAACATAAAAAGTATTCACATGGTTTATATACATTTTGATAATCACATACCATGGACTTCACCATCGTTCCACGCGCTCCATCCAGTTCCCGGCATCTCTCTTTGGTCACGCGGCTTCCGGTCAGCGCTAGATAAATTGACATGCATTGCGTTCCACGACTCAGAGCCGATCCGCCCTGTATTACACCATCATAATTTCCGGGATCGTGGAACGCATGAGGGAAACCTAGTTACGGAAAATGGAGCGCAGAGAACGGTAGGCGTAGCGATATGCTAAAATTCATTATTATAACAATAATAATAATCATAATAAAACATTCATAAAGGAACCTCTAAAATTACCTTATTACAGTGGTTTGAAATAAATTATACAAAAAATATAAAATTACATAGAAGGCAGTAGGCGCATATGGTGCCCAGCTACACTCAGGAAGGTGCTAAAATATCTTTTAGGGTTTTACTCCTTCTAAAAACACATCTAGGTTTTTCAGTGATAATTTTATTTAAGATGGGGTCTCCCTTAATTATACTCCAGTTGGCCCGCAGAATCTTCTTAATTTCAGAATGAGAGTTATTATATCTGGTAATAAAAGCCACATTAAGCATATGATCTTCCCCTGATCAATTTTTATTTTGTTATTTTCTGGAAGACAGTCTATCTGGGATAGGGTATTGACTTTTTATAGCCCCATCTACCAGGGGTTTGGGATAGCCTTTTTATCTTAACCGTTTTTTTTTAGGACCAGGGTTTGTAGTTTGAATTCTTGGTCAGATGAACAGTTACGTCTTAGGCTGGGTCCACACTACGTTTTGTCCCATACGGGAGCGCATACGGCAGGGGGGAGCTAAAAGCTCGCGCCCGTATGTTACCGTATGCGCTCCCGTATGCCATTCATTTCAATGAGCCGACCGGAGTGAAACGTTCGGTCCTGTCGGCTCATTTTTGCGCCGTATGCGCTTTTACAACCGGACCTAAAACTGTGGTCAACCACGGTTTTAGGTCCGGTTGTAAAAGCGCATACGGCGCAAAAATGAGCCGACCGGACCGAACGTTTCACTCCGGTCGGCTCATTGAAATGAATGGCATACGGGAGCGCATACGGTAACATACGGGAGCGCGAGCTTTTAGCTCCCCCCTGCCGTATGCGCTCCCGTATGGGACAAAACGTAGTGTGGACCCAGCCTTATCCTCTTCATCTGACCATAGGGAACATTGTTCTTCCAACTTTTACTGTGGCAGCTATCATAACTCAGATAGCTGTTTGCATCGACCTCCTTAAAATAAAAACCTAGATGTGTTTTTAGAAGGAGTAAAACCCTAAAAAAATATTTTAGCACCTTCCATACCTAGGAAGCAAAGGTCAGTCAAAAAACAATATAAAGGGGGGTTTAGGAGATACTAAGGGGGTATACAAATGCGGCATAAGTCGTAAATGGTGCGAACAAATTTGCCACAAGAGGACCGAGGTAGATATTTTGGATGGATCCAAACCACATTCCATAAAAGAACGTTTAGATTGTAGTAGTAATTATGTTGTCTACATGATAGAATGTCCATGTGGACTACGGGATGTTGGTAGGACAATAAATAGTTTAAGAATTAGGATCAATAAACATAGATCCAACATAAAAAATGGATACACACTACATAGTGTGTCACAACATTTTTTTATACCACCACCAAAAAAATCCTAAAGAAATGAAAGTGACACCACTGGAAAAAGTTAGTAACCAAGTTAGTAATTACAAAACACTATGTAATAAGGAAATGTTTTGGATTTTTAAGTTAAATACTCTAATCACTCAGGGTCTAAATAAGATTTTAGAACCAGTATACTAGGGGGGTACTGGGTATTATGAGTGTAGCTGGGCACCATATGAGCCTACGGCTTTCTATGTAATTTTATATTTTTTATGTATAATTTATTTCAAACCACTGTAATAAGGAAATTTTAGAGGTTCTTTTATGAATGTTTTATTATGATTATTGTTATTATTGTTATAACAATGAATTTTAGTATATCGCTACACGTACCGTTCTCTGCGCTCCATTTTCGGAACTAGGTTTCCCTCATGCATTCCACGATCCCGCAAATGATGATGGTGTAATACAGGGCGGATCAGCTCCGAGTCGTGGAACGCAATGCGTGTCAATTAATCTTGAGCTGACTGGAAGCCGCGTGACCAAAGAGAAGGATCATGTGACTAACCGGAAGTACAGAGGGACGCCGGGAACTGGATGGAGCATGGAGAACGACAGTGAAGTCCATGATAAGCGATTATCGAAATGTATATAAACCATGTGAATACTTATGTTGAGCCTGATGAAGGTGGTGGCAAAAGCCCTTGTAACCTCGGAAACGCGTCGCGAATAAACTTTATGAAGAATATTGGCTGCATTCCTCTGTTTACATGAAGGATTGATCTACTCCAGCAATACTATATGCCAACTTGGAGGGGGGGGTTTGGGTTAAAGTCTGCATCCCCCCCAACGTGGAGTAAGTCATAAAAATGATTAATGCATATCCCCTTTTTCTCCCCCATCTTAACTGATGGCCCTCTGAACGCTGGTTATTTTTATCTATTTCTTCCTATATTGTCTGTACGGTTGCACATGGAGTCCATCCGGACCAAGACCCTGACGCTCTCCAGCATTGATTGGATACCCACTCCGGTGGAGGAACATCTTGCTATAGAAATATATATATTTATATATAACAACGTGGCCCAGAGGGTGTTCGCGGTGGATTCAATTGTTTATGGGACCCACTGCTCACACCAGGTGAGTTGTTTTTTTTCCATACTGCTCTTATTATTGTTTCAGATTGAAGCAATCCCTTCGAGTTATTTTTAATTTTTGTTTTTATTCCATCAGCAAGGGCATTGAAGATGAAACGTGGCTGGGTCTTTCAGCATGACAATGATCCCAAACACACCACCCAGGCAACGAAGGAGTGGCTTTGTAAGAAGCATTTCAAGGTCCTGGAGTGGCCTAGCCAGTCTCCAGATCTCAACCCCATAGAAAATCTTTGGAGGGAGTTGAAAGTCTGTGTTGCCCAGTGACAGCCCCAAAACATCACTGCTCTAGAGGAGCTCTGCATGGAGGAATGGGCCAAAACACCAGCAACAGTGTGTGAAAACCTTGTGAAGATACAAATACAAAGTATGGAGATGAACTTTTGAGGGCGTGGCCTGGCTGCTGAGGGCTGTGAGAGCTCCGTTACCGAGGTCTTAATTAGCGACTTTATACAGCTCGTACTGCCCGTACGATCATCACCCCAGACAGCCCTTTCCTCCCTGACCATGGCTGGCCGCCGTAAACGGGTCGTGAGACAAGGAACTCTGTAGAAATTCAGTTTCACGAGAGTGGAGCGCAGGACTCAAGATGGCGCAGACTCCGGCACTTCAGCATCTCCTTCCTGCCCACGCAGCAGCACGCACTTAGCTGCTCCTCTGCCGCCTAGAAGATCCAGCTATCCGGGGCTGCCTCCGGACCTCCTCCTCCTGCAGCCCTGTCCGCTCACACCTCGCCCTCCGCCCGCAGCACTGACGACCTCAGAGAACCGCACACTGGCTCCTCCGTGAAGTCTCCTGTCCGGGACGCAGATGGGCCGCCATCTTCCCCATCTAACAGCCAGGCCAAGCAGTGACCTAGTCTCTCCTCAACTCCTGGGGCCTCCGGTACCTCTGCCTGGGGTGACGTTGAGAACCTGCCTCCTGTAAGTATGTCCCTAGACGAGATTTCAGTATCGGGACAAATGATTACAGATGTTACTCTGAAAGCCATGCTAATGGCCCTTAGACAGACCTTCCTGGGGGACTTTAATTCTTTAATACCCCCTGTCAATGTGGCGGTGGACGAGCTAGGAGGAAGGGTGGACCACATAGAGCACAAATTTGAGGAATTTTCAGAATTCCATAACGCCCTCATAGACTCTCATAATGGTCTGGAGGAGGAGGTTGAAGCCATGAGAGCCAAAATTGCGGATTTAGAGGATAGAAGCAGGAGGAATAACGTCAAACTCTGTGGGTTCCCCGAATCTGTACAGCCAGAGGACATACCGCAATATGTTTGTTCCCTGCTGCAAGTGGTGCTTCCCTCCTGTACAGCACACAAATTAGAAGTGGACAGGGCTCAGAGTTCCTCGCCCCCGTCACCTTGATGATTCGTTCCCCAGGGACATCCTGGCAAGAATACATTTTTTCAATATCAAAGTAAGAGTTATGGAATACGCCAGAAAGAATGGTGGCTTGTCTGCACCCTATCATAATATCACTATCTACGCTGAATTGTCTGCTGCCACCCTGCAAGCCCGGAGATCCTTGCTGCCGATAACACAAGCCCTGTGATCAGCCTCCATACAATAAATGGGGCTTCCCTGTGCGACTGCTGATCCGCAAAGATAATAACATCATGTGATCCACTCGATGAAAGAAGGACTGGCATTATGTTCAGAACTGAAGATACCCCCTGCTCAACCACGCAGCTTTCCCTCTGGATCCACAGTACCGAAACTCCCAAGAGACTGGTCAACTGCTTGAAGGTTCCTAATTTTAAGTAACTACCCGTTGGTACGGCAGTACTAGACGACCTTTCTAGTCTCATGGCAGTCCGCAGAGACTAGGCCTCCTGTCCATGACCTTAGTCCTCTGGCTACAGCGTGGACTAATTCCCCTTACCTCTTTACAAGCTCCATCTGTAGGAGCTTTGAGTTCCTGTTTGTTCATTTATGTTAATTTTTGTTTATTCAATGAATTTTGTCTCTCTGTTCATCCCTCTATTACTATGTCACTCACTATTTCTGACTCCTCTACTTGTGGTGTCTCTACTCTCCAATTCAGAGGGGGTGCGTGCTGGCTGGGAGGCGCGCTTCCTTACACTGACATCATTACCTCCGACTATCCTCCTCTCCTCTCTATTAGGCCCATTTCACAACCAAATCCAGGGGCACGTTAATAGCTATTAACAACTCCGTATCCTTTGCCCTTTATGACACTATTTCTGACCCCAATGGTCGCTTCCTGATAGTATGCTGTCCAGTGAACTCTATTCCCCTGACGTTGGTTTCTGTGTATGCTCCGAATCGTAGCCAGTATTGTTTTCTCACTAAGGTCATAACAAAAGCTCGTAGCCGCAACTGGGGTTCCCTATTGATGGGGGGGGGGTGACTACAATTTGGTGATGGACCCCTCCATTGACTCTTCTGCCCCTCTGCGTTCACAATCCATGTCACTATCAGACTGGGCGTGGAAACATGAGATACAACTTCTGGCGTATAGGCCATAGTACAGAGAGGAACTATACATTTTTCTCCCCAATGCATAACACATACTCCCGGCTAGACATGTTTCTGGTCGATAACAGCCTGCTGACTACAATAGCTAACACATCAATTGAAACTATCACGTGGTCTGACCACTCATCCTTTTCCCTTACTCTACATGACAAGGTATCTTCCCCGTCCGCCTATATGTGGCATCTTAACCCTTTTCTACTGTCACATCGGGAATATTCCCAAACATTGAAGTCTGAGATTGCTGACTATTTTTCAATTAACATAGGTTCAGTTACTAGTTCTATATCCCTATGGAACTGCCATAAAGCGGACACTAGAGGCCTTTGTATCAAGTATAGCTCTATTCTCAAAAAATTTAGACCAACAACTGACATCTCTTCTTACCCGACTACAGGTTGCTGAGAAGTTGAATAGAGACTCTCCGTCTCCCCAAAACGCTTCCATCCTCCGTACACTCCGAACCGACCTGCGCCAGCATATGCTTGACTCCTATGAAAAAGCTTACAAGAAAACCCAGGCGAGATATTATGCACAAGACAATAAGGCAGGTAAACTACTTGCACACATATTAAAAGCCTGACAACTCAAGACACGCATACCTGCACTCGTTCACCCGACTTCGGGAGCCAAATTAATCACCCCTGCGGATATCGCGGAAGGTTTTAATGCCTTTTATGCCTCTCTATACAATCTAGATGCGTCAATAGATTCACCGCTGAATCATTCGGAATTAGTCAACCAATATTTAACGAAGCTTCAA
This sequence comes from Hyla sarda, assembly GCF_029499605.1. NCBI lineage: Eukaryota > Metazoa > Chordata > Amphibia > Anura > Hylidae > Hyla > Hyla sarda. The sequence goes on along the minus strand of NC_079189.1, from coordinate 341,916,808 downwards.
CTGCCCTCACTCACTGAACAACAGTGCCTAGAATTGAGTGCCCCTATCTCCCTACAAGAAGTCCAAAAAGTAATTTCCTCTTTACCAGCCAACAAAGCACCTGGACCGGACGGGTTCACCAGCGCCTATTATAAATCCTTCTCTTCCCTATTGTCCCCACATTTACTAGCCTTCTGCAATGAAGCAATGGCTACGGGTATATTTCCTAAGGAAAACTTACAAGCACTAATCACGACAATTCCCAAACCGGCAAAGCCCACAGATGTTTCACAGAACTATCGTCCAATATCTCTACTAAATCGGGACTTGAAAATTTACTCCAAAATCATAGCTCTAAGATTATCCCCTGTTTTACCTGATTTAATAAGTTCTGATCAATCTGGTTTTGTGGCAGGACGTCAGATAGTGGATAATACTCGCCACCTACTGAGCGTTTTCCATCACATAGAAAACACCCAAACTCCTGCAGTGATGCTCGCTTTGGATGCCGAGAAGGCGTTTGACCGCCTCCGCTGGTCGTTCGCCTTCTCTGTCCTCCGCATTTTGGGCTTCCCTGGCCCAATATTGTCAGCTATAGCGACACTTTACACCTGCCCTTTGATATACATTCTCTCCATCGAACCGCTCGCCCAAGCAATTAGATTAGATAAGGGGGTTAGAGGTGTAGAGATTGGTACTAGTATTTCCACCATCTCGCTTTATGCGGATGAGGTCTTGTTAATGCTAACTGACCCTGTAAACGCCATAGCATCGGTGATGAGCCTTATTACTCCGTTTGGTCACTTATCATATTATTCTCTCAATACATCTAAAACCCAGGCCCTCCCCTTGAACCTGCCCCAACACATGGTGTCAACTCAAACGACAATATGCATTTGATTGGAAGGACCACGCTATAGACTATTTGGGTGTTCACCTATCTTACCCTCATGCTCCCCTATACCATTTTAATTATGAACCTTTACTTCAGCAACTTAAACGAGATGTTACATAGCTCTCTAAAACAGACGTATCATGGGTAGGCCGCATTGCGGCATTCAAATGTTCCTACTCTCCAAACTACTCTTTATGTTTCGCTCCCTCCTGATTTCCCTCCCTGATTCTTTCTTTCGCGCAGCACAAAAAAACACTCACGGACTTTGACTCTCCAACTCCATCTTGTCCAGAGCTATTGACGCAGGTGGCCTTAGCAATCCTGAAATTAGAAATTACTACCTAGCAACTTTAATATCCCTACTGAAACATTGGTGGTCTCCCCCCCCCCCCCCCCCCCCCTTTGACTCTCCCTGGGCGAAGTTAGAATACCTCTGTATTAATCCCATAACTTTGCGGGAGCTAATGTTATTAGCATTATGGAAGCTCCCTGAACCACATTTGTCTCACCGAATAGTCAGGGCCTCATACAGTGCATGGAAGTATTACCTGTCATCTCATGTTCCCAGAGGAATTACTGTCTCACAAGACATGCCTCTCTCCTTGATACAAGCACAAATTCCGAACTTAGATCTTCGAGGGTGGATGTCCAATGGTATCACACTCTCCAAGCATCTTTTAGATGTACATGGTGTCAGGCCCTTCTCGGAGCTGAGCCGAATATCTCCTCCCTAACAGGGATTTCTTTATTTATTTACAAGTTAGACACTTTCTCCAAGCCCTGCAACCATCCACACTGGGGATAGACAGATATACATTTCACTATCTTTCTTCATCTCAAAAGGGACTAAAACCGGTATACGTTGCACTCACTAACTTGGACGATTTTAGGAAAACTTATCCACTCAGAGCTTGGGAAAGGGATCTTAATTTCACGGCAGGAGAGGACGAGTGGCGAACAGCATTCAGAAATGTTAGGAAAGCCTTCCAATGTGCATCACATTTTGAATCCGCTTACAAATCTTTACTCCGATGGTATTTTACACCAGACAGACTATCCCGCATATACCCTGGGTCCTCAGATGCTGGCGTGTGTGCGGCGGAAGAGGCACATTGGCCAACATTCTCTGGTACTGCCTTTGATTGCCTCCTATTGGACAGCAGTCAAGAAGTTACTCAACTCTCTCCTCCTCAGTACAGTCGATTGGTCTCCTCAATCCTTGCTACTTTTTATAGATATGTCATGTATCCCATCTACACACAGGGACTTAGTATTTTTTCTATGATGTTAATTATACAGAATGTTAACTAGACACTGGAAGTCAGCGACGATACCCTCTTGACTTCTCAGCAGAATTCAGACTACATACGCGTTTGAACATATCATAGCCAGAGGATCGGGAAATATGCTCAAGTTCTCCACTAGATGGCGACTCTGGGAACAATCCTCACACTTTGTACCTATTTGACTATGCGACCATACGCCCCCACCCCTCTATCTTGGTGACATAAATCATCAACGCCATGTCCATCCCTGCCTACCTCCACTATCAACTGGAAGCTAACTGTCCCACACTGCTACCACTACTGATCTTCCACAGTATTGTAGTATTACTACTCCACTGACACCCTAGGAAGACACCTTAACTTAAATATGTACATATCTACACATAGATTGAGTTGGAGATAGCAGATAACCTACTGGTTGATTGCACCCTCGAGTGATGTTCTGATTTACAAAATGCATTGATACAGGGAAATCTGTTACATCTGGTAAGATGACTTAGTTATCCTTTATTTTACATTCCTTTTTCCTTATGGAAACTCTTCCCCTAGGACCGACTTTAGTGATGCGCTATTGCAATTTTAATGCTGAACACCTGTATGTACCTACTTTCTGTTCTAAAATGACATAACATGTATTTGCAATTCCTGTGTTTAAGTACCTTAATAAAAACTATTGAACGCATTGAGATGAACTTTTGTTATTGACAAAATACTTATTTTCCACCATAATTTGCAAATAAATTCTTTAAAAATCAGATAATGTGATTATGGATTTTTTTCTCATGTCTCTCATAGTTGAGGTATACCTATGATTAAAAAAAAAAAAAAAAAAAAAAGTCCTCTAATTTTCATGTGGGAGAACTTGCACAATTGGTGGCTGACTAAATACTTTTTTGCCCCACTGTATATGTTTGATTACGTGCTAAGAAAGTTATGCATGCGTCAAACATATCCAGTATACCCAGTATGCCTCCATTCATCTGGATCAAGATGGGTTGTAAAATATTTCTGTGAGACAAATTAATTTTTTCATTGTTACCATTTTTGGGGTACATGTGACACTGAGCACTATTCCATTTGGAGGTGGTATGAATTAAAAAAAGATCAGTTTTGCTTTTTTTTTAAATGGGCACTGTCAGATGAAAACTTATTTACATCTTGGCAAAAGAATAGTTTTTCTAATATACTTAAAAATGTTTTCACATTTTATTAAAGAAAACTGCCTTTGAAAATCCCAGCACTAGGGGTCCCCATACCTTCTGTGACACTGATGAGTCCCACAGCCGCATGAGCGTGTCCAAGGGTCATGGACACGAGATGGATTATTGACAAGGCTACAGGAGGAACACAGGCTGCAGCAACACTGCTGTAACACAGTTACCACCAAAGACAATATGGTAAGTGTATAACTTAGATCAGTGTTTCCCAACCAGGGTGCCTCCAGATGTTGCAAAACTACAACTCCAAGCATGTCTGGATAGTCAAAGGATGTCTGGACATGCTGGGAGTTGTACTTATGGAATAGTTGGAGGTACACTGTTTGGATAACTTTGTGCAGCAGTGTTGCATTCAGCTGTGTGCCTACAGGTTTTGCAAAACTACAAGTCCCAGCATTACAGGACTGCCTAAGGATGACACACACATGAGAAGATCTAAGTCAGAGTTTCCAAACCAAAGGCTGCCCAGGCATGCTGGGAGTTGTAGTTTTGCAACATCTGGAGGCACCCTGGTTGGGAAACACTGATCTAAGTTATACACTTACCATATTGTACAAGAGTACAGGCAATCTCCAATAATCAGTGTGTGTGTCTGTACAGCATGAAACCAGAAAGAAAACGGTCACAGAGCAGGGCCGCTAGGCTCCCGAAAGCAGTTAGTCAGCAAAGTGAGGGAGGGAGAGGAGTCATCACATCTGATGGGGTCCGCTGGAGTCAGCAGCTTCTGACACTTTAAGAAAGCAATGGATGCCAAGAGCTAGCGTAGCGGGATTTGCCGCAAGCATGCAAGTTCGGCGCTACGTCATCATTATGCCCATGCGTCAGGAGAGGCAGCAGTGGGAAACCTGGAGGACTTGACTACTGAAGAGGAGTCCTACAGCATCTGCCGCAGGTATCTTCAACTTCTGTGCTCCACTGCTTCTCTGGTTGGGGGACTTACTGCTTAGAGCTATGGCCCATAGAAGTGGATCACAGACGGGATGAGCAATGGAGCACAGAAAAGTATATGGCTGCCAGGGGGGCATCTATCTACAGGGGGCAGGGCATCTACCTACAAGGACACTACAACCTACAGTGAGGGGAGGCATCTATCTAACAGGTAACTGCTACTTAAACCTACCGTGTTTCCCCAAAAACAAGACATACCAATAAAATAACTCAATGAGCCAAGTTCTATGGTGTTGCAATCAATCACCAGGTGTGGAGCTCCACTCTTAGCTCCCAAACATGCAGTGTACAAGGTACCTGGGCTATATACGCAAAGGCAGTGCTAGCATACACATAGAAAAGATAAACTCACTGTTCCAGTAGAGTATAAACGACCAGCTGATCTTCATTTATTTTTCATTCTTTAATAAAGTGCAGTATACATCTTCCAGAGCAGGTGTCGGCAACCCCTGGCACGCGTCCCGGGCGGAGAAGTGTTCCCTCCGCTTGCTAGTGGGGATACGGGACACCTGTCCCGGATCCCCAGGAGAGCGAGCACTGCTTTAAGCTGTGTGCGCACAGGCGCGCACACACAGCCAAAGCCTCCTCAGTGAGCCGCAGGACCTGCAGCTTCACTGAGAGGAGACCTGTGAACTCTGCCCTCACGCAGTGCAGGTGCCAATGAGTAACGGGAGAAGAACGCAACCAGCTTGTGCTGCTGATGAGATCCCTTCCTGCGATATAGGTAAGTGTGAGTTTTTTTTTTTTTTTTTAATCACCCTGGCATCAGCAGGGGAGGTGAAGATGATTTGGGGGGATACAATGAGTCCTCAGATCTATTCCTGGCAGGTGTTTTAGTTCTTGACAGTCATCTTTTCTTTGTAGGGTAATGAAGACAGAGACCTGCCAGGAAGGATGCCCGAACATATAAACAGCCCAAAAGATGAATGTGTGGTGTTTATAGGAGGCCCTGTGACTATAATAAACAACTTTCTTTGTTTATAGAACTAAATACCTGGACAAATGTTAGAAGAAAGGGGCACAAGAGTGACGGAAGGGAAGGTATGAAAGAAGGGAGATGGGCAGGGAGGAAAGGAAAAATGACGGATGAAGAAAGAATGGGAATAAAAGATAAAGCAAGGATGGAGGAAAGAATAAAGGAAAGAAAAAGAAAGTTGGGAAGGAAGGGAAGAAGGAAGGATGAAAGCAGCTAGAAAGGAGGAAGAAACACAGAAAGGGCACTGAATGGATGCAAATGAAAGAATGGAGAAAAAGGGAGTGAGGATGTGAATGATGGAGAGAATAGAAAGATGGAAGGAAGCTGTATGAAGAACAGGAGGACAAAAAAGGAAGGAGGATAAAAGATAGGAAGGAGGTGAGAAGAGAGGGATAGATGAAAGTAAGGAGGTTGTAAATTAAAGAAATAAAGAGGCAAGGCGGGGGGGGGGGGGGTGAAATAAGGAATTATGGGAGAAATGGGATAAGATAGGAATTCTGAAGGGAAGGTGGAGGTAAGAACAAAGGAAGTAGAATGGGAGAGAGGTGGAGGGAAAGGGGGTGCAGGTGACAGGCGGGAGGGTGCACCTTTTAAAAATCATAACCCTTTCAATTTTGCACCTAAAAATCCATGAGGGCTTATTTTTTGCACCACCAATTCTACTTTGTAATGACATGAGTCATTTTACCCAAAAATCTATGGCGAAATGGGAAAAAAAATAAATCATTGTGCGACAAAATTGAAGAAAAAACACCATTTTGTAAATTTTGGGGGCTTCCGTTTCTATGCAGTACATTTTTGGTAAAACTGAAACTCTTTATTCTGTAGGTCCATACGAATGAAATGATACCCTACTTATATAGGTTTGATTTTGTCCTACTTTTGGAAAAAATCATAACTATATGCACGCAAATAAATACATTTAAAATTGTCCTCTTCTGACTCCTATAACATATTTTTCTGTGTACAGGTTAGTATAATTTTTTTTTTTTTTTTTTGTGCCGTGATCTGAAGTTTTAATTGGTACCATTTTTGATCGCTTTTTATTCCTTTTTTATGGTATGAAAGGTGACCAAAAATACGCTATTTTGGACTTTGGAATTTTTTTGCGCGTACGCCATTGACTGTGCGGTTTAATTAATATATTTTTATAGTTCGGACATTTACGCACGAGGCGATACCACATGTTTATTTTTATTATGTTTATATATTTTTATATGGAATTTGGGAAAAGGGGTGGGGGGTTTGTGATTTAAACTTTTAATAAGGAAGGGGTTAATTTATGTGTTTTTAAACTTTTTTTTTGTTTTTGTTTTGTTTAACACTTAGTCCCCTTAAGGGACTTTTAGGAGGAATCATTTGATTCCTCACACAGATCAATGTGGTTGCATAAAATCCACACCACTGGACCAAGGATGGAGTAAAGTTACCCTTAGACGCCGCTGTCAGCTTTGACAGCGGCCATCTAAAGGTTTAATAGCCGGCCGTGGCGATCGCCGCATGTCGGCTATTAACGCCGGCCCCCAGCTACAAGAATCAGCTGGGGGCCGGCCGGTATGATGCGGGCTCGAGTCGGGAGCCCGCGCCATACCACCTTAACGGCACATGGTTAAAGGTGAAGACAGGTCGCTGAAACGTAGCCTGTTCTGTAACACTGTTTGGAATGGAATAAACTTCACCGAATTCCGCACTTTATACTTGAGGTGTGGAGAGCACTGGAAAAATGCAGACACGAAGATGTTTGTTCTGCAGATGCTGCAGTGATGGGTTTTGGCTGTAAGAAGTCATCATGGCGGACTGAGCCAGATGGAGAACAGAAGTAAAGAGGATGCCGCCGACTGTAAAAGATGTGAATTGTGAGTCCGCTATTGTAACTGTGTATATTATTGCACAACACAACTGAATTATATGTAAAAAAGGGGGGGGGGGCAGTGCTGTATTATGATGGGGCTGATTCTGAGGTTTGTATTATGTAGGAGTCTGATTCTGGGGTCTGTGTTATGGTGGGTTTTGTATTATGTAGGAGTCTGATTCTGGGGTCTGTGTTATGGTGGGTTTAGTATTATGTAGGAGTCTGGTTCTGGGGTCTGTATTATAGTGGGTGGCGATTCTAGGGTCTGTATTATGTAAGGGGGGGGGGGGTCTGTATTATGGTGGTGTCTCATTCTGGGGTCTGTTTTACAGTAGGGACTGATCCTGGGGTCTGTATTATGGTTAGGACTGATTCTGGGTGGTCTGTATTATGGTGGGGACTGATTCTAGGGGGTCTGTATTATGGTGGGGACTGATTCTGGGGGGTCTGTATTATGGTGGGGTCTGTATTATGGTGGGGACTGATTCTGGGGGGTCTGTATTATGGTGGGGACTGATTCTGGGGGGTCTATTATAGTGAGGACTAATTCTGGGGGTCCGTATTATAGTGGGGACTAATTCTGGGGGTCCGTATTATAGTGGGGACTAATTCTGAGTGTCTGTATTATAGTGGGGACTAATTCTGAGTGTCTGTGTTATAGTGGGGACTGATTCTGAGTGTCTATTCTGGTGACGACTGATTCTGGGGTCTGTATTATGGTGGGGTCTGATTCTGAGGTCTGTATTATGGTGGGGTCTGATTCTGGGGTCTGTATTATGGTGGGGTCTGATTCTGAGGTCTGTATTATGGTGGGGTCTGATTCTGAGGTCTGTATTATGGTGGGGTCTGATTCTGGGGTCTGTATTATGGTGGGGTCTGATTCTGGGGTCTGTATTATGGTGGGGACTGATTCTGGGGTCTGTATTATGGTGGGGACTGATTCTGGGGTCTGTATTATGGTGGGGACTGATTCTGGGGTCTGTATTATGGTGGGGACCGATTCTGTGGTCTGTATTATACAGGTCTCAGTAAAAATGGTTGTTCTCACTGTAAGGTCCTTACAGAGAATACTATATATGGACAATTCTGAAAAACCCCACCCTGTGACAAGCCCCAACCACAGCAAGCCACACCCATATTGGCGGCACACCAAGTGACTTAGAAAAAAAATTTGGGCACAGCACTACCAAAAGGTTGCCTACCCCTGTTCTAGAGTTACACGTCTCCATACTGATAATTCTATTGCACAACTCTGCACAATGGAGGTGGGGAGCCAGCTCGCCGTGTTCCCCTGCCTCTTCAATACTCCCTGCTCTGTCTGCTCCCATAATGAATATGCAAAAGTATTCACTCTCCCGTCGCTAGGACTAGAAAGCTTGTGCAATCCTGTGCAACCCCACTTAACTCTTTTGGGGACAGACACTATAAGCAGCAGGACAGACACTAAGCAACAATCTATATAGATACTGTCCGCCTACTAGCAAGTAGAAGACCGCACATGCAGCCAAGTTGCAAAAAGATGACACTTGCCTGGCACTTGATGGTAGTGGACCGTCGTGGTGTAGAGGTCAAACTCCAGAGTAGTAGTAGAAAAACAAGGGCATTATTTATTACATACAAGGTGCGACAACGCTTTTCCAAGGGTCTGCACCCCTCTTCCTCAGATGAGGGGGGCCTGTGGAAGAGGGTGCAGACCCCCTCGAAACACGTGGTTACACCTTGTATGTAATAAAGAATGCCCTTGTTTTTAAATAATATTTATTTTGCCATACATTTTACGGTAAAATAAAAGGTGTCACCAAAAAAGTACCGTTGGATGTGCAAAAAAAAAAAAAAAAAAGCCCTCTGTACGGCTCTGTGGATGGAAAAATAACAGTTATGACTCTAAAAGGAGAGGTGACACCTAAGATAAACTGTTGTAAAGGAGAGAAGAAAAAAAATAAACAGTCAAGTGGTTTGGTATGGTATTTGCAATTACATCAAATAAAACTCAAGATGATACACTAACATGAAAGACTAAGCGGGCACTAGAAAAAAAAAATACCCAGCGTCTTAAAGTTTTTTTCCCCCATGCTTAAATGATTGATTGCCTACCCTCAGGACAGGCAGTCATTTTGTGCAAGGTGCTCCCACCCAGCCCCCACCCATGTTTGGTGCCCCACACTTCACAGTGAACATTAACAGAAGCTGTGTGCTGTACACTGTGTGGTGGTACCAAGGTACTATAGCTCTTCTTCCAATGGCGTTAATAGAAGGGAAGCTGCAGTACCCAGCTACACAGCTAATTGGCATTGATGCCAGCCACCAATCATTTATGCCTGGAAAATACCCTTTAAATTTACAGTATAACATATGGCACACTTCAAGTTAAATTAAGACACAAAGCTCTTAAAATATAAGCATTATCAGAAACAGTGAACTTGCAAACCAACCTAAATCGTTGAGCTTGTTGGGCTAGTGGTCCTGGGTATCTCCGGTTTGGGGACTGATATAACTGGGACAGAATAGTGTGGTTTACTTTTTGGCTTGGATTGTTGGCAAATTTAACAGTTATGGGTTCTGTGGCTCCTGGAGGTTTCTGTCCATTTAGGCCTTTAATGGCTTCTTCTGCCTCAATCCTTTTGTCAAAACGAATGAATCCAACTCCCCTGGATACACCTATTGTTGAAATATAATTACAGTTATGTAGTAAAAATAAAGGGCAACAGCATGCAGCAAATATATCACCTGGAAAAATAGCAGACAGCCTATATTAGAAAAAACTATGCTGAAACATTGTTAGCATAAAACCTGATGACAGGTCCCTTTTAACTTGTATGTAACTGGTGGCAACACGTTAAATATGGTAAAATTGGCTCTCATATCCCAATGTCTTACAGGTAGTCCGTGATCGTAAATGGGAGAGATTTAACATAGCATTTTGACCTTTTTCGCTTATGTCAAGTCCACAAAATGTCTCATGTACGCCAAAGTACTTTTTTATGCGACTAAACAGAAAGCACTAAACAGCCTCGCTTTACAGTGGTCAGGAATTTATGAAGTGCAAAAGTCGCACTTAAATACGCCAAATATACACAAACCCCTCCAAAAGCTCACAAACCTAAGCCAGGGCAGACCTGGCTTACAAAAATGCCTTTGGGAAACACTTAAAGAGGCACTGTCATTGTTAAAAATGTTTCATATATTGCAGGATTAATAATATGACATTTCACAATATACACCTGTTAACATTTTTTTACATTTTCACCTGAAATTCAAGCTCAAAATAGCCGCCACTAGGGGTCGCCTGTCTTTTAGCCAGACAGACTAGTCTATATTTTACAGCATACTGGATACCGGCAGTAAAGCATACCAGTATCCAGATTTCTATTGAGTGTATGCAAAACTACAGATAAAGGATGTGTGGACATGCTGGGAGCTGTAGTTTTACAACAGCTGGAGGCAACACTGCTCTAACACCGTTATTTACAAACATTGCAGCATCAGTTGTTACTAAACTACAACTCCCAGCATGTTGAAATAGTCAAAGCTTTCTCGGACTCCTGAATGACAAAGAAGTTGATCAGACATTCAGGAGTCTGAAAGATGAATGACACACATAGTGACAGCTATGCTGATTAGTGAAGTATGCAAGGATCCTGATAAATTTGTATTTATATACAGATCCTTTTATTCCTTGTATGACATAAGTTCTCCTTTCTAGTAACCGCAAGGCATAAGTTACACCAATCCATATAAGGGTACAGACCTTAAGTCACGTACATCCTGTTATTCTGCTTGGCTTGACTGCTGACGTGTAACTATTGTACAATTTTGTCATTTCCTCATGATATATAACTAAGAATTGGTAAAAGTAAAGCAGAGTGATATTAGACGGTATCCTGTGTGTTTGTATTCTTTCCACACCCGACAAGACGCTCTCCTGGCGCCAATACAAGCCTTAAGCCAAATTGGACCTGGTACCAGGGGTACCGAGTAGACCGAGAACCTTTCAGCTGGGGGCTCAGTCCGGGGTCGAGAGGGTCGTCCTCCGGAACGGTAAGAACCATATCCTTGTGTGGTATTGTCGACCCGGGGGGCACTGGCCACGTCTCGATCCCAGTAAGTATAACAGTTACTTGCTTTCATATCGTGTCTGGGACACAATATTGAATTCTGTTCAGGGAACAGGCGAAATGAGGAACTAAGACTAATCTGACAATCCAGGGTGATTGTTGTCTAATTTGGCTTAATGCTTAAGAAACTTCTTGCATTTCTGTTTAGTGGGTTAATAAATTCTCTTTTTCCCCCTTGAGCTTAAGAAGAAACGTGAGTATACTAACCATTGCCTTAATGTATAAGTATAAGGTGCATATAATTGTTATAATAATAATAACTGTAATAATAATACGCTGCTTGTTCTCAGAACATCTGTAAGACGCCCCACCCTCCCGGCTAGAGGAAACTTGTTGACCCGGGATGTGGTGAAAGCAAGTGACAGTTTGTTCAGAGATACCACGCATGCTCAGTGATTGGTGCAATTAAATTAGAGAATCCCTACTCTGTTGAGAGGAATTGTCGGAGCCTTCACGGTTCAGTACAGCCACTCCAGAGACTGTAGTTTTGCACCAATTACAGAACATGGGTTCCAAATCATCTAAATCATATCCTTCTCCCCTTCCCGGTCAAACATGTAAAAATTATGTGGTCTGAGTTAGCCCTACAGGATGGGACTTAGTGAATCCGTGGGTAGAAGAGATAGCTGGTTGGTCAGAATTCATGGAGGACTCCAGCCGATTCCCGAGGGAGGGGGCCAATGATAAGTACCACATGGACATGATAAAGGGATTATGTTTGGGCGATTGGGATGCCTTCCCCCATTATACGGGGGATCCCGAATGGGATATGAAGTATATGCAGGAGGGAGGGGTTCAGTGGTTAAAAATAGCACCTTACTGGACAAATAGTAACAGCCCCGTGCCAGACAAAGGTCCCCTCCATGACAAACAATCCAGACCTTTACATACGATGACTAAGATCAAATCTAACACTAGAAAGCTATTTAAACATAGTCCGAATTCCTTTCAAGAAAATCCCCCTCCATACTCCGTACTCACTGCCCCTCCTGATAACCGCCTACCAACCAGAACAGTTATCATCCAGAATTATGATCCCAAGCCCCCCAAACTTACCCAGGGTCTTTATCCTTCCCTCAGCCCTTACACTACAGACCCTTTCACCGAGGAAGATGAGTTAGTGGTTTCTGCAGCAGTTATACCCGAACACAACCCTATACCTGATTGTAGTTACCCTACATCTGAACACGATTCAAAATCCATGACCAAGCAGCAGAAATCAACCCGCTCACATCCTGTTAGTTCACGGGAGATTAGAAACCTTCTGCCACCAAAGATGAAGTGAGAGATCAGGAGGAAGATTAGGAGAAGGAGGACAGTGAGGAATCAGGGAGTGAAAATAGTCCCCCTGCAAGGGCATTATATGCTGCAAGGCCCCCTGCCAACAGGGCATTCCCCTTCATGACTGTAGGGCAACTTGTAGTAAAGAAACCAATCTCAATAGAAGATGTCAACGCCATTTTAAAACATTGCCCCAAGCCAAACATTACCCCGTCAGGTACAATACAATACCTGAAGAAAGCTTGTAATGGTAAACAGTTCACTCAGGAAGATTTACGTATCATACTAGATAGTCTTATAGGTGCACACAAACGACATGGAATTGGGAAAATGTAAGCTCAATAAACGTACTCCAATCTGACCCCCAAGCTCACAACTACATCTGTAATCTTGAGACAGGTAGAGAGCGTATATGGAGAGAAGTAGAAGAGGAACTTAACAGAGTTTTCAAACAAAAATCATCACTGCCCATTCCTGTGGCATGCAAACAAAAATTAGGTGAAACAGTTACTGAATTTTGGAAGAGGTTTACAAAATGTTGGCGTTATGATACAGGGCTGCCCTACACTGATGACAATAGTCCCCTAATTATCTCAACTTTTATAGCGAACCTCCAAGAAAAGGTAGTGCATTCAGTAAAACAAAATGTCTCCTCATGGCAATCAGACAAGATCCTTGAATTCGAGCAACATTTGTTCGAAAAAGAGGCTGCCGGATGCTTTGTGGAAACTAAAAAAACACCCCTTGCAACCACCACCACCACCACACACGCCTACACTCAGGGCATGGGCTACCAAAATAGGACTAGGGGCAGAGGCGGGGGCAGGGGATTTAATAACCGTAACACATTCCAAGATCACCGTAATTTTAACCATTCATATGATCCCAACACTAATCCTCAGCCATCCCCACAACAAAACTCCTGTTATAATTGTGGGAAAATGGGTCACTGGGCTAGAGACTGTACTGCACCCAGACGCCCCAGACAGCAGAACAATAATCAAAACCCACCACAGGATCAACCAAACCCCTTCCCAAATTCTTCCCCACAACAACAACACCATCAACCATAACTGCCACCCAGGTTCCCAATCAACTGGAACAACCAAAATAATTACTGACGAGGCCCGGAGGCATTTACCCCGATTTACACACAGGTCACAGAACATTGGAAAGACTCCCCTATCATCCTGCTCAATGTCAATGACAGGCAGATAGGTTTTCTTGTCGATACTGGAGCCACCTCCAGCATCCTCAACAGGGACAATTACAAAGGGCCACTAGTGAAGTCTGAGCCTTCTATGGGAATTAACGGGGTGCTGACCAGAACATACCAAACTACACCGCTACCAGTCTACACGATTGACAATCAGTACATCACACATTCAGGGTCATACCAGATTGCCCAGTAAGCCTGTTAGGAAGAGATCTATTTGCCAAATTAAAACTCACCATTTCTGCAGATCCATCAGGGATACACGTCCACTCTAACCTCATCCCTATACATGTCCCCCAACTGACCATGCTGTCCCTCGACCCTCACCCAGAGCGTCACCAAATTCCTTTGGGATTATGGTCCACCTCAGACTAAGAGACCGGTTTCATTAATTGTACCTCCTATGAGGCAACTCTAAAACCTGATGCTACCCCGGTGTTCCTTAAACAATACTTCCTTTCAAAAGAGAAAATCGATGGCCTAAGACCTATGATACATGAGTTCTTGTCCAAATGCATACTTGAAGAGGTAGTGTCTCCCTATTGTACTCCTATTAACCCCGTACCAAAGTCAGATGGTGCTGTAAGATTTGTCCAAGACCTCAGGGTCATAAACAGTCTCATTGTACCAATTGCCCCTTTAGTCCCGGACATTAATGGGCTACTTTCAGCTATACCCGTGGACGCTGCCATCTTCAGTGTTCTAGACCTGAAGAATGCCTTCTTCTCCTTACCAGTAGGCAAGGGTACCAAACTCCTTTTTGCTTTTTCCTTTGACGGCCGCCAGTTAACTTGGGCAAGAATGCCCCAGGGATTTGCTGATTCACCTGTTGTGTTCAGCATTGTCCTCCAAACAACTTTAAAACCTTGGCACCCACCCCCAGGGTTCAGTGCTGTTAAAATATGTGGATGACCTATTACTGTGTAGCTATACTCAGCAGGCTGCCCTGGAGGATGGTTTATCTCTCTTGTAATGGTTATTTGAATGTGGGCAAAGTGTCACTCAAGAAAATGCAATGATGCCAAACACAGGTTGAATACCTAGGTTTTGTACTTACTAAAGGTGAAAGAAAGATCAGTCCAGAGAGAGAGTCCAGTCTATAGTGGGCTTGGTCACCCCGCGCACCCAGAGGGAAATGCTCTCCTTCCTGGGAATGGTCAATTACTGTAGACAATTGATCCCTGACTGTTCCTTCTATGACCATACCCTCCACCAGGCTACCTTGCAAGGCCAGCCTGAGCTATTACGATGGTCTCCAGAAATGTATAAGGCTTTTGATTACTTGAAATATGCTTTGATGGTCAGCCCATTGCTTGGTCTACCTAATTACTCAAAATTGTAAAACCATGGCGGGTGTGCTGGCCCAAGAACACTGAGGCAAACTACGGCCTTGTGCTTTTTTCTCAAAGGTTATGCCCATCTCTGTACAGGGAATGCCAGCATGTTTACGTACCCTAGCAGCCTCCGCTCTTGTAGTTGAACTCGCCACTCCACTCACACTAGGGCATGACACCACTCTCCATACTACATGACATAATCAATCTCCTCAAGGGATTACACACAACACATGACAGCCCAGAGATTATCTGGATATGAGGTTATATTGCTCTCTAACCCCAACCTCAAAATCAAATACTCCAATCACAACTCCGGCCCAGCCCCGATTTTAAACGCACTACTAGGTCTCAAAGGCCCTCACGAGAATCTACCTGAACAACATAGTTGCCTTTATACCCTACACTATGAGACCTCACCCCGCCCCGACTTGATGTCTACCCCAATACCTGATGGGTTTGTGGATGGCTCATGCTCAAGACCTTCTGATTTTACCTTTTGTGCTGCCTATGCCATTGTCATGCTGCCCAATATAATATTGCAATCTAAACCAATCCACGTCCATTCCGACCAAGCAGCTGAGCTCATTGGCCTTACGAGCTTGCACTCTTTTCAGGACAACCTGTCACCATTTACACGGACAGAAGGTATGCACATGGAGTGGTCTTGACCATGGGGTCATCTGGCAAAGAAGGGGGTTTGTGGCGGCAGATGGCCACAAGATCTCTCATGCTTCCTTGGTCACAGATCTCCTACAAGCCCTACTACTCCCTTCACAGGTCGCTATAATCCATTGTAGGGCCCACACCAATGGTACTGACCACATCTCAAAAGGAAACGCCCTTGCAGACAAAATAGCTAAACAAACTGCAACTCAGACTCCACAATAGGTGACTACACAAACCCACATGGCATGTCTAACACAACCATCCCTGGAAATCACACAAATGTTAGTTGATTTACAAAAATTTTTTCAGAACAAGAAGAAAAGGACTGGATCTACCCAGTTATGCAAAATAATCCGAAAACCGGATTAATTTGCAAAGAGGGGAAACCATGTATACCACAACATAGTGCACCCCTGTTCATTGCTCAATTTCACGGAGTAGGCCACAATAGTATCTCCACCACGTGCCCTCTTGAAACAACACTTCTACATCACAGAAATAGCTAAGCTAGTCAAATACTAAATCTCCAGATGTATCACATGCCTGAGAAATAACCCAAACAACCCAAACAAGGCAGAATATCAACACTTAAATTACCCCACCACCCCTTTCACTCATCTCCAGGTTGACTACACACACATTCCACATACCAAAGGTAAACAGGAATAAGCACTAGTGATAGTGGACATGTTTTCAAGATGGCCAGAGGTATTCCCAACCAAAAGTGAAGATGCAAAAACAACTGCACAAATTCTTACCCAACAGATCATCCCCAGGTGGGGTGTCCCCGCATCCATAGAGTCAGATCAAGGCCCAGCTTTCACCTCCAAACTAATTAGGGAAACCTCGAAGTTATTGAGAATAGACAAAGTTCCATGTCCCATATCATCCACAATCCTCAGGGATAGTAGAAAGAATGAATAGAACAGTCAAGGACAAAGTAAGAAAGGCCACAGGGGGTACCTTTGAGAACTGGAAACAAGTCCTTCCAAACATACTCGCAGAAATAAGAATGACCCCCATAAGACTTTAAAACTCTCCCTTTTTGAGATTCTCATGGGTAGGCCTTTCCCGACTCCATGGGCCCAACGACCACTTATAACAGAAGAAGGGGACCTCAACCAGATAAGGGAACAATATGTCACAGACCTCATCCAAACCCTTGATAAAGTAGAACAAAAAGTTGTCTGTAATTCTTCTCTCCCACAGGAACCAACACACCAGTTCCAGGAAGGAGACACTGTCCTGGTTAAGACTGTCGAAAGGAAAGAAGCCCGGAGACTTCACTTTTAGACCCCCAAACACAGTTGTAGCCGTGACGAGGGTCCTCACGGAAGACAGCCCATCTTGGATCCACGCCTCTCGGATTAAACTCTTCCAACATCACCCAAAGGAGGTAATAACGGGGGCAGACAGCCCTGACCTTGAAAGCCTACCGAAAGATGTACCCGATGATGCCCTGGCCTTGTTCTGGCAGATTGTCGAAGAAACTAATCCTCATGATATTTGCATTAATGACTATTTACTTTGATTCACCCCACGGTGACTCTGCATAATGAATTAGAAAGACACCCAAACAATAAGTTCCTGAAACACCATATAATGTTAGCACAAAACCTCACTGCGAAGGATTGTTGGATATGCACCCATGCCCGTGTCTGCCCAAAGCAAGCCCTACTTTGTTATCCCTGTGCCCTCATATGAATTATTTCAGGGAGACTTAACATGCTTGCTGACAACGAGACACGATATGCAAAAAAACTGGAACACCTTAGTGGGAATTCCTATAGTAGGATGGGTGGGGCAGCCATGGTGGCAGGGAAACTTAAGCAGCCCAGGCGTAGGACCACAACAAATGTTGGCTTTCAAGGGGGGTTCCTGGGTAACTCGAGTAGTCACACATATACTAGACCTAGGAGCGATCCCCACAGAAGGAATAAAAGTTAGTTTTAACAGGACATCCGCAAGTACTGATCTTTTTAAACCCAGCCAGATAGAAAAGTACATAAATGACCCAAGGTGGCCAAATAACACCCTATTTCCTCAGGCTACTCAAGACGAAGACGGCTATAATATAACAGGACACCAACCATACAAGGACACGTTAGAATACCATCTTACTGATCCAACATGTAATAACCCAGACGTGGGCTACTGCGGTAGATTAGGACAGATACCTTCCTGGTGTTACTTAACAAATGCCTCTAGACTCATTGACATCGTTAATAAACTATTAATCAACATTCCTATTTCTGGGATCTCCCACGAGACATCTATTGGGTATGTGGTAGACAAGCCTACAAGTGGTTGCCGGTAGGGGTCAAAGGCACATGCACCCTAGCTAGACTTACCCCCTCGACCTTTGTCATATCCAACGACGACATTGACATGAGAGCAGCTCCTAAAGACATGTTATACCGAAGAGCAGCAGATAAAGAAAGGGAAAACGGTAGTCCACATGTTGTACAAATGGGAATAACCAACAAGCTTTTTAGCACCATTTTTATACACCCAATGGTGATGCAAATGTGGGATAAGTTAGAAAAACCAAGTTGTGTAAGTGACAACTGGTTTTAAGAGGGGATTGAAGGATGCAAGGATCCTGATAAATTTGTATTTATATACAGATCCTTTTATTCCTTGTATGACATAAGTTCTCCTTTCTAGTAACCGCAAGGCATAAGTTACAATAATCCATATAAGGGTACAGACCTTAAGTCACGTACATCCTGTTATTATGCTTCGCTTGACTGCTGACGTGCAACTATTGTACAATTTTGTCATTTCCTCATGATATATAACTAAGAATTGGTAAAAGTAAAGCAGAGTGTTCTTAGATGGTATCCTGTGTGTTTGTATTCTTTCCACACCCGACAAGACGCTCTCCTGGCGCCAGTACAAGCCTTAAGCCAAATTGGACCTGGTACCAGGGGTACTGAGTAGACAGAGAACCTTTCAATTCGCATCCAGCTTTACTAGGAGTAGATAAAACAGATAGAACGTGTATTCATAAAAATGCTGTACTTTTATCTAAAAAAATCCTTGCACTAATTTTATATAGACCTATTCTTATATTTATACATTTTATCCTGTTATGAATTCAGCATTATGTCTTCTGATTACTGCAGGCAAACTCCAAGTATCTTCCTCCTACATATGACATAGCATAAAACCAGAGAGGAAAGGGTTACAGAGTAGAGAGTACTGATTGGCTGACTGCCCAGGCTTACTCCTGTGAGGGAAACAGACTGACATGCCCCCTCCAGCCTGCACAGTGAAAAAGTAACTCACCAGCAGATAAAAGCTTATATCTCTGGATATATAGGTCACAGACATAAAAATTATATGCACATGATCAGGATTGGGTCCTGAGTAACATATCACTTTTGAACATAAGCTTACAATGCACTGTTCCAAAATATTATGCACAGTAAGTTTCCAAATACTTTATAAGTTGTTAAGAACTGAAAATTGGCATTTGTTGTGTTTGCAGCATTTTTACTGAAATAAAAAGCTATTTCAATTAAACTTTTAACAACTATTTTAACAGGTCACGTTTCATTTTAATATAGGACCAGGACCCCTTATTTGATAGCAGCTTTACAAGTCTTGCATCCATTGAACTTGTGAGTTTTTGGATAGATCTGCTTGAATTTGTTTGCAAGATGTCAGAATAGCCTCCCAGAACTAATGTTTGGATGTAAACTGTCTCACACCCTCATAGATCATTTGCTTGAGGATGCTCCAAAGGTTCTCCATATGATGGAGGCCACACCATGACTCTCTCCTTTTATCCCCATAGCAGCCATTGATGCAGAGGTATTCTTTGCAGCATGAGATGGTGCACTGTCATGCACAGAGATGATTTTAGTACGGAAAGAATAGTTCTTCCTTCTGTAACAGGTCAGAAAGTGGTCAGTCAGAACCAACGTCCCTCTGCGTCATTGTCAAGGCAACGCCTCTATTCCGGGCCTGAAGCGCGGAGAAGAGGCCCCCCGGTGAAGATGGCTCCCCGGAACCACTATCCCACCGGACGACTTCCCCACCAGACAGTCCTGCAGCACCGGACCAGCGCACCCTAACGTCCCGCCGAGCGGAGGTGAGTACAGAACTAAAGGGGGCGAGAGGGGGGTGGGGTGGTGTATTGGATGATGTCAAAGGCCGCAGTGGTCTTCAACCTGCGGACCTCCAGAGGTTTCAAAACTACAACTCCCAGCAAGCCCGGGCAGCCATCGGCTGTCCGGGCTTGCTGGGAGTTGTATTTTGAAACATCTGGAGGTCCACAGGTTGAAGACCACTGTATCAGACATTGACAAGCGTTGATGATGAAGGGGGGGGGGCTGATGACATGTGGTGATGAAGAGGGGGTGTGGGATGATGACAAGGGGATGATGAAGAGGGGGTGTGGGATGATGACAAGGGGATGATGACAAAGGGATGATGAAGGGGGGTGTGGGATGATGACAAGGGGGTGTGGGATGATGACAAGGGGATGTAGAGGGGCTGATGAAGAGGGGGTGTGGGATGATGACAAGGGGATGATGAAGAGGGGGTGTGGGATGATGACAAGGGGATGATGAAGAGGGGGTGTGGGATGATGACAAGGGGATGATGAAGGGGGGATGACGACAGGCGGTGATGAAGAAGCGGGGATGATGACAGGCGGTCATGATGATGAGGGTGTTAATGACGGGGGTCTGGATAATGACAGGGGGGGATGATTTATTTCCCACCCTAGGCTTATACTCGAGTCAATAACTTTTCCTGGGATTTTGGGGTAAAATTAGGGGCATTGTCTTAAATTCCGGTCAGCTTATACACGAGTATATAACTAATGTCCAAAGGATAGGGGATAAGATGCCTGATTGCGGGAGTCCCGCAGCTGGGGACGCCCGTGATCATGCACACGGCACACCGTTTTTAATTAGCTCCCGGAGCGTGTTCGCTCCGGGTCTGATTACGGTCGACCGCAGGGCCGGCGGCGTGTGGCGTCATGCCTCCGCCCCTCAATGCAAGCCTACGGGAGTGGGAGTGATACAAATGGGGTACCGCGTGCATGATCACGGGCGTCCCCAGCTGCGGGACTCCCGCGATCAGGCCTCTTATCCCCTATCCTTTGGAAAGGGGATAAGATGTGTAAGCACCGGAGTACCACTTTAAGATCAGACCTCCTGATCGTTGAGGCAGGTGCTCAGCTGTGTATGACAGTCTGCAACTGCCACAATTGCTACTCCTGCTGCTTCTTTGCAGGTTTATGCTCTTTGATGAGTGTACTAGTCACAGGGCAATAACTACCTACTCGCTAGAATGTGCATATATTTACATTTATGTTAAGAAAAAGGCTAGTAGGTTGTGATATTCGTCTTTAAAATACTACCTACAGGTGCATCTGCAATAACCTCTTGATATCAATTACCCTATTAGAAGCTTCTAAAACCATGACATTACCTGGACTTTTCCAGGCTAAAGGCACACCCAATTTGGTGTATGTAAAATTCTGACCTACTGGAATGGTGATACAGTGAATTATAAATTAACCACTTCCCCTGGCAGGAAAAATAGCTGCCTGCTTCCCCCAAAACAGCTCCACACATGTCCTCTGGTTGTGTGTGGTATTACAACTCTGCTCCATTCACAGGGCCCGACGAGAGGGGGCGCCCTACTGGACTTAATATTAACCAACAGACCTGACAGAGTAACTAATGTGCAAGTAGAAGGATACCTAGGAAATCATGATCATAATATAATACATTATAACTTGTTCTTCAATAAGGGAATCTCTGGAGGGGCCACAAAAACAATGAACTTTAAGAAGGCAAAGTTCGATCAACTCGATCAAGAGAAGCCCTTAATATAAAATGGGTGTACAAATGAATCTTATCCACTGTTTGTAACAAGAGTGGGGAGGTAACTAAAACTTGGTGTTTTTACTTTTTTTTGAATCTAGAATCAAATAAAAGCTAAGTTTTAGTTGTTCCAAACAGTGGATAAGATTAATTTGTACACTAATTATTTTGGGAGTTTGTTCACATTATTATTTTGGTCCCCACTGCTGGATCGATCCGTTATTTAAAAAGCAGTTTTTGTCAATATAAAGTGGGATAATGTCCTCAAAAACAAGAATACTGACACTAAATGGGAGACTTAAAAATATCTTAAATTCTCACTGCAAGATGTATATACCTTATGGGAATAAAAGGGTCAGAAATAAAAGAAAACCAATATAGATGAACAAAAAAGTTAAGGGGGCTATAAATGACAAAAATAAAGCATTTAAACGACTAAAACAAGTGAGGAAGCATTAAAAAGCTATGAGGAAGCATTAAAAAGCTATAAAATTTTAAATATGTAAAAAAAACAGATAAAAACAGCAAAAAAAAAAGACAAAAGACTCATTGCCAAAGAGTAAAACTAACCCCAAAATGTTCTTTAACTATATAAATAGCAAAAAGATCAAAAATGAATGTGTGGGCCTTTAAAAAATCATGAGGAAGAAATTATAAACGGGGATCAGGTAAAAGCAAATATATTAAACAAATTCTTCTCCACTGTATTCACAGGAAAATGAAATGCCAGGTGAAATACAGCGAGATAAGGTAAACTCCCCAGTACAGGTCACCTGTCTAACCCAGGAAGAAGTACAGTGCAGCCTACAAAAAATCATAATAGACAAATCACCAGGTCCAGATGGCATTCACCCCGTGTTCTAAAGGAATTAATGTGATAGACCCCTATTTTGAATATTCAGGGACGCTATAGTAACAGGGACTGTTCCCCAGGACTGGCGCATGGCAAATGTGGTACCAATATTTAAAAAGGGATCAAAAGGTGACCCCGGGAATTA
This sequence comes from Hyla sarda, assembly GCF_029499605.1. Classification (NCBI taxonomy): domain Eukaryota; kingdom Metazoa; phylum Chordata; class Amphibia; order Anura; family Hylidae; genus Hyla; species Hyla sarda. The sequence goes on along the minus strand of NC_079189.1, from coordinate 341,894,196 downwards.
TACACCTGTTAGTTTAACCTCTGTTGTATGTAAATTGTTTGAGGGTTTTCTAAGGGATGCAGTTCTGGAGAATCTTAATAAAAATAAATGTATGACTCCATATCAGCATGGCTTTATGAGGGATCGGTCCTGTCAAACTAACCTGATCAGCTTTTATGAGGAGGTGAGCTCAAGACTGGACCAGGGGCAATCGCTGGATGTCGTATATCTGGATTTTTCCAAAGCATTTGATACAGTGCCACATAAAAGGTTGGTGCATACCATGAGAAGGATGGGGCTGGGGGAGAAGGTGTGTAAGTGGGTAAGTACCTCATACTCTTGAAAAAGCTAGACCTAACTAGCGAAACGTTGAGAAAGACGAGGAAGGTTTTAGCTCAGTCCCCGTACTTATTATGAGGATTGATCACGGAGCGCTGCGACACTGTGTCTGTAGACGGTGTCAGAGCAGAGTGCTGCAAACAGAGCCCCGTGATCGGATATATCCTCTCATAGCATGCTATAAAAATCACTACAAATAGGGACTGTAATTTTAAAGAACACACTGCCACCTAGTGGTAAATTTGAGCACAAAATTATTATTTTGAAATTGATTAAAAGTTAAGTTTTAGACCATAGAGGGTCACTATTCAGGGTTTCCCTGAGGGGACATATATCCCCAAGGTTGTTGTTTGATAAGTGGGTAAGTAACTGGCTCAATGATGGGAAACAGAGGGTGGTTATTAATGGTACTTATTCTGATTGGGTGACTGTTACTCGTGGGGTACCACAGGGGTCCGTCTTGGGTCCTGTACTATTTAATATATTTATTAATGACCTTGTAGAGGGGTTGAATAGTAAAGAAGCAATCTTTGCAGATGATACTAAACTCTGTAAAGCGGTAAACACTAAAGAGGACAGTGCACTGTTACAAATGGATCTGGATAGGTTGGATGTTTGTGCTGGGAAGTGGCAGATGAGGTTCAACACTGATAAATGTAAGGTAATGCACATGGGTTAGAAAAGTCCGGGCTGGGATTATGTATTAAATGGGAGAACACTTGGGACAACTGACGTGGAAAAGGATTTAGGAGTCTTAGTTAATAATAGTAAATGTAGCTGTAGTGACCAGTGTTGGGCAGCTGCAGCCAAGGCAAATAAAATCATGGGGTGCATCAAAAGGGGCATAGATGCCCACGACAAGGAAATAATTCTACCACTGTACAAATCACTAGTCAGACCACACATAGAATACTGTGTACAGTACTGGGCACCAGTGTACAGGAAAGATATAGTGGAGCTGGAGAGGGTTCAAAGACTGGCAACCAGAGTAATACGGGGAATGGGTGGACTACAGTACCCAGAAAGATTAGCGAATTGGGGTTATTTCGTTTAGAAAAAAGGCTTAGGGGAGACCTAACTATGCATAAATATATCAGGGGACAGTACAGAGATCTCTCCCATGATCTATTTATACCCAGGACTGTATCAATAACAAGGGGGCATCCTCTACATCTAGAGGAAATAAGGTTTCTACACCAGCACAGACGGGGGCTCTTTGCTGTAAGAGCAGTGAGACTGTGGAATTCTCTGCCTGAGGAGGTGGTAATGGTGAACTCTGTAACAGAGTTCAAAAGGGGTCTGGATGCATTTTTGGAGAACAACAACATGGTTGGTTATGTATACTGCATTCATAGGGACAGAAAGTTGATCCAGGGATTTATTCTGACTGCCATACTGGAGTTTGGAAGGAATTTTTACCTCTAGTATGAGGGTTTTTTGCCTTCCTCTGGAGCAACTCAGTAGGGACTCATTAGGCATATAGGTTGAACTTGATGGACTCTGGTCTTTTTTCAACCTTATGAACTATGGGGGACATTTATCATCGTTGCTTTGGTAAGCAAGTTCTGTAGTCATTTCTTTCTTGCTATTTTTTTTGCTTATGTATGACATATTTATCATACTATCACAGGGGGTTGATAAATTTTTGTTACTTCTTCCACAGATCCGTGTATCCTGTGGACGCCTTCGGATTCGGTGGACTACTTCGACGACCAGCGTTTTTCTTTGCTTGATGTTAATAAAATGGTTAACGAGGGCTTGTGGGGGAGTGTTTTTTTGTAATAATTTTTTTTTTTTTAAACCTGTTGTGTTTTTTTTTTTACTTACTGGACAGGCTTAGCAGTGGAAGCTGTCTTAGAGACGGAGTCCATTACTAAGCCGGGCTTAGCGTTAGCCACAAAAACAGCTAGCGCTAACCCCCAATTATTACCCCGGTACCCAACACCACAGGGGTGCCGGAAAGAGCTGGTACCAACAGGCCCAGAGCGTCAAAAACGGCACTCCTGTGCCTAGGCGGTAACAGGCTGGCGTTATTTAGGCTGGGGAGGGCCAGTAACAATGGTCCTCGCCCACCCTGGTAACGTCAGGCTTTTACTGTTTGGTTGGTATTTGGCTGAGAATAAATATTTTTTTTAAATATTTATTATGTGGCGTTGGGTACCAGGGTAATAATTGGGGGTTAGTGCTAGCTGTTTTTGTGGCTAACGCTAATCCCAGCTTAGTAATGGACTCCATCTATAAGACAGCTTCCACTACTAAGCCTGTCAAGTAAAGTAAGGAAAAAACACAACAGGTTTATAAAAAAATTTATTACAAAAAACACTCCCCCACAAGCCCTCGTTAACCATTTTATCAAAATCAAACAAAGAAAAATGCTGGTCATCGAAGTAGTCCACCGAATCCGAAGGAGTCCACATGATACACTGATCTGAAATGAGAAGAAAAAAAAAATGGGTTAGTACATTTATTATCACCTGCTCGCACATCTCCCGCCCCGCACGACTACAACTCTCAGCATGCCCTTATAGTAAGGACATGCTGGGAGTTGTAGTTGTGTGGTGCAGGAGATGTGTGGGAAAGTGACAAGCTTGTCCCCTGCCCCCAGCTACACGACTACAACTCCCAGCATGCCCTTACAGTAAGGGCATGCTGGGAGTTTTAGTTCTGCAAAGGGAGCCCGGGCACACACACAGACAGTCACACACAGACAGTCACACACAGACAGAGATGGAGACACACACTCACCCATCCAGCGCAGCGATCCTTCTCTCCGGGCGCCCTCTCAGGCCGGCGCAACCGAAGACGTGGGAGCGGAGGCTGGTGCAACCGAAGACGTGGGAGTGGAGGCCGGGCACAGTGCAGGTGAAGGCCGGGGGGAGTAGAGGGGTGCTGGTGGGTGCAGAGGTCGGGCACAGTGCAGGTGAAGGCTGGCGGGTGGGGGGGGGGGGGGGTTGGGGGTGAAGGGGTGCTGGTGGGGGCTGAGGCCGGGAACAGTACTGGGCTGCAAGAGTGGTGCTGTTTCTGCAAGGAGTCTCAACTGACAAGACTGAAGCTCCGCTCCTAACATCTAACCCTTAGGGGACGATCACACATGCAGGATCCTGCGCAGATTTGATACGCAAGATTTGTAACTGCCGATTAGAAGCTGTGCTCAGTCATTTAGTTTACATAAAAATTTGCAGCAGAAAATCCTATGCATCACATCCTGCACATCAAATCTTTATTGAACCTACCCTTAACCTTTTAACGACAACGGACGTAAATGTACGTCATGGTGCGTTGGTACTTAATGCACCATGACGTACATTTACGTTCCGCCATGACCGCAAGCACCAGACAGGTGCTCCTGTCATGCATGGCAGGTCCCGGCTGCTATCAGTGATCATGCAGATGTCCACCATTAACCCCTCAGATGCAGTGATCAATAAAGATCACAGCATCTGTGGCAGTGCAGTACTTTAAATTGATGATTGGCTGTTATGGATATTGAAATTATGTGTTTTTACATCCATTACATCCCATGTAGTATAAATGTCCCTGTCCTCACGGTCTAAGGTTTAGTTTCACCTACAGCCACAGTAGACGGGGCTAAAGAACCTGTTTTTCCAGGTTATGTAAGGAGAGCAGGCGGACACTCTGTGTCTGTGGCCCTCTGTGTCTTTTCCTTTGGATCTTCCTTGAAGAGGGGAGCATCTTCTGCTCCTTAGCCTGGGATGGATAAGTATATTGATTGTATCATTTCTACACTAAATATTCATGTATCACTTGGGTAGATTCAGGCTAGTTTGCTAAACAGAGTATGTACTATTGTATTAATGCGCTTGTATGTATGTCTTATTTGGTTTAGCTAATTAATGTTTTATTAAATGTTATCAACTTTGCAGGTTACCGAGTGATTGTTAATTTGGTGGGATGCACTGCCGGTACAAGACATTTCTGCCAAAATACCTTGTACAATTATTTTATAGTTGTACAAAACGTTATCAGTGTTTTTGGGTGTTTTACAAACATATTTAGGACCTATAAATTTAGCCTGAAATTCCTGCTTCCGTTTTCATATAGTTGGTGGCCATTTTGGGGGACTCTAACAAAGAAAGCACATGGTCAAGGGAGAGGCATGTTTGTTTTACTCCAATACCAAAATCCCAATTGGTGTAGTCGGGCAGGATTTTCCACAAGTGGAGCTGCAGACAGGATCACCCTTGAACCGTAACAGTGGGGGACGGAGGTCCCCTCACCTGCCTCCGTCCGTCTCCTGGGATCTTCTGCTCTGGTCTGAGATCGAGCAGACCAGTGCAGAAGATGAACGATAATACTGATCAGTGCTATGCTGTACGCATAGCACTGAACAGTATTAGCATCAAATGATCTTATGGGGACTATTAAACTGTGGGGGGGGAAAAAAGGTACAAAAAAACAAAAAAAAATAAAATTAATATGAAAAATCCCCTCCCCCAATAAAAATGTAAACCATCCGTTTTTCCCATTTTACCCCCCAAAAGAGTAAAAAAAAACATATATTTGGTATCGCCCCTTGCGTAAAAGTATGATCAAAATAAATTGTTAATTATCCTGTATGGAGAACAGTGTAAACGTAAAAAAAAAAAAAAAAAATTTAAAGGCCAAAATTGCTGCTTTTTAGTCACATTTTATTCCAAAAAATAAGCCCTCATCCCGCCCCGTATACGGAAAAATTAGAAGGTTATAGGTGGTCAAAATAGGGCAATTTCAAACCTACTAATTTTGTTAAGACAGTTTGAGATTTTTTAACCAAGCATTTTAAGTTTTTGCACTTCCGTTTATTTCTCCTTACCTTTTAAAAATCATAACCTTTTCAATTTTGCACCACCAATTCTACTTTGTAATGACATCAGTCATTTTACCCAAAAATCTACTGCGAAACAAAATTATTATTGTGCGACAAAATTGAAGACAATATAACCCAATTAGGGACCAATATATGGAGGGTTGCTTTAAACCAATTAACCAAAAGATCACCAAGGAGGTGATCCACTAATCCCCTAATCCCCTATATTAAAATACTATACTATAATTAACACAAAAACACCAAAAAACTAATGAGTAGGGGGGCCGCGAGTAGGTTTTAAATACAGTGCACACTCTTCCCTTATAGTGCGCATACTGCAGATGCGCAAGGACAGATTGAGATACAGTGACGCCAGAATGGCACTCTAATAACCAATACTATGGGAAGAGAAATACGCTGATACTTTTAACCCATTAGTTTTTTGGTGTTTTTGTGTTAATAAAGATTATAGTATTTTAATATATGGGAAATATAGGGGATTAGTGGATCACCTCCTTGGTGATCTTTTGGTTAATTAAAATTGAAGACAAAATGCCATTTTGTAAATTTTGGGGGCTTCCGTTTCTACACAGTAAATTTTTCAGTAAAAATTACACCTTATCTTTATTCTGTAGGTCCATACGATTAAAATGATCCCCTACTTATATAGGTTTGATTTGGTCTTCAGGAAAAAATTATAACTACAGGCATGAAAATTTATACGGTTAAAAGTTAATATTGTATTAAAGTTTTTGTAATCTTCTGACCCCTATAACTTATTTTTCCGCATACGGGGCAGTGTGAGGGCAAGTTTTTATTTATATTTTTGTTTTGATCTGACTTTTTAATCACTTTTTATTCATTTTTTATGGCATAAAAAGGGACCAAAAAAGGAGATTTTTTTATGCTTACCGTAAAATCTCTATCGAAGGATCCATTGGGAACACAGACCATGGGTGTATGCTGCTGTCACTATGAGGTTCGACACTATGGCAACAAGAAATGTCGGCTCCTCCCAGCAGGGTATACCCGCCCACAGGCACCTGAGGTAATCAGTTTTAGTCCCAGAGCAATTGGAGAAGACCGACAGGTCAAGAGAAAACCACAAACAGTCCGAGCAATCAGAAGAAAAGGCAACTGAACACACCTTTGGACAGATAACTGAAGTAGGAACACCAGAAAAAAGGGTGGGAGCTGTGTCCCCCAATGGATCCTTCGAGAAAGATTTTACGGAAAGCATAAAAAATCTCCATTGGGGGACACAGACCATGGGACGTACCAAAGCAGTCCCTTGGGTGGGGAAGGAATCAGACAGGTGGACGGTGGGACCACCGCCGTCTGCAACATCTTACAGCCCAGAGTAGCATCAACTGATGCGAAGGTATGAATCTGGTAGCACCTTGATGCGAAGGTATGAATCTGGTAGCACCTTAAGAAAGAGTGCAAAGACGACCACGCGGACATCTTACAGAACTGCAAGGCCGAAGCCACGTAGCAGAGGGCCCAGGATGCCCTGAAAAACGGGTGGAATGAGCCAAAAACCTGAAGGGTGGGATCTTACCCTTGCAGCTGTAAGCTCCCGAAATAGTAGACCGGATCCACCAAAAAATAGTGGTCGTAGAAGCAGGTTGTCCTGTCCGACAACCTTCCGGGAAACAAAAGAGGGAGTCACACTGCCGAAAGGAAAGAGTGAGAGATAAGTCCGAACAGCCCTCACCCCAATCAGATTTGGAACAAACGCTTCCAGGATGAGAAGGGGCCGGACAAAGGTACGGTAGGACGATGTCCTCACTGAGATGAGAAAGTGTCCTTATTGGACGGAAAACTTGTCCTGGTATACAACCAGGAAGGGAGAACGGCATAAGAGAGCTACCAGCTCTGACACCGTCCTAACAGAGGTAAGAGCAAAAAGGAACACCACCTTCCGGGGAAGGAGGCGAAGAGAAATGTCCCTGAAAGGTTCAAAAGGGGGCGCATTGCAGGGCACCTAAGACCAAGTATAATTCCCAAGGGAAAGAAAGGGACTAATAAGGAGGGAAAGCTTGTGCCACTCCCTGAACCAGGTTCGGACATGATAATTGAACGCCAGAGGACGTTGAAAACAGAATGGAAGAGCCAAACCTTGACCCTTAAGGGAGCTAAAAACCAACCCTTGGGCCAGCCCCGACTGGAAAGGGGTCGGGAATGGAAAACCACGACCGGAGAAAAAGGCTGAGTTTCACACCAACAAAAAGAAGACAGATGAAGGCTAGTGAGCCCTCAGCATGATGTGAACCACTTGGGAAGAGAAACCGCGGGTCCTCAGAACCGCTGTTTCAACCGCCACGCCGTCAAAAGCTGAGACTGTAAATAGGGGTGGCACAGGAGACCTGAGATAAGCGGTCTGGACGATACGGAAGGCGCAGCGTTAATTAGTTCAGGAGTCTGACCATGACGACGTACCACGCCCGCCGGAGCAAGGCTGGGCCACGAGAATGGCGGAAACACCCCATTGAGTTTCCTCAGGACCCCGAAAAGAGATGAAGGGGAGGAAACAGATATGGTAGGGCAAAGCCCGACCAAGAGAGAGGAACGCTTTGGTTGTGGCCGGACAGTAGAGGCCCACACCTGGAGCGCCCCAGGGGTTGCAGATCACTGCAAACACCCCAGGATGTAGGGACCACTGGCCTTGGACGACTGAGGACCGGCCGAGAAGACCACATCCCAGGGACGGCCGGACTGAAGATAGCTGAGATGGCCGGAAACCTGAGTTCCGCCCATAAGGGAATTTCCCAAGAAGCAAGCAAAGAATGAATTGCCCTAGGCCTCAAAATGTTGAAGGGGAAAAGGGCTTCTCGGGGGGCCAAGACCCTAGACCGGCCGGTCCCTGAAAACACCTCCCCAGCCCGACAGACTGGCAGGAAGTAGCATTCCCGAAAAAGGCAGGGGGGGAACTAAGCCACCATAGAAGGGACTGACAAGACTGACAAAAGAGACCTGTCCCACCGGAAGAGAATCACAAGTTGAAGAGGTCGGTGATGAAACTGGGTAAATGGCACGGCCTCCACGGCCGCTGCCAACCAACCCAGGACATCCATGCAAAAGCCAATGGAAACTGGAGCAGGGTGCCGAAGTCATCGGACTCTTGATAAGAGAGTCAGCCGATCGGTCGGCGGAGTCGAAAGTGGGCAGAGGCCGCGATGAACTGGAGCCCCATGAGAGTGGTTGGACTTGTACCAATTGATCATCCAACTAAAGTGAGACAAGGTCTGGAGGTTGAGACTAAGACTCTCCAGGATCTGGGCCCTGGCTGCAGCTCTGATCAGGAGGTTGTCCAAGTAAGGAATCACGGAAACAACTGTTGTCCGTAAAAGGGCGATCACAGGCGCCAGGACTTTGGTAAAGGTCCACGGAGAAGTGGCCAGACCGAAATGGATAGCCACAATAGAAAATGACCATCCGGAACTGCAGAGCGGAGGTACCGCTGATGACCGGGAAACAAAGATGTGGAGGCAGGCATCCTTGAAGTCCACCGAGGAACGAAAAACTCCCCTTGAACCATGGATGCCAGCACCGAACGGAGAGACTCCATTCGGGTTGGGAAAGCAAGACGCTGGCTGAGATACCCAAGAACAAAGACTGGGCGAACAGAAATGCCTTTCTTGGGGACCACAAAGAGGTTGAAACAAACCTCGAAAACGTTCCCCTGAAGGAACAGGGACAATTACTCCCTGGATAAGAAAAGGGAGCTGCATGGTCCAGGCATCCCTAAGAGTAAGAGGCGACCAATCACCCGAGAAAGGTCGGCGGGTGGGGGCGACCCTTCAGGCCGAGGAAGGCCTACGGGTGCCTGATGGGTCCGCAAAACAGCCGGAACGGATAGCCGACCTCCAGGAGGAACGGGCTCGGAAGGAGGGAGCTCTCTTCCCGAGAAGGCGCCTGGCTGGACCCTTTGTTGATATCAAAGGTCCGCAGAACCGGAAGGAGGACTTTACGGAAAGCGGTTCTGTGAGCCTTATCCAGAGGTAATAAAGAACTCTTTTCTGCCCGTCGCCCCACTTCCTGAAGGTGGCGTCCGCATGCCAGGCTTTAAGCCACATGGAGGCACAGTGGCTACCAGGTAGCTTGTGGCAAAGGCAGCACAGTGGCTGTGCATGAAAGCAGAACACAGAAAATCTCCATCTGCGGAGCATCGGAGAGCCAGATTAAAGAATTCCCCCAGAGGGATTTTGAAGACTACCCTGGCAGAGTTGGAAGACCATACTGAAAGGGCCTTGACACCCAGGCAGAAGCAAAAGCAGGAAGAACCTGCTGCCTCAAAAGGCAAAATTTGCCAAAGCCTCCACCTTCATGTCCGCTGGATCCTTGAAGGCAGCCGCATTAGCCAACGGCCGGGTAGGCGCCTTAGAGAGGCGGGGAGACCGGCGGATCCACAGTTGGAGAGGAGGTCCACCGAGCAATGAGGTCCTTGGCGCTTGAACTTTCTTCGTTTCCTGAAACTTCTTGTCAGGGTGCCTCCAGGCGGATACCAGCAGGGCGTAAAATTCAGCTTGAGAGCTGAAAGTCTTGGGTGCCGGTCGGGCACAAAGAAGGAGACTTCTGGAGCCAAGTCCGAAGTTCCTGGGTCCTTTAGATGGAAGGTGTTTCTTATGGCCGCAACCAATGAGCACACCACATCAGGTACATCCGTGAGGTCCTCTGAGTTCCTGAGTCCCCACCTAAAAACAGGAAAGAAAATGGAATAAAAATCTAACACATCCCTAACTAGGAAAACACTATGGTTCGACACTACGGCAACAAGAAAAGTCTGCTCCTCCCAGCAGGGTATACCCGTCCACAGGCACCTGAGGAAATCAGTTTAAGCTTAGTGTCTAAGGAGGTAGACCCTGCTGGGAGAAGCAGACTTTTCTTGTTGCCATAGTGTCGAACCTCCTAGTGACAGCAGCATACACCCATGGTCTGTGTCCCCCCCAATGGAGCCAATAGAGAAATACGCTATTTTGGACTTTGGAATATTTTCGTGCGTACACCATTGACCGTGCAGTTTAATTAATGATATATTTTTATATTTCGGACATTTACGCACGCGGCAATACCACAAAAGTGTTTATTTTTACTTAGTATTTTTTTTTTTATTAAATGGGAAAAGGGACTTTTTTAATTCAGACTTATTAGGGAAGGGGTTTTTCACTTTTTTTCTACAATGTTATAGCCCCCATAGGGGATTCAATACACTGGGATTCAATACACTGATCAATGCCATTGCATTGACCAGTGATATTGGCGGTCGATTGTTTAAGCCTGGATTTCAGGCTTGGATTAATCAATCGCCGATCGGACATGCAGGAGGCAGGTAAGACACCCTCTTGATGCATCCTAGCTGACTGCGATGGTCCCGATCAGCCCAACTGAGCTGCCGGGAAGCTTTTACTTTAGATGCAGTGATCAACTTTGATCGCTGCGTCTAAAGAGTTAAATTCCGGACATCTGCCTGAATGGCGTTGTACGGCATTAACCATGGGTCCTGGCTGCTAATAGCAGCTGGGACTGTGCAGGTATGATACGAGCTCAGCTCCTGAGCTCGCTTTATAACCCTGCCATGCCACAGTACCGTTTAAAAACAGCGTTTTGTGGCAAGGGGTTAAATCGGTACAATTAAGAAAAGTCATAACATGGGTATCATTTTAATAGTATTGGTCCTCAGAATTAAGAAAACATATTTTTACCGTACAGCATGAAAACAAAACCTTCCAAAATTAGCTAAATTGCGGTTTTCATAAAAAATTTTCCCACATTAATACTTTTTTGGTTGTACTGTACATTTTACGGTAAAATAAGTGATGTAATTACAAAGTAAAATTGGTGACGCAAGCCCTCATATGGGTCAGTGGATGAAAATATAAAAGTTATGATTTTTAGAAGGCGAGGAGGAAAAAATGAAAATGCAAAAATAAAAATTGGCCTGGTCCTTAAAGGACAACTGTAGTGTAACACTTCTATATTCCCGTGCCTCAAAAATAAACAAAATAAACTTATACATACCTTCCTACGAGCCCCCGTTGGTCCGGCACAGGCCTCACAGTCCAGCAGTGCTGACCTCATTCCACTTCCTGGGGACGGGGATGCCGCAGAGCTGTCTGCGTATCACCGGCCGCAGCGATGTCCCGACCCGGCCTGCGATAGGCTGAGCCCACTATCCTGTAAGGAGCTCTGGCCGGCTTCTTACATGACAGTGGGCTCAGCCTATCACAGGCTGGGGCGGGACATAGCTGCGGCCGGTGATACACTGACGGCTCTGCAGCGTTCCCATCCCCAGGAAGTGGAATGAGACCAACGGGGGCTCGTAGGAAGGTATGTATAAGTTTATTTTGTTTATTTTTGAGGCTCTGGGAATATATAAAAGTGTTCCACTACAGTTGTCCTTTAAAGGAGATATCCAGTGGTGAAAAACTAAGGATAGGGGATAAGTTTCAGATCGCGGGGGGTCCGACCACTGGGGCACCCCGTGATCTCCGTACGGGGCGCCGACAGCCACCACTGCATGAAGCGGCAGCTGACACGCCCCCTCAATACAACTCTATGGCAGAGTCTGAGCGCTGCCTTCGGCAATCTCCAGCTCTGCCATAGAGTTTTATTGAGGGGGCGTGTCGGCCACCGCTTCGTGCGGTGGTCAACACGTGCTATCTGGCCAACAAGCCGGGGCCCCGGAAGGAGAGATCACGGGGGGCCCCAGCGGTCTGACCCTCCCCCCCCCCCCTACAGATCTGTTCTGCAGTGTACTATATGTACAATCAGCAATAAGTCAAAATAAAGTTACAAAATAAATGTAATCACAATATAAATATACAGAATCCCACCATCCTCCTACATTATGAATTCTTTTTTTTTTTAAACAAAAATACACTTAATTGGTATTGCCACATCAATAACTAGAACAATAAAATCATCCCATTATTTGCCCCTCACTACGTACACCATAAAATAAAAATAAAAACTGTCAAAATTACCCCTTTGTTAATCCTGCCTTTGTAAAAATGAAATTAAAAAGTGATCAAAAGGTCACATGTACCCCAAAATGGTACCACTAAAAATGTCAACTCATCCTTCAAAAAATAAATAAAAAAAACCTTACTCCGCATTGAATGAAAATAAAAACGTTACAGCTTCCAGAATATGCAAATGCACAACTAGTTTATTGTGTAAACATAGTAAACCATAAAAAGTACATAAATGATTTATAGTTCTAGAAATACAACACACTAATGGTTGTGGGAGCATCGGTAGGAGCCAAAGCCTAATCATCATGTAAAAAAAAAACTTGGCACTCCACTTTAGTGATAATACATGTTCAGCTATATTAGCAATTAAATTAGTAATGTTTCGGTCTAAACTGACCTTCCTCAGATTGGATTGCTGCGGAGAAAGCAGGATGAATAACAGACAACCGCCAGATACTGCATCATACATGCATAATTTCTTTGTAAAAAAAAATTCAAAATTTCATGAAGAATGGAAACATTTGCAATGCTCTGCTTAAAAGGAAAATGGGCATACCAAATAAATGACATTGATTCACATATACAATGGCCCTCATTTACTATTCTAAACCCAACCTCTTTTGTCGCAGACATCGTGCGCCAGTCTGCGACACAATGCGACATTTTTTCCCGACGGACCCAATGTGGATTCTCCCAAACCCGAAAAAGGGGCGTAACCCGACATTTCTGAGCTTTCCCACGTATTTATAAAGGTTTCCAACCCGAATTTGTTGTATTGTTGTGGATTTTTTCCCGACAGCTCAGAGGAGTTGGAAACCAAAACCAACAAAACCCAGTGCGACAAACAGGATGCGACATAATAATAAATACCAGGGGAAAAAAAGCAGTCGGGTAAGAAAGCAACATAGACTAACAACCCGATTTTCTTAGTAAATGAGGGCCAATATGTCTACTTAAGTTGACATGCTTTTACTTATTGAAGACATTAAATTGCTTCAAAGTTTAGCAGCAATTTTCCAATTTTTCACGAGCATTTCAAAGTCTGAAATCAGTTTGAAGTGAATTTGAGGGGCTCTAATGTTAGACCAGGGATGTGGAAATCGTATTATCCGACGCCAGGGACATGTAGTTCCGGGCAGGTGAATTTTTATAAATTTAGGCCTGTATCTGGCAAGCAGGGCCGGACAGACTTTTTTTATTAATTTTTTTATGCAGTGTGAGGGTGTATGGAGCAGGCTCCTGACTCGAGCCTGCTCGATACTCTGCGGCCTCCGGAGCCGGGGGCTACCGTTAATAGCCTGGCATCCCTGGTGGTCTAGTGGAGTGGATCAAATACACCCCCAGGGCGCGATCGTGGGGGCGATCCCCTGTGGAGTTAGCAGGAGGGCTTACCCCTGCATTCATGGCTGCCCCCATAGATCTGAATTTGATTGAGCTTGCCTTGAGCAGGATCAACCAAATGAACACAGATCAATGGCATTCAATAGAACTGCATTGATCTGTATGAGGAATCTAAATTATTCCTCCTAAAAAAAAAGTGTATTTAAAAAAGTTTAAAAACACCTGTTAACCCGTTAACGACCATGGACGAGTATAGACGTCCAGGTTGGCGGGCGTTCGGGCACCTGGACGTCTATACTCGTCCATTATTCTCGTGGGTGCTGCCCAGTGCACCCACGAGATCGCGGCAGGGACTCGGCTGTATCACACAGCCGGGACCCTGCTGCACTGCCGGGACCGAAGTAAGCTTCGGTCCCGGCAGTTTTAAACCTTACAGCCGCGGTCGGAAGCGACTGCGGGTTGTAAGTGTTATGACAGAGGGAGGTGGCTCCCTCTGTCTCCACTGCAGCACCCCGCATCGCGATCGCAGGGTGCTGTGTGTGGCCGCGGCTGGCCGAGGCCTGCCGCACTGCTGGGAGTGAAGTTCACTTCACTCCCGACAGTTTAACCCTTACAGCCGCGGTCAGAAGTGACCGCGCGCTGTAAGGAGTTCTGAGAGGGAGGGGGCTCCCTCTGTCTCTCCCGGAGCATCGCGGGGTGCTGCTGCATACCTGGGCAGCCGGGGGTCCTACAAAGACCCCCAAGGTCTGCCCTGGGTATTCCTGAAAGGACGTGCAAGAGGCACGTCCTGATATGCTGCCTGCTAGTGAAAACTGGCAGGCAGCATATAACTGCAATGCTTTGGAATACTAAGTATTCCAAAGCATTAAAAAGTGTAAAAATAAATAAATAAAATAAAAGTGCAATAAAAGTGTAAAAAAAAAAAAATATATTAAAAATACATTAAATGAATCTAATAAAAAAAAATGCATAATGTTTGGATCGCATTGGCAGACATATTACATGCTGCGGATGTCCACCATGTGATCCTACACATTATGCAGCAGTCACAGTAATGAGCTCCCTACTGCGGCTGGGTAGCTTTGTGTGTCCACTCATAGCGACGGATTTCCCGCCGGCAGTCATGAGCGGACACACAGATACCCAGCCGCAGCAGTGATGGATATATTCGCCATGAGCGGGTGCTTATTCCGACAACATGGCAGATATATCCATCAGGAGCCTTAACTGTCACAGACAGACGCGTTATACTGCCAGCCGACCAAGGACCAATCAGAGAGGTCCCTGGTCCAGCCAATAACTTGTAGGGGTGCGGTATATAAATGGGGTCACTTGTGGGGGTGGGGGTACTGTTCTGCCCTGAAAGCCAAATGGCGCTCCTCTCCTGAGTCCTACCACGCGGCCAAGGAACCATATATGGCCTAAGCAGGGGTATTTCCGAATGTGGGACAAGCAGCTTAATAAAATATAGGGTGCATTTCTTTCAATATTAGAAGTGATGTACAAAAAATATGCCCCCCAAATGATGCATTTGTGAAAAATTGCAAATTTCGAATTTTCAACACTGACTTTGTAATAATTCCTGCCAAAAAACTATGGTGTTAAAATACTCACTGTACCCCCCGAGCGAATACCTTGAGGGGTCTAGTTTTTAAAATGGGGTTATGTGGGGGGGGGGGGGGGGGTTCCTATGTTCTACTACCTTTTAATTCCTGCAAACCTTTCAAATTTTCTAAATTTCCTAAATTTCAAGTTAAATTGTTAGGCTTCTAACTAATTTAAAATGTTAATTAGAAACAAAAAAAATGACGTCAAAATAAAGTAGACATCTGAAAGTATAAGTTTCATAAACTATTTGGTCAGTAAGTATAAATATATGCAACCCATTAGTGTTAAAATAGCAAAAAATCTAAATTTTTTGTAAAAATTTCATGATTTTTTGCATTGTAAAAAAAAACTACAAATGATATCGGCTTACTTTTACTATGTACATGAAGGACAACTTGTGACAAAAAAACAATGTCAGAATTATCGTGATTGGCAAAACGTTACCAGAGTTATTCTCTAATAAAGACAGACATCCCCGATTTGAAAAAACAGACCTGCTCTTTCATGGGCGTACAGGTTTATTTGTATTGGTCCTTAAGGGGTTAACCCCTTCCACATAAAAGTTCATATCACCCCTCTTTACCATATAAAAATATGTAAACATAATAAAAATAAACATTTGTTATTGGCATGTGAAATAAACATATTTGGTATTGGCATGTGCGTAATTGATCAAACTATTAAAAAATTACATTTTATATCCCGTATGGTAAATGGCGTTAAAGTTAAAAAAAAAAAAAAAAAACATGAGCCCTCATTCAGCCCAGTATACGGATAAATAAATTATAGGGGTCAGGGATTTTTTTATTTTTTTTTTATTACAAAGTAAAAAAAAAAATTAAGACATGACAAACTAAAATTTTGCATTTGTATAATAAGGCTGACCTAAAGTATCAAAATAATATGTAAGTTTGAGCACAAGGTGAATGGCAAAAAAAAAAGAAAACCCCCAAATTAGCATTTTTTTTCAATTTCACCTGACAATTTTTTTTTGTTTGAGAGCATAAGTGGTGAAAAAAGGAAAGGTGTCATTATAAAGTATACATGTGCAGAAACAAATAAAGACCTTGATTAACTACTATTTTGGTTGAAATTATTTTACCTACCAGTCCCTTGGACAAGTACAGGGTGGGCCATTTATATGGATACACCTTAATAAAATGGGAATGGTTGGTGATATTAACTTCCTGTTTGTGACACATTAGTATATGTGAGGGGGGGGAAACTTTTCAAGATGGGTGGTGACCATGGCGGCGATTTTGAATCCAACTTTTGTTTTTTCAATAGGAAGAGGGTCATGTGAAATCGAACTTATTGGAAATTTCACAAGAAGAACAATGATGCTTGGTTTTAACGTAAATTTATTCTTTCATGAGTTATTTACAAGTTTCTGACCACTTATAAAATGTGTTCAATGTGCTGCCCATTGTGTTGGATTGTCAATGCAACCCTCTTCTCCCACTCTTCACACACTGATAGCAACACCGCAGGAGAAATGCTAGCACTGGCTTCCAGTATCCGTATACACTGCTATATACTACTATATACACCGCAGGAGAAATGCTAGCACAGGCTTCCAGTATCCGTAGTTTCAGGCGCTGCACATCTCGTATCTTCACAGCATAGACAATTGCCTTCATATGACCCCAAAGATAAGTCTAAGGGGGTCATGTTTGATGCCATTCAACTGGCCCACGACGACCAATCCACTTTCCAGGAAACTGTTCATCTAGGAATGCTCGGACCTGACACCCACAATGTGGTGGTGCACCATCTTGCTGGAAAAACTCAGGGAACGTGCCAGGTCCGAGCAATCCTAGATGAACAATTTCCTAGAAAGTGGATTGGTCGTCGTGGGCCAGTTGAATGGCATCAAACATGACCCCCTTAGACTTATCTTTGGGGTCATATGAAGGCAATTGTCTATGCTGTGAAGATACAAGATGTGCAGCACCTGAAACTAGAGATGAGCGAACTTACAGTAAATTCGATTAGTCACTAACTTCTCGGCTCGGCAGTTGATTACTTATCCTGCATAAATGAGTTCAGCTTTCAGGTGCTCCGGTGGGCTGGAAAAGGTGGATACAGTCCTAGGAAAGAGTCTCCTGGGACTGTATTCACCTTTTCCAGCCCACCGGAGCACCTGAAAGCTGAACTAATTTATGCAGGATAAGTCATCAACTGCCGAGCCGAGAAGTTCGTGACGAATCAAATTTACTGTAAGTTCGCTCATCTCTACCTGAAACTACGGATACTGGAAGCCTGTGCTAGCATTTCTCCTGCGGTGTTGCTATCAGTGTGTGAAGAGTGGGAGAAGAGGGTTGCATTGACAATCCAACACAATGGGCAGCACATTGAACACATTTTATAAGTGATCAGAAACTTGTAAATAACTCATGAAAGAATAAAGTTACCTTAAAACCAAGCACATCATTGTTTTTCTTGTGAAATTCCCAATAAGTTTGATGTGTCACATGACCCTCTTCCTATTGAAAAAACAAAAGTTGGATTCAAAATGGCAAACTTCAAAATGCCTGCCATGGTCACCACCCATCTTGAAAAGTTTCCCCCCTCACATATACTAATGTGCCACAAACAGGAAGTTAATATCACCAACCATTCCTATTTTATTAAGGTGTATCCATATAAATGGTCCACCCTGTAGTTTTTTTTCTCTACAACACTGTAGACATCCCCCTAAATTACCCTTATTATATAAACTGCACCCCTCAAAGATTTCAAAAAGACATTCAGAAAGTTTGCTTACCGCTATGTGTTTATAGCAGAAAACTGGAGGTGAAAAGTCAAAATCTTTTTTTTAAACATGCATGCATCGTATGTCTGCATGCATCGTATAACATGCATACATCGTATAACATGCATGCATCGTATGTCTTAGGGGGGATTAAACTGGCAGAGTCACTGGGAGAGAAGGATCTGGGTGTACTTGTAGATCACAGACTACAGAATAGCATGCAATGTCAGGCTGCTGCTTCCAAAGCCGGCAGGATATTGTCATGTATAAAAAGAGGCATGGACTCAAGGGACAGGGACATAATACTCCCCCTTTATAAAGCAATGGTACGGCCTCAGCTGGAATATGCTGTTCAGTTTTGGTCGCCTGTTCATAAAAGGGACACTGCAGAGTTAGAAAGGGTGCAGAGACGTGCGACTAAACTAATATGGGGCATGGAACATCTTAGCTATGAGGAGCGATTAAAGGAGTTACAATTGTTTAGTCTTGAGAAGAGACGTTTAAGGGGGGATATGATAAACGTATATAAGTATATAAATGGCCCACACAAAAAATATGGAGAAAAACTGTTCCAGGTTAAACCCCCCCCCCCCCCCCCCAAAGGATGAGGGGGCACTCCCTCTGTCTGGAGAAGAAAAGGTTTAGTCTAAAGGGGCGACACGCCTTCTTTACAGTGAGGACTGTGAATTTATGGAACGGTCTAACTCAGGAACTGGTCACAGCAGGAACAATTAACAGCTTTAAAACAGGGTTAGATACATTCCTGGAATAAAATAACATTAATGCTTATGCAGAATTATAAAACTACATCCCTTCCCCTTATCCCCTTACACCCTTCACTTCAATTCCCTGGTTGGACTTGATGGATGTATGTCTTTTTTCAACCATACTAACTATGACTATGTTGTCGTAGTCCCAAATTATTCATTTTTACAAGAGGTAATAGGAGAAAAACCCTCAAGATTTGTAAGCCAATATGTATGGAAATACCCTATGTAGGGTTGGAAAGTGCTCTGCGGGTGCATGGTATGGTTCCTAAGGGAAGGAGTGACAATTGGCTTTTGGAGAGTGAATTTGTTTGGAATAGTTTTCGGGGGCCATGTTGCACTTACATAGCCTCCATGGTACCCAAACAGTTAAAACCCCCCACGTGACTCCATTTTGAAAAGTACACCCCTTAAATGGGCACTGTCATGAATTTTTTTTTGATATGTTGTAGTACTTAAGTACTACAACATATCTCTAATATACTTTTATTTAAAAAAAATGCTTTTATAACATTTTAAAAGCAATTTGAAATTCGGCCACTAGGGGGCGCCCTCCTAGTGGCCGAATGCAGTGCGGAGTGACGTCACTGCAAAATTTCGACTGATTCCGGCAGGGCATCAGTCGAAATTTTGCGCAGTAACAGCCAGGGCTGCGCATCGGCTTCCCGCACTCGCCGATGGCCCTGCTGCAAGGTGCGGGGGTGCTGCTCCTGCAAGGTACGGGGGGCGCGGGGGGTTGGCTGCTCCTGCAAGGTGCGGTAGGGGTGCTGCTGCAAGGTACGGGGGGCTGGGGGCGCTGCTGCAAGGTGAGGTGGGGGGATGGGGTGCGCTGCTGCAAGGTAAGGGGGGCACGGAGGGGTGTTTGGGTGTTACTCACCGAGCGGCAGGAAGAGGCTCCCCCACACCCGTCCCTCCCGCATCGGCTCCTGGCTCACTCCTTCTCCCATAAAGCTCCTGTCCTGGGTGCCTCCAGTTGTTTTACCACTACAACTCCCAGCATGCCCTGACAGCCAATAGATGTCAGGGAATGCTGGGAGTTGTAGTGGTGAAACAGCTGGAGGCACCCTGTTAGGAGAACTAAGGGCGGAAGTGTCGGCCCCAGTAGGCATCAGTGACGTGGTGCCTGCTGGGGAAGTCTGCCTGGTAGTGAGCACACTGCCAGGCAGACTAAATGCCATTTTAAAAATAGTAAAAAAAAATAAAAAAATAAAGGCAGGGATAGAAGGGCAATAGGCGGGGACAGAAAAAAAGAATCATGATGGTGGGAGCTACCCTTTAAGGAATGTAATAAGGAAGGCAGTGAGCATTTACACCCCACAGGGGCTTGATAGTTTTGGAAAAGTGGGCCATGAAAATGAAATATTAAAACGTTTACACTAAAATGCTGGTGGAACACCAATTTTTCATTTTCACATGGGATTAAAAGCCCCCTCAAAATGTGTTACCCGATTTCTCCCAAGTATGAAAGTACCCCATATGTGGGTGTAAAGTGCTCTGCAGGTGCATGGTATGGCTCGGAAGGGAAGGAGCGCCATTTGGCTTTTGGACAGAGAATTTGGCTGGAATAGTTTTTGGGGGACATGTTGCATTTACAAAGCCCCCATGGTACCCAGACAGTGTAAACCCCCAACATGTGACTCCATTTTGGAAACTATACCCCTAAAAGAAAGTAATGAGGGGTGCAGTGAGCATTTACACCCCACAGGTGTTTGACACAATTTTAGAACATTGGCCCATGAAAATTATTATTTTTTTTTTTTTTAACACAAAAATGCTTGTTTAACCCTAATGTTTTATTTTCATTTCACAAGGGGTAAAAGGAGAAAAAGTCCCCCATAATGTGTAACCCAATTTCTCCCGAGTATGGAAATACCCAATATGTGGACGTAGTCTGCTGTGCGGGTCTAACGTTAGGGTACAGAAGGGGAGGAGGGTGACCGAGAGAGGATTTTGGTTGAAATTGAAGTCAGGGGCCACATTTACAAAGCTCCCATGGTTCCCGGACAGTGAAAACCCCCTCATGTGACATTTTGGAAACTACACCCCTCATGTAATGTAACAAGAGGTGCAGATTTTTGGAATAGTGGTCCGTGAAAATGGAGAGTAATTTTTCAAATTCACGACCCACTGTTCCAAAAATCTGTGGGGTCTAAATTAGTGCTGGGCAGTATGCCCAAAAATGTGTATCAGTATTTTTAAAACTTATGGCGGTTCCACGGTTTTTGACGGTATTTTTTTCACTCCTTTCCCTCTAACCCGTGAGCTCCCCCCCCCCTCTTGAATGAATTATCAGCAGCAGTGCGCTGGGGAGCTAATCATATTTGACCCGTGGGTGCTGCTCTGCTTTTCCTCTCCCCCCCTAGCTACAGCACTGTCCCCACATTGGGGGACTAATCATGTCACCCGCAGGCACTGTTCTCCTCCTCCTGTGAGCTGCGGCGCTGGAAATTAAGGAGTTGTGACCCGCGGCGCTGGAAATTAAGGAGTTCTGAGCCGCGGGCGCAGGACTTCTGTTCAGAGAACGGAAGCCTGTCACCTCCCCCTGCAAGCGAATTAGGTCCAGTGATCAACTTTGGTCGCAGGACCTAAAGGGTTAATAGCCTGGTATCGGCAATCTCCATTCCAGGCTATTAGCCACGGCCCGTGGCTGTTGATTCCAAATGGGGGCTGCACGGTATGAAGCAGGATGACATCACAATCCCACTCCATATTTTTCCATCCACAGCCCCATATGAGGGCTTGTTATTTTGAGTGACCAATTGTACTTTGAAACACCATTTATTTTACCATAAAAGGTACGGCTTATTTTTTTTGATCTGTAGCTTTTATCGGAACCACTTTTGTGTATGACTTTTTGATCACTTATTACATTTTTTGGGATGTGATGTGGCCAAAAAGCAGCAATTCACCATATGGGATCATTAACATTATATTTTGATAGTTCGGAAATTAAAGGGGTACTCCGCTGGAAATTTTTTTTTTAAATCAACTGGTGCCAGAAAGTTAAACAGATCTGTATATTACTTAAAAAATCTTAATCCTTCCATTACTTATCAGCTGTTATATGCTCCACAGGAAGTTCTTTTCTTTATGAATTTCCTTTCTGTCTGACCACAGTGGTCTCTGCTGACACCTCTGTCCATTTTAGGAACTGTCCGGAGCAGGAGAGGTTTGCTATGGGGATTTGCTCCTTCTCTGGACAGTTCCTAACATGGACAGAGGTGTCAGCAGAGAGCACTGTGGTCAGAAAGGAAAGTAAAAAAGAAAAGCACTTCTTGTGGCGCATATAGCAGCTGATAAGTACTGGAAGGATTAATATTTTTAAACAGAAGTAATTAACAAATTAATTTTCTGGCACCAGTTGATTTAAATTAAAAAAAAAAAAAAGTTTTTTTAGTAAAATCGAGATAAAGGGTGATTTAATTTTTTATGATGGGGGCTTTTCACGGGCAAACCAGAGTAGACTACCCTGGGATGACTGACCGAGTAGGTAAGGGGGACCCAGTGCAGAATATATGTTATCACATTCAAAAATGATTGCTCCAAAACAAGATGAAAGAACACTTTCACACACAGTTATTTCCAAATTATCAAGAAAAAAAACAATTACCTATACAAATAAAATTTATCTAAATGACTACGTATTGAACATTAGTTCAGAATACAAGAGTCACAAAAGTCTAAATATCTAATTATTAGCATGTCTAATTCACTATCCTTTTAACAAAGTAAAATCTCAAAATCTTATGACCAACTACCAGCTATAGCCTTGTGCCTTATGTCTTGGAGAACCAGCTGTGCATTTTTGCATAAAATTTCACTTTCTGTAAAAATAAGATTGTTTATTAGCATTTTAGAAGGAGCAGGGGGACCATTTCTACACAGCAACTTGGAAATGAAGATTATAGCAGCTGTAAATTTATTACAAGTCATGAAAATGATTCCAAACCTGCACTTCAGGGTGGAAATGACTCAGACTGGCTTACTACATTCAACAATCTATTTTTGTACATGCATATTTATGAACACCTCCAGCAGAAAATTGCATTTTCTGGCCCACATATCACCACCTTTAGTATGTGTTCTGGAGGCAAGACTGCTGTATGTAAGGGAAGAATACTTTACAGCTTGACAAAAAAAAAAAAAAAAGTGTAAAACATAAGTGGTACACACCATTATAGTGTACTTACCAGTGACTTGGTCAACAAGAATACGAGAGGTAATAATGCGACCGTACTGAGAGAACAGTTGTTCCAGCTCTTTCTGTGTCATTGTTTTTGGAAGTCCACTGACATACAGGTTTGCATCCCTAATAGATGCTGAACTGGGGCGAGCATAAGAAACCTTAAAGAAAAAAAAAAAAAAAAGTTTTCAGATTTAATGTACTAATGATGTACATATTTTAAAATTTTAAAGATTGATAAAAAATGCTTGCATTTTCTGGTAAGGTAAAATGCTATTCTCTATAACAGTACTTAAATATACTTTTAATTTGAGTCACTAAAACTTAAAGGTGGGAGATTTATCACAACCTCTGTTGAGGAAAAGTAGTGAAGCTGCCCATGGCAACGAGATTGGTTGCTATTTGCAACTTCACGACTCCTCTACACAGGTTTTGATAACATGCACTGCACTGGTCAATCAGTAAGCCAGTGTTTCCCAACCAGGGTGCCTCCAGGTGTTGCAAAACTACAACTCCCAGTATGCCTGGAAAGCCAAAGGCTGTCCGTGCATGCTGGAAGTTGTAGTTTTGCAACACCTGGAGGCACCCTGGTTGGGAAACACTGCAGTAAGCCATAAGTCCCACGTCAGCAGGTCTATTCACAATACAGTATTTATTTTTTAAAAGTTTTTCAGTGAAATACTGCAGTAAAACGGCAGTTACAAAATCCTATACGGCCGTTCGAAAATCCCATTGTAGTCTATGGGATTTTTCTAATAGACGTTTTATCCTGTTATAGTCCATTATTAAAAACGGACGATATTTTGTGACGGAAGATAGCAACGGGAGAAATAGTTCATGAACTATTTCTCCCGTTACTAACTTATAGTCTATGGGATTTTTGTAACGGTCGTTTAGGACTTTGTAACTGCCGTTTTACTGCCGATTTTCTGACAGTACTTCGAAAATTGAGTAACTATGTAGTGTGGTAGGGGCCTTACTCTTTTTTTCCTGTTAAAGTGGCAGCACTGGTTAAAATCCTAACTTTAGCCTCCCCGACGTTTTGCCATAAGCTAACTTTGTCAAGGGTTATCAAGCCTCAATAACCCTTGATAAAGCCAGGTTATGGCGAACTGTCTGGGAGGCAGAAGTTAGGATTTTAACCAGTGCTGCCACTTTATCAGGAAAAAATTGAGTAATAATGAGATGACATCTGACATGCATCCAAGCAGGGAAGGCAAGTGAGAGGCCTCCCATAACTGGATAGAGCATTCACAATTGGATAGCAGGGTCATTAGAAAGGCATCCAAAATACATCTATGGGATTTGGTGGATGGTAGTCCAGGACAAATACATTAAAACCAGTATTAACAGGAAGGTGAGAGAAACCTCCAATACTGGGGTACTACCTACCTACCCAATAAAAAATTCCCATATATCGGTGGTATTAAGTGAGCAGCACTGAGAATTTTAACTCACGTGTTTTAAATAATTTAAGATATTAATATAATTTAATAAAGGTTTTAGTGAATCCCTTAATAGTGGGCTTACACTGGAGGGGGTGACCCCATAGGACGAAGTGATTAAATACTATTAATAGACTTTCCACTTAGCTGTTCAGTGCCCATACTACTGATTGGCAGGGGTGCCCAAAAGGTACCTACAGTTCACCATTTAATTTTTAACAAGGATACTAAAATTTTATTTACTAAACAACAGAATAATTAAGAACAATTTAAAAACAAAACCATGCCCATTAAGTTGCTTTCTTCTGGCATAGCTGCCAAAACCAGACATTTGCAAATGTCAGATACCCGCAGACCATATAAAAAAATCCCTTAGCTCTCTTCCCTTGCTGTGCTGAGGCCCTTCGCAGTTTGCTCTATTATCTGAAAGGACGTAATTTCAGCCTGTGACAGGTCCTGCACCACTCCGGATAATAGAGAAGAGGAAAAGGTCCTACACTACTATAAGAGGGGAAGATGTAGAGGCCTTAGTATAGGGGCAATGGCAAGGTAAGTGGGATTTTCATTTTTTATTTTGAAGGGAACCTATTGGGAGAAACTACTTAATAGGGACATCTACCTAATAGGAGGTTCTCAGTAACCAATTACTGAGGGCTTATACCTAAATTGGGAGGGTTCCCTGCTTACTGGGGGTTTCTCTACCTAACTACTGGGGACATATTTTAATAAGGGCTTCGTGTTCGACTTTTGCCTAATGCTAAGTCTAAAGCTACCTATTCTGTCACATGCAATAAAAAAATTAAAAGCATCAGATATTGGTATAGGCGAGTACTTGACAAAAGTATTGGTACTCTGTCTTTAAAAACGGTATCAGGACAGACATCTCCAGTATTTTTCCTGCAATTTTGCCCAATAAATAATGGCAAAAAAACACTCGTTAGTACTATTTGGCCTTTACAAAAAAGCAAGGAAGAAAAACAAATTCAATTTATATGTTGCTGGGGACAGGGTTAAATAAAAAATAAAAAAAAGTCCTCCTGCAGCTCTCAATTCAGTCCCTGCTGGTTTCCACTTGTTGCTGTTGTGAGATGTTAGAGCAGGATCTGCCCACTCAGCCAGTCACTGCCCGTAGATCTGCCCACTCAGCCAGTCACTGCCCGTAGATCTGCCCACTCAGCCAGTCACTGCCCGTAGTCTGCAGGTCCTGCTAAGTAATGTCAACTTTAGAACAGAAACAATTGGCAACCAGTGGGGGACTAAGTCAGTGGAACGGGAGCTGTGGGGAACTGAGGTAGGCGAATATTACCATTTTTACTCTGTCCCCAGCATTATATCTACTATTTTTAGATACTGTAATACTATTTAACAGCAGAACAAGTATGTTATTACAGCAGCCCAACCACAAATACTAGGGCTGGAACTAACCATTACTTTCATAAATGATTAGTTGGCAGATTAGTTTGCTGCAGCAAAAACGAAAATGCTATTGAGCAGAAAAAATAAAAAAAACTGCTAGGACATGTGAACTGACCCTCGGGGTATATTCAGACATACAGCATCATGTGCATACTTGATGTTAAACATTCAATGTAAAGATTTCAATGTAAACTAAATGAATGAACAACACTTCAAATCTGCAGCATACAATTTGTGCATGATACTGTGTGTGAATACACCCTAAGGGCTCATTCACACAGGCAGATCCACCGACAATGGATCCCTACAGTGTGCTTCAGATGTGCCTGCTCGGAGCAGCAATCCGCAGCTACGGGCAGACACACTGCGATGAGAGAGTAGCAGCTCGCATGTGCAGTATATTCGCACACATCGCGGCTGCTCTTGGCCTAGCTTAGGGAGAGAGGCCACAATGTGTGCAAGTACAACGCGCATGCGCTCGGCGACTCGCACATCGCAGCAGTGTGGCACATCTGGAGGCACACTAAGGTTCCATAGTCAGCAGATCTGCAGCATAAAACACGCTGTGGATTCGCCCATGTGAACGAGCCCTTAGTGTACGTTCACAAATGCATAATTTTGTTCTATATTTTGCAACCTACTAACTTTAATAGATAGCAAAACCCGCTGAAAATTATGCACATATGAATATATCATAGGAGGTACGTTTACACGAACATAATTCCTTGCAGGAAAATCTGCAACAAATGTTATTTATTGTTTTTAAATGCTGCAGCATATTATACACTCGTGAATGTATCCTTAAAAAGGTATTCAATATTAACTCATCCCCTTATCCATAGGATAGGTCAGTGTTTCCCAACCAGCGTGCCTCCAGGTGTTGCAAAACTACAACTCCCAGAATGCCTGGACAGCCAAAGTTGGTCTAGGCAAGCTGGGAGTTGTAGTTTTGCAACATCTGGAGGCACCCTGGTTGGGAAACACTGGGGTAGGTAATAAGCGAGATCATGGGGGATCCAAATGCTGAGGTCCTTTGTGATCCCTAGAGATGAGCGAAGTTACAGTGATACGAACCTCGCAGCTCGGCGGTTGCTGACTTTATCCTGCATAAATTAGTTCAGCTTTCAGGTGCTCCGGTGGGCTAGAGACTCTCCTAGGACTGTATCCACCTTTTCCAGCCCACCGGAGCACCTGAAAGCTGAACTAATAGATGCAGGCTAAAGTCAGCAACCGCCGAGCCGAGAAGTTAGTGACTAATCGAATCATTGTAACTTCGCTCATCTCTAGTGATCTCAAGAGCAGCCAGGAAAAAATGGCATCCAGCTCCCATATAAAAGCCAACTTTATTAGAAAAATGTGATTAAAACATAGTGGATCATATAAAATAGGATAAAAAGCAAAATGCTCCTCAAAATGCCAACGCTTTTCGATCTGTTCTAAAGATCACGGGGAGCCCCAGAAGTTTGAGCATCACCATCACATACTTTTATCCAGTAATTTAAATCTGAATACCTCTTTAAAACAAATTACAAATCCCAAGATTACAATTTAGAGGGAATCTCATCAGCGTCACTCGCACAAACCTGTTGGTACAGGCGGGTAGGGTAGTGCGGGTGACATAACAAAACTTCATGATCTGTGGCCCTGTGTGCCAGTTATCCTCCTTGTTGGGGCGCAGCTCCAGGAGCATGCAGACATCACCGATGCTGCTTCCCCAAGCCTGCTCGCAGCAGGGCCGATTGAAGAAGTAGCATCTAACATCAACCTGCTCCTAAAGCGCTGCCCGTGCACCAAGTCTGCCACCTGAACAAGATAGATAACGAGGAATAGGACCTCAGATCAAGGATAGGCAAGTATCTTTATCATCAGTGTCCCCAGCACTACCAGCCTGTACCAACAGGTTAGTGTGGGTGACATTGATGACAGCTTCCCTTTAATACATATCCACAGGTAGTAAGCATCTGAACATTAGGGGTGAACCACTAAAACGCCCAATCACAAGAACAGGGGTCCAAGATTAAATAAAGCAGTGGTCCAGTGATGCACTATTGCGCCAACCTATTTAAGATTGTGTTTCTACTTGGCAGTGAAACTGACAACAGTTGCAGAAATCTGCAACCTGTACACTATTTTCTCTGGATAAAAGGAATGGCTGCAGTGTGTTTACTATGTCATCAGCAGAGATTATCAACAAGGTAAGTAAAAATAGGCACCAGGACAGAGCCTATTCTTTGTTCCTGAGAATTATGGTAAAGTCCAAAAAACAAAAAATTATAATTTTTATTTATTATATATATATATATATATATATATATATATATACATACATACACACACACATATACACCTATATACACACACACACACACACTTTATATAAAAATCCTCCTCTCCAGCAAATGAAAGCGATTACCTTGGTCTAAATATAATTAAGGATAAGAACAAATAACCATTGCTCTTTATTTATGAACTGTCTGATCCTACAATTTAATATGCATCCATAAAAGGGATAAACAAAAAATGGTGTTGAATACCCAAGATTTTAAATATTTAGACATGCCCTTTGGACCAATGATATTTCAAGAATCTGCTTATTACATTTTCTGGATGGTGGTTTAACTGTATGTCATCTTTGTGTTCTCCCCAACATCTCTGTTCATCATATACATATCCAAATAATTCTAAAGCGACTGAGAACCTTTAGGCCAGTGGTTCTTAACCTGGGTTCGGTCGAACCCCAAGGGTTCGGTGAGTCAGTCTCGCGGGTTCGCCGGAGGTCAAGACACACCCGACTCATATGATTTGTGATGACATTCCCCGCTTGTCCATCATTGGCTGCAGGTGATCATGTCCCACCTAACAGATATCAGAGTACTGTTTTACCCTACTGTAAAGGAAGCCTCCTATCCTTTGTGGCTCCGCACCTAAGCGATCGGCTACATGCGTTCCACGCTGGAACACACCACTTCGGGCGCGGCCTCACGCGACGCACTTCTGGTCCTGCTGCGTCTTAAACAGGCTCAGCCAGATGGTCCCTCTGACAAGAGAACAGCCTGGATGCACGGATGCCACGGGAACAGGTAGGCACACTGAATTACTACTGCCTTCACTTAATGCCTGGCTAACTGTGTCTAGTTCATAGTTAACCCTATCCTTACACTGAATCACCATTGCCTGTATTCAATATTTGTTTATCTGTGCCTATAATCCTATTTTTCCAATTAAGAAGGGTTTGGTGAATGCGCATATGAAACTGGTGGGGTTCAGCACCTCCAACAAGGTTAAGAACCACTGCTTTAGGCTAAGCTGCCACTGCAGTTTTTGAGCCAGATTCTGTTTGCCCTTTCTTGAGTTTATATTTGTTCACTACAGTCTTGGTAGGAAAATAATGGTATTCCAATTATTTTAAATGTGCATATAGTAGTAGTAATATTCCACATGGAAGCAAAAAAAAAAAAATTTCCACATCAGTAGCAGATCATATTTATAGCAAGTGTTTTCGTTCTACGTAATCATACAATCTGATTGTAAAAGACAAAGGAACATGGCAGAGGTTGTAAACATGAAAATGCAATAACCTTCCTTTGGTATGGCAACATACACAAGCATCATTTTGGCACTATTACAAATGCTTTAAACAAAAACTACCATACAGCTAAAAAATAATATATATCTCTGAAAAGTAAAGAGTGCAAGCTTATTTGTCCACAAAAGTTGTCTTCTGTGCAGAACATTCGTTTTCTGGTATTCACAAATTACTATGGGAAGTTTATCCATCTCCACATCACTTAAGTGGTACGGCTCACTGTCCCCAGAGATTAGGTGAACTCCAGGAAATGGCCTGCAGAGGCAAAACTGGCCTTTCAAGAGCTTAAACCAGTCTTTTGATTGGCTACATCATGAGCTCCATATACCATTATTCATAGAGGTTGCCTTTTCTTGTGTAAAAGATGTTCTTTACCAAAAAGGGACTAAGGGCATAATTCATGTGTGTGGCTTCTTATCTCAAACTTTTGCCCCAGATGAGAGAATCATGCAGCATAAGAGATTGAGAAAAACCTGTGCCTTTAAACTTGCACTTGGAGTGTAGGCATCTGTTGTAGGTAACATCAAATTCTGTGACTACAATTTCTCCAGGATGAATGAAAAAGGGAGCACTCACCTGATTAAGCAGATAACAGATGCCTCTTTATTTCTCAATATAGTACAAATATTTTGGGAGGCAGAACAGATGGTGCAGGATTTTTATTTTCTAAACACAGTGGGCAATGGACAATGTCGCACTTTGTCCATTGCCCACTGCTTCCCATGATATTTGTACTAGATTGAGAAATAAAGACATCTGTTAAGAGCTTGATCAGGTGAGTGCTCAGTATTTCATTCTTCTAGTGAATTTGCATGCTGAGCCTTTCACGATTAGACGAGCAATGGTGTGAACCCAGCATTAATCAGATCCTTGGGAGTTTCCACAACAAGAAAACTGGGCAAATGTTCTGCCTCAGGCCGAGACCCCTATAGCAATTACATTGGATCTACACAAGTTTACAGTGCAGGTGATTACAACAAAACAGCTTCACAAGAGACAGATTTGAGTCACCATCAGAAAAGAAAATATGCAAATCAGCCTTTATGCGCAAGAGAGGCGTTCTTTATGTTGTACTAGCAAGACTTCTTCCACCCTCATTGGTTAACCCCTTAAGGATAGGAAATGAGATGTCTGATCTCAGGGGTCCCGCCGCTGGCGATCCCCGGGATCTATGCTGCAGCACCCCACTGTCATTACTGCACAGAGCAAACTCGCTCTGTGCGTAATGACGGGCTATACAGGGGCCGGAGCATCGTGACGTCATGGCCCGCCCCCGCAATACAAGTCTATGGGTCATAATTGGAGATGAGCGATCTTACAGTAAATTTGATTCGTCACGAACTTCTCGGCTCGGCAGTTGCTGACTTAGGCTGGGTCCACACTACGTTTTGTCCCATACGGGAGCGCATACGGCAGGGGGGAGCTAAAACCTCGCGCTCCCGTATGTGACCGTATGCGCTCCCGTATGCCATTCACTTCAATGAGCCGACCGGAGTGAAACGTTCGGTCCGGTCGGCTCATTTTTGCGCCGTATGCGCTTTTACAACCGGACCTAAAACTGTGGTCAACCACGGTTTTAGGTCCGGTTGTAAAAGCGCATACGGCGCAAAAATGAGCCGACCGGACCGAACGTTTCACTCCGGTCGGCTCATTGAAGTGAATGGCATACGGGAGCGCATACGGTAACATACGGGAGCGCGAGCTTTTAGCTCCCTCCTGCCGTATGCGCTCCCGTATGGGACAAAACGTAGTGTGGACCCAGCCTTATCCTGCATAAATTAGTTCAGCTTTCAGGTGCTCCCGTGTGCTAAAAAAAAGGTGGATACAGTCCTAGGAGACTCTTTCCTAGACGCTATCCACCTTTTCCAGCCCACCGGAACACCTGAAAGCTGAACTAATTTATGCAGGATAAGTCAACTGCCGAGCCGAGAAGTTTGTGAAAAATCGAATTTACTGTAAGTTCGCTCATCTCTAGTCAAAATGTGTCATAATGATTGGAATGCGAATGATGAACAGAGCTTCAACATATACCCCTAGGGATATTATATGAGCTATTATAATGCCGAACATTAATTTTTTGTTATTACTGGGAATGGCAGGTTTTGTGTGTGGAGTTACATAAGTAGTATTATAATATGGACTATATTCTCAATTTTTTTTAATTGATTTGCACATTAGGATTTACATTTTTTATTGAGCACTAGCACTTAATATAGTGTGTAACAATGATATATGTAATTTCTTGCACCTATTATCAAGACTAGAATACTTTATGGTGGGTTGGAACAGATTATATCACATTGCTTTAGGTATATTATATGAATATACCTTATTTATCGGCGTATAACACGCACTTTTAAAACTTAAATTCAAGGCAAAACGTCTGCCTGCGTGTTATACGCCGATAAATCTTTTTGTCACTGATTTATAGTGAACAGCGCGGCTCCCGCTTTGTTTTTCCTCCCTTTCCCCCCTGCATTTTATTGTATTGTTTTTTTTTATCTTCCTTACCTAGCCACGCTCGGCAGGCCAGGTCCGGTGTCGGCTGCTCAGTGAAGCAGGATGAGTGACGTTATCTGCTAGCTGCGCTGCACAATCAGGGACATCACTCATTCAATGCTGCTGCCGCTGTGACTATTCTAATGGCTGCGGTTGCTGCGGCCATACTGACCAGCGGCGGCTGCAGCGAATGATGAGTGACGTCCCTGATGCTGTGCAGCCGGCAGAGGATGTCACTCATCCTGCTTCACTGACCGCAGCCCGCAAGACCCGGCACTAGACCTGGCCTGCCGAGTGCGGCTAGGTAAGGAAGATGGGGAAAAAAAAATAAAAAATATTCATATTATATATATATATATATATATATATATATATATATATATATATATCAATCAAAAACAGGGGGGGGGGGGGGAGGGCATGATGAGACCGTGGGGGCATGATGAGACAGTGAGGAATGGGTGTAAATGTGGCACAGGGGCTGATAAAAGGGGAGGAATGATGTGGCACTGGAAGGGGGACCAAACTGAAGTTCAAGCAAAATCAAACTTAGAGGGATGATATGGCATTTAGTCCGTCATTTATCTTATATGTATTTTTATTTTTTTACTTAAATTTCTCTAATAAAATGGGGGTGCGTCTTATAAGCCGATAAATACAGTAGTTAATACCTTAATCCATATTTAATCACTCCCAAGCAATTGCTGTGTATTTACCTGTTTTAACCAGTGAATTGTTAGTTTTCTTCTATGATATTATAATAGTGGACTGGAGTATTGAAGCTCTACATCCCCTGGTTCATATCAACATATGTACTACTGCTGCGATTATAAATTAAGTGTGGGCGCTTGTGCGAAAGACAAGTAGTAGCGCAAATGAATGTCAATGATATTTTTTTTAAGTGCGGCGCGCATGCACGAAGGATAACCAAGCAAAAGAGAACCCAGCTGGCATAAGTGCACAGACATGCGCGGAATTTGCCAAACTCTCGCATGATTGCAAGTGCAAGTTTCCATGTCCGCTGACATGCGCAGGACCTTACACAGGATCATGGTAAGGTGGCACAGCGTGTGATGTCACATGGTGGGGTTTACTAACCTATATTCTGCATCTGTATAGGTTATTCGGCAGTGGTAGGCATTGACATAATGTCATTTTATTGGCGCTTGAGTACTAGCCACTATGATTGGACGTGAGTGGGCACGTAGTAATAATGCGATACCTCAGTCCATATATACCCCCATGGCACATGGGGAAGCATTCTGGCCTGTAGGCCAACTGATGACTGATTAATCATCAAAACATGTAGAGGGGGCTTGTTAAGTGATTTTAAATGCAATGGTCCGGGTAGCACTTATATAAGTGGAGAGTTACTCTATCACAGTGTGGTTAGCCCAACAGGCCTCCACTTTTGATGCGGGAAGTTATCTACCTTGATATTGGGCCCATTGCACTGAACTTTTAAACACTGATTTCTGTCATGTTTTTGGCTTTATATTGAGCACAATAAAAGTCAAGTTTTAGTGGAGTTGTACCCATTAAGGGTTTTTGTACCCCGAGCGAGCTTTCGGGGTAATTGTAAATTGCACTTCTGACCCCTATAACTTTTATTTTTCCACGTACGGGGCTATGTGAGGGCTCATTTTTTGCGCCGTGGTCTGTAGTTTTTAATGGGTATCTTTTTTTTTTTTTTTTATTTGTGTGGAAATTCAAAATCCCATTGACCTCATGGGATTTTACTTGTGGATTCCAGAAGAAGAATGGATTGGAATCCGTACTGGAACTTTCTCATGCAAAATCACATTAAAATAGGATCCGATTCAAGGTAGAATTTGATACAAATTTTGCATCAAATTCCTTGCGGCTATTGTAAGAATTTCTGTAGTGGGAAATTACTCTAAAAGGTTAATTCACATTTTTTTCCAAGCAGAATTTTGCCCTAGAAAAATCGAGTGCAACAGCCTCTCTTTATTGTCAATGGGATTCTGCTGTACCACTCACCACCAAATTTGCCATACTCTGCGTTCTGCTGCAGAAATTGCGAATACCTTTATGACCTCAAGGTAGGCAACTAGGCATATGGTTATAAAAAAAAATAAAAAAAAAAACACAAAGAAAAATTAAGAAAATACAGTTTATATAATACAATAAGAAAAAAAACCATACCAAACTATTAACATAGCTGCCTTGAGATTACATAGCAAAAGGATCAGAAAGCTAGGGAAAGTATTCTAATATGCCATTTAGCGTGAGGCTGCAAATTTAACCCCTTAAGGACCAAGCCCATTTTGACCTTAAAGGGGTACTCCACTAGAAAACTATTTTTTAAATCAA
Organism: Hyla sarda; assembly: GCF_029499605.1. NCBI lineage: Eukaryota > Metazoa > Chordata > Amphibia > Anura > Hylidae > Hyla > Hyla sarda. The sequence goes on along the minus strand of NC_079189.1, from coordinate 341,860,160 downwards.
CTGGTGCCAGAAAGTTAAGCAGATTTGTAAATTACTTCTATTAAAAAATCTAAATTCCAGTACTTAGCTGCTGTTATGATCCACAGGAAGTTATTTTCTTTTTGAATTTCCTTTCTGTCTGTCCACAGTGATCTCTGCTGACACTTGTCAATTTTAGGAACTGTCCAGAGCAGGAGCAAATACCCATAGAAAAAACTATCCT